>NC_138984.1:31092512-31747512 GCF_964341445.2 Mesoplodon mirus | reverse complement strand
TAGTCTACGTCTAGAAAGCACTTCCTAATTTTCTCCAATCTGTTTGGAATATCACGTGAATAAGAATTTACATTTTTTCTCTGAATAAAACTGGAACTTTATTCAGATCTGTGCTTCTCCCACTTAGAGGCTGACTGTTAGAAAGGATATAGAGACTGCAGACCAAGCCTGTTGAACTTGATTATTGTAGAGAGTATATTACAACATGTTTCAGGTGTTTAGTTAGTTGCATATGTGTGTTTGAGTTGGACTGTGAAAGCCTTGAAGATTCAGGGGCTTTAGTTTTATTGGGTTGGCCAAAAGTTCTTTCACGTTTGTAACATCTTAAAACTCAATATATCTCAAGTGGAGGCTAGCATACCCTGTAATTGTTCAAGAAATGTTTGTGGACCAAATGCTGAATGAGCTACATGCTGCTCCTCTGAACTATTTGCTATGTGTGGCAACAGCTTCTCAGTGTCGTGGGCATCCCCAGAACAGATTCATTTTTCCCACGTTTCATTTTCCAAGTGAAGTTGCAGAGCCCTTGAACACCTGCAAAGAAGAGCTGAATCACAAAGTCAGTTTTCCAGTTTTCTTCTGTCCACAATTTTGTGGCTCAAAATAATCCTTCAGACTATTTGAAAGCCTTCAATTTTGTTTACAAAACCTACAAAGCATTCACCAAGATGAGCTAGCTGTCAAAGATAAGAGTCATCTAATGAGTTTTGTCTGGGTGAATTGGTTATATCTTCACATAGGGATTTGGGAGACAAGACTTATCCTTGTGCTCTTCCATAAACCGGAGTCAGAAATTAAGTTGTGTGTTTTCAACCTGCTTTTATGAGCTCCCATCATAAGTCATGCCATTGTAACGTAAGCATTTGACCCACATCAAGAGGTCTGTCACCATTGCTCTAGTACCAGTGTCTCCAGTAAAGATTAGAAATGCTCTGAGATCTCTCTTGGTGAATTCCTGGTTGTTGCCTGCCAATGTTTTGGGTCTTGATGTTTTATGAATTATGCTTCAGTCTGTGTATTTCTATCACACTTGACAGTTCTAATAGTCCTTAGGCTGAAGGCTAGTTTTTAACAAAGGAAAATACTTGATAATATTAAGCAAGACCTGCTTAGGTTTGCTTTCGGATGAAGAATATAGAAATTAAACATATTTGAGGTTGGTGTCTAGGCAGCATATGAAATCATACAAACAAATATAATCAGTAACATCTCTTCAGTGCCAAGCAAGCCCCATGAAAACTATTTGGTTCATTTTGGGCTGGCTGGAACTGCTGAAGAATAAAAATGTTTTCTGTGGACTAAAAATGATCTACAGATGAGGACACTTGGGGATTCTTGTCCTTTGAGGGATTGTCAGACAGTTGGTCTGTTTAACATCAGGGTGTCATACAAAGGCAATTTTTTTTTGAGATGGGGCTTTAGCCTAATGACTGTGACTGCCTAACAGTCACTCCTGGTGTCTGACAGGCAGTCGCAGCATTTTCAAAGGCCTGCAGGGCATGTATCATTACCCTGAACATTTTATACAGCGAGCCCATCGAGGCATTCTTTTTTAAAAAATCAGTTTTCAGTGCCATCTGTTCAAAGATAGGTAAACTGGATCTCTTTGGTTCCTTTGTTTTTTGTTTAGGGAACGTTATCTGTTCAATAGAGATGAATAGTAATTGGATTACATTACTGTAATTCATTTATTAAGAGAGCATTAGAATCCACAGTAGTATGTTTCCATCTTAGAATACACAAATTACCAATTAAACACAATCTTCTGTTCTAAAACAATGTGATTATTTTTATTTAAGCCTGTTTTGGAAGCTGAGTCACTTGTCGCCTACATATATCTTTGTTTAAAAAGCATTAGTGGAATATTCCTAAAGCAGAGGCCATTGCTTGTTCATGTGTCATTTACAAGGGTAGCTGTTCATCCAGACAAGGCCTGGCCACATTTGGGATATCCCTTCTGCATGTTGGCTAGTTACAACAAGTTTTAAAGGCAAAACTCTCAAGAAGTTATACCACTTTAAAAATAAAATAAATTTATTTGAGAATGGTGGTAAACGACTCTGTAAATAAAAAGAAGGCCAAACTACTATAAATGAGAAAGCTATTTTCTTTGATTTAGCGATATTGATTGAGCACTATTCTATACCTGGCTCATTTCATTCCCTTTGGGGTTTTTAGCAAATTTAAAATCACATACCTGCCCTCAAGCAGAATACAGTGTAACTGTAGACATAACGTGAATACACACAAAAAGCTAAATAGCAACACTGGGCAGCTCTGCAAGAGGCATGAGACAAGACAGCATATATTTCAGAACCAAAAGTTACACAGGCTTTGGGTGTCCTGAGTTTATAACCAAGAGCTCATTGTGCAGTTGAATAGCCAGAAAAGTCTTCAGAGAAGTGGTGAAATTTGAGCTGATCTTGAGGAGTACACAGGGGCTTCAGGCCCCAGTGTTCAGCTAGGAGGGAGTGTGCAAGAAGGGTGGAGAGGTGCATGGCATGGGCACCGGAGTGTTGAGTAGCAGGAGAGTCATGGGGAGGCTGAGATCAAAATGGCGGATGCAGCATGTTAGACAGAAATGAGCACTGATTTCGTAGGAGGATAGAAAAGTAGAAGGGTTGAAAAAATTCCATGCTTTTCTAGACATCTGTGTGGATATATCCACTAAACATTGGTGGGTGTGCATTGGTGTGTTCATCAACAATATGGCTGAGGTTGAGGATGCCAGGCTTGACGTCTTCACTGCAGAGTGGATTGGGTGGTGATGCGGAGTTAGAAGCGCAGTGGACTGGGATGTCCTTGGAGAAGAGAAGTTAGCAGTTAGAGGGTAGACAAAGCGTAGCGAAGAGTACTGTGTCTCACAGCGAAAGGAAAAGACAAGGCCTTGAAGTCGGTTTCAGAGGGGACATGGGTGTGTTAGAAGGTATGAAAGGCCCAAGGTGATCAGGTCTAAGAAAAGTCTTTTGGTCGTGACGACAGAAACCTTTTGAGAATCCAGTAAAATAGTAAGAAGCAAGCAAACTATTTAGTAGGCCTAGGAGAGAATAGCTGGATATTTTATAAATATCTGGTAGATTCTATAAAGAATTAGAAATGGTGCTTTTAATAGGTTGTTTATCTCCCAGATAAGCAGAGGCAGAGGAGAGGTACGTTATATGCAAATGAAAGGGTAAGGTAAGTAGATATGAAATCACTCAACTCCTAGGCTTCAGTGCTTCATGAATCTGATGACATTCCAACATTTTAGGGAAACCCCAAGTCAGCCCTGCTTCTCTTTCATTTTGCCTCTCAGCCACTTGAGGTTTGGTTTCCAGACACTTAACCTCTTCAGGGCCATTTCAGGCCACAAGTGAGCACACCAAATGGGTTGCTTCACATCCCTTACACCTATAAAGATCATCTCTGCTCCTTTATCATTTCAATTCTTACATGGTTAAGAATTAGACATATCGTGAATGCCATATGGCGAATGGCCTTCCTACCATATATGGCCTTTCTACCATATATAAAGGGATGCTGATGTTTGCCAACTTCCTCAGTGGGTGGTACCAACTACATAACTTGCTGAGTGCAAGATGAAAATGGCAAACACATTGTTCAAAACTTAGTAAGAAATTCAGGACAGCAACAAACCAAATATTAAACCAAGAAAGCTTGTGGCTCTTTGACTGCAAGTGTTTGCGTAGGCATGAAGTCAGCCCTAAGGTGACTGTTCAAGGCCAGCAAGATGGCAGCAACCATTCTCTCATCTTAAGAAAAAATATGATACCAAGTAGCATTAAGAATATTTGAACAAAAAAGTGAACATTGTGACTAAAGTTTATTTATGCTGTTGTATTTGGCTAGACTTATCTCTGATCATCATTCAGGGTGTCAAAATAGTTACTCTAGTTTTTTCCATCTGGTCTTCCATTGATCCCACAAAATACAGATGGTGAAGAGTAAATTGAAGGTGTTAGGACTTTTTCAGAATAACCTATCTTCAAGTCTCCAGTAAACTAACAAACTGATTTTCTAATAACCATGCTCCTAAATGGGAAGTATTCTAATCAGTTACCCAGAATTGCTGATTCTAAAACCATCTGAATTATGTGATGATTTGTTTCTTCCTATAGAAAGGTGTGAAGAGTTTTTTGTTTTGTTTTTTTTGTTTGTTTGTTTTTGCGGTGCGCGGGGCTCTCACTGTTGTGGCCTCTCCCGTTGCGGAGCACAGGCTCCGGACGCGCAGGCTCAGCGGCCATGGCTCACGGGCCCAGCCGCTCCGCGGCATGTGGGATCTTCCCGGACCAGGACACAAACCCGTGTCCCCTGCATCGGCAGGCGGACTCTCAACCACTGTGCCACCAGGGAAGCCCGAGTTTTTTGTTTTTGTTTTCTTTTAGTAGTTTCATTTTACTTTTGGAATGTATTCTCTAGGGTTGTTTTATTGCAGCTGAATGCTTTCCCTTTTCCATGTGCTGGTGGGTAGCACTCACCACGGTTCTAATCCATGTGGCTCCCACCTGGCGGTATAGGTGCCACATCAATGACTCAGTGGCACAAGTATGTGTAGGAAGGTATGCTTTGGTTCTGGATTACATATGTAATAGTCATTTCTCAAATATTTATTGAATAATGTGGAAGTTTTGATTTGCTTTTTATCAATGTCTTTTCAGCAGAAGATGATAGAGCATAGAATACAGCATGGTGATATTGGAAACTCTTTGTGCTTTGCTGAGAGTAGGAGAAGTTAATTTCACTCTCCAGTCAAGAAGTTTCATTTGCCTCCATAACCAACAGTAGGGGTAGCTCAGCTGATGAAATAGAAGCTTTTGGCCAAAATGTGTGTACATTAGACATACATTAAATTCATTGGGTAATTATTTAAAGGCTGACTATGTTAATGGATTTTCCATGTTTTGGGTACTGTCACTGATTTCTGCCCCCCCACCCCCATGGTCTTTGTCTGAAGATTTTGTTATAAATGAAATTAGCAGAAGAGAAGCCAGGAGACATTCTCAACTGAGTGTCACAAAATGACAACTGAGATAGATGCGTGGCCTAAGGACTGACAGCTACAGTGAGGCAGGATGTCCCTGCTTGCCCCATCTCCTATCCCATCCTCCCTAGTTCATTTTTATGAAGTGATAGCACGTTTTACTGCAGACATCTTTGCTGTCTGGAGGATTAGAATGTTTGATGCGGATGTTGTTTTGGATCTCAAACAACTGTGACATTGATCCTCTTCAACGGGCAAGAGATATTATCTCTTGCCACCATCCACTGCCCCCACTAGGATATGCTAGGAATCTGTATCTAATTACCTGTGCAGCTAATTACCTCTGCCATGCTAAGCAGCAGCAGTAATCTCATTTCCCTTTCAAGTCCATTTTATGGCATCAAACTATATTATATTCCCTTTTTAATGACTGCTGACAAAATTACAGCACCACCACCCAGAACTTGACAGGGAATCTGCCTGCCCAGGACACAGCTGCACCTTGTATGTTTTATGTTGATTCCTTTTTTTTTTTTTTTTTAACAGTGAGCTATTGAATACATATATATCTGAATTATCTCCCCTTAGCTGCATTTGTTTGATTAGCATTACAATACTGTGGCAAGACACCATAACAGTGGTAATCGATCTGATTAGCATGGAGCTGATATGAACACAGATTGTATCAATGTTTAATAGTGCAGGCATCCAGGTGCTGTAAACGTTATAGATGTTTTTGTATGCTGTGTGCAAGGTCTCCGTAATGAAGACAGCAACCACAGCAGATTTTAGAGCTCGATGATTTATTTTCTGCCAAGTGCCACAGTGGGTCTTGCATAGTATATGGCACTCCTGTGCTGGATCCGCACAAAATGTTTTAATCAGTGTTCAAACTAACACAAATATTTTCCCTGGACAGTTTCTAACCTTGCTTTATTAAGAGATGCTTGCCACACTGCAGTAAAAAGCTTACTGCCATCTCATTGAAAACCGGCCACATTTTTCTCTGAACCATATCCTCAGGTTACTTTATTATTCTAATGCGTCCCATTTTTTTAGAAAGGCTTGCCGGAGTTTTGTGCAGCACAACCTCTTTGCATTCGCACCACATAATCAAGCTTAAAATTTAGCTCATCATACCTGTTTTCACTTTGATTAATTTTTTTGCCTAAGGATCGCTTATTGATCTGGATTCTGCGAGTGAAAGACAAATCAGCTGGCTGCCATTTGGGAGTTGGCGCTTGGCAGTCTGTAGGGACAGAAGGGAGTCCCTGCCAAGGAACATTGTGTAAATTGATGAGCCTTTTGCTGGGGATGCAGTGGAGAGAGGACATTCCTAGAAAAGATCTTGCTTTGAGATCGCTTTTAATCCTGGTATCTGCATAGTGCTACAAACTAACTCTGTAAGTCAATAGAAGTGGAGGGCAGGAGATTGCTTTTATTTATTTTTTGAGAAAACACTTGGAGTTTAGAGGTTTTCTCATTTCACATTTATATAATTTTGTGGGGTTCTAAATATTCTATTAAGATCATAATGTCTAGCAATAGAAAAATGGAAAGTAAAAGTAGATCATAAACAAGTTCCTGAGACTTGTCATCCTCTGTGTGTGTATGTATACAAGCATATACACATATATATTATATTAATATATATATACACATACATATGCAATTCACACATACCCCTCCCTCCACAAAACTGTCTGCACACATATGTGCATTTGTGTGTCCTGTATTGATTTATGTCTAGCCTGGCACGAATGGGTCTTTTTGTCTCTCCTCCTTCCCTTTCCCATCTCCTTGGCTCCCACCGTGCCTTTCTATGTAGGACCTAGCACCAGAGCCAAATGCAATTACTTATTCCTAAATTTCACTGTTCTTCATGCTCTGGGCCCCCCCAGTATGTTGTTTTATTTTCCTTGGAATGTTTCCTCCACTCTTGTCACCACCATACCTGAGAGCTACCATTTGCCAGCCAATACTCAGCTCCAAATCTCTCCCTCTGGACAGTTTTTCTGAATTTGCTCATCCTCCAGCCTTCAGTATTTAATGGTGCCTTCCTCTGAGCACTCTTAGAACCTTGTATATGGCTTCTATTACCATTCTCCTGACCCTGTGTTTATATGTCCATGCTTTTCTGCCTTGGAATGAGGACTCCTTGAAGGCAGTAATTAATAATTAACCATAACTGTGTGCAGGGCAACTAGTGGAATGCTTAGTATTTATTCTTTATTAACACACATACTGAGTGTCTCTTGAAGCTTATATTCTGCTGAGAGAGAAACCATGAAATGCGATTATAGAACAGATGGTGAGAAATAGATAGGGAGGGCTGAGAGGGGACAGTGAGGAGGAAAATACTATCCAATATGGGGTGAAGAGGAAGGCCTCCCTGAGAAGGTGCATTCAGGGTGGAGAGAGCAATGAGTGCAAAGGCCCTGAGACTGGAGAATGCTTGGACTCTTGCAGCAGTAGCAAGGGAGTATCTGTGGCTGGAGGTGACTGTGAAGAGGGAGGGTGGGAGCAGCTGAGGTCAGTTGAGTGTAGTGGGAAGGGAAGGACCTTTCAGAGCATCGTGGGTCACAGTAAGGGCTTTGGCTTTTATTTGGAGTAAATTGGGGACACATTAGATTAGATGAGAGGGTTTTGAGCAGGGACATGAAATCAGCTGATGTATCATGGCAGATGATATAGGCATGGTAGGTAGGATTGTTCTGGCTGCTGCCCTAAGAACTGATGATGGAGGAAGAATAGTAACGAGGCAAGAATCCAGGCGGGTGATGTCCGTGGCTCGGGCCAAGATGATACCAATTGAGGTGAAGAGACGTGGGCAGATTCTGGGTATAGTTTGTTGATAGCCTCAGTAGGATTGAATGATGGATTAGATGTGGGGAAACGAGAAAGAGAAGAAACAAAGGCAATTTGAAGAGTTTATCTGCAGCTACAAGAAATGAGTCTCCATTTATTGAGATGAGGAAGACTGGTGAGGAGGTCTGGGCTGGGGGAAGGGAGAATCAAGTCCTTACTGTATGAATTTAGAGATACTTATTAGACATCTAAGCAAAAATATCATTTGACAGATAGTTACAAAAATCTGGAGTTTATAGAAAAAGTCTATATAGAAAAAATAAATTTGGGTGTTTCAGCATAGAAATGGTTTTTAAATCATGAGACTGGATGAATCAACTTGGGAAGTGAGTGTAGGTCTGTGATTTAACTTAGGGACATTCTAGTATCTAAATATCAGAGTAAGGTTGGGAAAATGGAGGGACTGGCATAGGAGGAAAATCAGAAGAGAGCATGGTGTCCTGGCAGCCAAGTGAGGAAAGCATTTCAAGAAGCAGGAAATGATCAACTGTGTGAGATGAGTAAGAGGGGGGCTGAGACATGGCAGCTGGAATTGGCATCTTGGGGGTAATAAGTCCCCTCCAGGAGAGCTGTTTCAGTGAAATGGTGAGACCAAAAGTGGAGGCAGTTAGTAGAGCCCGGTTTTTCAGGAGGTCATGCTCTAAAGGTGAGTAGAGGAATGGGAATGTACTGGGAGGGGAGTATAGGGTCCAAGGAGAGATTTCTTATAGGATGGCACTAAGTAACTAAATAAATGGTATTTGTATGGTGGATCAGTAAATGACCAAATGAACGTACTTAAAGGTTCCAAAGCTGTGCTGTCCCAAAAAAAATAGCATGTGAACCATGTGTATAGTTTTAAATTTTCTAGTAGCCACACTGAAATGTAAAAAGAAACAGGCCAAATTAATTTTAATAACTTTTACTTAACTCAGTTTATAAAAATATTATCAAGATATAACCAATGTGAAAATGTGTTGGGATCATTTATGTTCTGTGTTTTCATACTAAGTATTCAAAATCCATGTGTATTTTACATATATAGCACTTCTCAGTTCAGAGTGACCAGGTTACAAGTGCTCAGTAGCCACATATGGCTAGTGGCTACCATATTGGATACACAGTCCTTGAGACTGTTCCTCACAAATAAGAAAGAACTACTGGTATAAGAAAAGCAAAATATTTTTATTAAATCATTTTATTTATTCAAAGTATATAATTTGTACCAGTTGATGCAAAATGAATAAGAAATAAATTGATGCAGTAATTAGTGTCTTGTATTTATATTACATAAGTTAAAAAAAACTATTTTAAATAGAAAATATGACTGTGTCCCTTTCAAAGACACTAAGACTTTCTCTTAAACTTTAAAAAGTTAAGCCATTTCAACTGTGTGGTTACAGCAAAATTTGAAATGGGTTTAATATTATTTATAACATTTATAAAGTTTTGGGTGATTTAAAGGGCATTAAGTTTTTTTTGGATGAATTATACACGTTTGTACTCAGAGATTAATGGTGTCCTTTGCAAAGAATGTGTGTATTCTACTTGAATTTGTTGAAATTATAGTAATGGAATTGCCTTTTTGCAAGGTTGTATGTTATACAGACATTTTCTTTAAACAAATAGTTTGAGGTGAGGAAAAACAGAGAAAGGAGTGCAAACCAGGGTTGGAATAAGTTTGAAACTCAATTTTTAGGAATACTAGCAAAATATGGTTAGAGCCAGGTTACAGTCACAGGCATTTTTATTTTTTTCACTTAACTTTCTGTCCACTAGGTAAGTCAAACATCCCTGCCTCAGTTTTTCTTTAAAAAGAAGAAATGGACTAAATGCTCCTTAAGATACCACAATTCTGTGAGTCTCTGAAATGAGGGTTGTTACAGTAAATTGCAGGTTTATAGTAAATCATAACTTATACAAATTATACAGTTATACACATGGTTTGCATCCAATAATGAAAGCATAAAAAAAAAAAAGTAAAATACTGCTTGGAGGCCACCCCTGGATTGAGTTATTGGTGTTTCAGAGATGGACATTTAAAGTGGATTTCATGAAAATAAATTCCTCAGATTTATTTTTTTCAGATTTTTAAATATTAAAAATACTTATAGACTGCATAGATAAGATGTTGGGAATAGTGCCTTTCAAACAACAATAAAAGAATGCCTTTGGTTCATAAGAGGAGAGATTATCAAAAAGAATAAACTTTATTAGGAGAAATAAAATTAAATCTATTTTTAAAAGGAACATGAGTTTTATCCCTTTAAGGTAGAGACTGACTTTAGAATGTTTGAACTAAATTAATATTTTTTTGAAAGGTAGAGGAGTAATGAGAAATATTTTTTAAATATGTAATTCAAGTGTACAAAGGGCAATGTGAAGGGGGAAGGATGTGCAAGTGTGCATTTCTTGGGGAAAAATCAATGAGTGCCTTTAAAAACAGAATTAATTTAGAGTAATAAAAATCTAGAAGATTAGGAGGTACTAGGATATGTTATAAAAGTAGTTTATTTCCCTTCCCTAACTGTATATGTTTTTAGAATCATTTTTAAAAGGCTAGTTTGGAATGTCTTTTGCAATTTTAAACTGAAAGATTTTTCTGAAACTTTTAAAAGTAATGTTTGTCATATCTTTATAACCATATATGTCTTTATAGTTGCATTACATAGCCCTTTAAAACTCAGAATATAATTTAGATAATTCACAGAAATAATGTTATAGTCCAGCCAAAGATAAGTCTGTCTTTTTCACTCTATCATGCATTTAAATGTTACACATGAATACGATTGCTTGAATTTACATTTGTTTATTCTATAAACATTCATACATACCATAATGTGGTATTTTTGCAATAAAAGCTAAGAAACTCTATTTTTCTTGCATTAAATTTTTTACTAAAAATTTACTGTTTTACTCAGATGTATTCAAACTTAATGAATTCTGAAAGAAAAATACTCATATTAACTTTGCTTTATTGTGCTTTATCTCCAGGATATTTTATTCTCCTTAATCAGATTCTACATAGATATAATCTTTTATCTGTTTAAACTCACTTCTTCTGACAGCATTTTGACTGTAAGAACTGAAAGAATATGTGCATGAGAGCAAGCAGTAGGAAAGGAGTTAGAAATACTTAAGTCAAAGGGAATGATTCTTCTTAAGCTATATAGGGGGTCCCCATGAAAGGAGTACCATCTTTTCCTTTTTTGTAAACAGTATCTGCAAAGGTAGACGGGGCACAAACAAAGAACAGTACTGTCAATTTAGCTATATAGTAAATAGTCCTCTTAAATATAATCTGAGCATACATAATTTATTTTCTTAGGACTTTTCAGCTATGAGTATTTTGGGTTTGAAATACACAGGCTTTGTACTGAGACTGTGCTTGAACCAAACTTTTGCACTGCATGACCCTTGACACTGTTCTATGTGCTTGCTTATTCTGTGAAATGGGATTCTGCAGGGCAAGCTGCTATTGTTATTTGTGACTCTACTTTGGGATAATTAGTGAATGAGATTACTAGAGTTTAGGTTTTGAAAAGAAGGGGGAATTAGATGTCAGCAAAGTTTGGGATTTTTGCATTAATGCAATAGTAAAGGTAAATGAAAGTTAGCCCAATTTGCCCTTGACCTCCACTTTGTGCCCATCTCTGTCCCTGGATGTTAACTAAGGGTGGTGTGCTGTGTATTGATGAGGTTCAGCTCAAGGGCTCTGGAGTTAGGCTACCTGAGCTAGAATAGCATCGGTGACAATTCAGACACTTTCATCCAGTCTCCCTCTAAATTTTAGTTATCATATATATGAAATGGAGATAACTTTTAGAACCTACCAAACCACAGAGATTTGAAAGGACTAATTGAAATCATATATGTAAATCAGTTAATATAATTCGTGGCAGTGTAAGAGCTTAATAAATGTTAGCAATTAAAATCATCATTAATATTTTTGTTATTATTACCTGTATTATTTGTAAGAGAGATTAATGACAATGCAATTTGAGAGGCAGTTATGCAGGCATAAGTAAAATTACTATTAATTAGGAAGGGGGTTGAGAAATATTTATTCAGCAGGTCTAGTACATTAAATAAAGTTTATCTAAAGCTTTAACCATTGTTAACATTCTTGTTATTCTGAGTCTGAGACCAAGGCTGAGCCTAATTGTTTGGAGGTCATAAAATTAGAAAGGCTTTGAAATTTGTCTAAAATTGCTGCCTGGTATGCATATGATCCCCAGCACATCAAAATGAGTGTATTAGTAGTTAATTGCCTATGCAGGGAAGGAAGAGTTGAAAAGATTTTAACAAGTGAAGAAGGATAAAAGGAAATGAATGTACATTACTCAGTATTAACATGTGTTCCATGATGCAGTGTCATAGACATCCTTTTTTAGTGTTTTTCTTTATTGTTTTGTTTTCATAATTATTTTTAACAAGTAAATTTATGAGGTTTTTACAAGTTTATTAATACTTTAGTTCTCCAAGGCTTGTTTTTGCTGTAAGGGCTTAGGCATACCAGAATTTGTAGATTTAAGAAGGACTGCTGTACACGTGTCTTTATTAAAAGTTTCTTGTTTAGATTTCAGTAAAATTGCCTTTAATCAGTTTTGGAGGACAAAGCGTTAAATTATTGCATAAATACCTTCATGTATTTCAGTCTATAGGCTGTGATAAACATAGAACTACTAGACCTGTAGGCCCCATTGGAGAAATGGACAGATAACTGAAAGTTGAGAGAAAGGATTAATAGTCTGTATCCTAAAACTCTGATTTGTTTTTTTAATTAAACATTTTTCTGAGATAATTATAGATTCACATATGGTTATAAGAAATAATACAGAGTCTGTGTATCCTTTACTCAATTTCCTGTAATGGTGACATCTTGCAAAAACTATAGTAACATATCACAACCAGGATATTGACATTGATATAATCAAGATACAGAACAGTTTCATAACCACCAGGATTCTTTTTTAAAAGTCTGATTTGTGATGGCTAAGTCACCTCAAAGGAATCAACTTAATACTGAGCTTAGTTCAAAGAAGCAAACCAGAAATTTATCAAGAGAACATTGATCATTAGTTTCTGCCTCTTAATTGGAATGTTTGGGCCGTCAATCAAGCAGCAACCACCAGTAGAGAACAAAAGACTATCTCCAATATCCCTTTAAAGTAGTAAAAACAGAAACAAAGCCTAATATATCTGATAGACATTGATTGATTCAACAATTAAAAGGTTTCTGTAGATAATAAAAGGACTAAAGGAAAAACTTAACTAAAAACCATTGACCAGTATGGGACGATGAAGGGTTCTGGAAATAGATAGTAATGATGGTTGTACAACAATGATGGTTGTACATTGTGAACATACTTAATGCCACAGAATTTTACACTTAAAAATAGTTAAATCTTGGGACTTCCCAGGTGGCCCAGTGGTTAAGACTCCATGCTCCAAGTGCAGGGACCATGGGTTCGATCCCTGGTTGGGGAACTAAGATTCTGCATGCTGTACTGTGTGGAAAAATAATTAATTAATTAATTAATTTAAAAAAGAGGTTAAATCTTATGTTATAGATATTTTACTACAATAAAAACCACTAAGCAAGCAAACAACAACAACAAGAAAGACATTGATCAGGTTTTGTCTTTCAACTACAATTCAGGAGCTTTGTTTCAAATAATAACGTTCTTTTAAAAAATATCAGTTTATCTTTTAGGTAGGAAGGGTTATTTTCTTTAAAGAGCTGTTGGAAATTGAAGGCATGCTTCAAATATTTCTATAAGTTAATTGATCAGTATTCTTCACCCATCATCTTAGGGTTTAAATTCTAGGCTGGAGATTTAATTTAAGGATTCAGAAGTACTTTCTGAGGAGCTAGATGTTTTTAAGTTTTATAAATAATGGTTTGCTATTTGTTCCTACCGTATCTCCTAAGTAGTTCTTTAAATGAAATGCCCTGCTTTTTTCAGAACTTAAATTTAAGTTTAATTCATCTCTTTCTACTCTATTTGGACAAAACTATGTTATCTTCCCAGCAGCAGCTCCTGAATTCAGTGTGCACTTTCCCATTGCTCTAGTTTCAGAGTGGGCCACTGGTCATTGGAATGATGGTCACTGTGTAAAACTCCTGGAAATGGTTAATTGGTGATGGCACAATGAACAGTCCAAGGCATCCTCTAGCTGGAGCAAGAGTTTGAGGCAGAGAACTCATGGGGAATGGAGCTAGTTGAGGTCACTGAATGAGAGAACAATATGTGCACACCTATCATTGTTTTCATCTGTTCAGACTGCTATAACAAAAAACACCATAGACTGGTGGTTTATAAACAAAGGGAATTTATTTGTTACTCTTCTGGAGGCTGGGAAATCTAACGCTATGGTGCTGGCAGATTTGGTGTCTGGTGAGGGCCCACTTCCTGGTGCATGGACATCAGTCTTCTCATTGTAACTTGACATGAAAGAAGCAAGGGAACTCTCTGGACCTCTTTTAATAAGGGCGCCAGTCCTATTCAAGAGGGCTCCACTTTCACGATATAAGCACTTCTCAGATGCTTCACCTTTACATACCATCACATTGGGCATTATGATTTAAGATGAATTTTGGAGGGGCACAAACTTTCAGTCTATAGCAATAATATAAACAAGAAAAGTCATTTTCCTTTAGACCTTTGTGAGTACCTATATTTAAAAATAAGAAAAGTTGTGGTTCTCTTAAGCTTATTTTATAGAACTGTAAAGGCACTTGGGTAATGAGAAACGAAAGAGACGTTTGAGTTTGAAACAAATTAGCAACAACTTGAATAAAATATGCCATTCTTATTACCCAAGTGTGATATAAGCATAACTATCACTTTCCTATTTATAATAAGACCAATGGCCAACATTTGGTATTTGAGCCACAAGCTTGTGGACACATTGTGTTATGTATATGAATTTCTACACCCTTGTGGGTACTTGTGTTTTGTCTTACATAACTGCAGATTGGCTAAAACCATTATATTGCGCTACACTTATCCATCTCTTTGAAACCTAACACTGTTTTTGTTTATACCTATAACTTCTGTGAATTCCACAAACGATGGGTACTGTAACTTTTGCAGAAGCCTTCCTAATTGGCTCACAAATTTTCCATTCTTTAATTTCTGAAAGAGTTCCTCATTTTCTTGTTATTGATCTGAAATAAAATGAAGATTAAATATAATCCTGACAATCTTCATCTCTTTCTCTCTACCTTTTCATTAAAGAAAAGGCAATCATGGCAGTATCCATTTATATGTAAATCTTATTTTGCCTCTAACCATTATAAAGCTTTATAGAAGCTAAAATTTTGAAAACCAAAATGGCAAATAGAGGATACTTACAAAGCTATATTTTCAGTCCCTACAGAATCTTCTTCGAAATTAGGTGACCAACTCTACTCAATGCAGAGATTATTCATTATGTTGTCAACGTATAATTATCAGTCTACTATTTGTAATTTCTCTGGGCTATAGTATCCTATTTGCTGTTGAATGCTACTTGAAAGAACATCATTGATCTACGCCACTCGTTAAGAGTTTTAAAATAGTCTCATCAGAGGATATTACACCCTTACAAATAAAAAAGGCTCTGATTTTTTTAAATAGACAACTGCTTTACAGTTCTTTGAGTTCAATTGAATGCTACCCTTTGTTAAACTTAAAAAAATAAGTCTTTATTGTTTTTTTGGTTAAACTGTTTCTGTGTTCTTCATAGTCCAGGATGGTTTTACTAATTAATTTAACTTTACTACTAGTCAACCAATTGCTATAAAAATTCCTTATAATCATTATTAAGGATGTTACTCCAAATATTGACCTATACCATTATTAACTATTATCATGATGGAGGCCTAGAAATGGACCTTAATTTTGCTTTTTTTCTTTTAAACTTAACTTGTTAATAATACACTTCAGGTATCCACTACTAACTTAGAGGTTACTTTTATTTATAGCCTCTTCCAAAGATCTTTACCAAGTACCTTTGGAAATTTTGTACAATTCACATCCTGTGGGTAACCCTTACTTCTATTTTATTTACATTAATTTTAATCATCTCTTAGTTGAGAGGCAAATTTTCTATCATTCAGTTATACTTATCTAAAGATTAGTTATAGCAGTTTCTTTCATTTCTACTCATTTTTTAGAAATTCTATAATGTCCCTAACATGTTTTCTTAAAAAATTAAATAAAATTGGGATGTTGACTGGGATATTATCTCTTTTATCTTTTATTATCTATTTTTGTTTTTATCTACTTCACTTTTAAAAAGTACATCAATCCATTTGATGACCTTTTATATGTTTCACTACATTTTTGTTCTTCAACTTTGTTTTATTCAAAATTAATTTTAGGTCCACACATTTGTTAGTGTTAATAATTTTCTTTTAAGATTTTAAAAATTTATTATGTAGAGTGTAGCTATGTTACTAAATGACTGTCATACTGAGTTAAGTGGCCTGTTGATTTTTATTAAAGACTTGGAGAGGCAGTGTAGTGAAGTGAAAAGAGCATAGGCTTTGTAGTAAGATAAACTTGGGATTTAATCCTGGCTTCTCTATGTTCCTGGGGGGACAAATATCACTTACACTCTAAATTGTTCGGTTGTTGTGAGAATTAATGGAGATGGCATATAGAAGTCCCCAATACACAGAAATACTGTACTGTTCCTCCTTGTGTCCTTGAGTTTAACAAAGGAGAGACAAAGTAAATATTAAAAAAGAAGCAACTGGAGGAGTAGTGATGTTCTCAGCAGTAGTTATCAAACAGGGCTGGAGAATGGATGCATTTGGTGGCCCTTGGGGTGTGGCATGGCGGGGAGGAAGGGAAAGAGAAGAGAGGAGTCGTGGAGTAGGTTTCTGGCCCTTTTCCCTGGTCTCCACTCGTATAGCTCTCTATCATTTTTCTTTAAGTCTGTTTAATAAATTGTGGTTCATTCTAAGACTTCTGTTGAAAGAAAAATGGCTTCACCACTTAAAAGTAAGATATTCCAGTAACCAAATATAAATATGTTCAGGATCACTAAATGTAACTGTTTTTAAAACTTTGTTCAGGATGCGTTAATACTTTAAAAAAAAAAAAAAAAGCTGTTTTCCCTCTGGAATGACTTTCAGAAGAGTGCACCCTGAGCCTCAAAGAGGCACGTTTCAAATCTGTGCTGTAGGTGACGGGCTGAGCTTGTGCTGGGCACAGTGAGAGAGGCCAGTAGGCATAGTGACCGGAAGTGGAGCGGGGGTGTTAAAATTAGATTTTGGGGGGCAGCTGTTCCCCACTTAGGGTGTTCAAGATGAATGAACTCAGCACACAATTTAAATGGGTTAATAGGGGAAAAAATGACTTTTGAAAACCAGTGGCAGCCTTCCAGCAGTATTTAACACTTGAAAACATTCCTGGAAATGAAAAGTTGCTGAGTCAGTGGGAACAGATGGAAACAGAGGGTAACAGGTGAAAGACTAAGACATTTTAAGAGTTAATCTAAGAAAATGAAAATTCAGATGCCTTTCCAAATGAGGTGGAAGGCAAAGGGGACAGGACTGTAGGGGCAGTTGTGGCCATTACTCTGCTTTTGGTTTAAAGTGATTTTGCTGACTCTTGGTACATTTAAAGAATTTCTGATTGTAATTTGTAAGTCATGTAGCAGCACCTTTTATTCCTTGGCTGGGCTGGGTAACTGATTAAATACTTTTTCTCTGGCTAAACTTAGAGGGCACAGTGTATTATTTGGACTGTAACCATTTGGTCAAAGAGGTGAAAAGAGCCATTCCACTCTTCTCTGTAAAGTGTTCTAGAGTAGGTATCCCTGTGAGAACGCAACACATTTAGAGTCAGACTTTTCATGCTTTGATGCCCACAATAACTCTCTCATCTCATAGAAAAGTGACAATTGCAGTTTGCAGGCCAAAGCCCTTTTTCATCCTTTGTTTTCTCCTTTCCTTGGCGAGCGTGCATGGTGTGTGTGTGTGTGTGTGTGTGTGTGTGTAAATGAATGAATATCAGGGAGAGAGAATTCTCCTCCCATGCCAGTTGTGTATATGGGCAGTAGATCTTATTATTAACTAGAGAACACATGGTGTTTAGACTGTTATTGATAATTATTTCTTTTTCTCAATGTGGCATCCATGCTATAATTTCAGTGCCTTCCCTTATGTTGGTAATTTAGCAACTATTGTTCTGCCTAATAACCACAGCTTGAAAGATATATAAGCCGCCTAACTAATATTTATGAGAGGAGTAAGTTCAGAATTTGTTGTCATATTCAGCCTGACTTCCAGCTATGGAGGAGAAGGCTTTCTCTGTAGTGTGGTCACCAAGTTGTGTTTTTCCCAGGCTTGCTTTTATATTAAACATTTTACATGGGGTTATTTAATCTGCATTGATTCCTAAACCATTTGAATTGGCATGCTTAGGTTGTTATCCTGGAGAATGTATGTTATTTACAGATAATGTACATTCTTTGGAAATATCAGCTTTTCTCCAGAGAACTAGGTATATTGGAAAAAATTGAAGCGATGATGGTATTTCCTTTTGAAAAGTAAAAAAGCGTTTAAGCTTTTTTAGCCACTGGGAAAATGTCTGTGGAAGACTGTGACTGCATCTGTGATAGATGATCTGAATCCATAAGGCTATGCTTCTAGGTCTTGTCTTTAAAAGCTTAAATTTTAGTATACCTTCTACTTTTCCATTTGAAGGTAAATTATAGTATGTAATAAAATCCCTCAGGAGAAAAATTCCCAATGCAGCTAATTTCCCTAAAGCATCCTGCTGATAATACAGAAGAATTCATTCTTTGCAGACAGTTTTCCTCTGTAGGTCTTGATATTAATGCAAGGGACATTTTGGGCTCAGCCAAAGACTTATATTCATGGGATTCAGAGTTCAATCAGTGCATTGTCATAAAATTGTCTTTTTATTAATATTGAAAGACTGTCTTGATTTACATGATTTCTCAGACTTGTTTCTGTAAAGTTTTTAAAAAGTTCTATTTTTGATACACATTGGATTCACTGCAAATTATATTGTTACTAGCTTGTCTATCATAATAATTTAAAGCATTTTCTAAGCCCCTTGGTGGTATGCTATACCAAATGAGTTAAACAGATATGATTTCTTCCTTCTTTGTGCTTTTAATGCAACAGAATAATGATAGAAAAGGAAATAGTAAGGACATTTAGACATATGAACACATATTAAGACTTCTTAACCAATGTATCATAAAAATTTTGAGCTAAAAGGAAATTTAAATATACTTAAATATAATTATCACATATTGAAAGTGAAATTGAATCCTATATAAGTGAGTTGCCCAAGTTCATACAAAAAGCAAGTAGAAGAAATTGAACTAGAATACCAGATCTCTTCCTTGACCCTTGTTCTCGTGATTCATACTTCAAGGATAGTAAAATGTTAGCAGTATCTTTAAACTAATCTATCAAGTGGGGATATCTTTTTTAAAGAAATGATATTCAGAGTTGCCCATTGGGGGAAATCACTACTATTCTTTTTTCATACAAAAATAAGTTACTTTAGCATTTGCATAATATTCTACAAAGTATTAAAGTCTAGGAGATACAAAACAATACAAGAGGCTTAAGTACCAGAAAGTCAAGGGAGGAAAATGTTGTAATTGAGCCTGGACTCTGTTGGGCTTAATGCCATCCTATTTTTTTTTTTTTTTTTTTTTTGCGGTACGCGGGCCTCTCACTGTTGTGGCCTCTCCCGTTGCAGAGTACAGGCTCCGGACGCACAGACCCAGTGGCCATGGCTCTCAGGCCCAGCTGCTCTGCGGCATGTGGGATCTTTCCGGACTGGGGCACGAACCCGTGTCCCCTACATTGGCAGGCGGACTCTCAACCACTGCGCCACCAGGGAAGCCCAATGCCATCCTTTTATAATTCGTGCATTCTCTGTGAACCAGATGAATTAGCATCACCTAAAAGAATAATTGATGCTACCAAAGATCCAAAAAGATTGTCTAGCTAGAATACCTCTTTTCTGTGCGTCTGTAAGACTATTTGACCAAGGAATTTCCGTAAAGATAATATGTTTGACTTAGGTAAAATGTACTGAAGAACAAAAAAACCTCATGAGACCTTATGGCTTATATAAAGTTAAGGGCATGAATGTGAGTGACAGTATAGTTGAGTGGATTCATATTACCAGTTTTGTTCTTCAGCAGAATTGGTTTGTGTTGCTTGTAACTAATTTAAGCCAAAAGGGAGTTTATTAGCAGGAGTTAATGTAGCTCAACAGTATGCAGGGAGGTTCAGAGGTTATATAGTTAGGAACCATACACATAATCACACCTTGAGACAAGAAAGGGCACTGCCATAAACTTTTGCCAAGAGTGTAAATTGGTACAATTATTTGGGAAAGTAATTTGTCTGCATCTGTTAAAATTGAAAATGCACATAGTCCTTCACATAGAAGTTACATGGCTAGGAACTCATGCTTCATAAATTTAAAAAAATACAAAGATAGGCATAAAAGGATGTTTATTGCAGCATTGTTAGTAATGCTTCTAAAAAATCACACATAAATGCCCATTCATATCACTCATGTTAGAATGGTTGGAAATATATGCCACATACATACTATTCATTCTCCCCCAGAACAATGTAAATCTGTGTGCACTGCTCTTGGAACATTTCTGTCATAAATACAGAGTGAAATGCTGACAGGCACAGATTACAGAGCCAGATTACTGGGATTTGGTAAGTTTTCCACTTGTTAGCTCTGTGAAGCTAAGGATATGTTACTGAACTTCTGTGTACCTCAGTGTGCTCACCTGTTCTGTTAGACCTCCAGAGACAGAACCCACAGGGTGTGTGTGTGCATGTGTATAAAGAGATTTGTTATAAGGTATTAGTTTATGCAGCTATGGAGTCTGGCAAATCCCAAGACGTGCAGGGTGAGTTGGTAAGCTGGAAACGCAGGAGAGCTGTTGGTTTACTTCTAATTTCAGTCTAAAAGCATGACAATCATCTCAATAGATGCAGAGAAAGCTTTCGACAAAATTCAACACCCATTTATGATAAAAACCCTGCAGAAAGTAGGCATAGAGGGAACTTTCCTCAACATAATAAAGGCCATATATGACAAACCCACAGCCAGCATCGTCCTCAATGGTGAAAAACTGAAACCATTTCCACTAAGATCAGGAACAAGACAAGGTTGCCCACTCTCACCACTCTTATTCAACCTAGTTTTGGAAGTTTTAGCCACAGCAATCAGAGGAGAAAAGGAAATAAAAGGAATCCAAATCGGAAAAGAAGAAGTAAAGCTGTCACTGTTTGCAGATGACATGATACTATACGTAGAGAATCCTAAAGATGCTACCAGAAAACTACTAGAGTTAATCAATGAATTTGGTCAAGTTGCAGGATACAAAATTAATGCACAGAAATCTCTGGCATTCCTATATACTAATGATGAAAAATCTGAAAGTGAAATCAAGGAAACACTCCCATTTACCATTGCAACAAAAAGAATAAAATATCTAGGAATAAACCTACCTAAGGAAACAAAAGACCTGTATGCAGAAAATTATAAGACACTGATGAAAGAAATTAAAGATGATACAAATAGATGGAGAGATGTACCATGTTCTTGGATTGGAAGAATCAACATTGTGAAAATGACTCTACTACCCAAAGCAATCTACAGATTCAATGCAATGCCTATCAAACTACCACTGGCATTTTTCACAGAACTAGAGCAAAAAATTTCACAATTTGTATGGAAACACAAAAGACCCCGAATAGCCAAAGCAATCTTGAGAACGAAAAATGGAGCTGGAGGAATCAGGCTCCCTGACTTCAGACTATACTACAAAGCTACAGTAATCAAGACAGTATGGTACTGGCACAAAAACAGAAAGATAGATCAATGGAACAGGATAGAAAGCCCAGAGTTAAACCCACGGACATATGGTCACCTTATCTTTGATAAAGGAGGCAGGAATGTACAGTGGAGAAAGGACAGTCTCTTCAATAAGTGGTGCTGGGAAAACTGGATAGGGACATGTAAAAGTATGAGATTAGATCACTCCCTAACACCATACACAAAAATAAGCTCAAAATGGATTAAAGACCTAAATGTAAGGCCAGACACTATCAAACTCTTAGAGGAAAACATAGGCAGAACACTCTATGACATAAATCACAGCAAGATCCTTTTTGACCCACCTCCTAGAGAAATGGAAATAAAGACAAAAATAAACACATGGGACCTAATGAAACTTAAAAGCTTTTGCACAGCAAAGGAAACCATAAACAAGACCAAAAGACAACCCTCAGAATGGGAGAAAATATTTGCAAATGAAGCAACTGACAAAGGATTAATCTCCAAAATTTATAAGCAGCTCATGCAGCTCAATAACAAAAAAACAAACAACCCAATCCAAAAATGGGCAGAAGACCTAAATAGACATTTCTCCACAGAAGATATACAGACTGCCAACAAACACATGAAAGAATGCTCAACATCTTTACTCATTAGAGAAATGCAAATCAAAACTACAATGAGATATCATCTCACACCAGTCAGAATGGCCATCATCAAAAAATCTAGAAACAATAAATGCTGGAGAGGGTGTGGAAAAAAGGGAACACTCTTGCACTGCTGGTGGGAATGTGAATTGGTACAGCCGCTATGGAGAACGGTATGGAGGTTCCTTAAAAAACTACAAATAGAACTACCATATGACCCGGCAATCCCACTACTGGGCATATACCCTGAGAAAACCATAATTCAAAAAGAGACATGTACCAAAATGTTCATAGCAGCCCTATTTACAATAGCCCGGAGATGGAAACAACCTAAGTGTCCATCATCGGATGAATGGATAAAGAAGATGTGGCACATATATACAATGGAATATTACTCAGCCATAAAAAGAAATGAAATTGAGCTATTTGTAATGAGGTGGATAGACCTAGAGTCTGTCATACGGAGTGAAGTAAGTCAGAAAGAGAAAGACAAACACTGTATGCTAACACATATATATGGAATTTAAGAAAAAAAAATGTCATGAAGAATATAGGGGTAAGACAGGAATAAAGACACAGACCTACTAGAGAATGGACTTGAGGATATGGGGAAGGGGAAGAGTAAGCTGTGACAAAGTGAAAGAGTGGCATGGACATATATACACTACCAAACGTAAGGTAGATAGCTAGTAGGAAGCAGCCGCATAGCACAGGGAGATCAGCTCAGTGCTTTGTGACCGCCTGGAGGGGTGGGATAGGGAGGGTGGGAGGGAGACGCAAGAGGGAGGGGATATGGAAACATATGTATATGTATAACTGATTAAATTTGTCATAAGGCAAAAAATTAATAAATAAATAAATTAATTAATTAAAAAAAAAAAGCATGACAACCAGGAGAAGCCAATGTTTCAGTTTGAATCCAAAAGCAGGAAAAAAGCTGATGTCCCAGTTCCAAGGCAGTCAGGTAGAAGACTCTTCTCTTACTCAGGAGAAGGTCAGCCTTTTTGTCTACTCATGCCTTCAACTGGTTGGATGAGACCCAATCACATTAGGGAGAACAATCTGCTTTACTCAGTCTATTGATATAAATGTTAATCTCATCCAGAATCACCATTACAGAAATAGAATAATATTTAACCAAATATCTGAGCAGTCTGTGGCTCTATCAAAGTGACCCTTAAAATTAACCATCATGGGCTTCTCTGGTGGCACAGTGGTTAAGGAGCCACCTGCCGATGCAGGGGACACGGGTTTGAGCTCTGGTCTGGGAAGATCCCACATGCTGCAGGAGCAACTAAGCCCATGCGCCACAACTACTGAAGTCTGCGCACCTAGAGCCCGTGCTCCGCAACAAGAGAAGCCACCGCAACGAGAAGCCCGTGCACCGCAATGAAGAGTAGCCCCTGCTCGCCACAACTGGAGAAAGCCTGTGCACAACAATGAAGAGCCAGTGCAGCCAAAAATAAATAATAAAATAAATAAATTTATATAAAAAAATAACCATCATTCCTAAAATGAAGATAGAGTACCAACATGAAAGTTGACATAATTAATAGTGGTTACTTTGAAGGCTGGCATAATCTTGTTGGTGAGTGGAGTTCAGAGTTTTGGAAGAGACTTTCATTTAGTTTGTATAATTTTAAAAAGTGGCAGGAACATGGGTGATTTTACTTTTGGAATCAAAATCAAACTTCTTGCACAATATTCTAGTACATGAAACTGTCATAATTAATACCGTTTTTCTCTGTTGCTAGACACTTAGATTTTTAAAGTATTTTTCTCATACAGCAGAAAGGAAGGCATTCCGAATAAAAGAAACAGTGTAAACAGAAGTGTATAGGCAGTAATGATCATGATCTAGCTCATTGTTGGAAGTGGTGTACAAGGGGATTGAGCATTATGAGCTGATTAAATGGTGAATGGGGAGGGGTATAGGTGAACTTCTGTTAAGAAGGCATTCCAAAGTAAATGTTCTTGGGAAGAAAACATGAAGACCTGAAAAATATGATCAGTTGAAGAAATAGTGTAATAGTGACCTGAAATGAAGAGAAAACAGCTGGGGACTAGGTAAGAGATTATAAAGAGAGGCAAGGTTTCCCAGAGTCTGAAGGTTTTATAAAATAGGTTGAGAACTTTGATTCTTTTCCTTAGTGTAATGGATAGCTGGGCTAAGACCTTAAAAAAAAAAAATCAACTGGACCTGGGTGAACTTTTTCGTTTTCCTTTTTTTTTTAAAGAGAACTTTTTTGGCAAGGGAAGAAAATGATCTAAGGAAGGGAAACTAGGGAGGCAGAGAATTGAGAGGGAAGAAACTTGGAGTAATCATCGTAAAATAATACTGATTCTGTACTTTCTAGCTAAGAGAAGTGGAGGTCTAGATGAAGAGAAAGCAATAAAATATTAGCAAGATTGAACAAAAGTACGAAAAAGAGAATAAAACATTTTGATGAGTCAGAAACAACCCTAAGATGTGTGGCTTTTGAGGGAGAAATTAATGTCTTGCCTACACTTATGAGTAAGATCAGTGTAACAGTAGGATCTGGTCCATAAAAGGGGTGCAGAACTGATAACTTGATATTAAGCAAAGGTGCCAGTTTTAATAATATTACTGCATTGCTCATAAGTTATTAATTCGTTTTATGGCATTGTGTTAACATTCTCGTTTTCTTGGTGTGTCTGTGAGCGTTCCAAGACAGGACAAGACAGTGTGTGACAGGTAGTTGCTTCTAATTGTGCTGGAGCAGGATGATGGAGTAGACGCTCAGGTGATTCCAGGTTAGGAAGGAAGCGTAAATACTTCAGTATGCTCCTGTATGTGAGGTGCCCAGCACAGTGCCAGGTACACTGTGCTCGGGAGCTGCTATCACCATCAGCTACAGTCTTGGCCTCCCCATCATCAGAGGTGTTCACCTGGTTATCAGGAAGTCTCGAGAACACCAGTGGCTAGAAGCCATGAGACAGTTATATTTTCTAGTTTCTATAACATTTTGGGAGCCAAGAACTCATCAGTACACCTTTAATAATTCAGACATTTTTCTTTGTTAAATGTTCGAAGATTTCTCTGTTTCATAAAGGTAGAGTGTTATCAGGAATTTGCTTCTGGGCTCAGGAATTTTCATTTCAGTCTGCAACAGTGCTTTTCTATGATGCAGTAATGCGATTTTCAACCTTTGATATATGTACCTTAGGGTATATGTGGCTGTTTGAAAACATCCACAAAAAGTCACAATTAAGCATGGGACTTCTGCCCATAGCAACAATTTACTTGAAGGTTTAGGGAAACAAAACATATATTTAAATAAATTAATATATTATTGGATGCAATGAAAACTTTGCATGAATTTGTTGGTTAAAATGATTAAGTTTAAAGATAGCTTGGGATCACAAAAGGATGTTTTAGAAATGCTCCCAGTTTTCCAGACTAGATTTATTTGGGTTATTTGTTTAGCTTTCTCTCTGGAAGAGGCACGTGGGGTATTCTGGTTTAAATGTTTTAGAAACATTATAAGATCATTTCAAAGCAGATTCAATAGATTAACATGCAACATAAAAAATGCTTGAGAATTTGGAAGTGATGCTAACTCTTGGTTTATATACTTCAATGTAAAATGCTTGTAGCCTTTTTAATCACATATTTTTATACCTTTGAAGCTTCCCTGCATTGCTTTAAAGGAATAACCCAAGTCAATAAAGTACACAGTTGACCTGCAATTTGCATTTGTTATATATATTAAATATTTTATGAATCATTGTGTTTGTCTTGATTTTCATAGTGATTTTATATGTTTAAAGAAGGTATCTTTTTTGTGTAAGTACATACATTAGTGACAGTTGTATCGATTTTAAAAGTATAAAGTATACAGACCTTAAATGCATTTCAAGCAGTAGATTTGTTATTTTTTATTTTTATTTTTTTATTTTTTTATTAGTTTCTGCTTTATAACAAAGTGAATCAGTCATACATATACATCTGAGTAGATTTGTTTTAAGGAGAGATAATCATTAGGAACTGTTAAGCATCTATATTGCAGCATGCCCAAGGTGTGTTTGCTTTTTGATATTGAATATAGGCAAGTCTGTCAAATTATTAAGCAGCAAGGGGGAAAAAATCTTGAAAGTTTAATCGGGGAATAGCTATATAAAACTATATGAAAAACTAAGAGGCTAAGTAAGGAATGTTTGAGTTCTTTATTTGTTCCCAGCACTGTTACAGGTCCTATTTTACTTTAGCTCTTGTTTGTTCCCCTCTCAGCACATTTATCAGAATTCTTCCATGTTCACCTGGCTAATCTGAATACAACCATGACAAATAGATGTTTGGAAGCATTAAAGTGATGACTTTCAAAGGGCTATTATCATTTATCATGGAAATGAATTCAGCCCACTGATGGTGATTTAGCCTACAGGTAAAATGAGCATGTTTATAAAATGAAGTTTCCAAATGTTTAACTTTTTCACAACGTTTTCTAAGGATGCATTATTGCATTTAATACTGTGTTCGCAAGAGATATTTTATCTCATAAATCCCCAATTCTATGCTAACCATCATAGAAAGATGGCAGTTGAAGGATTGGTTCCTAAAAAAATATTCAAGGGACAAAATTTCATAACCTTTTATGGAAATATTCTGTTGTATTCCCCAGTTGAGTATGTTCTCTGCCTAGATCGGTGATACTCCTGTGCTCCAGAATCACACTCTCTGGAATTGAATCCAGCCCCCACCACTTAAGAGCTGTGTAATATTGTTTTAATTTCCTCTTCTGATGATAGTACTGACTTTATATGACCATGAGAGGATTATGAGATAATGCTTAGACACAGTTCTCATGGTACCCAAACCATGAGCACCCAGGCGGTGCTACAGAAAACACACAGGGGCACTGCATAATATTTTAAACTTCTGTGAAATACCACATGAACTACTAGTCCAAGGCAGTTCCTTTTCTGTGATTCAAAAGTAGCATGTGATCGTCACTGTGGAGCAGGAAACGAGGGAGTTGGTGTTTGGTTTAGTAAGCTGTGTAGTGCCCAGTAGGCACATGCATCCCATTAGTAACTGTGTTTATTTAAGAATGAAATAAAAATATTCTTGTTCAATTTATATGTATTTTCTCAAATGGCTACTGAGGGTTTTTTTTTTTTAGGATATGAATAATTAAATTCCTTGGACTTTACTTCTTAATGAATTGAACTGTCAGGCATTTTACTTAGCCTGAAGTCACCGTGAGCAAATTACTGAGATACTATCGGCCCTGTGAACCAAAAAAGTTCAAAAACCTTTGGCTTAGCATTATCTTGTGCATGCTGTAAACCCTCAGTAAGGGTTTGGTTGTTTTTGGTGATGGTGAAAATTAAAAAGACAGAAGCGATATCCTTAAATGTAACTGAAATTCCTCCAGTAATCAGTTCAACTCTTTTCTTCTTGTGTAATGCCAGCTAGAGCAGGGGAGGAAGAGAAAAAGAGAACAGAAGGAGGGAAGGGAATGAAATGAGTAAATCCGCTGATGGAAATTGGGGCATCTGACCAAGGGTGTGGAAATGGAAGCGACCACCAATGACAAGTAGTAGGTGAGAGCTGCTTCCTGCACAAGAAGAGGGAGTTTATCCTGTAGGAATTACTCTAGAGTCAGAAAGAAACCCCCGATGGACACCCCCAATCCAGCTTATAAAGCAGGCCACATGACGTGGCCGTGCCAAGGTTAGGAGCAGCTGTGCAGAGAGAAGGACGAAAACTGGGGGTGTCTGAGGGCAGACAGTGGGGCAGGGAAAGAGCCTCTGGCAGGAGGTGTGTGGTGCCCAGGGGCAGAGGGAGCATGTTGGTGCTGGGGAGAGGCTCCGGCCTTCCTGACTCAAGGCTGCCAGCTTCTCTGGGCTCTCACCCACAGCCCAGGAGGCCTGTGAGGGGCATCATTGGACTGGGTTGTAATTTTCAGAAGCTGTACCAGGCACTCAGCCAGGGAGAGATACCAAAGCCCTGAAAACAGATCATAGAGAGGCAGCAATGAGACCCCCCAACACACACACACACACACACACACACTCTCTCTCTCTCTCTCTCTCTCTCTCTCTCTCTCTCTCTCTCTCTCTCTCTCTTCCCTCACCTGTTTAGGACTCCTGGATGGCTTGGAGGGGCTGAGGTACTGAGAAAATTGTGCAGCTGTTAATCTGCACCCTTACTGTACCTCTCAGTGCATGGCCTGGAGAAACACTTGTCACATCTGGAAAACATTTCCTTAACGAAAATAGAGAATATTGTTAGCTAATTCCTTTTAAAATCCCTATATGAACATACATTCTTTTTAGTTCCCTTCTCTCAGCCACTCTTTTCTCCGAGTTAAATCATGTTACTTTCTTTTCACTTCATCTAAGGGCCCATTCTACACTTAATAAACTATCTAATTAATAAAATTTAATTTTAATTTTAGAAAAGTCCCCTCTCCGGAGAAGTCCTCCCTCAAAATGAAGCCATATTCCATTGTAAGCTTATGAGTAATTTCTGTTGTTCCTTTGGTAATAATTGTAGTGCTGGAAGTTGCTATGCATCATTTAAAGAAAATTTTGAGTTATGGATATTTTAATAGTCAATATTTTACCATAAAATTTTAGTTATATATTTTAGTATATATTTTACATGTTTATAACATTTTCAGGGTTATATGTGGAAAAACGCCACTGAAGTTTAGTTAACTGAACTAAATCTCAACTTTCAGCTTGGAAAAACCTACAAGTAAACATTAAGATATTTTAGAGAGCTTAAAGTTCTTAGAAGTTACCTGCCCTCATAGTCTGAAATCGAGATAACAGTATCTGGGGGCTTCCACAACACTTCATCTTCCAAGACTGGCAAATCTTTAAGTAATTAACACTCAAGATACCCTGTTCACTAGGATTTTCTGTGGTTTCATTGTCACTGATGCATATTAATGACATCAGACAAATAAAGTGCCTTTCATAATTGCTTGTCTCAAAGCATTGTAAAAATCAAATATGGTATAATTAAAAATTCATTTGTGGTCTGTGGCTGTGAATTTACTGCTAGAAGGTTGAGTGGTGGGCTTATAAGTGTTCTTGATAGGTTTGCATGGTTGATATTGAGTTCAGTAACTGCCCTAGTCATAATTTATAGTTGGCTTCAGTGAAGGGGGAGAGCAGGATGCTTTAACGTGTGATAACTGTGCATATTGGCACTAACAGCTGTTGAAAATACCTGTTAAACTCTTTACCTTCAACAGTTATTTTATTTTCCAAGATAAAAACATTAGGGTCAGGTGGTATATACCTACTCACTTTTCACTATTCATGCAAAAATGCTTTCATTCTGATATAAGACTATTTTATGCACTTGTGAAACAAATTATTTCACTCATTGTCACTTTCATTAAAATATATCAATACATATGGTTATTTTGACTTTATAGGTCATTTTTTAGATTCAATTTTGTATTGATTCTTAATCATATGTAGCACTTCCTGTTTCATTCACAGAATTATTAAAGAGATTCTCTGAAGACATATAATATTTTAAAATTTCCTTTGTCAACCCAAAGAGTGAATAAAATAATGTAAGAATGGTCCAATTTATATGGATAACATATTTTAAATGGTTTGTGAATTTATTAAAATTTACATTTTTTCCATCAGTGCAGTTGCATTTTAAGTGATAACTAATCCAGAAGAATTCATTTGTAAGAAAAGCTAAATTAGAAAATATTTTCGGTGTCTAAAGATGTAGATGTTTTTTATAATAAAGATTCTGTGTGATGAAACTAGTTAGAACTGATTTATCAATTTGTTCACAGAATTCTCTTAACGAGAAAGTATATCACATATTCTTAATTGTAATTTTTTGACCATTTACATAAATAGTCCTTTTCAAATGTGGGTAGGACTCATGATACTCACTCTTCTTTTCTGAACTTTCAACATATGAAATAAATTTTAGTTCATTCTTTATTTGACAAATACTTACTGAGTGTCAGCAAGGTTTCAAGTATTTTTCTAGGTAGAGGGGATACATAATGCAATGAACAGAATGGATAAAAATCCCTGTTCTCAGGGTTTTAACATTTTAATGAAGAGAGCCCTCTCTAAATTCAAAGAAGTAAGTAAATATATAACATGTATTTTATACAGGGAGCCAGGGGAGGACAACTTAACATAGGGTCATCAGGGAAATTCTCCCTAAGAAGGTGGTATTTGAAGCCTGGGAGGTAGGCAGTGCTTGTTGGGTGGGTAGATCCAACAGGGCCTTGTAAGTTACTCTAAGCACTTGGCTTTTATTCTGCCGTCTGAGAATCTGGCAAGGTCTTTTCAGCTGAGGAAGGACATGATCTGACTGTGTCTTGGGGAGTAGAGGCTGTGCAGGGTAGGAGGTAGGAGGCTGTTGGCGAGCCTGTAATTCAGGGAAGACACATCGGTGGCTTTGTTTCTGGGTAGTCAGGATTGACAGACTTACTGTTTGGAGAGTGAGAGAAAGAAAAGCTAAGGATGCACCAAGATTTTTGTCCAGGGCAGTTGGAAAGATGAGTTGATTTACTGGGCATGTAAGGCTGTGAATTATGGATTTCGTGAATGCTGTCAGAAGTCTGAAATTTGGCGTAGAGGTGACACTGAGATTTAAATTTGAGAGTTCTATTTTTTTTTTTATAGCCCAGGGATAGAATACTAACATTTTATCATTTTTGTTTCTAATTTAGATCAAAAAGGTATTGACTAACAATGTAGACAATTAAATATATTTTCCTTTTATTCAGGGCATTTCATTTGTTGTTCAAATAGAAGTTAATTATTTTAGTTTCTGAAAGGCTATTGTGGATTATTATTATGATTCATGGATACTGACTAATGTGAGGTATTTTTTTCCTTAATAGTGAACCTTGGCAATAGTAATACTAAAAGTGATTGTATTTTCATTATTTTAGTCCTATTAAATTTAGAATTTGCACTTTGGAATAGTGAAAGCTTTTTTCTTAGATTTGTTTACAAGAGCTTACATTATTGATAAAAGCAATTAAAATAAAATTTACAAAATTAAGAAGGGCTGTAGCACTGCACATATAGGCTGATACATTTTATTAAGATTTAATGGACATTCTGACATCAGAAGATATGTTTTGTGGAATCAAGTTAAACCAAGGAGGAAATAAATTGTTATTTAAATGGGTAGAAGAAAATGTGATATATGTACCTTCGAATTTCTCCTTTGAGAACATTCTTAATGTAAGATGAAAGTTGTTGGATTTTAAACATTACAAACAGACAATTTGTTTTTTAAACATCATCATGCTTGATAGTGTCCTCTCCTAAGGAAGAAATTTCTTTGCTAGGCTAGCAAAGAAGAAATTTCTTTGCTAGGCTTCCTTTGAAACTTCATGTTTTCATATAATTTCATATAAATGAAATTTATAGTGAAATGAAATTTATAAATTATAATGAAATGAAATTTATAAATTTATAAATGAAATTTCATATAAATGAAATTAATCTTTCAGCTGCTTTTTTGCTGAGGTCTAAAATTTGCAGAAGTTATTGAAAAATACTACAGTTTTTAAAGACCTGACAATGTCCTTTGTTCTTTCTGAAGGATTCTGTGATTTTTCTGTTTTTCCTGGCTTAGTCATTTGTCCCACTGTGAAGGGTGTCTAGCCATTGCTAGATCCACTTAAAGCCAATGACTTCACAGTAGCTCAATGCTTCTGGTGACTGTTTCTTGCTCTGTGATCCTTGAGACCCCGGTCTTTGTACCATAGCCCTTCTTCATTTTAAGCTAGTACTCATTATTTCCTGAACCCTTCACACAACTTTTTTCCAACATTTTATTTTGAAAAATTTTAAATCTGCAGAAAACTTGAAAAAATTATGCAGTTAAGACCCATAGACTCAACACTTAGATTTTACAATTAACATTTTACCATATTTGCTTTGCCTATCTTTTATTTCTGAACACATTCATCTATCTGTCCCTCTCCATTCTTCAATCCATTTTTGGATGCATTTCTCAGTAATTACAGGCATGCATGCACATCACCCCTAACACTTTAGCATTCATATCATTAACTACAGTTCAATATTGTTTATGGATTTTTTCAAAGTGAAATTTACATATGATGCAATGTGCAGATTCTAAGTTTATCATTTGATGAGTTTTGGCAAATACATACACTTGTGTAATGCAAACCCCTATGGAGGTATAAAATATTGCCATCACCCCCGGAAGTCACCTTTTCCCAGTCATTCTCTATCCCCAACCTCCCCAATAACAGCCACTGTTTTGATAGATTTCTACCTTAGACTAGTTTTGCCTGGTTTAGAACATCATATAAATGAAATTTATAAAGTATGTATTCTTTTGTGCAAGGCTGTTTTTACTCAGCATAATGCTTTTGAGATTTGCTCCTTAATGGGTATATAGTAGTTAGCTTCTTTCTAATGTTGAGTAATATTCCATTGTATGAATATTCTACAAATTATTTATCTGGTCTCCTGTTAATGGGCATCTGAGATATTTCCGTTTTTAAGTTATTATTAACGAAATCAATATGACCTTCCTCTCTTTTAAATACAATTTATCTTTCATCTAATAAATAATCCCCTCCGAGTCTTGTTTAATATAATCTATACAATATAGTTTACTTGAATTTATAAAAACGCTTTGTATATGAGAAGAGGCTTTGTTTTTTTGGGAGACTTGAAATGAGGAGTTACAGTGATGTTTTTGTGTCCTGAAATCTCTTCTACTTAGCTGCATCTTCCAGGCAGCCGCTTATTTTCTAAAGGTCTTCCATTTAGACAAGCACATTGGATTTTTCCTTCAGATTCTGTTCCTTAGCTCTTATTCCCAATTTAATTAATTTGAGGGCAATAGAAGAGCATTTCCTCCTTTCATATATAATAGTGAGAAAACACTTTTTGGACGTGTTTCCAGAACAATTAGAGGGTCCTGGGTAGTGCCCTCTTCAGTTTAGAGCATGGCAAGGCAAAAAGGATGGTTCATCCAAGCCTCCATCCTGAGATTGTGAACCATCTCTATTAGGTTGACAAATAAAAGGAATTTTGAATGTAACCTTGATATTGCCTCTGGCAATCACTTTTCCTAGAGTGATGCTCTAATACTATATGACTGTATAATGACTATAACCATTTGATATCAAAAGACTCTGCTTTGATTTTTGCACTTCCTCAGAGTCATCGAGAGCAAGCCGTGGAGGCCATTTTGATGTGTCCTTTTGTCTAACTACCTTTTCTGACTAACACAAAGCTCAGTACAACAGGATGGTCTTATGCCCTGGAGTTCTAGGTCTCTAAATTTAAGCCCAGGAAAGAGGACCTGTACAGAAGGTGATAGAATGTATCCTCCGATGAAAAATTCCTTTCAAAGACCATTGTGGCTCATACCAAAGAATTATTGTACTTGATTAAAAGCGAGGCCAAGAATCCAATTTTTGCATTTTCTCTCTCTTGCTTGTGTTTTCAGCTAATATTGTAGAGCCTTTTATTTACTCAACCAGATTGACAAGATTATAAATGAGAGCTGTGTGTGGAAGCCTCTAATTTTTCATAAGTAAATGAATTAATTTATCATCGCTGTTGTGTTTTATTGCTGTCTCCATGCCAGACCGCCCTGCTCCTTTCTTCCCCCCTTTGCCTTCTAAACATTGGATCCATGTCATCGTGTTTGACAGGTTTCTGATTCCCCTGTCAGATGCAATTTGGTGCTAATCACATTTCCTGTGCTCAATGTCAATGATACAAGCCATGCATAATATTCCTATATGTCCACTCACTCGCTTGCAGTGCAGCTGGAATATCTTGGGCATTAATCTGATAGAATGCCACATTGAAATGCAAAAATGATGCTTAAGTACTAAGATAATGTGGTCAGGCAGATGTGCAGTAGATAAGTGAGGCTAAACTGTTGATCTTTCCTAAGGTTTGATGAATTTTATTTCATTTCTGAATATTTCTTTACAAACCTGAGACTATGTAATCAGTGCTGGTTCATTAGACTTTTCAGAATTTTTAATAGAATTCATTCATTGTCCATGTATGAAAGAATGAGGATTAGTTTTCTTATTAAAAATCAAGTTATAGGTAGTTATTTCTAATGAAGAGTATTCCTGTCTCAGATCATGTACTTTATCAAATATATGAAAGTAGCTAACAGTCTAGAAAAACCTATTTACAGAATAATGTGCCAGTTTCTAGCCTAGAGGAGATCCCAAACAATAGATCTTCCATTAGATCACCTTAGACAAATACAGAGTATGATGGGAGGATATTGGCAGATTTGGGAAGAGGGTGATTGTTGTTTGTGTGATGTTTTGAGCATCAGAAAGAGAGAGAGGAAGCACTCAAGAAAGAAGAAACAACATGAAAATCAGAGACATGGGAGGGCATTGTTTATTCAGTGAGGTGGCTGATGTCTATCGTGGTGGTAAATAAAACTAGAAAAGCAATTCAAGAGCATATGAAAAGGACTTGATTTTGTAGAAAAGAGGGAATAACCTTTAAAGCAAGTCTGTGTCATATTTGAATTTGAATTTTTCAAAAAAAAATGTGATATGGAAGGAGAATTAGAGAAGAAACCAAAAGGGATATCAAAATAGGGGACCCTTGGCAATAAGCAGATGAGAGAGAAGGGCACAAACCAGGACAGTGACAGTGGCAGTAGAAAAGATATGACACCTGTAAAAGGCATTAATAACCAAAATTTGTAGTTAGTTAGGTTGGATATCGTGGATGGGGGATGGCATGGGGAATGGGGGAAGAAAGAACAAAAATATATTCCCAGTTCCTAAGTAAAATAGGGTGCTTTGGATTGTGATGCCTTTTAGGTGAGAAGACCATAAGTATAGGTAGGGTGTGATCATGAATTTTGTTTGGATTATGCTGAATTTCTGGTTCCTGTGGGACATCCAAATAGCAATGAACAGGACATGGAGGTATTCAGTGGTCATTTTCATATATACAATAAATGATTGAAATTATAGGAAGGGTTGTAGTTGCTTTTGGGGGAGAGCATATAAGCAAAAGGAGAAGCAGCTGAATGACGAAATCTTGAAGTTCAGGCTATATTTAAGGGAAAAATTGTACCACAGTGAACTGAGAAAAGACTGAAATAAGCAATTATCCAGAAAAGAGAAGTATTCTGGAAGCTGGTGTTGGGTGGGGGTCAGCCAGCACTATCAAATACACTGCAGTACTTAAGCAGAAGTACCAAGCAGGCATTGTTGAGTTAATACATATAGAAGGTCTTTTTCTATTTAGAGAATACTTACTAAGTGTTTAGCAAGAGGCAAGGCAGTATCAGTGGAGTGATAGAACTAGAAATCACATTGTATTGGTCGAGGAGTAAATGAATGGTGTGGAACTGAACACAGCTCACATTGACAGCTCTTTTAAAGAAATTGGTGGTGAAGAGAAGAGAGAAGAGCATTGGTCTTATAGCTTCAAGAGCACATAAATACACGAAACGATTTTTTTTAATTCAGCATACATTCTTAGTGAGGGTGATATTACCCTCTAGGGAGTAAAAATGGGTTCTTGGAGAGCAAAAAATATCCTAAATATTACAATGCCTTGTATCCCAGAAAGGTTCAGCCTATCTGAGAAAATCTTATTCCTCAGTGTTTAAATTTCTCTTGTTGGGTTTTCTTGGGTATCATAAGAGCAGCATCAACTGAGTTCATGGGAAGTACACATTGTGTACAAGATCAGGGCTCTGAAATTAGGACAAATATTCAGCTGTGATTGGAGGACTTTGGATCTCTTGCTAGATCTCAAAGTTGTAACCTGAGAGGTAGCCTGTGTCTGCTTGTTAGTGGCCATTGGCTGCCTTGTGATGCTGTGTATTTTGTTCCTCAGTGCTTTTGTGTGTGACTTGGGCTCTGAAAATTAAATTACAATAGTTTATATTTTGTTATTTAATTTTATAAAAAATTATTCAATCCATCATTTATTGCATCAAATGCTGAAAAGAAAAAAAATAGTTGACAATATCTGAATGATTATCTAGCAGCCAGTTAAGTTAAAAATTATTTTCTTAAGCAAAACTTTAAAAGTTCAGTTCACCAAAAATACATTTAAACAATTAATTAAAATTTAATCATTTTACTTTTGCTGGAACTATAACAATTTTGGATGATTTTTAGAAATTTGATTAATTTCTATTATGCATTTATATAAATTAGTTTCATATTAAATTTAATAATTGAAATTTATATAAGTAAATATGTTTCATTAAAGACTGTTCAGCAAATACAGTTACAAAGCTAAGTTAAATGTTAATAGCTTTTAAAATTTCTAATTAAACTTTTAACTTAAAAAAATTTAGTCATTCTTGGGGGAGTAGTGGTAGGATGAATTGGGAGATTGGGATTGACATATATACACTAATATGTATAAAATAGATAACTAATAAGAACCTACTGTATCAAAAAAAATTAGTCATTCTTAAATGCATTAAATAAAAATTGTAAGCCTTATAGTTACTCTTTTTATGTATAAAGCATAAATGTACATGCAGTACACAAACAGATAGTATATTAAAATTTCATGTGGGGTGGGAATTAGGAAAACAGTGTCTTAAAAGGCTCCTTAGGGAGACAATTGTGAATAAAAGGTTGAGAAGTACGGGATAGAGGAATCTTAATATCATTATCTTCTCAGTTTTTATTCCTCCTTCAATTGAACAATAACATGTGTAAGATTTACTCAACATTGTGATACCACTGATACTGACTTTACAAAACCACCTACTCTTTTTGAGACACAGTGCTTATAGAGGATATACACTTAATGATAAACTTTATACACATAGGTAATTTTGATTCATAGAAAATGATAGCTACAATTTCAGAGGTTGAAATATCTAAAATTATAAGTCAAATTTTAATGACCTGAATTGAATTTCCATATAACCCATACTTTCTAGGGCACTAAGGATGTGTTATCAATGTATTGTTTGCCTTGGTGATACAGGACTTAATGAGTGATACTGCAGGAGAAAGCTTATTAAACTCAGAGAGGGTCTGAAAGCCATAACATTGTTAGTGAAGGAGAACCTTGAGCAACTAAGTTCCACAAGTCCTGTCTTGAAACAGTTAAAAGGTGGAAAATGTGTGGTCTGACTGTACAACCAAAATAACAATCCTTTTGAACATTAGTCTGCAGGGAATTCTCCAAAGGGTAGAAAGACTACCCAGAGACAACCTGAAACAAAACCATCCCAGCTTTCCTTGGGAGAAGATGCCTCCATTTTCAAGCTGTTAGAAGTGTTAAGAAAGTGAAATCTTCCCATGCAATTAGTAATGGATCATTGATACACAATGCTGGTAGCTGCTTGTAGCCTGCTTTGGTCTGAGTCATTGTATAATTTCAAATTGGCATTCTCAAATAAGTGGGCTTTATTTTCATGTATTCTTATTTTAGTTTCGACATTCAAAGCGAAAAGTTAAAAGCATATACATTCACAGCAGTTCCATGTATTAAAACTCTATCAAGATATCAGTTAGGTACTAATAAAATTATTAAGTAGTCTTTTGCAGGATTCAGCTCCCTCTTAAATATCTTCTTAAAATCTTTTTGAAGACAGTTATTCAACCGTATCAGTCCTCACTGTATATAGAATTCTGTCATAGAAACATTGAGGATTAAACACACACACACACACACACACACACACACACACACACGAACTTGTCCTAGCTTTTAAGGAGCTTGAAATTTAATGGAAAAGCTAAAACATACACATACCGAAAACTATTCACAAACTGAAACAGGTGAAAATGCAGTGCAAATGATATATGTAAGTGTCGAATTGGATTTACAGTAATGGAATGATCAATCAGGTTAATAAAAGACAACTTCTCAGAAACTGAATACTGAATGGGGTTTTCAATGAAGAGACAGCGTAAATTACAATTGAAGAAAGAAGAGATTCTGTCATGTGTCAAAAAAAATATTACAGGTAAGGGTATCAGAAAGCCAACAACTGATGCAGATATGGGAATAGTAGTCAGTCTTCCCTAGTAGATAGGTAGAAAAACCTTGGGAAGAAATAAGAATGGTAACAAAGTTATTCAGTGCATCTAAGCCTTGGCAGTTAGAAATATTGAGGAATGAAGGAATTTTATTCTTTTGTATGGTAAGTATGAAAAAGAAAAGAAAATCGATTTTGATTATTTTATCGAGTGTACGGCTTAACTTGGTAGTTGGGATTGAAACAAAGCCCCACTCCCAAACATCTCACTCCACTTTGATATGTAATATCCATTTGTTTTGATATAATTATGATAACAGAACCCCTTTATTCCAAGCAACAAAACCCGACTCTGGCTACCTCAAACAAGAGGAAATATATTTGAAAAACATGAGTGTTCATAAAATCAAAGGGAGGCTAAGAATTGAGAATTTATGAATGGGCAGGAAACCAAGGCAAAGTGCGGAAGCAAGAGTTAAAACTGCTTTTTAGAAGGAATGATCTGGTCAGGATGCAATTCTGCAATAAGCAAACACCGAACTTTTTCATCCTGTGTCACTTCAGTGAGATTAAAGTTCCAGGAGAACAGTATTACTTGAGCTTTGGTCTCATTCCCACCCCTGTGCTGTGCCAGGCCAGAGAGAGGGGCGATATCTAGAACCTTTGTCTTAGGCAATGAGTTCCAGACACCTGGATTTGCCATTCAAGCAAGACCACACACAGGGTATACCTCCTAGAGAAAATCAGGGGCCTCTTAGGGATGGGGAATGGATTTTGGTTGGCCAAATACTGAGAAATGTCCACTCTATTTTCTTTGGAACTTGAGTGGAGAAATAGGAGCAGTTTATCCTAGAGTCTTTGACATTTAAAGCAGCCATTTATCAGGTTATTCAAACTCTTTTTATATTTATCAAGCAACTTCTTTTTCTCTAAAGGAGTTCCTAGGTGAAATAGTTCTCCAAGGAAAATAGCACACCCTTCACCACTAAGAAAAGAATCTGAGTATTACTAATTAAGTCCCAATTCCAATTACGTTAATGAAATGGCCAAGGGACTAAATAGCTAGAAGTCCCAATACAGTGTCATACCATGCCATGCTTCTACAGAATCTCTTAGCATGTGAGCGCTCTCTGTGAAGGCATTTTGTTATTTCTCTCTGAAGCCAACCAGGTCTCCATAGCAGTTTTTAAGTTTTTTCAGTTAATAATCTGTCTCTTTCTGACCATTGAGCCCCTGGCTTCCAATGCAGTATTCCAGAACCCAAGGATAGATCTTAACAACAATTTCTAAATAGTCAATTGTATAGCATAATTTTTAGGCTAGTTTTCCCATTACATGAAGAATGACAAATATGGCTACATATGCCATTCTTTTGATATTGAATATTACTGTTATATATGTTAAAGTTTCTAAACTGTGACATCCAAACATAAGTGACAAAAGATCTATATCTGTTACCTGAAAGCCAAGCTGACACTGAAATGTTTTCTACCACTGGAAGGGGAATAATCAATTCCATTATTATGTTTGGGATTCTTTCTTTGAAAGACAATAGTATAATGCAGCTGGAATGATTATTAATGATCCAAAAATTAGATCCAAAAATTAGACTGAACAGAGGTTGAACTTTCACCAGTAATTTAGCAGAGAATGCATAGCCCTCTTTAGAACTGAAGAATAGCCCGTTTTTGGCAATACTGAAAAGTGAATAACTACAGAAGATGCATTGACTAATAATATAATTGTATGTTAATAATATAATTGTATGTATACTTTGAGAATTACTACTCTAGCTATTTTGCATTATAATTATAACCTTAAGAACAATATATTATTGGTTTGGGTTGATACATGAATCCATTCTATTAGGATGTATAAGCACAACAAGATACTCTAAGATGGAAGCTTGGTCACAAGTTTTTTCTGTAGCCCATTACTTCTGTTCCTTAATAAGACCTAATAAACCTTTGGAAGCTCTGTAGCTAAAGCATGAATAGAAACATATAGATAGATATACATGTGTAAGTGTATATATAATATATATACACATATACATGTGTATGTTTATATATATATATATTTTTTGTTGTTGTTGTTGTTGTTGTTGTTTTGCGGTACGCGGGCCCCTCACTGCTGTGGCCTCTCCCTCTGCGGAGCACAGGCTCCGGACGCGCAGGCCCAGCAGCCATGGCTCATGGGCCCAGCCGCTCCGCGGCACGTGGGATCCTCCCAGACAGGGCACGAACCTGTGCCCCCCCATTGGCAGGCAGACCCCCAACCACTGCACCACCAGGGAAGCCCTATATATATATGTTTTTAAAAACATGTATCTAGGAGTAGAATCGTGTATCAGTTATCTGTTACTACAATAATGCTGTGTACTGTAATACATTACCACAAAACTCAGTGATCTAAAACAAGCAGTTTTTCATTGCCCATGAGTGCACATGTTAGCTGGGCAGTTTGGATTCTGGCTGGGTCTAGTCGTGTATGTTTGAGTAGTTATGGGTCAAGTAGGCAGATCTGTTGACCTAGGCTTTGTTCGTTCACATGTTTGGTAATTAGCTGTCTATTGAGTGGCCTAAGATGAGCCTGACTAGGACAGCTGGGCTCTTCTTCATGGGATCTTTTACCCTTTAGCAGGCTAGCCCTTGTTTCCTTAGTGGTGGGAAGTTCCAAAGGAACAAGCAGAAACGTGCAAGTCCTTTCACAGCCTAGACTTGGAACAGCACTATGTCAGTTCTGCCAAATTCTATTAAATAAAATAAGTCACAAGGCCAGCTTGGAGTCAGGGAGTAGGGAAATAAACTCCAACTTTGATGAAGGAGCTTCAAAGTCACATTGCAAAGGGGAATGATCCAAGGAGAGGAATAACTGGAGCTATTTTTAAAAAATCAATTTACCACAAAGTGTGTATGTGTGTGTGTGTATATCTATGTATGTGTGTATGTATATATACATACACACACCATATACCTAAAAATCTGAGAGATTTATAATGATTTGGTGTTTAAGAAAGTGGGGTTCTAAGTCCTTTGCAGAACAATAAAGAAAATACTGCTTTTGGACAGGAGATTTATCAAAGGCATCTTGGTCAATCTCATCTAAGTGCCATAGTTGGGTGAGGATTCCAACCCAAACAGGAAGAAGAGAACTTTGCCTAACCTTGCGGTCAGTGAACTGTGGGCAGATCAACTTACTGTTCCCCTCTGTTTCTTTTCTACCTCTTTTGGGAACCTGCTTTTAGCTTTTGAATTATCTCCTGCTCCAAGAATAACAGTGATTAGAGTGGAATGGCTGAGATTGTAACTGGCCAAGTGACCAGCTGGAGAAGGTGAGGGCGGTGTAGTCTTCTACCCATGCCACGTTTCTTAGATGAAAATGTTACACTTTGAAACTGGGAATTGACCTGCATGGTCTCTCTCCTGGCTGCCCTTTTACAATGAAGACATTTGATTATTGTTCTAACATCTGCAGCTGACCCCAGCTCACTAACCCTCATCCTCCTGGTCAGTGGCTGTCTCATACAGCTGGTTTGCTTAATCAGAATGCTTAACTTTTCAGTGATCCTGCACTTAATCAAAAATATTTTCCATAACATTACATGGACTTCTTTTCAATATGCTTCTGAAAAAGTTTGATTTTAATAAAATATGACTGTGTATCATAGGTGGATGCTCTGTTTTTGGAGGTATCTACACTGTTTTTGGAATAACAGCATAAAGGTCTTCCTGTGGGATCAAATAATCTGCTAATGGATGCGATAACATTTAATTGACTTGCATGCTACAGAACCCCAGTAATCTAAGCTTCAAACTTGCCAATGTTAATGACTTGAAGAACGGATCAAGATAGCTCATTTGTTGTTCCTTCATGTTAAGAAGATATCTTACTAGCTTATACTAAATAAAATTTATAAATTCATAATAAAATGAGTTAGAAATGACCATTGAGAAACTGTTTTTAAGTATTAAAATGAAACAAATATTCTTCCAGGGTTAAATTTTTCTACTGAATTTTATGTTCCAGCAGTGGTGAGGCTAGGCAGCAATCTTCAAAGATTAAAATAACATGAACTGAATAAAAAGTTATTTCTCTTTGGTTTTATAGATTATCAGAAGATCAACTAAATGAGAAACTTATGTAAATAACTGTTGGTTCTTCCCCAGGACATGGGTATTTGGGAGAAAGTTCCTTTCCCTAGAATGCTGACAAAACAGAAAATGAAAACAAATGTTGCATCTCAACTCATAAGACATAATTATTTTTCTTATTCACTATTTTGACTATCCCAGACAATTTCATTCTTCCCAAATCCGACTCTATCCCTACTCCCATTACAGTTAGCAGGATGACATTAACTTTTAATTTGCTGAGAATATTGAGGCTACCCAAGTTTAGCTCCCTTAATTTCCCCCTCCCAGGACATGAAAATCTTGGTTTGTCTTCACGTGCTTCTATTTACTGTTTCTAAGTAAGAAATGGTCTTCCTCTTTGCCAAACCCAACCCTTTAATTTCTGGTTTTAATCATAATCCCCCATCTTCTTGAGTCTCTGGGACTTTTGCTCAAACAATTACATTTTTCCTAAAGTTTCTTAAAGAAATGTAAACAACGGCATTTTCCTAGAGAGAGTTTGAAAACTCTTACATTTCTAATTCCTCTTTGTATACAGTTTGTTCTCCATTACTTACAAACATGCTCAGTTTTTCTTTATTCTTTAACAAAAACACAGGCCTGCATTCTTTTAAATCCTCTGTTGTTTTGATCCTTTTCATTTCCTGTCTAAAGTTCTGGAGTATTTTGTACTCACCAACTCAACTTTATTACCTCCCATTCTCTCCTTAATCCAGTAATCCACCCTTCAGTTTCCATGGCTGCTCCCTCAACCCTTTAGGAAAACTACCTCTTTCAAATAGTCAGTCACCATACAGTGGTTGCTGTAGCCTCCAGTTGCTTCTGAGTTCAAGAACTATCCATTGCTCCCAATTGCTTGTTCAGACAATTCTCTCTTTATTGGCTGCCACCAGTTCCCTTTCTTCATCTCCTAGGTCAGTAGCTTGTCTTCGTTCCTCTGCTTTCTGTATTACTGTAAAATTTCTCTGAAAATCAAGATTAATCCTTGCATATCTATTTTATCACCTCACCTAAATTGTGAAGGTCTTTAATGACACAGATAATATCTCATATGTTTTTGTTTTCTTGTTCTGCCAATCAAGAAAGTAAGCAGAGTTCTCTAGGCTGATGTCATGGGTTTTGACTAGGAGTAGTTCCATTTATTGGCTGAATGTTGATGGAAGGAATGGCTTAGCTTTAACATAAAACCAAACAGAAATGGTAGATCTTCAAGGATCTTTATGTTTTCAGTTAAGAATTTTGTAAAGAGTTAGCACTCTGGAGTCAAACAGCCTTACTTCAAATCCCACTTCCAATATACTAACTCTAAGCTGTCCGTCAACTTTCTTCAGTATTTTAAGGTTCAGTTACCTTTTTGTAAAATAGGGATAATCGTAGCATGTACTATTGGTGTTAATGAGATTATCCTTGAAAAGCTCTTAGCACAGTGCCTGACATATAGAGAGTATTCAATAAATGTTAGTTGTTCAGCAGGTCAGTTTTCTTATCAGTTTAGGAGTATTCATTTCGGAGTTTGGGGAAAGCCCATTTAATTGTAGTTCATTTTAAAATAATATATCACCATGAGATTTTTCTATAGATTGAGTTTGAAAAACTTTAGAATATGAAATAGCCATTATTTTTCTTATAATAGAGGATATAATTTACTTTGAGTTATACACTCACATAAAAGCTTAGGAAGATTCCTTTTCTTTTTTTTCCTTTTCTCCTAAGGAAAAACAATATTGGCAAGTTTTCCAGCTTTTGTTTCCTTTCAAGACCTTTTAGATACTACAGATCAGATCTAGCTACCAGACCTTCTACTTACTAGACCAATGACTTTGGTTGATTGATTTAAATCCTTTTTGAGCTACAAGTTCTTGTAAATAAATACAAACTAAGGAATGAAGAAAGGAATAGCAGTCAGGTTGCTAAAATTTCAAGAAGAGTCAATTTGTGCCTCACTTTGCCTGGCATCTCAGAACATATGAATCCGTCTCAGATACCAGAATCAGCACTTTTTTTAAAAAGTGTTTGATTATAAGCAGTATTTAATTACACAGCTGCAAAAATCTTATGGCATTTGATGCTGGAGAGAGACACACTAATAGATATATTTACCATCCTTTTATCTGGATTTGCTAAATCTAGTCTTGTATCCTTGTAGGTCAGGAGGTAAGCTGCACATCTAAGTATTATCTTAGCAATCAAAAGAATCAAAATCATTCATGTGTTTAATAGATCTCAATGTAGTGTGGTATAATATTTCAGTAGGGAGGATGATATAGAAATTAAGTAGTTTTTATGCCCCTTTAAAAATCATAGCTCAAAGGGTTTTTCAAACTTGGGTAGGAGACATTTTTGTCATTGTCTAAATTTTAATTTTAGGAAGTATCATCCCCTATACTTTGTTATGTTTCATCTCTTTAATGAGCCTAATGTTCTGATTTTGTTTTCTTTTTCTTCCTTTGGTAAAAGAAACAGTTCTACTTAAGTTCTCCTCCAAAAAAAAAAAAAAGATCAACATGTGTCTTTAATGGTCTCTCTCTGTTCAGTTTTCATTCTAATACTTTATTTTGCATATGAGCAAGTGCCTTTTTTCTATAAAGTAGGAGGGATATAATTTCTTCCTTGAAAATATTGTATCCTTTCTGTGTATGATATTCACTGTTTGTTGAAGTGTATTTGTTGATTGTAAAAAAAAGAAAAAAATTAAGTGACAAAAGGAAAATAGAAATCTGAAATAATTCTGTCAGGAAAGAATACATTTCTGATTAAACTAATATTCTTTAACTGGAAGTTACATAGTATATGCCAGTTAAACAGTAGTGTTATATAATGATTTGTGATTTAAAAAAGGATCAAGAGAATAAGAAAACAAGCCACAGACTGAGAGAAAATATTTTCAAAAGACATATCTGATAAAGAACTTTTGACCGAAATATATAAAGAACTCTTAAAAATCCACAATAAGAAAACAACCTGATTAAAAAGTGGGCCAAAGACCTTAACAGACATTTCACCAAAGAAGATACTCAGATAGCAAATAAACATATGAAAGGACGTTCCACATCATGTATCATGAGAGAAAGGCAAATTAAAATGACATTGAGATACCACTGCACACCTATTAGAGTGGCCAAAATCTGGAACGCTGACAACACCAAATGCTGATGAGAATGTGGAGCAATAAGAACTCTCAATCATTACTGGCGGGAATGCAAGATGGTACAGCCACTTTGGAAGACAGTGTTTCTTACAAAACTAAACATACATTTACCTAAGATCCAGCAATTGCACTCCTTGGTATTTATCTAAAGAAATTGAAAACTTACGTCCACACAGAAACCTGCATACAGATGTTTACAACAGCTTATAATTGCCAAAACTTGGAAGCTACCAAGATGCCTTTCAGTATGTGAATGGATAAATAATAAACCGTGGTACATCTAGACAGTGAAAACTTATTCAGCACTAAAAAGAGCTATCAAGCCATGAAAAAACATGGAGGAACCTCAAATGCATATTACTAAGTGAAGTCAATCCAGAAAGGCTACATACTGTGTACTGTATGATTCCAACTGTAAGACATTCTGAAAAAGGCAAAACTATGGACACAGTACTAAAAAGATCAGGGGTTGGCGAGGGGGTGGATGGATCAATAGGCAGAGCACAGAGGCTTTTGAAGGCAGTGAAAATACTGTCTATGATACCATACGACGGATAAATGTACATGAATCCAAGTCCATAGAATGTAGAACACTGAGTAAACCTAATGTAAACGGTGGACTTTGGGTCATTATGATGTGTCATCTAAGTTCATCAGTTGTGACAAATGTACCACTCTGGGGGGGGGGGCTTGATAAGGAGAGAAGCTATGCATGTGTGGGGTTAGAAATTATAGGGGACGTTTTTGTACCTTCCCCGCACTTTTGCTGTGAACCTTAAACTGCTCTAAAGAAAGTCTTAAAAAAAAAAAAAAGCATGTTTATCAAAGGGAAGATAGATTAAGTAAACACAAATAAAACCCATCTGGTCTTTTCCCTAAAGATCTGTGGTTAAATCTGTGCTTCTGATTTTTACATTTAGTCCATGATACCTCATTAAGGAGCTTACACTTTGTGTTTGTCAGGCTGTTGGTACTGGTACCTTCAAGGTGGTGCAGCTATTCCTGTGCCTGGTTTCTTTGGCTCCATCTCGTCGACCCTCTTAACGTGATTTTTGGTTAAGAATGGATTGCTCCAAGGTATCTGTAGGACCCAGTACTTGAAGTAGTTTAAATGAGTAACTGTTTTCATCATTAGAATTAATAGCATTGGTAGGGCTTTGTGTAGGTCGTGCATATCTGCCTGGAGTAAAATTACTTACCAAGCTATAGATAAATGAAACTTACCCAGAAAACTCTCAGGGAAGTGTAGAATATTGGCTGATGAAAATAGTGTACGGGTTTAGGGATCTAAAGCCACAATTAATTAACAGTTATCTTTAATTGATGACACCCTGATATATCGGAGGTTCTTTGAATTAAGAAATAAAAATGTAGGCAGATTGGAATATTGGTAATTGGAAATAGAGGAGGTTTAACTAATGAAGTGTAGCTTTATTAAATGTTTTGTTCATTTTATAGAAAATACTATGTAGAACTTATTAACAATTACCTTTCACTTAAAAGAAACACTGGTATTTGGAGGATTTAGAGTCTTTATTTAAAAATATGTGCTGTGGGACTTCCACAGTGGTGCAGTGGTTAAGAATCTGGCTGCCAATGCAAGGGACACGGGTTCAAGCCCTGCTTTGGGAAGATCCCACATGCCACGGAGCAACTAAGCCTGTGCGCCACAGCTACTGAGCCTGCGTACCGCAACTACTGAAGCCCGTGTGCCTAGAGCCCATGCTCCACAAAAAGAGAAGCCACGGCGATAAGAAGCCCACGCTCCGCAATGAAGAGTAGCCCCTGCTCGCAACAACTGGAGAAAGCCCACACGCAGCAGCAAAGACCCAAGGCAGCCAAAAAAAAAAAAAAAAAAAAAAAGTGCTATGTTTGAAATAATGGTTGTGACGGTTGTGACTGTAAAGCCCCAAATTGCTTTTAATGTTGTGCGTGGACTACTAAACCACAGTGCTTTATTATAAGCTATCGGAGTTCATCTTTTAGTGACTTTTGGTCCAAACCTACATTTAATAAATGGCTCTGCATTGTAAGATTTCCAGTGTAGCTTGTCAAATCTCTTTCATCTGCTCAGCATCTCACTTGGAATCTCTTCTCTCTTTTGTTATATCTCTAATGTCATTGCCTAGAATGATAAGTGTCTGAAAAATGACATAGATTGTAATTTGCAGTATTACCTTTGCTGTTGTAGATTACTCTCCCTTATAATTACAGCTTACACAAAAATCTGCTTGATACTTCCTTGTAATCAGAGTAATAATACCTTGTATTTATGCAGTCTTTCCTTTTGTGAGCCGGAAACACTGTTATAGGCACTCTTGTTAATTGTCATGACATTCCTTTGAACAAAGCAGATGGTTGCAGAAAGGGAGGCTGAGGTGTAACCAGGTTAAATGACTTGCCTAGGGTAAAGCCATAATCAGTGACATTGATGGGAAGGAATCCAGGTCTCTTGATTCTAGACCAGTTTTCTGTCTTCTGCATCACTTTGCCTCCAAAGTTTTTACTTGTGACATCTGTTTCCATCACTGTCATGCTGTTAATTACTTAATATCATTTTACTGCAAGATTAGCTAAAGGGAACAGATACACTCTGAGTGTTTAAAAATATGTTTAATGCAGCATGACAGAAACAGTGACACTTCATGGGGAGGACAGGTAGAGTGGTTTTATAGGATTTTGGTTGCTTGATGAGTATCACTAGTTTCAGAGACCCTGGGGGTTCACGTTTTACCTAAATGGTGCTCCCTGAGTGATGCAGCTGCCTACAAGTTATTGGTCTAGTTTTCCTATGTGTATCAATTGAAGCAAAACATGATCAATTAGTTGATTACTGAATTATACTCAGCGAAGCGTCCACTAAATTAGCAGATGTGTCTTTTTATACTCAATTATCCAAATGTATCGTCAGGGTTTTGAGACTTGGTAAAATGTATTTAAAACCTGGTTATTAAAATGTAGATAAGATTGCAACCTATTAGCCATGCCTTTTAAAAAAAATTCTATTTTCCTTTCTACGTTGAGGTGTGAAACTGTAACTCTTATCTTGGATATTCCACATCCCATTCCTCTGAATGAAGTATATGGTTTGAAAGTGAAGTGGGACCGGGGGTGTGTATTTATTAGTTTGTTTTTTCGGGGTATTTAGTGTCAGGACCAAAATCTTGAAGGGTATATCCATCAAAGTTTTCCCATGATGTTTGTGTCTAACAGATATGACTCATTGATTTAATAATAGGAAGAACTGATTTAATTGTTCTGACCACAGATTTATTGACAATGAAGTATAATTTGGTGACCAGTAGATATTATTTTTACCCTCTTGCCCATGTTTAGAAAGCCTCATTTGTTATGTGATACTTGATTATAGCTCAATAATCAGACTCCTATTAGTCACTTTTATCCCATGGTTTCACTTTTTTTTTGGTTTACATTCACTATTTTTCATACTTATTTTCCTCATATATATATGTGTTTTTAACTTTCTTTGTCCTGTTCACAAGATCACCATATCTGTTCGTGTTAATTTTCTGATAATATGTTAAGAATATATTTTAAAAATTCAGACTCAGTTTTCTCTCTGTTCTTTCAACAAGTAGATTTATTTATTTATTTATTTTTGTAGAGTATATCATGTGTAACTGATGTATATTCTTTAGAAATAAGCTGCTTCCCCAGACACAGGCCATATCATTTAAACCGTTGTGTCTGTAATACCTTGAGTGTCTGTAATTTGAACAGAGCTTCTAGTTTCTCTGGTTTAAAATATCACTTTTAAATAACAGCATTGCTATAGTTTTCATGATTCCATGATTACCGTTTATAAAATACTAGCTGTTTATAGGCTATTACGAATTTTACAAAATTCACAGAAAGAGCAATTAAAAACAAATTTCAAAGTATTTAATATTGAGTATATACTGTATACTAGATTCTGGGAAGGCCCTAAGTGTAGCTTTTATTTTCTAAATAGAAAGTAGAATTTTGCTCAAAATACTCTTTGGGGATGATTATAGATATTCTGTCTCACTGGTCTGTTTCCCGAGTGCTCCAGGAGTAATGGACTGCCTGCTTTTTGGCTGTTCAACCTCAAGTCGCAGAACAGAACTTTACTCCAGGGCCCATAAGAGCCGTGTGCACCCTGCTTCATGCTCTGAGCTTCCTCACCTAATGCTCTTCCTGGACCACGTGCCATATGGTCATCAGTGGACACAGCTGGTGACTTCTCTGCTTATTAGTAGCAGTCGTGTCTGAATAAGATGGATTCTTCAGTTTTCTCTTCCTCCGTGGTTTCAAAACAATGCATTGCTTATAAATAAATTGCTAAAGGTAAAGCTTTGTAGATTATCTATTAAAATATTAGATTACCATCTTTCTCCCTTCTCATGTGCTTTGGACTATCTACCCTGGCATTGTTTTCTTTTTTCTCTTGCTTTTTAAAATATTGCACTAATTACTAAGAACTCACAGGGTGGCAAACATTGCCCACCTTATTGAATCCTAACAATAATTTCATTGAAAAATTATTGTCCTAATTTTACAGAGGAGGAAGCAGAGGTCTAGACCTCTTAGAAATGGGCCAAATTGTAAAAGCTAGTGTGATGTAGAGCCAGGATTTGAACTGAGGATTCTCTAACTTCACATCCCAAATTCCTAACCACTGTCATACACTGTTTACTCTTTGCTTTGGTGTGAGTTTAGGGGATATACATATGTTTCATTTAAATAGTGACATGAGGCCTTATCAGAGAGGTAAATAGGTTACAGTGGTGACTCTTTAAAACTGTCATATTGGGTATACATATAGTTTGATCAAAGAAAGAGTGAAAAGTACAGAAACTGATGAAAAAACACAGGAATTTAGTGTCTGAGAAAGGTAGGTTATTTGTAAGTAAAAATAATAGCTAATATGTATTTTGCACTTAAAAGACGATAGGTATTATGATAATAGTTACATTCAGTCATGAGTGGTCAGAAGAATTAGGTGATATTATCACCGATTTACAGACAAGGAAGTGAACACACGCAGTGCTTAAGTATAACTTGCACAAGGTCATGGAAACTAAAACTCTCTGGGGTCCCCAGTACCTTTTTGGTGTGTAAAGGGAACCACTGCCACAGATGATGTCAGGACCAGGGTAAAGAGAGACTGACTTGCTTGCCTGACTCTTCACTGAATGTATTTACTTTTTAAAGTTTGCTGTTCCCCCCCCCCTTTTGACTTTTTCCACATGTTGACTCTTTACCACCTCTTTTATTTTTATAAACAGATAGATTTTCATCACTGTTGCCCTTCCCCATCCATTCAGCAGGCCTTGGGATCCTTGACTGGTACTTGACTGTAGTTTCTTGGATCTCTTTTTTCGAGAGATTGCAAATGTGCATTTGCATTTTCTTCTTTGTTAACTTAATGATTGTTTAGCTCTTGGCAGTGGTTGCTGATGTGTGACATTCTGCCATGTGTTGGGATACCCCAGGATTAACTAGTTTCATAGAAGACTGTGTAAGCTTTTCAGTGCCATTGCCCAAGATGTTATTAACAAAAAGTTAGGTATGAATGTTTCTAGACCTTGATTCTTGAAATACACCATCATTGTCACTTTCTGAATATGCCTTCCTGATAAGTATGTGTTAGTCTGGCTGCAGAGCTGCTGTGGGACCAGCAGATTCTTCCTTAGCCAGCGGTACACGTGCCTCCCCTTTAGCTGTTACCAGCTGTAACAGTCTCCTCAGCCTGTGTCTGTTCATTGTCCCTTTATTTGTTTTCATGACTCTTATATGGGCAGTTTCATAAATGTAAAATCCTGGGTCCCCAAATATTTAAATTCTAGTTATCCTTTGTAATTATAAAATAGAACAGTTTCAATTTTAAGAGACTTCCATTTGTGGAATCTGCCCCATTGCAAAGGTAGCTTAGTTAAAAAATTCTCTGTTGTAGTCAAAATTAGAAAGAGTGGAGAAATTCTTGTAATAGAGACACATGAGAAAAACTCCGTGTGTGAGTCCTGGGCTAGCCCTCAGGTTTTTTTTTTTTTTTCTTCGGTACTCGGGCCTCTCACTGTTGTGGCCTCTCCCGTTGCGGAGCACAGGCTCCGGACGCGCAGGCTCAGCGGCCATGGCTCACGGGCCCAGCCACTCCGCGGCATGTGGGATCTTCCCAAACCAGGGCACAAACCCATGTCCCCTGCATTGGCAGGCGGACTCTCAACCACTGCGCCACCAGGGAAGCCCTGCCCTCAGGTTTTATATCTGCAGTTATCATTGCTGTCTGCCAGGAGAAGGTGAAAATGATGCCTAATACCTTTTAGAGTCTTGTTCATTTTCTGTCTGTCTGTCTGGATATCTAGATTTTTTAAAATAAACTTTTAACTTAGAAATATTAAATAAATCATTGTGCTCTCCCTTAATCTGAATGTCACTTTTCAGCAAAACAATAACACATCAAAGAGCTTTCCCTGCACTTAGAATGAAATCCACAGTCTTTCACCGAGTCTCCCGTGGGCCAGGAAGGCCAGGCCTCTCCAGCCACTTTTCTGCACCACTTTCCTCTTGTTGACTGCATTCCAGTGGCACTGACTTTGTCACTGCTTTTCCTATGTGCCAAGGCCTCTCTTGTCCTAAGGGCTGTTGCACATGCTATTTCCTCTGCCTGAATTCTCCCCCTAGCACACTCTTGCTTTTCCAACTCCCCATCATCTTTTAGCTCTCAGTTTAACTATCCCTGCTTCAGAGAGGCCTTTCTTGACTAATTCCCCCAGCTCTTCAGTCTTGTTAATCAATCTCATAACTCCTTACATGTTTCCTTTACAGAACTTATAAAATTTTATAATTTTGTTTTTATCTCATGCCTCTCTCGTTCGCTAGACTAGTGCTTCTCAACCATGGCTGTGCGTGAAGTATCCTGCGGGGGATGTTTAAAACCCGCCATTGCTCAGATGTTATCTTAGACAAATTGAAGCAGAGGCTGGAACCTGATCATCAGTATATTTCAAACATTCTTCACGTGATTCTAATGTGCAACAAGGGTTGAGAACCGCTGGGCCCGATCATAAGCAACAGAAAGGCAAAGATGATGTCTACTGACCAGTGGGTATACCCACTGACTAGCACAGTGCCTTCATACAAAGAGCTCATACCTGGTCCATAATGTGTGAATAAGGCCTGGCCAAATTGGTTATAAGCCCCATTAACCCAAGTAAAATGAAAAATGGATGATATATTGTTTCCAAAAGGGGTGGCATTGTCCTTCAGTGGAAGTATTGAACTGTAGAATAGATGGGTAGAAGGCAAGTGGTGAAATTTAGGACAATGTGTTACAGAAGTCTTTTATTCAGTATGTCTATGCTTAAATAAACCAACAAAGTAACAGGGTAATCAAGAGATTATGCTGTAAAAATAAATGTCATGTTCTATTCTGATATTTAAAAATTAACCCTTGTGATATGTACATCATTTCATAAATTAAAATCTATTTTATAACAAGATCTCATCATTTGTCACTCAAAAAGCTGCTGAAATCTGAGGCAAAGGATATTGCATTCTAATAGTACTTTATCACTTAAAGGCCCTTAATATATACATTATGTAATGAGGTACTTACACTATGCTTAGGAAATGAAAAGAGGTATTATAACGCCAGTATTCTCTGTATCTACAATTTAAGTGAGTTTTACAAGCAGGGCCTTGTAGTTTATTGTAAATCATTGATAAAGTATTTATTTCTTCAGCGAAACTTCATCACTTATCAGAAATTTATAATAAAAGCTGTTTTCTATTTATTTTCATGCCATGCTTTCTCAGTCGGCATGTTTTTCTCAGGCCATTGACTGTCCCCAAATGTACATAAATTTTTCATTATCCCTGTGGTTTTCTGGCATTATCTCCTGATAATGGCGTGCCTGCTATTTTACCTTAGAAACAAATTTGTAATTTGAAGTATTATAATTTTTTTCTCCTGAAATAGGAAAGACAAACATTGCTTTTACACTGATCCTTTTAGAAAAATATTCATAGGAGAGCGTATCAGGCTCTGTGGGGAGCTTACCAGGCACTTTGGGTGTTTTTTATTCATATTATAATATCCTCAGAAGGTAATGTAGGAAGATTTAGGCTTATAGAAAGGAGTTCAGAAGTGTTAGTGACTGGTACAGCTTAATCATCAGGCCAGTTGTAGGACAAAGAACTCTGGCTCTTTTCTCAAACACAGTTCATCTTCATCTAAAATACAGTCCCTCGTTTCCACCTTAAGTGTGATACTATCCTAGTGGCATAATTGTGATCCAGGAGTTAAATGGTCAAATCAAAAAATAGTGACACATGTACACACTGCTATATGTAAAATAGATAACCAACAAGGACCTACCACGTAACACAGGGAACTCTGCTCAATATTCCACAATAACCTAAATGGGAAAAGAATTTGAAAAAGAATAGATACTTGTATATGTATAACAGAATCACTTTGCTGTACACTGAAACTAACACAACGTTGTTAATCAACTATACTCCAATATAAAATAAAAATTAAAAGAAAAAAGTAGTGACAGTTCTCTCAGACATAATGGGGTCTCCAGCTTGCAAAGTGATAGTTAAGTGACTGCAGAAGTACAGTTGGTTTAATTTTCTTTAGTTAGGTAACTTGACTTTTTTTCCACTCATTTGTTTTATCTACAAATTTTGTCTAGAATTGGTTCCATCATTCATATACGTGAATATCACACAAATGAAATTATAGTTGAGGCAATTCTGTGATATGTAGGGAAAGTAATGAGTACACCTAATTGAAGGTACCACTTAGGAGCTCGGGAATAGTTCCCTGGCTATAGACATAAATGGGTGGGACAGTTCTGCAGGTGGGTCTCTTGTCACCATGGTTTTGAGTACAGCTTGGAAGCTGGACATTAGGCCTGAGGTGCTGAGAATGAACAGTTGATGTTCCAGTAACAGCACATATGCTGGGAGTCCCTGCTACATTCAAAGTGTGGGCCTCAATTTTTGCAGGACCACTAGTATCGATAAGAGAGTGACCCCAGCCTTAAGTTGTTTATAATTTATTAGGAGCGTAGAGAAAAAATAACTATAGTGCAAGGAAGAGTGGAAGAGCTATGAAAGGTGTGTTGCAAACAAATTAATCATCTCAGAGTTAGTTGATTGAGTAGCAGATGCTCAGTGTCATATGTTCTATTCAATTAGCATGGCAGAGTTGAAAACTAATGTCTTCATCACTGATAAATGTTGGGGTTTGTTAAGTATTTATTTCCATATGGCCAGCTTTCGCCATGACATTTTTGTTTTATATCATAACCTTGAGAGCTGTATACAATGTTCTGTTTTATAGGAGTTAACAGTAAAATTCATCCAGTTGTATGCATGAAAAAGACTTCAATATCATACATTTCAAAGAAAGCACAATATTTTTCAAGCTTTATTCCATTGCTAAATGGATTAAATCGCTCTGTCTTGGAAGTTCTAAGGCTGTAATCTATTAGGATGGTAATTAATGCCCTGAAAACATATCTAACAACATAGCTATCAGTGACATGAAAGAGTTAATGAACAAAAGCTGGCGAAATTTTGTTTTGTTTTCCCCTCTTAGACTTCTAGCAGGACAAGATTTATTACTTCTGCACCTTGCCTATGGAAATCAGGTTTTCTAAATGGGTAAATTAAAGCTTATTGTAAATTGCTCAAGGTAATATTGTTGTCCTTTGTGCTGCAAGGTTTCCAATGTGGGGTCTTTTAACCTTTGGTTCCATTTAAAGGAAATTTTCCTGAAAGATTTATTTTCCCTTTGATGGCATTTTTATATGCTGTACCTGATGAGCAGAGAGTGCAGAGTGGTAAAGGGATAATTTGGGTTTTTATAAACTGAATTTCACTTGGTTTTTTAGAGCTCTCATTATTGCAACATTCTGAGTATATATTTTTAAAGAAATATATCCTTGTATATGTTCTAAATGTCAAGCAGATCTACTGGACTGTTTGGTCTAAAGGCAAGTACAGTACCGAACTTGAACATAGCCATTCCTAAATGTATATCTATGTTGGTTTTATATAATTTTGATTCAAGGAATATTCCACTGTTTAGATTTTTTGATGTTTATTTCAGGTAATGTTCAAATCTGAAATTAAAAAATCTGAGTCATAGTTCTGTGTACTTACCATTTTGTACAGCTGGACTAAGTTGGATTTTTTAAATACGTAAATCGGTCTTCTGTAGGATATAATAAGCAAAGCAGGATATGTGTTACAAACCAATCACTGAAATGAAAGGATTTTTTTTTGCTGTTGGTTGCAGTTAAAATTGGCCATCTCTGGAAATGTAACTTTTCTTTTCCCTGTTTTTATAGTAACGCTGCATTAAGATGTCAGGTCAGAATATTTTTTTCTTTCTCTCTCTGTTTTGATATTTCATTTGAGAACCAATATTTCAAAAAATGTAGTGATTTAGTACAAATTCCTTAGTTCCAGTCAGATAAATAAACCTTACCAGATTCTGTGAACTGATTTATTGGTAGGACTCTGAGGGATCACAGCCCTTTTGAGAACATTTGAAACATTTCTGAATTCTGAATTTTATTGAAGTTGTTCTCGAGAGGAGCGGAGTGGGAGAAAAGCCCTCTTCTCTTTCTGCAGAGTTAGACATCTTAACAAAGCTTTAATTTTCTTTTTTAAAGGTCAATATTGAAGAAAAACAAGACAAAACACCTAAGACAAGTGGCCATACAAACACTGTGCTGGTCACCAGTGACTGCTGTTAACAGCAGTCTTCTGTGTCCAATTTCCTGTGATCTGTGGTAATGACATTTAAGACTGGCACACATATTTGGAAAATATATATAGAAAAATACACGGAAAAATCTCCAAACTTCTTTTTACCCAATGAATTTAACTTCTTTGCAATCTTAAGTTTATTATCTTTTTTTTTTTAATTTTATTTATTTAGTTATTTATTTTTGGCTGTGTTGGGTCTTTGTTTCTGTGCGAGGGCTTTCTCTAGTTGCGGCAAGTGGGGACCACTCTTCATCGCGGTACGCGGGCCTCTCACTATCTCGGCCTCTCTTGTTGCGGAGCACAGGCTCCAGATTCACAGGCTCAGTAGTCGTGGCTCACGGGCCCAGTTGCTTCGCGGCATGTGGGATCTTCCCAGACCAGGGCTTGAACCCATGTCCCCTGCATTGGCAGGCAGATTCTCAACCACTTCGCCACCAGGGAAGCCCTATTATCTTTTTGTTAAAGAAAAGATTAAGAAAATTTACATTTTCTGTACGTGTACCTCTTTTAAATTTAAAAATTATCTTCGACTTTTTTTTTTTTTGGTAAATAAACACATTTGTTTGGAGATCATCACAGATCCAAACAGTTTCTCTCCCAAAAGGAAGGTGGCTTGAGAGACCCCATATGCTGATCCACCCCAGTGGATTTTCCTGTGACCAGTGATGAGAAAGTTACAGGGTAGAGGCAGGCAGGCGGCTACACAAGAGAATCCAGATGCTGCCATGAGCTCTTGATTTTGTCTTCTCTCTTAGAACTGTCAGTGGTACCAAAGTTAACCTAGGGAGTTGATTTAGTGTCCTTTCACCAGGGGGATGCTCTGGTCTAACACTGCTCCTTCCCCAGTGGTGACATGTGCCCGGTTTTTAGATCCTACTGACTGCTGACAGTGGAGGTAAATGATTTGTGCCGTGAGAAAACAAGCACTAACGTTCCTTAAGGTACCCAGTTTGGAATGTATTTTATTTTATTGGACTCCATATTAATAGAAGTGTTTGAGGGATCACATAAGGGGAGTAAAAGAGACTGCTTTGGGCAAGTAGGGAGAAAATCCATCTTGTCTGAGAGAATGTTCTCTTCCCTGTTGCCATACCTGCACTGTCCTTCCTATCTGCAATTGGTAAATGAGGAGTACTGACGTGACAAAGTTAAATATAATGCCAGAAATTAAGATTTCACAGGGAAAACATTACAGAATTGAAGCTGAAGAGTAAAATAGTAAAGGGAAGTTTTAAAAGAATGCTAGCAATAAGCTACTAAAAGTAGAAAAGGAAGTTACACATTTAACATTATATCACCTAAAGGAAACTAAGCTAAGAGTGATGCAAATACTTTATAAACCAAGATTAAAAAAAAAAAAAGAAAAAAGTGAGACAGTAAAAGATAATCTAAACACACAGAAAGAATGAAACAACGGACACACATTCAAAGTGAAATCACTAAAACAACCAACAATAAGAGTGAAGCCAACTGACTTTTTAAAGAGTTAGCCCCGTAAGGTAATGTAATTGGAAAAATGAGAAAGCAGGATGCCCTTTTTTTTTTTTTTTTTTTGCGGTACGCGGGCCTCTCACTGTTGTGGCCTCTCCCACTGCGGAGCACAGGCTCCGGACGCGCAGGCTCAGCGGCCATGGGTCACAGGCCCAGCCACTCCGCGGCATGTGGGATCTTCCAGGACCGGGGCACGAACCCGTGTCCCCTGCATCGGCAGGCGGACTCTCAACCACTACGCCACCAGGGAAGCCCAGGATGCCTTTTTGAAAGCAGTCCTCGGAAATGAGGCAGCTCCAATGGCTGGGGGCTCCGTGATGACCTCTGAGGACAAGAGAGAGCAGCACTGTGCAGGGGAAGACAGGACTCTTGGAGGTCTCCCATCACTGGCTCCTGTCCCCCAGCTCCCTCTAGGATACCTGAGAGGGCAAGGAGGTATGGCCTGCAGTAAACAGCCATCCATCAAGCTGCCAGCCGCCAGCTTCCCCTTGCTGGCTTTGCACTGGCAGAAAGCTGCGTGGCTATCTCCATCCCTCTGTGAACCTACTCTCCGAGGGAAGGACTCACATTTAGCCCCGTGTTCTTCAGGCAGGCAGTCAAGGCGAAGTACCTGGCTAACCTCCCCATCAAAATCAGCTATTTTATAATTTTATCTTTTTATAATCCAAATGTTTAATGTTGATAATTTATACTCAGTTATTTTTCAATTAAAAATAATAGTGAGGGGCTTCCGTGGTGGCGCAGTGGTTGAGAGTCCGCCTGCCGATTCAGGGGACACGGGTTCATGCCCCAGTCCGGGAAGATCCTACATGCCACAGAGCGGCTGGGCCCGTGAGCCAGGGCCGCTGAGCCTGCACGTCCGGAGCCTGTGCTCTGCAACGGGGGGAGGCCACAACAGTGAGGGGCCTGCGTACCGCAAAATAAATAAATAAATAAATAAATAAATAAATAAAAATAATAGTGAGCTTTGTAAACATAGAAAAGCTGTATTTTGAAAAGGTCTGCTTTTTCAGTTGCTGATAGAATGATTTTCTTACACCTGACATCACCTAATTAAGACTCCCTACCTGTCTTCCTCCCCCTTCCTCAACCATCCCTCTCTCACTCACAGCATCTAACTCACACATGCAGTCCATGGGGAGTAACTCTTCAACTGCATATGTCAGGTTACTCAGAATTCAAGTACCCAGACTGTGTATTTATCAAGCATCCAAACTATGTGTGAAGGAGGTATGCACACAGGGTGCCACTTTTGCAGAGTGTTATCTGTTTAATCTTATTCCTCAGAAGATTTAAGGTGGCCTCCTTCATAGAGTCGCTGCTAGCACTGAAGGTCTAACAAGCACAGGCAAATATTGTAAAGTCATAAAACCTAGTACACATTTTAGGAAACTTATCTGTGGACAAGACAGTCAAGGTCCTTCATTTCCTGTCTCTAACCTTTCAGTCCAGCCTTTGTTCTTCTATTTCTTTTCCTCTCAGCCCCCAGGGACTTGCACTCCAAACACATCAAACTAGTTGGTTGGCATTTCGCAAATAGTGAATTTGCATTTCCTCCTCCCAGGCCTTTGTGTGTGTTGTTCCCTCTGCCTTGAAGGGCTTCCCAATTCTGCCATCCTGTGAAATCATGCTAATTAAGGCCCAGCTTAAATGTCATCTCCCCTCTATACCTTCTTTAACAGCTTCCCAGCAAACATACAGAGAAAGAATCTTCCCCCTCTCTTCCTGCCAAGGCATTTGGCTCATTCAGCTATTTTGTCACATGTCAGTGTTTATATTGACTTTATATGTCCATCTGCCCCTCCTACTACTAAATTGATAGGTTCTTGAGAGGGGGGAATGTATCCTCCTTTTTTTTTTTTTTTTTTTTGCGGTACATGGGCCTCTCACTGTTGTGGCCTCTCCAGTTGAGGAGCACAGGCTCCGGACGCACAGGCTCAGTAGCCATGGCTCACGGGCCCAGCCGCTCCGCGGCATGTGGGATCTTCCCGGACCGGGGCACGAACCCGTGTCCCCTGCATCGGCAGGCGAACTCTCAACCACTGTGCCACCAGGGAAGTCCATGTATCCTCCATTTTTAACACAATAATTGGCACGTTATAGGTACTCAGAAAACGTTCCTTGAAGGTAGGAACAGAAGCACTCTACTTAGGTTTTTATTCTGCTCTACCGAACCGAACGTGACCTTTCCTTAACTCACTGAGGCACAGTTACAGCTAGGATGAACACTTCACTTCTCTGTCTGCTTTTGAGTATTGCTCTGTTTCCTTTTAGCTCAGCTTTCTCTGTTTTGGATACAGGAAGTCTTCCATAATATTTCTTCCAATTTTTTTTTCTATTAATCAACTGTAGCCTGGTGATGCCATAATTGATCATTTTAAAAGCTGTGCATCATTGTAAAGAACACTGAGAAGGCTTTTTTGCTTCTGGGTCTTAGGCTTTGTTCTAAAACATTGATTTTTGCCAGTGCTCGACCTCTGGGTGAGGAAGCTGTGTTAGTCAGGGTTCTCCAGAGGAACAGAACCAGTAGGATGTGTGTGTGTGTGTACATTATAAGGAGTTGGTTCACATGACAACAGAGGCTGAGAGGTCCCAAGATCTTCAGTTGGCCGGCTCTAGACTTAGGAGAGCCATTGTGTATTTCCAGCCCAAGTTCCAAGACCTAAGAATCAGGAGAGCCAATGGTATAAATCCCAGCCTGAAAGCTGGCAGGCTCAAGACCCAAAGAGAGCAGATGTTTCAGTCCAAGTCTGAAGGGCAGGAAAGACCAACATCCAAGCTCAAACAGGCAGGAGAGATTCTTTCTTACTCAGTCTTTTTAATTCTATTAGGGACTTCAACAGATTAGATGTGGCCCACCCACATTAGGGAGGGCAATCTGCTTTATTCAGTCTGCTGATTCCAGTGTTAATCTCATCCAGAAATACTTTCACAAACACACCCAGAAATAATGTTTAACCAAATACCTGGGTGCCCCATGGCCCAGTCAAGTTATTACATAAAATTGGCCATCACAGAGGCCGTGTTCTGCATATGTATTTTACCAGTGTTGCCAAACAGTTGACTTAAGGAAGCAATTCTGTCTATGACAAGCATCACATATTTTACAAAGGACAATGAAATCATGGTCTTTGCAAGAAGTTTAAAGTATAGTCCCATTTGATACTTGCATTTTAATCATGGAAGAAGTATAGAGTGAAAAAAGCACATATATTCTAGTCAGACATAAGACAAGAGTCTCAAATTTAATGATTTTAGGAGCTAGGCAAACTAGTAATAAGTGGAGTATTTTGAGTATACACCAAGCCAGAATGGTGGAAACTGTGGTGCATAGGAAAACTCAAAACCTAGTTTAACGGTATGCAAAATTTTTAAAGCTGTAACTTCAAATTAGCTTTCGACTAATTTTTTCCCTTGTTTAGCCATGAACTAGGTACACGACTTTAGAAGTTAATTTTTCCAGAACACAGTTATTTTATTAGAATAGATGGCTAATCTATAACCTCAAGATTCTTTTCCTATGTTTTACCAGCCAGTTAAGTTTGAGAGGTTATGAAGTGACACCTTTGCTGATTTAAAGAGATCTAACAGGAATTCTAAAGAAAAGTGGCATGCCATCCTCTGAAGCAACATAATCTGCTTTCCAGTGACATAATGAATAGGTCTATTGTTTTGTGAACTATCAACAACAGAAATATCCTAATCATACTTTTGTATCAAAAAAGTACTACGGAAAACTGTCCCAAAGAAGCATGTGTGATCTGGTGTGTTAAGAACTCTTTCTTGGTAAGATGGCGGAAGGGTAAGACGCGGAGATCACCTTCCTCCCCACGGATACACCAGAAATACAGCTACACGTGGAACAACTCCTACAGAACACCTACTGAACGCTGGCAGAAGACCCCAGACCTCCCAAAAGGCAAGAAACTCCCCACATACCTGGGTAGGGCAAAGCGGAGAGATCCCCACACAGAGGATCGGTGCCGAGCGGCACTCACCAGCCCGAGAGGCTTGTCTGCTCGCCCGCCGGGGCGCGCAGCGCTGGAAGCTGAGGCTCGGGCTTCGGTCAGAGCGCAGGGAGAGGACTGGGGCTGGCGGCGAGAACTCAGCCTGAAGGGGGCTAATGTGCCACAGCTAGCCGGGAGGGAGTCCGGGAAAACTCTGGAGCTGCCGAAGAGGCAAGAGACTTTTTCTTCCCTCTTGGTTTCCTGGTGCGCGAGGAGAGGGGATTAAGAGCGCTGCTTAAAGGGGCTCCACGGACGGGCGCGAGTCGCGACTGAAAGCGCGGAGCCCAGTGACAGGCGTGGGACGCTGGGGCTGCTGCTGCCGCCACCAAGAAGCCTGTGTGCGAGCGCAGGTCACTGCCCACACCGCCCTTCCGGGAGCCTGTGCAGCCCGCCACTGCCGGGGTCCCGGGATCCAGGGGCGGCTTCCCTGGGAGAACGCACGGTGCGCCTCGGGCTGGTGCAACGTCACGCCGACCTCTGCCGCTGCAGGCTCGCCCCGCACTCCGTGCCCCTCCCTCCCTCCCGGCCTGAGTGAGCCAGAGTCCCCGAAGAGGCTGCTCCTTTAACCCTGTCCTATCTGAGCGAAGAACAGACGCCCTCCGGCGACCTACACGCAGAGGCGGGGCCAAATCCAAAGCTGAGACCCAGGAGCTGTGAGAACAAAGAAGAGAAAGGGAAACCTCTCCCAGCAGCCTCAGAAGCAGCGGATTAAAGCTCCACAATCAACTTGATGTACCCTGCATCTGTGGAATACATGAATAGACAACACATCATCCCAAATTGAGGAGCCCGGAGTCAGTGCTGTGCCTCTGAGGTGGGAGAGCCAACTTCAGGACACTGGTCCACAAGAGACCTCCCAGCTCCACATAATATCAAACGGCGAAAATCTTCCAGAGATCTCCATCTCAACACCAGCACCCAGCTTCACTCAACGACCAGCAGGCTACAGTGCTGGACACCCTAAGCCAAACAACTAGCAAGACAGGAACACAACGCCACCCATTAGCAGAGAGGTGGCCTAAAATCATAAAAAGTCCACAGACACCCCAAAACACACCACCAGACGTGGACCTGCCCACCAGAAAGACAAGATCCAGCCTCATCCACCAGAACACAGGCACTAGTCCCCTCCACCAGGAAGCCTACACAACCCACTAAACCAACCTTAGCCACTGGGGACAGACACCAAAAACAACAGGAACTACGAACCTGCAGCCTGCAAAAAGGAGACCCCAAACACAGTAACATAAGCAAAATGAGAAGACAGAAAAACACACAGCAGGAGAAGGAGCAAGATAAAAACCCACCCGACCTAACAAATGAAGAGGTAATAGGCACTCTACCTGAAAAAGAATTCAGAATAATGATGGTAAAGATGATCCAAGATTCTATTTCCCAGATCCAAAATCTTGGAAATAGAATAGACAAAATGCAAGAAACAGTTAACAAGGACCTAGAAGAACTAAAGATGAATCAAGCATCGATTAAAAACACAATCAATGAAATAAAAAATACTCTAGATGGGATCAATAGCAGAATAACTGAGGCAGAAGAACGGATAAGTGAGGTGGAAGATAAAATAGTGGAAATAGCTGCTGCAGAGCAAAATAAAGAAAAAAGAATGAAAAGAACAGAGGACAGTCTCAGAGACCTCTGGGACAACATTAAACACACCAACATTCGAATTATAGGGGTTCCAGAAGAAGAAGAGAAAAAGAAAGGGACTGAGAAAATATTTGAAGAGATTATAGTTGAAAACTTCCCTAATATGGGAAAGGAAATAGTTAATCAAGTCCAGGAGGCACAGAGAGTCCCATACAGAATAAATCCAAGGAGAAATACGCCAAGACATATTAATCAAACTGTCAAAAATTAAACACAAAGAAATCATATTAAAAGCAGCAAGGCAAAAACAACAAATAACACACAAGGGAATCCCCATCAGGATAACAGCTGATCTCTCAGCAGAAACTCTACAAGCCAGAAGGGAGTGGCAGGACATAATTAAAGTGATGAAGGAGAAAAACCTGCAACCAAGATTACTCTACCCAGCAAGGATCTCATTCAGATTTGATGGAGAAATTAAAACCTTTACAGACAAGCAAAAGCTGAGAGAGTTCAGCACCACCAAACCAGCTTTACAACAAATGCTAAAGGAACTTCTCTAGGCAAGAAACACAACAGAAGTAAAAGACCTACAATAATGAACCCAAAACAATTAAGAAAATGGGAATAGGAACATACTTATCGATAATTACCTTAAATGTAAATGGACTAAATGCTCCCACCAAAAGACACAGAGTGGCTGAATGGATACAAAAACAAGACCCATCTATATGCTGTCTACAAGAGACCCACTTCAGACCTAGAGACACATACAGACTGAAAGTAAGGGGATGGAAAAAGATATTCCATGCAAATAGAAACCAAAAGAAAGCTGGAGTAGCAATTCTCATATCAGACAAAATAGACTTTAAAATAAGGACTACTAGAAGAGACAAAGAAGGACACTACATAATGATCAAGGGATCGATCCAAGAAGAAGATATAACAATTGTAAATATTTATGCACCCAACATAGGAGCACCTCAATACATAAGGCAAATACTAACATCCATAAAAGGAGAAATCGACAGTAACACACTCATAGTAGGGGACTTTAACACCCCACTTTCACCAATGGACAGATCATCCAAAATGAAAATAAATAAGGAAACACAAGCTTTAAATGATACATTAAACAAGATGGACTTAATTGATATTTATAGGACATTCCATCCAAAAACAACAGAATACACATTTTTCTCAAGTGCTCATGGAACATTCTCCAGGATTGATCATATCTTGGGTCACAAATCAAGCCTTGGTAAATTTAAGAAAATTGAAATTGTATCAAGTATCTTTTCCGACCACAATGCTATGAGACTAGATATCAATTACAGGAAAAGAGCTGTAAAAAATACAAACACATGGAGGCTAAACAATACACTACTTAATAACGAAGTGATCACTGAAGCAGTCAAAGAGGAAATTAAAAAATACCTAGAAACAAATGACAATGGAGACACGACGACCCAAAACCTATGGGATGCAGCAAAAGCAGTTCTAAGAGGGAAGTTTATAGCAATACAATCCCACCTTAAGAAACAGGAAACATCTCGAATAAACAACCTAACCTTGCACCTAAAGCAATTAGAGAAAGAAGAACAAAAACATCCCAAAGTTAGCAGAAGGAAAGAAATCATAAAAATCAGATCAGAAATAAATGAAAAAGAAATGAAGGAAACGATAGCAAAGATCAATAAAACTAAAAGCTGGTTCTTTGAGAAGATAAACAAAATTGATAAACCATTAGCCAGACTCATCAAGAAAAAAAGGGAGAAGACTCAAATCAATAGAATTAGAAATGAAAAAGGAGAAGTAACAACTGACACTGCAGAAATACAAAAGATCATGAGAGATTACTATAAGCAACTCTATGCCAATAAAATGGACAACCTGGAAGAAATGGACAAATTCTTAGAAATGCACAACCTGCCGAGACTGAACCAGGAAGAAATAGAAAATATGAACAGACCAATCACAAGCACTGAAATTGAAACTGTGATAAAAAATCTTCCAACAAACAAAAGCCCAGGACCAGATGGCTTCACAGGCGAATTCTATCAAGCATTTAGAGAAGAGCTAACACCTATCCTTCTCAAACTCTTCCAAAATATAGCAGAGGGAGGAACACTCCCAAACTCATTCTACGAGGCCACCATCACCTTGATACCAAAACCAGGCAAGGATGTCACAAAGAAAGAAAACTACAGGCCAATATCACTGATGAACATAGATGCAAAAATCCTCAACAAAATACTAGCAAACAGAATCCAACAGCACATTAAAAGGATCATACACCATGATCAAGTGGGGTTTATTCCAGGAATGCAAGGATTCTTCAATATACGCAAATCAATCAACGTGATACACCATATTAACAAATTGAAGGAGAAAAACCATATGATCATCTCAATAGATGCAGAGAAAGCTTTCGACAAAATTCAACACCCATTTATGATAAAAACCCTGCAGAACGTAGGCATAGAGGGAACTTTCCTCAACATAATAAAGGCCATATATGACAAACCCACAGCCAGCATCGTCCTCAATGGTGAAAAACTGAAACCATTTCCACTAAGATCAGGAACTAGACAAGATTGCCCACTTTCACCACTCTTATTCAACCTAGTTTTGGAAGTTTTAGCCACAGCAATCAGAGAAGAAAAGGAAATAAAAGGAATCCAAATTGGAAAAGAAGAAGTAAAGCTGTCACTGTTTGCAGATGACATGATACTATACATAGAGAATCCTAAAGATGCTACCAGAAAACTACTAGAGTTAATCAATGAATTTGGTAAAGTTGCAGGATACAAAATTAATGCACAGAAATCTCTGGCATTCCTATATACTGATGATGAAAAATCTGAAAGTGAAATCAAGGAAACACTCCCATTTACCATTGCAACAAAAAGAATAAAATATCTAGGAATAAACCTACCTAAGGAGACAAAAGACCTGTATGCAGAAAATTATAAGACACTGATGAAAGAAATTAAAGATGAGACAAATAGATGGAGAGATGTACCATGTTCTTGGATTGGAAGAATCAACATTGTGAAAATGACTCTACTACCCAAAGCAATCTACAGATTCAATGCAATCCCTATCAAACTACCACTGGCATTTTTCACAGAACTAGAACAAAAAATTTCACAATTTGTATGGAAACACAAAAGACCCCGAATAGCCAAAGCAATCTTTTTTTTTTTTTTTTCTTCTAAGAATTTTTTTTTTATTAGTTTCTGCTTTATAACAAAGTGAATCAGTCATACACATACATCTGTTCCCACATCCCTTCCCTCATGCATCTCCCTCCCTCCCACCCTCCCCATCCCACCCCTCCAGGCGGTCACAAAGCACCGAGCTGATCTCCCTGTGCCATGCGGCTGCTTCCCACCATCTATCTACCCCACGTTTGGTAGTGTATATATGTCCATGCCTCTCTTTCGCTTTGTCACAGCTTACCCTTCCCCCTCCCCATATCCTCAAGTCCATTCTCAAGTAGGTCTGTGTCTTTATTCCCGTTTTACCCCTAGGTTCTTCATGCCATTTTTTTTTTTTTAAATTCCGTATATGTGTGTTAGCATACGGTATTTGTCTTTCTCTTTCTGACTTACTTCACTCTGTATGACAGACTCTAGGTCTATCCACCTCATTACAAATAGCTCAGTTTCGTTTCTTTTTATGGCTGAGTAATATTCCATTGTATATATGTGCCACATCTTCTTTATCCATTCATCCGATGATGGACACTTAGGTTGTTTCCAGCTCCGGGCTATTGTGAATAGAGCTGCAATGAACATTTTGGTACATGTCTCTTTTTGAATTATGGTTTTCTCAGGGTATATGCCTAGTAGTGGGATTGCTGGGTCATATGGTAGTTCTATTTTTAGTTTTTTAAGGAACCTCCATACTGTTCTCCATAGTGGCTGTACCAATTCACATTCCCACCAGCAGTGCAAGAGTGTTCCTTTTTCTCCACACCCTCTCCAGCATTTATTGTTTCTAGATTTCTTGATGATGGCCATTCTGACTGGTGTGAGATGATATCTCATTGTAGTTTTGATTTGCATTTCTCTGATGATTAATGATGTTGAGCATTCTTTCATGTGTTTGTTGGCAGTCTGTATATCTTCTTTGGAGAAATGCCTATTTAAGTCTTCTGCCCATTTTTGGATTGGGTTGTTTGTTTTTTTGCTATTGAGCTGCATGAGCTGTTTATAAATTTTGGAGATTAATCCTTTGTCAGTTGCTTCATTTGCAAATATTTTCTCCCATTCTGAGGGTTGTCTTTTGGTCTTGTTTATGGTTTCCTTTGCTGTGCAAAAGCTTTGAAGTTTCATTAGGTCCCATTTGTTTATCTTTGTTTTTATTTCCATTTCTCTAGGAGGTGGGTCCAAAAGGATCTTGCTGTGATTTATGTCATAGAGTGTTCTACCTATGTTTTCCTCTAAGAGTTTGATAGTTTCTGGCCTTACATTTAAGTCTTTAATCCATTTTGAGCTTATTTTTGTGTATGGTATTAGGGAATGATCTAATCTCAAACTTTTACATGTCCTTGTCCAGTTTTCCCAGCACCACTTATTGAAGAGGTTGTCCTTTCTCCACTGTACATTCCTGCCTCCTTTATCAAAGATAAGTTGGCCATATGTGCATGGGTTTATCTCTGGGCTTTCTATCCTGATCCACTGATCTATCTTTCTGTTTTTATGCCAGTACCACACTGTCTTAATTACTGTAGCTTTGTAGTATAGTCTGAAGTCAGGGAGCCTGATTCCTCCAGCTCCTTTTTTTGTTCTCAAGATTGCTTTGGCTATTCGGGGTCTTTTGTTTTTCCAAACAAATTTTGAAATTTTTTGTTCTAGTTCTGTGAAAAATGCCAGTGGTAGTTTGATAGGGATTGCATTGAATCTGTAGATTGCTTTGGGTAGTACAGTCATTTTCACAATATTGATTCTTCCAATCCAAGAGCATGGTATATCTCTCCATCTATTTGTATCTTCTTTAATTTCTTTCATCAGTGTCTTATAATTTTCTGCATATAGGTCTTTTGTCTCCTTAGGTAGGTTTATTCCTAGATATTTTATTCTTTTTGTTGCAATGGTAAATGGGAGTGTTTTCTTGATTTCGTTTTCAGATTTTTCATCATTAGTGTACAGGAATGCCAGAGATTTCTGTACATTAATTTTGTATCCTGCTACTTTACCAAATTCATTGATTAGCTCTAGTAGTTTTTCGGTAGCATCTTTAGGATTCTCTATGTACAGTATCATGTCATCTGCAAACAGTGACAGCTTTACTTCTTCTTTTTCGATTTGGATTCCTTTTATTTCCTTTTCTTCTCTGATTGCTGTGGCTAAAACTTCCAAAACTATGTTGAATAAGAGTGGTGAGAGTGGGCAACCTTGTCTTGTTCCTGATCTTAGTGGAAATGGTTTCAGTTTTTCACCATTGAGGACGATGTTGGCTGTGGGTTTGTCATATATGGCCTTTATTATGTTGAGGAAAGATCCCTCTATGCCTACTTTCTGCAGGGTTTTTATCATAAATGGGTGTTGAATTTTGTCGAAAGCTTTCTCTGCATCTATTGAGATGATCATATGGTTTTTCTCCTTGAACTTGTTAATATGGTGTATCACATTGATTGATTTGCGTATATTGAAGAATCCTTGCATTCCTGGAATAAACCCCACTTGATCATGGTGTATGATCCTTTTAATATGCTGTTGGATTCTGTTTGCTAGTATTTTATTGAGGATTTTTGCATCTATGTTCATCAGTGATATTGGCCTGTAGTTTTCTTTCTTTGTGACATCCTTGCCTGGTTTTGGTATCAAGGTGATGGTGGCCTCGTAGAATGAGTTTGGGAGTGTTCCTTCCTCTGATATTGTTTGGAAGAGTTTGAGAAGGATAGGTGTTAGCTCTTCTCTAAATGTTTGATAGAATTCGCCTGTGAAGCCATCTGGTCCTGGGCTTTTGTTTGATGGAAGATTTTTAATCACAGTTTCAATTTCAGTGCTTGTGATTGGTCTATTCATATTTTCTATTTCTTCCTGAGTCAGTCTTGGCAGATTGTGCATTTCTAAGAATTTGTCCATTTCTTCCAGGTTGTCCATTTTATTGGCATAGAGTTGCTTATAGTAATCTCTCATGATCTTTTGTATTTCTGTAGTGTCAGTTGTTACTTCTCCTTTTTCATTTCTAATTCTATTGATTTGAGTCTTCTCCCTTCTTTTCTTGATGAGTCTGGCTAATGGTTTGTCAATTTTGTTTATCTTCTCAAAGAACCAGCTTTTAGTTTGGTTGATCTTTGCTATCGTTTCCTTCATTTCTTTTTCATTTATTTCTGATCTGATCTTTATGATTTCTTTCCTTCTGCTAGCTTTGGGGGTTTTTTGTTCTTCTTTCTCTAATTGCTTTAGGTGCAGGGTCAGGTTGTTTACTCGAAATGTTTCCTGTTTCTTAAGGTGGGATTGTATTGCTCTAAACTTCCCCCTTAGAACTGCTTTTGCTGCGTCCCATAGGTTTTGGGTCGTCGTGTCTCCATTGTCATTTGTTTCTAGGTATTTTTTAATTTCCTCTTTGATTTCTTCAGTGATCACTTCGTTATTGAGTAGTGTATTGTTTAGCCTCCATGTGTTTGTATTTTTTACAGATCTTTTCCTGTAATTGGTGTCTAGTCTCATAGCATTGTGGTCGGAAAAGATACTTGATACAATTTCAATTTTCTTAAATTTACCAAGGCTTGATTTGTGACCCAAGATATGATCTATCCTGGAGAATGTTCCATGAGCACTTGAGAAAAATGTGTATTCTGTTGTTTTTGGATGGAATGTCCTATAAATATCAACTAAGTCCATCTTGTTTAATGTATCATTTAAAGCTTGTGTTTCTTTATTTATTTTCATTTTGGATGATCTGTCCATTGGTGAAAGTGGGGTGTTAAAGTCCCCTACTATGATTGTGTTACTGTCGATTTCCCCTTTTATGGCTGTTAGTATTTGCCGTATGTATTGAGGTGCTCCTATGTTGGGTGCATATATATTTACAATTGTTATGTCTTCTTCTTGGATCGATCCCTTTATCGTTATGTAGTGTCCTTCTTTGTCTCTTCTAATAGTCTTTATTTTAAAGTCTATTTTGTCTGATATGAGAATTGCTACTCCAGCTTTCTTTTGATTTCCATTTGCATGGAATATCTTTTTCCATCCCCTTACTTTCAATCTGTATGTGTCTCGAGGTCTGAAGTGGGTCTCTTGTAGACAGCATATATATGGGTCTTGTTTTTGTATCCATTCAGCCAATCTGTGTCTTTTGGTGGGAGCATTTAGTCCATTTACATTTAAGGTAATTATTGATATGTATGTTCCTATTCCCATTTCCTTAATTGCTTTGGGTTGTTATTGTAGGTATATTCCTTCTGTTGTGCTTCTTGCCTAGAGAAGTTCCTTTAGCATTTGTTGTAGAGCTGGTTTGGTGGTGCTGAACTCTCTCAGCTTTTGCTTGTCTGTAAACGTTTTAATTTCTCCATCAAATCTGAATGAGATCCTTGCTGGGTAGAGTAATCTTGGTTGCAGGTTTCTCTCCTTCATCACTTTAATTATGTCCTGCCACTCCCTTCTGGCTTGTAGAGTTTCTGCTGAGAGATCAGCTGTTATCCTGATGGGGATTCCCTTGTGTGTTATTTGTTGTTTTTGCCTTGCTGCTTTTAATATGATTTCTTTGTGTTTAATTTTTGACAGTTTGATTAATATGTGTCTTGGTGTATTTCTCCTTGGATTTATTCTGTATGGGACTCTCTGTGCCTCCTGGACTTGATTAACTATTTCCTTTCCCATATTGGGGAAGTTTTCAACTATAATCTCTTCAAATATTTTCTCAGTCCCTTTCTTTTTCTCTTCTTCTTCTGGAACCCCTATAATTCGAATGTTGGTGCGTTTAATGTTGTCCCAGAGGTCTCTGAGACTGTCCTCTGTTCGTTTCATTCTTTTTTCTTTATTTTGCTCTGCATCAGTTATTTCCACTATTTTATCTTCCACCTCACTTATCCGTTCTTCTGCCTCAGTTATTCTGCTATTGATCCCATCTAGAGTATTTTTCATTTCATTTATTGTGTTTTTAATCGATGCTTGATTCATCTTTAGTTCTTCTAGGTCCTTGTTAACTGTTTCTTGCATTTTGTCTATTCTATTTCCAAGATTATGGATCTTGGAAATAGAATCTTGGATCAGCTTTACTATCATTATTCTGAATTCTTTTTCAGGTAGACTGCCTATTACCTCTTCATTTGTTAGGTCTGGTAGGTTTTTATCTTGCTCCTTCACCTGCTGTGTGTTTTTCTGTCTTCTCATTTTGCTTATGTTACTGTGTTTGGGGTCTCCTTTTTGCAGGCTGCAGGTTCGTAGTTCCCGTTGTTTTTGGTGTCTGACCCCAGTGGCTAAGGTTGTTTCAGTAGGTTGTGTAGGCTTCCTGGTGGGGGGGACTAATGCCTGTGTTCTGGTGGTTGAGGCTCGATCTTGTCTTTCTGGGGGACAGGTCCACGTCTGGTGGTGTGTTTTGGGGTGCCTATTGCCTTATTATGTTTTTAGGTAGCCTCTCTGCTAATGGGTGGGGTTGTGTTCCTGCCTTGCTAGTTGCTTTGCATAGGGTGACCAGCACTGTAGCTTGCTGGTCGTTGAGTGAAGCTGGGTGCTGGTGTTGGGATGGAGATCTCTGGGAGATTTTCGCTGCTTGATATTATGTGGAGCTGGGAGGTCTCTTGTGGACCCGTGTCCTGAAGTTGGCTCTCCCACTTCAGAGGCACAGCACTGGCTTCTGGCTGCAGCACCAAGAGCCTTTCATCCACCCGGCTCAGAATAACAGGGAGAAAAGGTAGAGAGAAAGAATTAGTAGAAGAAAGAAAGAGAGAGGGAAAGAAAGGAAGAAGGGAAGAAAGGAAGGAAGGAAGGAAGAAAGAAAGGAGGGAGGGAGGAAGGATGGAAAGAAAGAAGGAAAGAAAGGAGGAAGGGAGGGAGGAATGAAAGCAAAAGGAAGAGTGAATGGAAGAAGGGAGGGAGGGAGGGAGGAAGGAAAGAAAGAAAGACAGGAGGGAGGGAGGAAGGAAAGAAAAAGAAAGTGGAAAGAAGAAGGGTGGGAGGGAGGGAGGGAGGAAAGAAGAAAGAAGGAAAGGAGGAGCGGAGGGAGGGAGGGAGGAAGGGAAGGTAGGAAAAAAAGAAAGAGCAGGTAAAGTAAATTAGAATAAAGTATGAAATATAGTAGCGTTATTAAAATTAGAAAGTAATTATTGAAAAAAAAAAAAAAACGGACCGATAGAACCCTGGGACATATGGTGGAAGCAAAGCTATACAGAGAGAATCTTACACAGAAGATTACACATACACATTCACAAAAAGAGAGCAGGAGGGGGAAAAATCAAAAATCTTGCTCTCCAAGTCCACCTCCTCAATTTGGAATAATTCGTTGTAAAAAGAGGAAAAGGGGGGAAAGTCTTAAATCTTGTCCTCAAAGTCCACTTCCTCAATTTGGGATGATTCGCTGTCCATTCATGCACTCCACAGACGCAGGGCACATCAAATGGACCGTGGAGCTTTAATCCGCTGCCTCCGAGACTGCACAGAGAGATTTCCCTGTCTCTGCTCTCACAGCTCCCGGGTCTCAGCCTTGGACCCGGCCCCGCCTCTGTGCGTAGGTCGCCGGAGGGCGTCCGTTCTTCGCTCAGACAGGACGGGTTTAAAGGAGCCGCTGATTCGGGGGCTCTGGCTCACTCAGGCAGAGGGGAGGGAGGGGCGCGCAGTGTGGGGCGGGCCTGCGGCGGCAGAGGCCGGCGTGACGTTGCAGCAGCCCGTGGCGCTCCGTGCGCTTTACCGGGAAAGCCGTCCCCGGGTCTCGGGACCCCGGCAGTGGCGGGGTGCACAGGCCCCCCGGAAGGCGGGGCGGACAGCGACCCGCGCCCGCACACAGGCCCCGCGGCGGCGGGCGGCGGCGTCAGTGGCATCGGCGGCGGGCCGCAGCGGCGTCGGCGGCGGGCCGCGGCGTCGGCGGCGTCGGGCCGCGTCGGCAGCGGCGTCGGCGTCGGCGGCGGCGTCGGCGGGCCGCGGCGGCGTCGGCGGCGGGCCGCGGCGGCGTCGGCGTCGGCGGCGGGCCGCTGCGGCGTCGGCGGCGGGCCGCGGCGGCGGGCTGCGGCGACGGCGGCGGCGGGCCGCGGGCGTCGGCCGCCCACGCCCGTCTCCGAGGTCCGCGCCTTACCCGCGGCTCGCGCCTGTCTCCGGCGCTTCCCTAAGCAGCCTTCTTAATGCCCTCTCCTCGCGCACCAGGAAACAAAAGGGAAAAAACTCTCTTGCCTCTTCAGCAGCTCCAGACCCTTTCCCCGGACTCCCTCCGGGCTAGCCGTGGTGCACTAACCCCTTCAGGCTCTCTTCCTGCCGCCAGCCCCAGTCCTCTCCCTGCGCTCTGACTGAAAGCCGATACCCGAGCCTCAGCTCCCAGCCCCCCCGCCACGGCGGCCGAGCAGACAAGCCTCTCGGGCTGGTGAGTGCCTGAGGGCACCGATCCTCTGTGGCGGAATCTCTCCGCTTTGCCCTCCACACCCCTGTTGCTGTGCTCTCCTCCGCTACTCCGAAGCTTTCCCCCTCCGCCACCTGCAGTCTCCGCCCGAGAAGGGGCTTGTAGTGTGTAGAAACCTTCCCTCCTTCACGGCTCCCTCCCACTGGTGCAGGTCCCGTCCCTATCCTTTTGTCTCTGTTTATTCTTTTTTCTTTTGTCCTACCCAGGTATATGGGGGAGTTTCTTGCCTTTTGAGGGGTCTGAGGTCTTCTGTCAGCGTTCAGTAGGTGTTCTGTAGGAGTTGTTCCACGTGTAGATGAATTTCTGATGTATCTGTGGGGAGGAAGGTGATCTCCGCGTCTTACTCTTCCGCCATCTTCCTCCGGGGGCCTTCTAAGCCCAAAGCAATCTTGAGAACGAAAAATGGAGCTGGAGGAATCAGGCTCCCTGACTTCAGACTATACTACAAAGCTACAGTAATCAAGACAGTATGGTACTGGCACAAAAACAGAAAGATAGATCAATGGAACAGGATAGAAAGCCCAGAGTTAAACCCACGGACATATGGTCACCTTATCTTTGATAAAGGAGGCAGGAATGTACAGTGGAGAAAGGACAGTCTCTTCAATAAGTGGTGCTGGGAAAACTGGATAGGGACATGTAAAAGTATGAGATTAGATCACTCCCTAACACCATACACAAAAATAAGCTCAAAATGGATTAAAGACCTAAATGTAAGGCCAGACACTATCAAACTCTTACAGGAAAACATAGGCAGAACACTCTATGACATAAATCACAGCAAGATCCTTTTTGACCCACCTCCTAGAGAAATGGAAATAAAGACAAAAATAAACACATGGGACCTAATGAAACTTAAAAGCTTTTGCACAGCAAAGGAAACCATAAACAAGACCAAAAGACAACCCTCAGAATGGGAGAAAATATTTGCAAATGAAGCAACTGACAAAGGATTAATCTCCAAAATTTATAAGCAGCTCATGCAGCTCAATAACAAAAAAACAAACAACCCAATCCAAAAATAGGCAGAAGACCTAAATAGACATTTCTCCACAGAAGATTATACAGACTGCCAACAAACACATGAAAGGATGCTGAACATCTTTACTCATTAGAGAAATGCAAATCAAAACTACAATGAGATATCATCTCACACCAGTCAGAATGGCCATCATCAAAAAATCTAGAAACAATAAATGCTGGAGAGGGTGTGGAAAAAAGGGAACACTCTTGCACTGCTGGTGGGAATGTGAATTGGTACAGCCGCTATGGAGAACGGTATGGAGGTTCCTTAAAAAACTACAAATAGAACTACCATATGACCCAGCAATCCCACTACTGGGCATATACCCTGAGAAAACCATAATTCAAAAAGAGACATGTACCAAAATGTTCATAGCAGCCCTATTTACAATAGCCCGGAGATGGAAACAACCTAAGTGTCCATCATCGGATGAATGGATAAAGAAGATGTGGCACATATATACAATGCAATATTACTCAGCCATAAAAAGAAACGAAATTGAGCTATTTGTAATGAGGTGGATAGACCTAGAGTCTGTCATACAGAGTGAAGTAAGTCAGAAAGAGAAAGACAAATACTGTATGCTAACACATATATATGGAATTTAAGAAAGAAAAATGTCATGAAGAACATAGGGGTAAGACAGGAATAAAGACACAGACCTACTAGAGAATGGACTTGAGGATATGGGGAGGGGGAAGGGTAAGCTGTGACAAAGTGAAAGAGCGGCATGGACATATATATACTACCAAACGTGAGGTAGATAGCTAGTGGGAAGCAGCCGCATAGCACAGGGAGATCAGCTCGGTGCTTTGTGACCGCCTGGAGGGGTGGGATAGGGAGGGTGGGAGGGAGACGCAAAAATGGAGGGGATATGGAAACATATGTATATGTATAACTGATTAAATTTGTTATAAAGCAAAAAAAAAAATAATAATAATAAAAAAAAAAAGTACTACGGGGGCTTCCCTGGTGGCGCAGTGGTTGAGAGTCCACCTGCCGATGCAGGGGACACGGGTTCGTGCCCCGGTCTGGGAAGATCCCACATGCTGCAGAGCGGCTGGGCACGTGAGCCATGGCCGCTGATCCTGCGCGTCTGGAGCCTGTGCTCCGCAACAGGAGAGGCCACAATAGTGAGAGGCCTGCATACGCCAAAAAAAAAAAAAAAAAGTACTACGTATACTCACATGCATCATGATTTCAGATGACCAAATGTCTTGATAATTGGGTAGCAAGTCTCTAGAGATGTTGACAAGTTTATATCTTACTGTATGGATGCATGCTTTCTAAAGTTTGAGGAATGCTTCCTGTTGTGAAATAGGGTAACTTTCAATACATATGTGTTGGTGTATGTTGATTTTTCTTGTTCAAAGTCTTTTCATATACTCTGGAAGCTTTCAAACTATAATTTAAAGCAAGACAGCTTCTGTGGATTTATGGAGTCATTTTCTCTTTGGCTATAGCCCTCCATGGTCACAGACCACTAGATTGAAAAAGGCAGCCAAACCCGTCCAAAGACCAGCATAAATTTTCAATGGTAGGGAAAACGGTTCCTGCTTATTAAATTAGAGAGAATATAGTATTTGGCAGCTACATATAAATGATGTTTTTCCCCTTTGAGTTAGAAGCAAGACTATTAGAGATGTGTGATATTTGACTCACATTTGTCAAGTTTAGCTACATTAGTTGAGGATAATTTGCATGTTATATCATGTACTTACTTTAGACTTCCGTTTGGATTTAACTAGATAAATGGGCTCACCCTTGCCAAAAAGCTCTCAGTTATGGACACATTTAAAACAATTTTTCCCCAGCACACAGGGGCTGAACATGAACATTAAAAAAAAAAAAAAAAAAAAGGATGCCGTCGTCTCCCCAGACTCTGACCCAGTACTCCAGTATTTATGTCATGGGGTTTTCTAAGCGCAGTATCAGGCATTCTCCATTGGTTGCTTGCTTCCACATTCCATTTATCTTCCTGTTTCATAGAAATTATGAATTTTAGTCCAATAAAAATAGGGCTTTTTCTTTTGGTGATTCATTATTGGAAACCATTTTCACTGACTTTAAGGGCTTTGGGGAGGAAAACATGTTTATCCTTGACAGATCTTGGTATTTTTCCATGTCTCACAGGAACATTTCCAAGTCTTTTTTTCTATAAAAACAAAATAAATTATAAGAATGGAGTCTTTCTAAAGTTGATTAACTGTACAGGCTTTCTAGAGTACTTTCTGAGAAATGCTGTACAGCATTTCCAGTCATGAAACTTGTGTGAAAGGATAGTAACAGAAGGCAGCGTCTTCATTCCATTTCATCCAAAGATGTTCTTATGAAATACAGTTTTTGCAAGCAGTTTATATTTGGAGTTATGTTTTGTTAGCAAAGTAGGTTATATTTCTATGGATGGGAATTATTTTTCCTAATCCTAATGTCAATACCCTATGAGTAGAAACTAGGTACAAAATGTAAGAAAGATATTATGCTATAATTAGTAACTTCCCAATCCTCATCTTTTAATCCTCTTTTAATTTTTCATTTGATGCTTATCACTTGACATGGTGATATACCTACTAATAACATTATATATCTTTTTATTTAATAAATATATATTGTGTTGAAGAAAATGTCACATTTTTTAGATGTTAGTCTATTAAAATATTATAAATCAAGTCTATCATATTAGTCAAATATTCAGTCCAATATTGCTCTGGGGTGGGAATTGGTCTCTTTAAATTGACTTTGTGCATGTTTAATTAGACTGTAGTAAGGCATATTCTTACATTAGATACACACTTAATCTCTAGATAGTAGATATTATCCAGGATACAAATTGAGTTGGGTCTTAAAGGATGAATAGGGCTTTTGATCAATAATAAAAATAATGATAATGATAATTATAATAATAGCCAGGGCCTAGCATTAAAGGAACACTTTATTTTTCATGGCTAGGCACTCCGATAAGTTGTATCTCATGTAATACAACAATTCGAAAGGTAGGCTCAGAATAATGAGGAGGTGCTGAAGTTTAACTGGCTTCTGATTCTGGCTTTATCACTTACTGGCCATATACTTCATCTAACCTTTCAGTATGCCCAGTTTTGAAGAAATTAATGGTAACTACCTCTAGGGGTGGTATGAAAAATACATGAGATAATACAGTCTGATACTCTGTGTTTAAACATGGTAAGTGCTCAGTAAATGTTAGCTGCTATCCTTCTCCTTATTGTATAGACAGACAGAATGGTTGAGGCTCAGAGAAGCTACATAACTTCCCTACGTTTAGAAAGTGGTTGAGTCAGGATTTGAACTCACACAGTCTGGCTCCAGAGTCTAGGTTTCCAACTACTATGGATTCTAGGAAAGCAGTATATACAGAATGTTACTTGGATACATTTATATATTGTAATATGATTGCCATTGTAGTGTTATTTATCACATTACATAATTATAGTGTTCTTTTGCATTTAAATGAAAAAACATTACAGCATTTCCCTTTGATTTAAGCTATCTTCTAAGGCAGTACTGCATTTTCAGTGAATAAATATGAGCTAGAAGTTCAAATGGAAGACTCTTTGAAGAATAGGGAGTTTATAAAAGAGGTCTCCCCAGAAACATGTACGTGAGCATCCCTCCAGCTCCCCACCACCCACCCACCCCCCAGAGCACATGGCCAAAGCACTGTAGTTCTATGAACTATGCCTTCTCACTGTTCTGGATTGATTTGACTCAAGGATTCTGACTCCAGCTAGTAAAGTTCACCAGGACTATAAACAGGTGTGTAATAATTGCCAAGGGGACTAGACATTGCATATCCACTAGCCAGCATATATTCTCCCTGTTGAGGGAATAATGTGGGATATCAAATCACAGTCAGATTACTTGGGGAAAATGAAACCAGAATGAGTTTAGAAAGGCACATGATTCAAGCAGGACCAACTTTATGGGTATGTGACCTGTGTAGTTGCTCAGAGCCCCATGCTTATTGCCATCTTGGAATTCTTTAAATTTTTTGAACAAGGGCTCCACACTTTCATTTTGCACTTGGCCGCAGAGGTTATGTACTTGGTCCCAGATTCATGAGTTTAATGATACCACACTGTAATCCCCATGTCTCACCCATTTCACAATAAAGGTATCCCTACGAATGGGACTGTAAATTTTTCCCTTAATCCAGTGGATCCCTTCAACTGGATAATACTTAAAATGACACTGCCAGTACATTCACCTCTGACACCATTTTCCTGACCTCTATTACTATCATATTGACATACCACTTCTTTAGCTTATTTATATAGTGAATTAAAGTTGTCCCTGTTATATATCTTAAGTTGATTTTGTGTATTTATAAACAGACCTTTACATGTTTATTTAATAGATTATCTCTGAGAGAATTTTTGTTTCCTGACTCTTTAAGAAGTGCCCCATATGTTACTTCCGTGTTGTAGATGAAATAAATGTCATTAAGCTTGAAATTTACTTGAAGATGGGATTAACTGGCAGAACAGATTGGATGATAGAATATAACAGAGTGTATGTTGGTAAGATAGAGAAATGTGGCTAGCAACCCAGTAGTCACTAGGGCAATGCCAGCTGACCTACGACAATTATGCTTTTAAATGAACAATGAAAAGAAGACTTGGGTGAGAGTAAAAGACATACATACATACTTTTTTTTTATATACATTACTGTAAATAGGTCCTTTCTAGAGTTTTTAATCCTTGGCAAAACAAGGGACAGGGAGGCAGTTTACAGAGAAGCAACAAACATGATTGATGGCTAGATAGTAGGTGATATAGAAGAAATGTTAAAAGATACAATAAAAATTTCTCTTGTCTGGAGGACAAAAATAAGGGAGTCTTAGAGTCTTCAAGTACATAAAAATTTTTTAAACAAATTTTGTTAATGTATATTTTTTACATTTAAATACTGGATTAAATGTGTGGAATTTCAACATAAAGAATTTGCAGAAAACAACGACAGACATTTGGATTATAAAATCATTGAAATATTAAAATTTTTTTGTGATTTCTTTATTGTAATAGCTTTTGTCCATCTGTATTTGTTTAGAATATGGATGATGATTTAAAAACCAGTCCCATCAATCAAAACATTTCCCACCTGCTCTCTCTTAAGGGACTATCAAAGTAGTAAATTAAATGAAACCAACATTGTTTTACTACTTGTCCATCATAAAGTATTACTGGTTCCAGGTGAGTACCTCTTTATAAGGGACCTTTGAATATTTAAAAGAGGGTTTTAAGTGAATAGAATACCATGCAATGAAAAAAATTATATCATAAACAAAATTGAAAGGTAAATTGGCAAAAAATAAATTTGCAAAGATAAAAAAGACAAAATATACTTGAATAGCTTATTCATGTTGATGAGAAACAGTAGAAGCAAAATGAAAAGAAAGGCAAAGGGTATGAACAGATAATCCATTATTGAAGAGACAAAAATAGCTTATAAAATTATTTTCAATAACACTAATAATCAAAAAATTGACTTTAAACAGGAGGATGTAATTTTGTCTGCAACATCATCAATGACTGAGAAAATGACAGTACTATACAAAGATAATTTATATTTCCATGCATCCAGAGTGGCAGAATAAGCTAAATTATGATATGGCTAATTGTGTTATGAAATATTATTCAGTCATGAATTTTCTTCATTTTTTTTTTGCAAACTAAAATTAGAGAAAATTGCTCTCAAGAAAATCCTAAGTGAAAATATCAGAAAACGAAATTGTGTGCTATGTAATATGGCTCATGTAGTGTTAAGGTATATATATATATACACATACACACACACACTTAAAAAGGAAGACTGGAGGAAAAGCACCAACACTGTAACAGTAGTTTTCTGGGATTTGAGCTGATCCTTGTGTGTCTTCTTTTCTGTGTTTTCAGAAGTCTTGTAACAACATCCTTTGAAGTTTTGTTCATATTCCCTCCCTTCCCCACCACCAAGACACAAGCACACACCACATACACAGTTGGCTGGAGGGAACTGGTGGAGTTTGTGATCCCCACACCTTCTTGCCCCATACTTTTCTTTTTTCCTGGAAAACATAAAAAACTAAAGCAGCAAAGTGTAAAAGAGTCCTTTGGGTTTGGGAATATCAGACCGAAGACTGGGTTTTGAAATGCAATTATTGCGGATGGTTATAGCAACCTGGATTTTGGGGACCAGTCCTCATTTCAAAGCTCGCATCCCATTTTTGCCATAAGTAGGCTCAATATGTTTTAATTTTTGATTTAGCAATTGTACTTTTTATGCCTATGGAATATGTTTTAGATGTTTTAGAAAGGCCTTTTGCACTAAAGTTAAAAATTTACAACTGAGTCGCAAAGATCATCTTTCTATAATGAAAGACAAGACCTAGGATGCAGCTGCTCCCGGAATCACGTCCTGTGACTGTGAACAAGGAGCAAGGACCCCAGGCTTCTTCTTCAGGCCCCAATTAGTGAGGCATCATTCTATGTGAGTGTAATATACCCACGATCATAATTACAAATCCTGACATTTAGAGGCTCCCAAAGTCAACACCCATCCCAGCAGGGTTGGCCACATTATCAGGAGTTAAGGAGATGTAGAGCAATTAGAAGCCAAAGGAAAAGGTTAGCTCCACCACTCAGACAGAAGATGTTCAGGAGCTAAACCCACCTGCTATTGCAGTGCTAATCTTTTTTAAATATCGGCTTTGAAGCCTTGTCATCCTTGACAAGGAGGATCTGAGTCTAAATGGAATGTTTAAGGGGAGTGCTTCCTCATCCCTCAATCAGGCTGCATGCTGACCTTTCTGTCGTCTCCACCAGTTGCTCGTCTTATCTTGAAATCCCAGAGAAGGTAGAACATCATTGGACCTGTCATGAGGTCAATCAGACGGTGCTCAGGCCAATTTGCTAAATGTGTCCGTGCTGAAGAGTCTGTTCCTTCCCCAGCCTGATGAAATGTAGCACCAGTTAATCACTGACTGATTTTCAGGGAGTTGTGACCTTGCTCATAATTGTAGTACATTCATTTACCTGGGTTTCAGGGTTCCAGACCAAGAATGTGAGGCCACCTCAGGGACATGTGAAGCTGCTGAAACTTGTGTTTGAGGCTACCAGGGTGACAGGCTAGGGGATACCTGCCTCAGGCCAGCACTGGCTTAGTTTCTTTAGAATGTTCTGTATGGCTTGCAACCCCTAAAGATGTTGCATATAGCTCAAGTGCATGCAAAAGACATTCTTTGTTTGAAAATTTTAGTGATATAGTAAGGTCTCATTGTTTTCTTCTATCAACCTATCAATTCTTTATTTGTCTTTAGAAGTTGGTGGCTTTGTCATTATTCTCCACGAAGGTTTATTCTCTGAGAGCTGTTGCGTTATCTTAAAAGCAGAAAGGTTTCTTTTTTTTTCTTTTATGAAATACACTGCTCTATTTGTAGCCAAGTCTCATAAATTAAAATACTTGTCAAAATAAATGAACAGTATGTTTGTTATATTCATGACTTAAAATCACATTTGATTGCTTACTCATTAATCCACAAAATTAAGCAATACACCCTGGATTGCAGTCATTAGTACAAAATAAGCAGGGTTCTTCTAACAGTCAAATGTAATGGAGAACACTATACAGTTGTGTTTGTTTCAAAACTAGGTGTGTTAATGTGCAAATTTGTTTGACAATTTTAAAAGGTTTCCTCTGGAAGAAAATCAAATACGTAAATGTAGTCCACCAGGAAACAGGATTGGGATTATAATGTACTAAGTGGATTTTAGGTGAACAAATTGTAAGATGCAGTTCTGGATTGAACCTCAAGGATGGGCAGAAGCCATTTTGTCCTGTACAGGAGCATGCCTGGTAATGAAGGTTACCTTTATTCCTATGTGCATGGAACATTAGGACACAGGTGGTATCCACTTAAAAGTGTAGACATCCATATAAAAGAGGCTTTGCTCTTCCTCGCGGATATAGCAGAGAACTCCAATCACTCATTTACCTGACCCCCTTCTACCTGCCAAGTACCATACTAGGAGCTTGGAATATCAAACCAATTGTACTTTAGTTCTCCCATCTTTAGAATGGGAATAATGGTGCTTTTCTCATAGGGTTTCCTGTGACTCTTAAATCATACATGTAAGCACTTTGAACAGTGCTGAATGCATAATCAGGGCTATAAAATATTTGTTAAATATATTTTTAGATGATGTGACCCATGGTTTCAAGTAGCTTACAGTTTACCTTTAGACAGAGGCAAATAAATCAAGATCTTTTGTGCTGTGTGACCAGTGATGACAGACACCTGGACAGGTTATTGTGGAAACACCACAGAGTATGGGGGAGAGCCTCATCTGGGAGGCTGGAACTTCATTTTGAAAGCCATAATAGATAATGAAGAGTTTTAAGCTGGAGCAAGATCATGCCAGATCTGTGTGATGGAAGACCACTCTAGTAGTAGTGTTACGGGTAAGTGTCAGGGGACTGGAGTAGAACCCAGAAGTGGATTGGGGCTCTGGCAGTAGATATGTGAGGACCTGGCCAGAGGTAGTGTGGCATTTCGTTGTAATGGGATAATTCCTGCAGAGAGAAATCACTCTTATATTACAGCAAGTTACTGCCTTCAAGGATCTATTGACCTACCTCTGATGGCTGTGGTAGCACTGGGCCTCGGCTAAGAGATTGCCAAACTGTATTTCTGAGACAGTTATAGCTTTGGTTTGGTCAGAGAATAGAATTTGTAGGGAAAATGAAACTAAGCCAGTGAAATAATATTCAGTGTCAACGTTACATCATTGTAAATGTATATATGCTTTATAATTTACAAAATTATTTTCCCATATGCTATTTTATGTTTTCTGGTGTCAGATATACTTGTTTCAAATTGAATAGTCTTTCAGAGATGCAGATTAGGTGTGCACGATTTAGATAAGAAGAACTTGAAGAAAAAGTCACTTGTGCGTGTATGTGTCCATGCGTTGTAAAACAACCTAACTTGTATCTTCATTTCTAATACTGTACACTCTCCCAAGACTTTCAGAGCCCTTGCGATTGGATAAAATCAAGGAACCATCTACTGATATACTGGGTAAATGGCAAGCAAAGCCACCCAGTGGATTGGCCTCATCCCTGAAAATTTCCCAGCCAGTTTAACCCAAGTATTTTCTGCTTTCCTGTGGGTATATTATTTTTAATATGTGTAATTCAGAGACAGTGGAAATATTACTGTGAGTATACTGAATTTTTTATATTTCTGACATTTGTGTTATCCTGATGATTCTTAAAACTTTCTCCTGGTTTCTGTACCTGTTTACTTTTCCTATAGCTGCCCCCAGGTGCCCTAGGATTAGGGTTTGGTGGCTGCCAGCTGACCTTCATTGAGACCCTTCGCCCAACCACTGCTGTGGAAGGTGAAGGGCACCGAGGAAAGGGCTCCTCCGGCTTCCTCTGTGTGTATTAGATAATGAGTTGTGAACGTTGTTTCATGAATGGTGAGCTATTCTTACTAAGGAAAGTAAAGAATGCAGCAAAACAAACTCGAGATTCTCTTAAGTTTGTCAAGTGGTAACACATCATCTTTGAAATTTTAATTCAAGGTAGTCAAAAGAAAAATATGATTCAGTATAACTTACTACATAATTAAAGGAAGCAAATGTATTTTTGGCTGAAATATGGGTGGTTTTTTAATAGGCATATTTTTTGTTATTATGGGACAATTCAGGCATCTGCCTCTTTAAAAAGTGATAAGGCTAAAAGGGGTTCTTAGTACAATTGAATAAATCATGTTATTTTCTTTAGAATGCAGCTTAAAGCTGTGAAGTTTGTAAAGGTCCCTATTATCGATTTTCAGTTTGGAGAGGAAATGAAAATTGGTTTTATCTCATTTACTGAATGTCGATTGAAGTTTCTGAGAATCAGAGCTGTTACATGCTTGTTCTGAGGCTGCTAGATCTGATGGTAGCATCTGATGTAGATGCTAATGTGAGCCTGCTAATTTTTAAAATCCAGATTAAATGTTTTTAGCTGGCTGTCAAAATCCTTTGAAGGAAAAGGGTCCATTTTCAAACCTTTGTTTAAAGTGGCATAAAATTAGCTCAATAGCCAATTGTTATTTAGTTACAAGCAGATGCATACATTTAAATGAAATTCTGCAGTGTTTCACTCTCTTCCCAAAGGTGATAATGTGCTTTCTCTACATGTGAAATTGTTGTAATTTCACAGTCTTACTTAGATTTAATTGTGTTTATTAGATTTGAGACAAATGATTCCAGCTTTATTTTGTAGGATACTGTTTTTTCTTTGTCTTTTAATTCTACTTGATAGTTGTTGCTAACGTGAAATATGTATGAAACAGTAAAAAATATATATATATATATATATGGCAAATAAGCCTTTCTTAGTAGTAAGTTAGTTCACTTGACATGTAATTAAAATGAAGCCACATATTTCTCCGTGTAATTGCTAATCCCAAAAAGATACTTCTATAAATACAGTTTATTATGTTCTATGAGCATTTGGATCATTCTTTTTTATTTTCTATGTAGACTAAAGATAATAGCATCAGATTATAAAAACTCAGGCTGTAAAAGTGACAGAATGCTACAGGCTGACGATGGAGCAAACCACGTCTTGAATATTGAGGGACTCTGCAGTAAATGTACTTGGTGGCGCTTATTATTAAAATATTTACTTGTCAGTATAGAAAGTAATTGCTATATTGCTTCGAGTTATGGTAAAAATAGAACAGACAGCACAAACCACATATTGCTAGGTGGAAGAATGGCACTGCATGTCTGAAGGTTGTGTGTTCTTGTGTGATGAAGAGCAAGGAAAAGAGAAAAACAAAAATTACCTATTTGATGTGTTTGATCTTGGTACTTTCTCTGTTCCTCTGTCAATCCTGTGATGAAGAGATTAAAGAGAAGCAACAAAGTAAAAACAGAATAGGGATAAACAAGTCAAGTGGGACTCAGTCCAGGAGCCAGGGAATGCTAGCTATGGGAGGAAAAGGAATTAACATTTACCCTTCCGTTGTGTACCAGGCTCTGTGCTAAGCATTTAGGCATGTTAGGAATATTATCAACGACATTAATATTCTGCCTCCACCCCACTCACCCCCAACACACACCCATGAACACACACTCACACCTTTACCTTGTTTGAGTATAAAAATAGGTCTGAGTCCTTGAAGAGATATTGATGATGTGAAATTGTGAAGAGCACGTGGCTCTTTTGATCAAGTCTGTTATTCCGGGTTATGGATTTTGTAAATTATCCAAAGCTCTTTTATTTCTTTTTGATCTTTGGGGTGGTGGTTGTTGACTTGTACATTATTTTGACCTTTACAAGGTAAATACAAAAATAAAAGATTGAACTATTCTTTAAAATAAAGCTTTTGCCTAATATATTTTCTAGGTAGATTCTAAATAATTTCAGATGTTCCTTCCTAATACCCCCTGGGGAAGGAGTAGTCAGGGGGTACTTGGAGTTACCAAACTAATGCCTGATCTTTGAATTGGAACCACCATCAGAATTGGCAATTGAGATATAGTTATTGAAAATAATTTGTACATACCACATTAATGTACCTGTTTTCTTGTGTTTTCCTCAGTTCTTTTTAGGAAGTAGGTATTTTCCTGAGAAATACACTCCACCTTGACCTCTCAAATAGAGGTACAAAACACATGAGGTCATTGCCTTAATTTTACTGACAGTTAAAGAGAAAAATCTTTTCATGTTAAATCAAGCATGGGAAGCTGGTAAAATGTAAAATTGACATGAATTTGTAAAATAAAATCTGAATGCTTCAATTTTGAGTTTTTGGCATGTCAATTCAAGCTGTGCTTCCACTCAGTTATTCACATTTGTTTTTAAGCTAATTCTGGGGACACATCCAGAAGCTTCACACCAGGTACATCGAAGTGGCCAATTGGAAGAAAGCAAGCAAGGGGGTGTCTGGGACCAAATTGCTAACCCTGCCCATCTCTCCATCCACCATCCACCCTAGTTCAACTCTTCCACTCCTTCAGAAACCAAATCAGCAGATTGTCCCTTTCAAAAATGAGCCGGAAAAGAAAAAGAAAACACATAATCTCCATTTCAAGAGTGGAAGCCATTTCTACCCCCACCCCCCCCACCCCCGGTGTTGAATAGAAAGTGAGGAACTTCTCCCCCCATAATAACAAAACAGAAGCAACAATAATGATGATGATGCATTGCGTGTCTTATAGGTTTATATTGGCCATTTATACTCATTCATTTAACAAATTAATTTTAGTGTTTTAAAAACACATGAAAAATCTAGCTATCTTGCATTGCTATATTAGGTTTCATATCCTTTTTTGCCTCTTTTCACTTGTTTTATTTCAACAAATATATGTTGGGTGCCTACCGTCTCTAATTCACTGTTCTAGGGATACAGCAAACAACAAAATTGACAAAAATCATTGTCTTCTTGGAGCTTATAATCTAGTATACTTTCCTAGGGAGTTTTACAGGGAGGACAGGCAAATAAATAAGACAAATAAGAAAAAAACATAGCATTGAGTGGTGACAAATACTATAAAGAAAAATGAAGGGAGTATGACAAGTGGGGCAGGGGGAGAGGCGGCATTTCAATTGAGATAGTGAGGCCAGTGAAAGCCTGGCACTAGATAAACATGTGAGGGATCGAGGAGCAAGCCATGCAGGTATCTGGTGGCAGACTGTGTCAGGCAGAGAGAACAGCAAATGTAAAGACAAAGAGGGACAAAGAAGATAGCATAGCTGGATAGAATCCTGAGAACAAGGGAGAGAATCATCAGGACATGAGGTCAGAACCTTGACTGGGAGCCCATTACCATACAGGGCATTGCAAGGACTTGGGCTTTATTCTAAGTGAGGTGGAAAGGTATTACAGGGTTCTAATCAGAGGAGAGATGCGATCCGCCTTAGGTTTCAGCAAGATCACGCTGGCTGTTGTGTTGAAAGTGGATTGAAAGGGAGCCTGGGTGGAAACAAGGAGCCCAGTCACAAAGCCCTCGCAGTAACCCATGGGAGAGGCTATAGTAGCTGGGTCCAAAGAGGTGACAGTGGAAGGGGTAAGAAGTGGTTAAGCTCTGGTTATATTTTGACATTTATTGACCAATTGGATGTGTGTGCAGCGTATGAGAGATGGGGAAAAAGGGAAGGAAGGAGGGATTGAGGATTACTATAAGTCTTTCGGCCTGAGCAACTAGAAGGATGGATTGCCATTAATTAGGGATGCAAAAAGCTTATGGAAAGAGCTTTGGAAGATCAGCTTTCAGTTTCTGACATGATAGGTTAGGCAGTTGACCATATGAGCCTGGATTTCAGGAAGAAGCTCTGGGTTGGAGATTGAAGTATGGAATTTATCAGCATATACTTATATCTTTGCCATGAGACAAATTCAATCACAACACAAATTTAGAGGTATTCACTTTAACGTTTTTAGAGATAAGTGAAAGGAAACTTAATGGAGGGGCCAGGGATTTGAGGACAAAACTGAGAGAATGTGGTGTTCTGGAAGGTAAGTGAAGAAAACCATTTAAGGAGGAAGCAGTGATCAAATGTGCCCTAAAATCAAGCCAGAGACGTGACTTTGAATTTAACACTGTGGAGATTGTTTTTGGTCTTGATAAGAGTGGTTTCAGTGGAAGAGAGGGGTGAGAGCCTGTCTAGAGGGGCCTCAGAAAAGAATAGGGGGATGGAGATTGGAAACTGTTCTATGGAGAGCTTTCAAATTTGGCTTTAGATGGAAGGTGGGAAATGGGGTTGTATCAGTAGGGGTGAGTCTTGAGAAGGTTGATTTGTTTTTGGTTTCGGTTTTTTGATGAGCAAGTGAATAGCATATTTGTAAACTGACCTACCTGTGTGTATCTGGGGATTAGATGCCTAAATGCTGATAGAGATCTGTGGGGATGGGAGTTTTGATTGGAAATAAAGTCTGTTTGAACAGATCATTTTGGATCATGTGGTCTTAAGAAAATGTCACTGCTGTACTGGGTGACATGAAAATACTGGCAACACATAAGGAGAACAGAAGGGGCACCAGAAGATGGATAGGACAGCAGAAGAGGAAGGCATCCAAATCAAATATTGCCTATTTGCATTTTGCATAAAGTTGATTTTACTGCAGTCCCTAAGGTGTCAGTGGAAAATCTCCCACATGCCACAGAAGTTTAGTATAAATGGAACCTTAACAGAAAAAATTTTATAAAGATATAACTATTTTTTTTTTAATGTTCAACTCATCGCTGTGGGAAAGGTAATTTTGAATGGGTTTAAAGGTGGAATAAGGCCATTTTCATACACTGGACACTTTGGAGATCAGTCTGCCTTCTGTTGAGGGATTAGAACAATGGTTTATGTTAATTACATTTCTCTGTAACACTCTCCACCAGGAACTGTGTCACCAGTAATGTAGGTGTTCTTGATGAATCAAGTAATCCAGCTAACAGAGACCTACAGCATAGGGTTTAAATTAATTATCAGTGTTGATGCAAGTGTAAGTCTGGATATATTGTAGATGTTGAGATGAAGACTGGATGAAGAGTCTCTTATCAGCCAGCACCTGTGGTACCAGTGACTTTGTCTGGGTGCCACAGATTCAGGAGCTGATTCTCTTCTTTCCAGGAGTAGAGACTTTATTCCATCCATTCATCCAGACATCAAGAGTAGTCTCTGTGGAGATAATTCCTGTCAATCATGAGATTGGGAGACAGACTAAACAATTAATTAATCAAAGAGATGATGAGATTTGGGGAGCCTCCAGGTCTCACTGTCATCTTTGAGAAAGTTGTGTATTTGCCTGTATCTCCAAAGAGTAGAATACACGTTCTTTAGGGCATAACATCCTCCTGGACAAACTGTAAACATTCCATATTGTAGCCTCTCTTTTTGGAAAATGGTTACAGTATGGTCTGAATCCCTGGATTGGACTAGATTCTAGTACAGATTACTGTTTAGTCTGTCACTTTGGGAAACAAACTCTCTGACTACACTGTGTTCCCATTAGATAAATAGGTATAACATTGTTACTGCATATGCTCTGACCTTGTGTGAATATAAGAATAGTATGGAAAACAGTGAAGTATTTTAAGGAGAGAAGGTTACATAGAGCCATAGATAATGATTTATTTATGCGCTATCAAGTTTAAGCTTTTGTATTATACTTCTGAGTGATATTCTTTTTTTCTTTTTGCCATTATTTCAGGCACATAGGATATACTAAGATTCACGGATGTAGCAAGAGGGAAAACTTACACAAAACTGTTTGTAGTACCAGCATAATAAGCCACTTTGCCTTGTTGATGAGTCTATTAAAATAAATGTTACAAGTATGTGTTAGAATTCACCAATATGTAAAATTGAAATTATGTCCCAGGAATAGTGATGAAAATAACACTTCTGTCACATTTTAAAAGTTGATTTTGTTTTCCTTTTCAGGATTTAAAGTGTTAAACTCTTCATTTTGGCCAGATGATTAGAAAAATATAGTTCTCCTGATTATTTTTATACTAGAATAATCTTTCATTATTAATCCATTTAAGGCATCTCAAATCGGATCATCAGTGCTACCAATTAAAAATAGAAAATGTATGTGCTCAATTTCAAGAATTAAAAATAATGCCTTGGGAGTAGCATTTCTTTCCGTGGCGAGAGGACTGTTGGATTTTCCAATTAAAGAAGTCTCCATACTGGAAATGAGTAGTCAATTATGAAGGTTATTTTTGAATAGCCAATTTGCATATCCCTAATTGTATTCATTTCTTTTGAAACACTGAACTTGGAATTTATGATGTTTTGATTGGTTAACCCTGCACTGGTGTTATTAATACTACTGCCAACAAGGTTCCCCTATGAATGGGGCTTTGAGTGCCTTTCCTAAATAAATGTTTGAATGATAAGTAGGTTTGTTTTATTTAGTGAATGAAAATATCTGAAAATTTACTAGCACTTTTCTCAATTTGCACACACTGCACTGTAATGGATTGACAGTAACATCCCTGAGCTGCCTACTGCACTCATATGTGGACTTTTCCTCATCAGCTGATGAGAGCCATTGGAAGTTCCTATCGTGATGCTGTCTGCTGGCCAAAAACGCAAATTCAGCGGGGCTGCCTCTGCCACTTATACAGCAGTGTTTGCCCAATTACTTGATTATTTTATTATATGTTGCCCCTCTTTTAAGAAAAATGACTTGAAGATGAACAGTTAAACGTTTTTATATTAATGACGAGAAGCATAGTTCTCATATGAAATAAAATTGAGATGAAGATGGGAATAATTAAAAGTTCTGAGGTTTAGTGTCTTTGGACTTAAACCAATCAACATGGAGTTAGCCATGAAGGAAAATAACGAAATTACAGGCATGAATCCAAATGGGATATCTATGTGTACAAGATAAACACAGATTGTGTGTAAATATACACATGTATGTATGGTTCTACTTATTATGATTGTGTCTGAAAGGCAGTTACAGTTAGGGATTTTATCGTCTTTACCTCTCTAAACCTGGAATGTCCTCTTCTACCATGTAAGTCTATTGTTCAAATCCTGCATATTCAACTTCCATGTTTGGCAACGCTCTTGAATGAAAGAGATACTGAAGTCCTCTTAGGCATATGAGAAAAGGTGGTGAGGGGAGGTGGCGGCCATTTCATTCCTTCCAGAGGGTTAGCCAAAATTGGATCTCTATTTCAGGAATATACAAACAAACCATTAATTATTTCCTGGCCATGGCACTTTTAGGCATAATATTGAATTAAGAGTTGTGCTAGAGTAACATTAAAGTTTTCAGTTTTAAGAGGTCATTTTTTAAAAAACCAAATAAAGATCACAATCAGCTAGATACAGGGTCCATGTGATATGCATGTTCTACAAAGTAATTAGTGCTGTTGGATTTGTTTGTAGCTGATTGCTGTGTTTGACGAACAAGAACCACTCCACAAGATCGAGAGCCCCAGTGGAAACCACGCAGGCCGGCAGAGCCCAGATGCTTTTGAGACAGAGGTGGCTGCCCAACTGGCTGCGTTTAAACCAGTCGGTGGGGAAATTGAAGTAACCCCTTCTGCTCTGAAACTAGGTAGGTGTATTATTTTAGTGGTATGCTTTTCACCTGGTTGAAATACCTCATCTTGCTGGCTATGAGTTTCTTCTACTTTATGACTTACCCTGTTAGTGTTTGCCTTTAAAAAAATACACCTGGTTTGTCTTTCTCTAAATTATTTTTTTTACGTAGATCTTTGCAGCTGCTGATGCTCAGGCAGTAGATGGAGTTTTTTCTTGAATTGCAAGTGAATCTGAATTGCATATCCTTGAAGTTACTGGGAAGGAGTTGGACTGTAAATGATGAGCTTCATCTGTAGTATATGAGGACTGCTTAAAATTTTTACAAAGTCCCTGCAAAAAGTCACTTGGAAAAAGCTAAGGGTTATCAAGGAATCCAGGCTAGAAATAAAAGGTCACTTTCTGTTTTAGCTGCCTTTTTCTTCTCCACAAATTGTATAACTCAGAATTTGGGGGAAACATTTTGAAGTTAGTTTCTAATTCTGTCCTACTGATTTATTCCAACCTGGTGATTTTGCTCAGAATTTCCTTTTGTTATATTTGTTTTGAAGGTGTTGGTAGAAAGAGAAAATAAACATTCTTCTAAAGTTTTAGTGAATTTATGACTCCAAGATAAATAATGTCAGTTATTGGTGATAACTCTTTTTTTTTTTTTTTTTTTTTTTTTTGGTGATAACTCTTAAAGATAATTTTAGGTCAGTTTAACAGCATAAAGTTTTGAAAATCCACTAATAGTTTGGTACTTAAAACCATTTTTTTTGTTTGTTTGTTTTTTGTGTTTTTTTTTTTGCGGTATGTGGGCCTCGCGCTGTTGTGGCCTCTCCTGTTGCGGAGCACAGGCTCTGGACGCGCAGGCTCAACGGCCATGGCTCACGGGCCCAGCCACTCCACGGCATGTGGGATCTTCCCGGACCGGGGCACGAACCCGTGTCCCCTGCATCGGCAGGCGGGCTCTCAACCACTGCGCCACCAGGGAAGCCCTAAAACCATTTTTTATTCCCGTTGAATGTATGCATACATTTTGAGACAGCTCTAAGCACCGGTTATAGGTTAATTCTCAAGGTAGAACAGAGGTTTTTTTCCATTTTGCAAAGGGAAACATATGCTTAAAATTGTAAAAATTTTACATAGTATAATTTTTGCCATTTGAAACAAAATACATTATAAAGTTTATTTTACATGCCACAATACTGAATATCTATATTTTGTACTAATTTTCTGGAAAGCATCTACAGTGCCCCTTTTAAAATAAACCTAGTGGAAATGAATGACCCATCATCTTCATAATTTCTCTCTATCTTTTGGAAACCAAGCTAGCAGAGCAGCTGGAACTCGGTCATTGGAGGGCTTTGTGGCAGCTTCTCTTCATCTGGAGTGAAGTCTGTGGCTTCAGCAACCTAACAGCCCTATCATTCATTTGCATAATGGATGCCTTTTTATCCATTATGCAAATAGTATGGGAGGAAAATTAGGCAATAAGGGAAGACGAAAGGAGAAAATTGCTCTTGCTTGTTTTAATATTCGATTTATAAGCAAGCACTGTGGTCTTCAAAAGGCTGAACCTCAGAGTACCCCTGTGCCTGGGAATTTGTTTTTTCACCTTTCTCTAATGAGCTTTCTCATGGAAAAAAGGTTGTTTTTCTTCCGCTTTTTCAGCTTTTGTTGAACCATCTGAGCAATATAACGTTCAGTGTAGGAAGAAAAGTAAGCTGAGGTTCCCCATCTTTGAAGGTGGGCTTTCTGCTTCTTCAATACTGATTTTGGGTCAGACACAGATAGGAAATTATATTTATTCAGTGGTGACTATATGCCAGGCACAGAACTCAAGGCAGTGCACCGCGTATTCTAAATCCTGTACGCCTAACAATTCATTTAAGCCTCGTGATACTTAGTTGGGTTCTATTATCTCCCTAATTTAAGAGAAGAGGAAACAGGCATAGAGCAGCTAAATAACTCCTCCAAAGTCACATAGCTGTTAGGTGGCGAACTTAGGGTTTGAACCCTTGCTAGCTCCAGTGTCAGGAACAATTTTTCTGTGCTGTCTTTCATATGCTCTTTGTAAAATAATACAGTGATATCATTTTCCTGAGAGTCATTTTGTGAATATATATCAAACCCTGAAAATGCTTAACTCCTTGGCTTCAAATCCCATTCCACCTAGTGTCACAGATGAAATGGTGAGATTGGCCAGCCTTCACTACTTGGTGGTCAGTGTTGCCTTCCAGCCATTCAGTCTGAAACTGTGGCATTATATCCTGTTCCTTCCTTTTCTTCCCATCATCCACAGTTTCTTCAGCCTTCATGTCCATGACCATTGTAGCAGGCCAGAGCTTTCCCATCAATCAGACTACTACAGAGGCCTCAAACTGACCTCTTTCTTCACAGGGCCCGCTTTCCCCAATCTCTGCTTCTGCCAGATGTACCTTTCTAAATCACAAAGCTGGTTATATAACTCCCCTGCTCAACAACTTCCAGTGGCTTCCCACTGCTAGGAGAACCATGTCCAAACTCATTAGCAAGCTGATGCAGACAGTTCCTCAGAATTAGATGGAGGTATTTGGGCAGGGATGAAGGATGAAGAAATCATCCCTTATCTACTCTCATGGTTCTATCAGACTCAGGACTTTACATTTCTGGAACTTTAAAAGCAAAGAAAACAAATATTTATTGAGTTTCTCAGATAGAGGAATTAAAGACAGAAGCAAAGCCACCAGCTTTGGTATCTGCCCATTCTGTTTTCCTTTCATTGCCCTCAGGGCAGGGTGTGGTCATGGCTTGGGCACACAGGGATGGAGGGGTATGCTTGGCAGCAGATGCAGTATCCATGAATGGCTCTTCTGGGAGGTGACCTGGTTGTGCTGCCAGGCCCACCCTGAGAGCTTGTTTAGACGAAGAATGGGAGGGGGTAGTCAGAGGAGTAGCATGTGTGTTCCAGCGATTCTTCATCACAGGGGGCATATAAAATGCCAAGCCCCAAAGCCCCAGCCCATCCTCTCTTCTCCCCACTCAGCTCTCAGAGGCCACTGGAACTGGTTCTACTTCTCATGGGACTCATTAGCCCAGGCTGGTACAACACACGTGGGGCTGATTCTCCCTGGTTTTCTCGCTCTTGAGATCCATCCAAGACAATGAGGAATTTAACCATTATCGGTTCGCATGCTTATCTTACTTAAGGAGACACAATTTAACAGCTATTGGGGATCAAGATGTTCTTACCATTAGGTCATGTTAATCACCAGAAATGTAGGTTTTACTGATACTGAAATAAAAATGCACTCAACATTCAGTATAATTTTTGTATCTTTCTCCAGTGCAAGTTAGTCATCATCAGTATCCTGTTAAAAACTGACAGCCTTCCCCCCACCCCATACATGCAGACAGTGGTTGGGCCCACCTCTTTTTTCTTTATCTTCCAAGATGAAACACTTATACACAGAATATGCAGGAAGCTCATATTCAGGAGCTCTTCATGATCTATCCCCTTCTTGTCTGCCCACTTTTATTACTAGCCTCTCTTCCACAGTCACCTTAACCTGCAGCTACCACAAGCTACTTGGCATTCCCTAAATTTGCTACTTTCTTTCAAACCTTTGTGTCTTTGTAGTTAGTGTTCCCTTCACCTGGCTCACCCCTTTGCCTCTTTTCTACTCGGTGAAATTGTATGCACCTTTTAAACTCAAGCTCAAATATGCCCTTGTTTGTGAAACCTTGTCCAAATCTTCAAGATAGTACGGTAAGTGTACCATAAATGCATTTCTTAATTCTTCAACAACGAAGGGATTCAAAGGTGAAGAAATTTTCTACTGACCAAAAGGGATTCATAGTTTTGCACCCTGTAAGCTAATGGGGCATATATATTTTTACATTTGCAAGATGAATTTTAAATCAACTGGGCAAACACATAATTCCAACTTCATCTAAATTATTTCCTACCATTTATTTTGTAATGGATTTTCTAATGTAATGCTAAACGACTAAGCCCTGACTCAACCCTAACTAGCAAATCATTTTAACACTTCAAGATTATAATGTTTCTGTAGTTGGCCAGTACATAGTACCGTGTAGACTAGAGATTGCTAACCTAAGAGTCTATTTAAAAGAAGAGACAGGGTAGAACAAACACCAGGTAGAATAGCCAAGAATCCTATTCACAGAGCCCATTTAGACTTTAAAATCACCTAGTTCAGGAGTTTTCCAGGTCTTCTCTGAGGAGCCCTATGGTACTTCCTAGCACGTTTTGGGATTTCAACAAATATTTGATTCTAGTTAATTAATAACATTTATTGAACACAAATTGTAGATGCTATTTTAATTCATTCACACTCGCTCTTTGTACACATAAGGTTGGTTTTACTAGCAGGGAAGAAAGGGATGCAGAAGGCTGTTGAGTAGGCAGTAGAGAATCTTAATACCGTTTAGAAGTCCTACAGCAAAGAAACCTACCTTCACTCAAGAGAATTGTTAGCACCTCTTAGAACAACTTTTGTGAAAAGGTGATCTGTTAATAGATAATCCATAGAATTTCATAAGAGCAATTTTCTAGGCAATTAACATTATTTTACAAGTGACCAAGTAAAAGCTTAGACTCAGTGTGTGCTGGGATGTCAAATAACTAGTTGGTTAAAGGAGTAGAATTGGAACCTGCATTTCTTGGCTTTCAGCTACATGACATCTTTTGGATTAATTGTAGGTTTCAATTATCTGTACCTTTTAATACTATATGGGATAAAATAACACCTTATATCCTTTTGGAACGAGATAGAGTGTAAATTAATAAATATATACTATGAATAGCTGTAAATAAAAAGCTAATAAGGAAGTACCAGAAAATTAATATGGAGAAAATTTCTTTTAAATCCTTCTGTGTCAGAAATGAATTTGCTTCTATTTCTTCATCCCTTGTGTATGCACACACATGCACTTACACGCATGTGTATATGTTTGGGGGAAAATTGCACTGAAACAAACATGCTAATATTTGGGATACCTGGTAATTTTTCTCCCATATTGTGGATACTGTTGTCCTTTTTGACATTTCAAATATCTGCATGTAGAGCCTTCTGTAAATAAGAAAAATTAGTGAGGACGCTTACTTTGATGTTTGGAAGAATGAGAGTCCTTTAGCCTTTCTCCAACTAATCCTTTTGCTGCCTTTATGATCAGTGGTAACTGACCTTCTGCTGTTCCCCAAAAGACTTCATGAGGCTGTAGTCCAAGGTTGACCCAATCCTTGTCCCTTGAGAACTGATGATATGGAGTCAGTTCCAGACCCTACAGTATTTGATCTAGCTGTGTATCCAGACAAGTCATTTAACCTATAGCTATCACATTTTTCCAAACAAAGTATAAATCAGGACACATTTGGCATTCTATAGAAGTGAATATTCTGAACTGAGACCATACAGGTTACTTCCTTATGTGCCACTGCCATATCTCCCTGGGCCATGGTTTTCTCATCTATACTATAGGCCTTTCTTGCTCTAATGGGCTATGATTGTCCCAGGAGAATTTTATTAATTCCAAGCTGAATTTGAATCTGACTCCATGCCCCTGTCAATTTCCATCCTATGGCCCCAGTTAATTAGTAGTTTTATTTTGAAACTTTTGGTAATTTTTCCTCAGTATTCTTGACAGAAATTTGCTATTTTGGGTTAAGGTTCCATGAGAAAATATGTCTTTAGTTATAATTATTTAAGCAATGCAATTTAAACAGTGTATCAGGATAAAAAGTACTTTAAGCTTCGTTGTTGCCACTCTTGTGATCTATATTACCCAGATATAAAGCAATCTGATTAAAGTTTGGAGTTGAAATGGTATTAGCTTTATTCTCCTCTTGTATGTTAAACTTTGAAGATGAGATACTTTCTGTTTGAAAGTGATTCTTGTTTTTGAGACTTGAAAGCCGAAAGGTGCCTCAGATGCTTTATTGTTTCCATGTGTGTTTGTGCTTCTTCAAAACTGAAAGGAAAATTATGATTGTATGTTTGTTATAATATAATTATTTTCAAAACATTGAGTTCTCCTCTCTTTATTTTCAGTAGTTCCCAGATCATATGGTATAGCCATAGATTAGTGTTGGAAATTGTGACCATTTTCTATCTGATTTTGACTAATTTACTGAATAAGGGAAACATGTGGGATCGTTTGTCTGAATTTTTAAAGAAACCAAATCCCTTTATGGTGCTGATCTTTGGGAAAAAAAAATAAAGCAGGGGGAAGTTTATTCCTTTAATTAGGCTGCAGTGTGTAAGTAGCTGCTGTGCCCATAATGTGAGTTTAAGTATTGGCATCTGATCCTAGACAAACACAGTCACACCACACACATAGCAGAACGAAAGCTCAGGGCTGGGCCAGGCTTCTGGCGGAGCCTTTGAATTCTGACTACAAAGCACCCAAGCCTGTGAGGGTTCCTTGTTACTGGAAGCTCTCTGCTGTGGGCAGTGAAACCCCAAGTTGAAATGACCAGGGAACTGAGGTCATTTGCTTGGATGAATCCATAAGTCATCATTTGGTCAGAGTTTCATCCTATTTGTTTCCTATTGAGTCTGATTATTCAAAAGTTAACAGCTATAGAATCGTTTTCCTTTCTCTTCTTTTGTCTTCCTTGGGAGCCTGGTATTTTCTCCCATGTAGGCTTAGTTGAATGATGTTGTAATTAGCTATGGTAACCCTGCCAGGCTATCATCCATCAGTCATAGCCATGTAGTCTATAAAGTGTGTGCATGCTTTTCTGGTATGATGGTAACTAAATCAGGACTAAAGAGGTCACAGTGTTCTAAGCCATTTCTGGCACCATTATTCTTTTGCTGTTGTTTTGGGTTTCATTTTAGTTTGTTTTCAGAGTAGGTGAAAAGTTGCTGGGGAGGGAGGTGGTACAGGGAACGTCAGGTTATACATTGAATATTTTAAAAAGAAATTTAATACTCTGGAAAAGGGCCTGAGGTACTTGGTTAAATGAAAGAATAAAATGAATATCTAAAGACAAGCAACTCCTAACAAATATTAAAAGGTAATTACTACACAGGAATAATTTGTGTTTGTGTTAGTGAAGTACAAATGTGAATGATAGTTCAAATATGACGCTTTCAATATACCAGGGATTGCGTCCCGAGTAATTGCAGATGAATGGTCAGTGTAAATACGCTTCATAGACAAGTAATCAGTTCAGATAACATTTTGTAAAAATAGCATGATGAGTTTTGCTTGAAGATATTCTATATTCTTATAAGGGTCTTTTCAGTGAGATTTATTACATTATCAAATGTTAAGCAAGGAAAAATAAAAAATTAACATCATCCTAACAGAACTATTTTCATTTTTCTATTTCCTATCCAGTTTATCTTTGCATTTTAATCTTAATTCAATTCTTTTTTACACCTGCTCAGTTTTCCTTTTGTCTCTTTTCTTTCATTTTGTGTACTATATCTAATGGCTAAATTCAGTACCTAAATTGGTACTAAGTTGGCTGTACTCTAATAAAAAATATTAAAGGAAATTTGCATTTAGCCATTTACCCCAAAAATGTAAGACAGTATATAAAAACCAAGCTTTCCTTCTTGTTCTTTTCCAGCTGTATTTTCTAAGTTGATTATACGACCTCAAAAAACAAACCAAAAAAAAACCCATTGAGTTCACCAGCCCCCTTTGGCCTCTTGCTGATGCTGGACCCACACTGAGACAGTCTGCAAATCCTCTCATAAACAAACGGAATGAAAGGTCACCTTCCTACTGCTCACTTGATATTAGACCCCTGGGTTTTCAAGCCTCTTTTGCAGATTGCTTTTAATAGTAAGCCCAGTGAAGCTCTGTTTGCAGAGGCCTAGTCCCTAGCTAGTGAAAATATTTTCAGCCATGCTGTCATACTCACCTCCTTGTAGTTCCCTGGACCACTGATAATTTTTGGTTTGTCCTTTTAATAGAAGAAACTGTCATCCTCCTCTCCCCTACCCAACATACACACACATAGTCTTTCCTTCCTCCCTTCCCCACCCATCATTACAACTCCCATTGGCCTTTCTTGTAACCACTTCCCAACTCTCTGCTATTCAGGTTCTCTGAGGCAGTCAACAGGGCCAGGTAGAATGGCCCTCATTCTCTAAATACAACTGCTGCTTTTTAGAACCTAGTTGGGTTTTACGTGTCTGTTACAGAATACTTTCAAATTATTTATCTGTATTAAAAATTTCTTAATATTCAAATTTTTATAAATATAAATCTTTGTAGCCATAAAATAGATTATATTTCTCATAAATTGCTAATCACACCTAAACAGATTATTTATAATAAACATGCTGATTTTCTTTTGCAATTTGAAATTCAAGGATCTTGCTAACAATTCAAAATATGGTAATACCTCTTTTGCACTAACAGGTTAAATGTAAGGTTTAGCCTTTGGGACTTTTCCTGTGTGTGTGTGTGTGTGTGTGTGTGTGTGTGTGTATGCACACATGTTTTGTTTTGTTTTTTCTCTTTCCACCCAGATGGGCAGGGCAAAAAAAAGAATCCACTAATTTAATTATTTACAGAAGATCCATCTTAAGGACAAGTCACTCAGAGTTGGACATGCTTTTATGACTGGCTCAGAATTTTCTCATTTGCTTTATCTGATAAAGCCATATGATGAATTATGACCCTATATACACACATTGGGTTATTTCCTTGCTCTATACCCATTTTGAAATTTTACTAAGATCTTGATTTGGCCCAATGAAAGTAAAAAATACTGAAACAGCTTGATCTGTTCATTCTCACATCCCAAGGTGATAAGGAAAGGTGACAGCCTTTGCTTAGCAATTGCCTTAAGAAAAGCTCTCTCTCTTGTGTTTACCCTTTTTTTTTATGTTTACCAGATAAAATAAGACAGCCTCCCAGATATCAGTGCCATACCCTGTCAATTTATCATGGAAACAATGCATCCATCATATGGTACTTACAAAATGATATTCATTTTGTTTGTTCATAGGTTTAATGAGAAAATCTTGATAGCTATCAGAAAATACAGGCGACCTTTTAAAAATACCAGAAAAGTTCTGATTACTTTTTAGTATAAATACGACTCTTTGTTAAATTCCTGAAACTACTTTACAGATGGAAGAAATTTGGGGCTTTATATTATTTTTTTCTGTGTGTAAAATTGAAGTACAGGAAATAATGTGGTACATCTTGCTTATTTTCTTTTTGTTTATATGGAAGACTTGACTATGATTACTTAATGCATGTGTATGGAATATCCCATGATCAAGGAAAATAAGTGGGAGTAGGGATTTTGCCTTACCACAACCTATTTAAAACCATAACACTTGTATTTGGTGTTTTAAGATAATATTGACTAAAGAAGCCATTACTTCAATGTCATGTTTCTTGAAACTGTTGATAAGAATGGTGTTTCCATATCCTTTTGCACTATATGTTCTGAAAAATGGCATGGATAGCAGCAAGCTGAATGGCTTTGTGTCATCTGGTTCTGCATAATTGTGATGATCAATTAAACTCTCCTTGTGTTTTTAAAACAAATAGACTTTCTGCCCCGGAGATCTGAAAGCATGAGGCAAAGTTCTTATTTTAGTCACAGTTCAGGAATAATGTCCTTTGACCTCATGACTTCAGTCTGATGTTACAGTTAACTGCCCTTATGGCAGGGAGTTCAGCATTTGCACAGCTGGCATCTGCTCTCTTTAGATGATTGTGCTTAAGAATATAGCAATGGAAGTCAGTCTGTCTGATGCCAGTGCTCCAGAAGATGGTGGTGTGACTATCACTGACTTCACTTACTCAAGAGTTATTTATTACTGGCCCAATAGATGAACAGGATTAGTCTAGGCTACCAGAGTAACATAAAATAATACAAGTCATGAACTCATTCTCAAGCAGCTTACAATCTAGTTGGCTTAAGATAAATTACTAAGTGAGTCTCTTAACTTGGTTAGGTTTCCATTTTTATAATTTACAACTGTTGTTATAATAATACAGAGCATGCAATTAGAAACCCTTACAGTTAAAAAAAAGATCTTACCACATAAATTTAGATGTGCACAAAAGCTTGTGTGTGTGCCATTTGTCATGTGGGACATCTCCTTATAGCTTGGTTAATTGTCTTTTCTTTGGGTCTTTGGTTGATAGAGAGGCTCATGGAAATAGTTCAAGTTTGTGTTGCTACAGTTTTTGTTGACTGTATTTTGGGCAGTGCTAGTTTTATCTCCTATTAGGGACCAGAAATAACTAGGATCCCTACTCTTTCCACTACCACCAACATCCTGAGCTGCCCAAGTGAGGTCTCCAAGGACCTAATGGGTTGATGGATGAATATTTATTTATCTATCCATTCATCTGTCTAGCCTTTTCACCAAAGATGCTCTAGTCAAATGTACTCATTTAATCCTAGGTAGTGAAGTTGGAGGCCAGACTTCTTCCCTGGTGAGTTGAGCTAATGCACTGTTCAGAAGAATTAGATATGCTCTAACCAGGAGGTAGAGTTCACTGACCCACCTTTTCTTTTTCACTGAGGACCATATAAATTACCGATTGGACCCCAACAGTGATCTTTTCTTCTCCAAATCTATAGGCTATACCTCAGCCTAATTTATGTACACTCTACAGAAAGTTTAAGAAAGTGCTATTTTCAGTCCCTCTGTTCTTCTGACTCACAATACCATTCTCCAGGTGACTGCTCGGATTGTCTAAACATGATTGTCCATGTGAATTCTTCTACACTGTGGGCTGCATTGAGAAGGAGCATTTTGACCATGTTGAAAGATTTCCTTTAAAAAGTTTACAGAATGAGTTTTGTGGGGTTTTTTTTTTCCTTTTCAGACCTTTTTGCAAACTTACTCAAAAATTAATTTTCTTTAAAAGACCTTCCTCAACTGCCTTCTTAATGCCCTATTTTGAAAGATAGTGTTTTAGCATTTGTTGGGTAGTTGTCATCAATTTGATATAATATTCTGTCTTTATAAGATGAAAAGTTATGTGAGGTTAAGCAGAATTCTTGTCTGTAATTCATATCTTCTTAAAAATTAGCTTTTTTCTCTGTATCCAAAATGTAACCTGAATATATTTGACTTAATATCTTAAGGAAGCAAGAAGGCAATGCATTATTTCCAGAAAAAAACAGCAAGGGATGGAGAAGGATAAAATTTATATATTACATATTTACTTTATAACAGTATAGTGTAGAAATTAAGAGTGCAAGTCATGGAGCAAGACCGCGTAAGTCAGATACAACTCTGTCTTTTACAAGCTGGGTGATCATAGGCAAGTATTTAACATCACCTTGCCTCAGTTTTCTCATCTGTAAAATGGATAATATTAGTAATGATCAAATGGAGTTGTTGTGAGCATCAAAAGCACTCGTATGTATGTAAATATAAAATAGAATAGTGCCTGCCATATAATAAGAGGTAAATAAGTACTAGTCACTATTGCTGTTTTCATCATTGTATTTATTACTGATCATTTGGAAGAAAATTATACAATCTCCTCGTGTTTATGTAATTGATATTTTGATCTGACCTTTCTTCTCCCTTTTTCTCATTTTTAACTTTCAGCCCATAACAATATATTCTCTCTTTTTCATAAACGTAGATTCTGGTCATCTTATGCCTTCTTCTAAGCCACAGCATGAAATGAATTTTTCCTCTCTTCAGGCTTACAAAATACATGGTAAAATGGTTTGTTGCAGCCAAAACAATACCCAGGGACATTAATCAGAGTAATATAATTGCTGCAAAGTCTTCAAATAATACCTTTGTGCTTGTTTTTAGAGAATTGTAGAAGGGTAATTGCTTTGATTCTTTTTATCCTTATTTAACTCAAGTACTTACTTTTATGTCCTCACCCTGATTCAGCATATTCTTCATAAGGATTTTCTTTTAGAATTGATAAGTGCATGCTGTTCATATTTGACAATACCTTTACACAAGGGAATAAGAATACATTTTTGATGTTGTTACCCTCATCCAACTGGCCTAGAATACTGTATGAGTTGGGATGCCAGCAGGAAACAGACGGCATACTCCAAGACGTAATTGAAGAGAATTTAATAATGGGATTATTTATGAAAGTGAGGCACTCAAGTTCTGAAAAAAATGAGATCTCTTACTAGCCCAGGCTTGAAAAGAGAGACAGTTCTTACCAATCCAGTAAGAACTGCAGATGTGGGAGAGAGGAGTTACAGGATCAGAACCTGTGACCTAAGCTTGTCCAGTTACCACGTTCAAAGGTGGAGCTGGCAGAGATGGCCGTAAACATCCTCACATCCACCTCTTCCTACACTCTTATTTCCTGCTGTTGCTTCCTCATGGCCAAACCCTACAGGTAGCCAAAGGGAAACTGGTCTGTGTGATGCGCTGAGTTACTGAGTAGAAGTCAGCCTCCTGGGACCAGAACAGGGCTTAGGAAACTGGGGAGTGGCTCCCGAGAGCAACACGGAGATCACACAACACAAATACTTAGTCTGTGTGTCTCTGAGGTGACTTTTTATAAGGTGAATAATGCTTTTAAATTAAGCAAGAGTTGATTGTATGTTTGGCGTAGAACTCATCTACTGGAATATAGAAATCATTAAAATCTACTTTTTTCTTCAAGGTGTTCACAATTCAGTGCCATAATTCCCTCACCCTTTTCTTTTAAATTGAGACATAACATGGGTGATATTTCTGTCTACCACACACTGAAATGTAGTGGTCTACCTTTAAGTAATATTTCTGTTGTGCTGACTATAATTCAACTACCTTTTAAACTCAATCAGTAAAGCACAGCGGCTTTCAGTTCACAAAAAAGTGCATTGAATATAATTTTTTTGTGTCTCTACCTTCCCAAACTTTTATAGAAATGACAGTTTAAGTAACAATAAAGGGGGGGGCATAGGGTAATAAAAACACTGGAAGTGGGAAGGGGGAACTATGGAAAGTGAATAGAAGCAGATTAACAGATGGCTCAGACTTTGGGGTGCTCTCAGGAAACCCTTCCTCCTTTTGGCACAGAGGGATGGCTTGGGGTGGAGGTGGACAGCCTTGCTCCCTGCTTCTTGTGCATGTTTGTTACAGTGATACCTGTCAGCAAATGTGCTTTACCATGTCACCTGCCTAATTCAGAGGAGAACTTTGTTCAGGAAAGACCCAGGTATTGGCAGGAAAAACTGAAGCTACTTGTTGTCCTTAAGCAATTGAGTATTTCATTCAGAAATATAAATGGGCAGCCACCACTGACCAGACATTTAAGGGAACAATGACTCAAAATATGGCACTAGGATAGAATTGACTAGACAGTCTTGGAGAAGAACAAAAAAGCTGGAGGACTACCTTACCAGTTATCAAGATTTATAAAATTATTAGTTGATTCAGTGTGATTTTGGCACAAAGACAGATGAATGGCATAGGATAGACATTTCCAGCAACAGACCTTCACAGATACAGCCATTTGTTTTATGTCAGATTTGATACTGCTGTGCAGTGGGGAAGGGATGATGCCAAGTCAATTCAGTATCTATATATAAAAAAAAAATCCCAACCACACACCTCATACAAAAATCAATGCGAGACAGATTGTAGATCGAAAGATGAAGAAATAGAAAAAAAAAAACACACACACACACACACCAAAACAAAAAATAAACATACACAAACTATAGAAGGCAACATATAAGAAATGGGACTATATGCATAGCTTTGGAGTTAGGTTTATTTGTAAAATCGGGCATAAATGCTAGTCATAGGAATAATTTGGATAAATTGGATTATGTCAAATAACTTCTGTTAATAGAAAGATACAATTAAAAGAGTGAGAAAGAAAAGCTATAGACTCTGAGAAGATATTTGTAATACATATATCCAACAGAGGGCCATGCCCAGAGTATATAAAGAACTCCCCAAAATAAGAGAAAAGCAGACAACTCAATAGAAAAATGGAGGGGCTTCCCTGGTGGCGCAGTGGTTGAGAGTCCGCCTGCCGATGCAGGGGACACGGGTTCGTGCCCCGATCCCGGAAGATCCCACATGCCGCGGAGCGGCTGGGCCCGCGAGCCATGGCCGCGGAGCCTGTGTGTCCGGAGCCTGTGCTCCGCAACGGGAGAGGCCACAGCAGTGAGAGGCCCGCGTACAGCAAAAAAAAAAAAAAAAAAAAAAAAAAAAAAAAATAGAAAAATGGAAAAGAACTCTTATCTGACACTTCACAAAATAGATAAAAAAGCCAGTCAATATATTAAAAAGATGCTCAACTTCATTAATCTTCACGGAAAGGACATTAAAGCCACATTGCAAATTTGACATCAAAATAAATAGCATAGTATTGGCTTATAACCTAAAATATAAAGTAAATTTACATGAGTCTATAGTGGTAGAAATAAATGATTGAACAACTATTGGTGGTAGTGGTGGGAAGGAACAAATCTTTCTTAACAGAAGAGTTCTGTAAATAATATATGTAGGTACTCCCCTTTGTGTGTGGGCTGGGCTTGGTGACTCACTTCCAAAAATAGCATATGGAAACAGAAAAGTAATAAGTCTACAGTGAAACCTGGCCAACACTACCTGAACCAACTGATCAAAATTACCATCACCAGGGAGAAGTCAGCTGAGGTCATGTCCCCTGATACACTGTGATGAGCAGAGCATTTCACTGTAGTGCTGCTCTTCCCGACAATCCATAACTCCAGCCTGATCTTGAGAAACACATTGGACAAGCCTAAATTGGGGGCTTTCAACAAAATGCCCGACCAGTTCTTTTCACAACTGCCAAAGTCATGAACAACAAAGGAAGGCTGAGAAAAATTCCCAGACCAGAGGAGACTTGATGACTAGAAAAAATATGGTGTCCTAAATTGACACTGGAACAGAAAAAGACATTAGTGGGAAAATTGGTGAAATCCAAATGAAGTCTGTAGCTTAGTTAACAGTCATGCAATAATGCTAACTTATTAGTTTTGACATAGGTATCATAGTTATGTAAGACGGTAACATAGAAACTGGATATTCTCTGTACTATCTTTACAACTTTTTATAAGTTGAAAATCCAAAATAAAAAGGTGGTTTAAAAAACCCTTTAATGCAAGAACACTACAGATCTACCAGAAATTACTAAAATGAGAAAGACAGTATCAAATGTTGGTGAGGCTGTATAGTAACTAGACAGACACTGCTAACTTGAGGTTAAGTTGGTTTAACGTTTTTGGAAAACTGTTGAGCAGTATCCACTAAAGTTGAACCTGAACGTTGCCTATACTCTGCAATTCTAATTCTAGTTAAACTAGGTAATTTTTCAGCAGAAAAGAACACATATATTCACCAAAAGACATCACAGCATACTTATTCCTACTAGTCCCCAAATGAAAACAACTCGTGATAAAATGGTAAATAAATCCTGGTGTATTCAGACAATGCAATGCTTTACAACAGTTGATTTACCTGCTGCAACCGAAACAGATAAACACTATAGAAGAAACCCACGAAATATTGTAGAATGTGTAGGCCTGTTAGTATCCTTGTCTTCCACTGTGGGATAGTGAGAGATTCAGGCTAAACTTGATGGGGCAGGCAAGTGTAGATACTGAAAATAAAAATGGCTATCAAAAATTCATTCATTTGACAAATATTTATTGGACACTTAACTATATGCCAGGCATTTTTGTAGGTGCTGGGAATATAGCAGTAAAAGACAACAAAAATACAAAAATTTCCTGCTCTCATGTAGTTTTCATACTACTGGGAGAAGACAAACATAATAAATGAATTATTTATATAGTATGTTAGAAAGTGATTCTAGTTTTAGAAGAATGCTAAAGCAGAATAAGGAGAATTCAGGGTGCTCGGTGAGAATGTGCATCCAGCATTAAACAGAGTTGCACCAAAGTGAAAACTTGAAGGGGGTGAGGAAGTAAGAGTAGTGAAGATTGTTTAGAGGAAAAGAGGGAAAGGTATTGTAGATGAGGAAAAGTCCTTATCCTTCACAACAAGGAATCAATGCTGCATGTATATATGCAGTTAGACACCAAAAGAGTAAAAAATAGAGGTGTTATAAAAGAATATAAGATAGTAGCTTCTGGGAAATTGTACCTGACGGTGAAGGGGAGAAAGGAAAACTGTATTTCTTTCTGCATTGTTTGAATTATTGTGATGGTTGAATTGTTTTTATAAAACATTAACAACAACAAAACAACCCAGTTAAAAGATGGGCCAGGGATCTGAATAGATGTTTTTTGAAATAAGACATACAGATGGCCAACAGGTATGTGAAAAAGATGTTCAACATCACTATTCATCAGGAAAATACAAATCAAAATCACAGTGAGATATCACCTCATAACTGTTAGAATGGCTGTTATCAAATAGGGAATGACAGAGTTGGAGAGGATGTGGGCACTGTTGGTAGGACTACAAATTGGTGCAGCCACTATGGAAAACAGTATGGAGATTCCCTCCCCCCCCCACCAAAAAAAAATGAGAATAGAACTACCATATGACCCAGCTATTCCACTTCTGGTATTTAACCAAAGAACACATAAACATGAATTTGAAAAGATACACGCATCTCTGTGTTCATTGTTTGCAATAGTCAAGATATAGAAACAACCTAAGTGCTCACGAACAGGTGAATGGATAAAGAAGACATGGGAGATTATATATATATGTATAATGGAGTGTTAGCCATAAAATGAAGGAAATCCTTGGGACAACATGGATAGCGTAATACCTGAGGATATTATGCTAAGTGAAATAAGTTGGATGGAGAAAGACAAATACCACATGATTTCACTCATGGAATCTAACAAAAAATAAATAAAAAATAAAAACAAACTCATAGATACAGAGAACAGATCAGTGGTTACCAGGAGTTTTGGGGGGAGGCGAGCAAAATGGATGAAGGGGGTGAACACCTAGACATGTGGTGCTGATCCCTTTGTAGTGTATACAGATGTTGAACTATGTTGTACACCCAAAACTTGTACACACACACACACATACATATAAAACATTTTAAATTTGGTGGGGGGGCACATTAGGATACAAGTAGTAGGAAAGGAATGTGAGGGACATTATTAGAGAAACTTGAAACCACTCTATTATTTTTTAAAGATAAATCATTTGCAAAATTAAGTACTTCTTATTGGTAAGGAGTTGCTTGCAATATACTTGTCAACTGCTTGGAGGGGCAGCTCACTCTCTTTTTTCCAACTCAGAGACCAAGCTGGGAGACTCAGGAATGACTCTGACCATGGCCAGCTCTGAGAACAGTCGCAAAGTCCCCCCAGGTCCACCTAAGTTAGGCACACCAGGGCAGGGAGTTGGCGACATGTCTCAGCTGCCCTCTAAACTGCTTTCCTGAATCATGAGAGTGCTGGTTCATATTCCACACCAATACCAAGTCACTTCACCACTCACAGTATTGAAAGTCAAGCTTGAGGATTTGAATTAAGTGTATAACAAAAGGAAGAAAAACGGTTTTCTAATTAAACCTGTTGAACTGGGGGAAGAACTATAACATTGCCTGTAGATGATGTATAACAATTCAGTATTAAATACACTATGTGTATTTACTCAGGGCTTAAATATTTAGACCTGAAAAGAAATTAGTCATTGTATCTAATGAACATTAGTGTGTTTTATGAATTGTAATGTACTCTGTAGGGCTTGTCTTTTTGTTTGTGTGTGTGTTTGATTTTACTTGAGGGGAGACTTTCAAATTGTGTGCATCTGTAATTCCCATGCAATTATCTAAATCTAGCATAACTAAAAATACTTCACCTGAAGTATAAAACAATGGGGGTACTTTTTGTCTTGTTTTGCTTGGATTATCTGGATAATTGCCTCCATTTTCCACCTGACTTAGTGTAGGTAGACACAGCTTGAGTATTTTCCTCAAGTTGTTACTTGAGGTTTAACACAGTGTCTTGAAGCTGGAGGGGTTGATACTGAGAAATTCTGATAAGGCAATGCATTTTTGGTTGTCCAGCTGGTTGTTGGGTCTGATGATTTTTAGACATTATATAAGAATTTCCTTGTTTGGTAGTTTCATTCTGAAATAATATTGGTGTTATTGAATCTTGAGCAATTATGCTTGCTAACTCTATACCATGATCCTAATCAATTGAGTGTGTATCATGGGTTAAAACTCATGAAGTTTCAAACTGAGGTTTTGGTAAAGAATACATCCAAAAGTGTGTGTGTATGTATGTGTTTTGTATGGTTGGAGGGGGAAAAGGAAGATGGCGAGGAAGATAGTTCTTTTTAAGGAAAGTAAAAATATAAGAAAGTCTAAGTCTGATATTATTCAATTCAACCAATGAATATAGCTGGTAATTTGGAGAAGAAAAATTCAGCCTGTGTGGAGAAAATATTCAATTGTTTTATTACCTGTTAAACATCTAAATCAAAACTATTTAAAAAATTTTTTTCTAGATCTGAGGAAATTTTCATTGTATTTACAGTGTAATGGCCAAACTAGCAAAAGAGTTAATAAAAGATACTTTTCCTTTTCAAAGATCTTGACTCACCTTACTGGACAAGTACTAACAGATCTTTGTTGAAATATATTAATATCAGTCAAGATTTTTCAATCTTCTCATTCATCACTGAGAATAATTAAAGTAGTTTTCACATATTTTTTGATGTATAAACGCTGCTACTTTATCACTGAAATTGTTGGAGTTTCATGTGGAGGATGGGATGGAATTAAAATTGGGTGAGACTCAAGGGAAGAAGTGGCAAAATGATTTCATGGAGCTTCAAATTTAGATCAGTCATAACCCGGGCCCCTAGGAGAAGTAGAAGTTCCCTTTCTGTATTTAATATGAATAACATTAATGTAAAGGATAAATGTGTGTAACAGGTAAGCCAAAAAGTGATGTTACTGTATATGTAAGGTGTCAGTTTTTCTGGGAAGTGTTTGAGTAGCGGAAAATGGAGTGGGCCTGGAATTTGGAGGATGGGCTTTCTTTTGAGAACTCAGATATGGTGGTTAGAGAAGGGTCATTTCTGCATTGCAGCTGTAAGACTATTTTCCTTCCATCCAGTTATACATTTAGATGGGGGGTTTAGTGGTGTGGATCCATAACCTGAGAGCCCTGTGTAACTACCGAGCTGGTAGAAGTGATGTCTAGGAGGCGTGGACTAACCGTTGGGGGAAAGAATGCTTCCACCTTTGTTCCATCCTCACCCCAGAGGACTGTGTAGTGTCTTAATTCACCAAGTGTTTAAGCAGACAATCCTACACAGCTCCAACACCAACAAAACCTTGTCTATAGTATTTGGAACATCTAGTAACGGTTTTAGGCATTGCCCCCAAAACGAAGGTTGATATTGTAGGCTACCAGATTAAGAACACTCTGCTTTAGTCTCCCTCCCTCTCTAATTTCCCTTTCTCCTTCTCTCTTTCTTTCAAGCCTTCCTTTTTTTTTTCCTCTCTCCATCCCTTCCATCTTCTTTCTGTCCTCATCTCCTTTCTTCCTTCCCTCTTGTCATCTCTCTCGACTTTCCTTCCTGTGACAATTATACATCAAAGCCCATATAGCAAAATTAGACAATTCCTAATGCTCATCTTTCTGAAGAATGATAATTTGTATGAACTTGGACACCAAGCCTAAATGCCTAAGTGGTTGAGTAGACACTCTTGATATCATGTATTGGAAAGAAAGGTTTCACAGTTGATTAATTTAAATGGAACATGGGAAGTCATTGAGCTCAAGGGAGCATGCACAGTTCACCAAGATTTTGTAAGAAAAGAGGAAATTTCAAAATGGTTGCATTCTTGTCATGCACCATGGACAGGAACGTGGCTGGAGTCTGACTAAATGGACAGAAAGTCTTGCTGAAACTGTACTGAGCATCTACCACCCTGTCTTACATCAGTAACAGAAGACCTCTCTCATGCCACTGTAATTAAATGTAAAAAACCACTCGAAGGAAGTGGAAACAACTGATGGAGCCCCAGGTACCAAACTGGCTTCATTTGGGAGGAATATCTGGGAAGAGTTTGGGAGGCATACATGCAATAGACAAAGGATGCGTGGAGGAGAAATAACTGGATTGTATTGAAAAGGGCGTAGCTGGGGCTGTATCCTGAAGACCTTCATGGATGTGCCAGATCTGTTGTATCTCTTGCTGACTTTGATAGTGGCCTCTGTTGGCAAATCAAATGTTCCTGGATTCCTTTACTTCACTAAGCCCTGTCTGGTGCCATTGTTGACTGAAAGGACCTCAGAGGCTTCAGATACATAAGTCAGCAAAGTACACAGGGAATAATGGTCTCAGAATAAGCTTCTGAATCGTTCTTTAAAACATGTCGATGGAACTTTGAAGTGTTATGGATAGCCCAAGTCAGCCCTAAATTGTGATTTATTCAGCATTGGCAATTATTAATTTGTAATAATCATCACTTTCTCTAGTGTAAATCATATTAACCTTTCTTTGAGCTCTTAAATCTAGTTTTGTAATACATCAAACTAAATGTAAAGACCAGCACGGCAACCCCTCGAATGGCAGCATTCCTTTTTTGTGGGTCTCAGATAGCTCTTTCAGAGTAAAAGGAATTAGTTACTATCTTTAGCATGTTTATATTTCTAAAGTGTGCAGTTAATATTATTATGTATCCTTCTTAGCATTCTGAAGTGATTTTTTTAGAGTTCATAGGTAAGATTGTTCAGTTTCTCAGATGCAGAGTTTAAAAAACCTCTTTGGTAAAAATTCCTAATATGATAGCAGCTGGAAGAATAATTGTCTTTGGGATGACCTTTTCGGTGGATAAATTGACAGACACTTGATGGACAGCCTTCTTCCATCTCTCTGCCAACCTTTTACTTCCTGCCATAAAATGCAGGAACAGAAATTTACTCAAGGGATAAGATTCTCAACAGTCATTTGTTGCATATCTCCCTCAGTGCAGTTCCTCAAAATTTGAAAGCTCTCTCTGTCTTCAAGGTATTTTTCTCATTACCTGCAGAAAATGTGTCCTTTGGGAAGAAATTCTAAAACAATAGTGCAGGTGCTGAATCAAATTTCCCAGGTGTGTTAGGGACTCCGTTATAAGGCTGCTAAATAGTACTGGCTTGGTGTATTAAATGGCACTCTTGTGTCCTATTGTAAGAGTTAATACAACAGCCAAAGGTGCCTTTCCTTGCAACAAGAGAATAGCTTTGACTTTGAAGAAATATAGACTATGAAGTGTACCCAGTTGAAATGTCCAAAAAGAAAAAAATAAAAGCACTTACTAGTAAAATGAAGGCAATTAATTTTCAAATAAGTGTGTTTTTAAAATGTGGCCCTGGGATGACATGTAAATTCAAAGGACTAATATGTTCTCTGGGTATAAAATCATTGAAAGATATTTTCCCTTGAATTCTGAGAGTATCCCCAGACTGGAATACACATTAATTGATAAAATATGTGCTTACATGTGGAATATTTCATCCAGGGTATTATCATTGTCAAAGAAAAGATTTTTCTGCAGTTTTGGGGCACGGATTATATAGGTGACACATACTCATTCATGCATTTGTCTTCCCCACTTTCTAGAAGGTACCTCACATGAATTCTGGGACATTGTGTATTTTGTTCACTGCTGTATCTTTAACCCTAAAAACATTGTCTGTAGCGGTCAGGCAATGAATATTCACTATATGAATGCATGAACAAATTGAATAAATAAATTAACCTCTAAATATATTTTCTTTTGGTGTTTATTAATTTATTTTTTATACAGCAGGTTCTTATTAGTTATCTATTTTATACATATTAGTGTATATATGTCAATCCCAATCTCCCAGTTCATCCCACCCCTCCCACCCCCACACTTTCACCCCTTGGTGTCCATAAGTTTGTTCTCTACATCTGTATCTCTATTTCTGCCTGCAAACCATTTCATCTGTACAATTTTTCTAGATTCCCCATATATGAATTAATATACTGTACTTGTTTTTCTCTTTCTGACTTACTTCACTCTGTATGGCAGTCTCTAGGTCTGTGCACATCTCTACAAATGACCCAATTTTGTTCCTTTTTATGGCTGAGTAATATTCCATTGTATATATGTACCACAACTTCTTTATCCATTCGTCTGTCGATGGGCATTTAGGTTGCTTCCATGACCTGACTATTGTTAATAGTGCTGCAATGAACATTGGGGTGCATGTGTCTTTTTGAATTATGGTTTTCTCTGGGTATATGCCCAGTAGTGGGATTGCTGGGTCATATGGTAATTCTATTTTTAGTTTCTTAAGGAACCTCCATACTGTTCTCCATAGTGGTTGTATCAATTTACATTCCCACCAACAGTGCAAGAGGGTTCCCTTTTCACCACACCCTCTCCAGCATTTGTTGTTTGTAGTTTTTCTGATAATGCCCATTCTAACCGGTGTGTGAGGTGATACCTCACTGTAGTTTTGATTTGCATTTCTCTAATAATTAGTAATATTGAGCAGCTTTTCAAGTGCCTCTTGGCCATCTGTATGTCTTCTTTGGAGAAATGTCTATTTAGGACTTCTGCCCATTTTTTGATTGGGTTGTTTGTTTTTTTTAATACTGAGCTGCATGAGCTGTTTATATATTTTGGAGATTAATCCTTTTTCCATTGATTCATTTGCAAATATTTTCTCCCATTCTCAGGGTTGGCTTTTCATCTTGTTTATAGTTTCCTTTGCTGTGCAAAAGCTTTTAAGTTTCATTAGGTCCCATTTGTTTATTTTTGGTTTTATTTCCATTACTCTAGGAGGTGGGTCAGAAAAGATCTTGCTGTGATTTATGTCAAAGAGTGTTCTTCCTGTGTTTTCCTCTAAGAGTTTTAGTGTCCAGTCTTACATTTAGGTTTTTAATACATTTTGAGTTTATTTTTGTGTATGGTGTAAGGGAGTGTTCTAATTTCATTCTTTTACATGTAGTTGTCCAGTTTTTTCCAGCACCACTTATTGAAGAGTCTGTCTTTTCTCCATTGTATATCCTTGCCCCCTTGGTCATAGATTAGTTGACATAGGTGTGTGGGTTTATCTCTGGGCTTTCGAACCTGTTCCATTGGTCTATATTTTTGTTTTTGTGGCAGTACCATACTCTCCTGATTACTGTAGCTTTGTAATATAATCTGAGTCAGGGAGTCTGATTCCTCCAGCTCCATTTTTTTCCCCTCAAGATTGCTTTGGCTATTCAGGGTCTTTTGTGTCTCCATACAAATTTTAAGATTTTTTTTCTAGTTCTGTAAAAACTGCCACTGGTAATTTGATGGGGATTGCATTGAATCGTAGATTGCTTTTCATGATATTGATCCTTCCAATCCAAGAACATGATATATCTCTCCATCTGTTTGTGTCATCTTTGATTTCTTTCATCAGTGTCTTATAGGTTTCTGAGTACAGGTCTTTTTACCTCCTTAGGTAGGTTTATTCTTAGGTATTTTATTCTTTTTGTTGCAATGGTGAATGGGATTGTTTCCATAATTTCTCTTTCTGATCTTTCATTTTTAGTGTATAGGAATGCAAGAGATTTCTGTGCATTAATTTCGTGTCCTGCAACTTTACCAAATTCATTGATTAGCTGTAGTAGTTTTCTGGTGGCATCTTTAGGATTATCTATGCATGGTATCATGTCATCTGCAAACAGTGACAGTTTTACTTTGTCTTTTCCAATTTGTATTCCTTTTATTTCTTTTTCTTCTCTGATTGCTGTAGCTAGGACTTCCAAAACTATTTTGAATAAGAGTGGTGAGAGGGCCTCCCTGGTGGCGCAGTGGTTGAGAGTCCGCCTGCCGATGCAGGGGATACGGGTTCGTGCCCCGGTCTGGGAGGATCCCATGTGCCGCGGAGCGGCTGGGCCCGTGAGCCATGGCCGCTGGGCCTGCGCGTCCGGAGCCTGTGCTCCGCAACGGGAGAGGCCACAACAGTGAGAGGCCCGCATACCGCAAAAAGAAAAAAAAAAAAAAAAAAAAAAAAAAAGAGTGGTGAGAGTGAACAACCTTGTCTTGTTCCTGATCTTAGAGGAAATGCTTTCAGTTTTTCACCATTGAGAATGATGTTTGCTGTGGGTTTGTCGTAGATGGCCTTTATTACATTGAGGTAGGTTCCCTCTGTGCCCACTTTCTGGAGAGCTTTTATCATAAATCGGTGTTGCATTTTGTCAAAAGCTTTTTCTGCATCTATCAAGATGATCATATGGTGTTTATTCCTCAATTTGTTAATATGGTGTATCACATTGATTGATTTGCATATATTGAATAATCCTTGCATCCCTGGGATAATTCCCACTTGCTCATGGTGTATGATCCTTTTAATGTGTTGCTGCATTCTCTTTGCTAGTATTTTGTTGGATTTTTGCATCTATGTTCATCTGTATATAGATGCAGATGAATATCTGTGATATTGGTCTGTAACTTTCTTTTTTTGTAGTATCTTTGTCTGGTTTTGGTACCAGGGTGATGGTGGCCTCATAGAATGAGTTTGGGAATGTCCTTTCCTCTGCAATTTTTTGGAAATGTTTGAGAAGGATAGGTGTTAGCTCTTCTCTAAATGTTTGATAACATTCACCTGGGAAGCCATCTGGTCCTGGACTTTTGTTTTTTGGAAGGTTTTTAATCACAGTTTCAATTTATTGCTTGTGATTGGTCTGTTCATATTTTCTATTTCTTCCTGGTTCAGTCTGGAAAGGTTATACCTTTCTAAGAATTTGTCCATTTCTTCCAGGTTGTCCATTTTATTGGCATAGAGTTGCTTGTAGTAGTCTCTTATGAAGCTTGTATTTCTGCAGTGTCCATTGTAACTTCTCCTTTTTCATTTCTAATTTTGTTGATTTGAGTCCTCTCCCTCTCTTTCTTGATGAGTCTGGATAACGGTTTATCAATTTTATTTATCTTCTCAAAGAACCAGCTTTTAGTTTTATTGATCTTTGCTATTTTTTTCTTTATTTCTATTTCATTTTATTTCTGCTCTGATCTTTATGATTTCTTTCCTTCTACTAACTTTGGGTTTTGTTTGTTCTTCTTTCTCTAGTTCCTTGAGGTATAAGGTTAGATTGTTTATTTTGAATTTTCTTGTTTCTTGAGGTAGGATTATATTGCTATAAACTTTGCTCTTAGAATTGCTTTGGTGTGTCCTGTAGGTTTTGGATCCTCGTGTTTTTGTTTTCATTTGTCTCTAGGTATTTTGTGATTTCCTCTTTGATTTCTTCAGTGATCTCTTGGTTATTTAGTAACATATTGTTTAGTCTCCATGTGTTTGTGTTTTTTACATTTTCTTCCCTGTAATTGATTTCTAATCTCATAGTGTTGTGGTCGGAAAAGGTGCTAGACATGATTTCAATTTTCTTAAATTTACCAAGGCTTGATTTGTGACCCATGATGTGATCTATCCTGGAGAATGTTCCGTGTGCACTTGAGAAGAAAGTGTAATCTGCTGTTTTCAGATGGAATGTCCTATAAATATCAATTAAATCTTTCTGGTCGATTGTGTCATTTAAAGCTTGTGTTTGCTTATTAATTGTCTATCTGGATGATCTGTCCATTGGTGTGAGGTGTTAAAGTCCCTCACTGTTACTGTGTTACTGTCCATTTCCACTTTTATAACTATTAGCATTTGCTTTATGTATTGAGTTGCTCCTATGTTGAGTGCATATATATTTATAATTGTTACATTTTCTTCTTGGATTGATCCCTTGATAATTATGTAGTGTCCTTCCTTGTCACTTGTAACATTCTTTATTTTAAATTCTATTTTTATCTGATCTGAGTATTGCTACTCCAGCTTTCTTTTGACTTCCATTTGCATGGAATATCTTTTTCAGTCTCTTCACTTTCAGGCTGTATGGGTCCCTAGTTCTGAAGTGGGTATTTTGTAGACAGCATATAGATGTGTATTGTTTTTGTATCCATTCAGCAAGCCTGTGTCTTTTGGTTGGAGCATTTCATCCATTCACATTTAAGGTAATTATTGATATGTATGTTCCTATTACCATTTTCTTAATTGTTTTGTGTTTGTTTTTGTAGGTCCTTTTCTTCTATTGTGTTTCCCACTTAGAGAAGTTCCTTTAGCATTTGTTGGAGAGCTGGTTTGGTGGTGCTGAATTCTATTAACTTTTGCTTGTGTGTAAAGGTTTTAATTTCTCTGTCAAATCTGAATGAGATCCTTGCCAGGTAAAGTAATCTTGGCTGTAGGCTCTTCCCTTTCATCACTTTAAGTATATCATGCCACTCCCTTCTGGCTTGTAGAGTTTCTGCTGAGGAATCAACTGTTAACCTTATGGGAGTTCCCTTGTATGTTATTTGTTGCTTTCCCCTTGTTGCTTTTAATAATTTTTTCTTTGTCTTTAATTTTTGTCAGTTTGGTTACTGTGTGTCTTGGCTTGTTTCTCCTTGGATTTATCCTTCCTGGGACTCTCTGAGCTTCCTGGAGTTGGGTGGCTATTTCCTTTCCCGTGTTAGGGAAGTTTTCAAGTATAATCTCCTCAAATATTTTCTCCGTTCTTTTGTCTCTCTCCTCTCCTTCTGGGACCCCTATAATGCAAAAGTTGGTGTGTTTAATGTTGTCCCAGAGGTGTCTTAGGCTTTCTTAATTTCTTTTCATTGTTTTTTCTTGATTCTGTTCTGCAGCAGTGAATTCCACCCTTCTTTCTTCCAGGTCACTTATCCGTTCTTCTGCCTCAGTTATTCTGCTATTAATTCCTTCTAATGTATTTTTCATTTCAGTTGTTGTATTGTTCCTCTCTGTCTGTTTGTTCTTTAATTCTTCTAGGTCTTTGTTAAACACTTCTTGCATCTTCTCAGTCTTTGCTTCTATTCTTTTTCTGAGGTCCTGGATCATCTTCACTATCATTATTCTGAATTCTTTTTCTGGAAGATTGCCTATCTCCTCTTTGTTTAGTTGTTTTTCTGGGGTTTCATCTTGTTCCTTTATCTGGTACATAGTCCTCTGCCTGTTCATTTTGTCTATCTTTCTGTCAATGTGGTTTTTGTTCCACAGGCTGCAGGATTGTAATTCTTCTTGCTTCTGCTCTCTACCCTCTACTGAGGCCTTCTCATTCAGTCTTTTCAAGTTGGAATCTTAATCATATTTCACTGCTTTTCATTCAACGAAAATGTTACACATGTGCCAGGAAAAGTTAGAATCATTATCTATGATTCCCATACAGGGAGGTGGTTTCATTCCAGTTTTAGCTTGTTTCTGGGGAGTTCATGTATTTGTCCCTGTGTTAATCCAGCTGATAAGCTGAATCTAAAAAGTGATGTTTAAAAGGCTGGAAAGAAAGAAGAGGGTTTGTTGAAGTGGAAAGGAAAAACAGAGTTCATGTAAGGAAGTTGTTAGGAGAAATTCTGGGGTTGTGGGGTGAGAGAGAGAGAGAGAGAAAGAGAAACACCTTAAGTCCATTAAAATTTATTACTTAACACTGAGTATGTTGTTAGCTATGGACTTTATTATGTTGAAACATGTTCCTAATATGCCTAATTGCAGATTTTTTATTATGAGTGAATTTTGATGTTGAATTTTGTCAAATGCTTTTTCTTCATCTATTCAGATGATCATATGATTCTTTCATTCTATTAATGTGATGTATCACATTTATTTTGTGTATGTTGAAGCATCCTTGCATCCCAGGGATAAATCCCACTTGATCATGGTCAGTGATTCTTTTAATGTGCTGCTGTATTCGGTTTGCTAGTACTTTATTGAGAATTTTTGCACCTGTATTCATTAGGGATATTGGCCTATAGTTTTCAAGTAGTGTCCTTTTCTGGTTTTGGTATCAGGATAATACTGGCCTTGTAAAATGAGTTTGGGGTGTTCTCTCCTCTGCTTTTTTGGAAGAGTTTGAGAAGGATTGGTATTAAATCTTTTATAAATTTTTAGTAAAATTCACCAGTGAGGTCATTTGGTCCTGAGATCTTTTTTTTTAAATTTAAATATACTAGATTTGCAATGTTGTATTAATTTCTGGTATACTTCAAAGTGATTCAGTTATATATATATATATATATATATATATATATATATATATATACATACACATACATACACACACACATATATATACACACACACATATATATACACACACACATATATATACACACACACACATACATACATACATATACATACACACACATATATATGCATATATACACAAATATATATGTATACATATTCTTTTTCATTATACATTATTACAAGATATTGAATATAGTTCCATGTGATATACAGTAGGACCTTGTTATTTATCTTTTTTATATGTGGTAGTTTGTATTTGCTAATCCCAAACTCCTAATTTATCCCTAGCCCCCTTTTCCCTTTGATAACCATAAATCTGATTTCTATGTCGGTGAGTTTGTTTCTGTTTTGTAAATAAGTTCATTTGTGACATATTTTAGATTACACATATGTGATATCATATGGTATTTGTCTTTCTGTGACTTATTTCACTTAGTATGATAATCTCTAGGTCCAGCCATGTTGCTGCAAGCGACATTATTTCATTCTTTTTTATGGCTGAGTAGTAGTCCATTGTGTGTGTGTGTGTGTATACATTCTCTTTATCCATTCATCTGTCGATGGACAGCTTTTCCTTCTGTACCAGAAGCTAGGTCTCTTGACTCTTCATTTGAGGCCACTTCTCCTATCAGATTTAATCACCTGTCATGTACCTTGCTCTGTGAAGGCAGTTCAAGCATAGGCATGACCTGAGTGAAGTTGCAGGGAGACAGAGGCAGATTCTATAAAAGAAATAATTTTTTAACTATTAGGTCTATCCAGTAGTAGAAAGAATGGGTGTCTACAAAAAGGAATTAATTCATCTATTCATTTATTCATCAAGGAATACTTTTCAGGTGCTGCCTAATTCCAGGCACTGGGTTATATGGTAGACTTAACAATGGGCAAGATAGCAATGGTATTTGCTTTCACCACACGTATAGCCAACTACAGGAAGACAGACAACAGTAGCAATAAAGGACTTAAGTGTAACGAGAAGGTGAATACAGGCTGCTGTGGGAACTCGGCACAGGTTCCCTTAACCTAAGAAAAGAGCTGGTGAGGGGAGATTTTGGGAAGGTTACTCAGAGGAAGTAAGGCATTGACTAAGCTAGTGAAATTGGAAAGAATATTCCAGACTAAGTGAATAGTATGTGTGTTCAAGGAAATAAAAAACAACAAGTGTGACTGCCATAGGAATGTAAGATGGGGAGAGAAGTTTGGAGAGAGATGGCTAGAAACTATGAGGAGGCCTGGTCTGGAAGGGCCTAGAGAGCCAAGATAAGTGGCTCAGACAATTTCTTAGATGACATTGAAAGGTACTTTGTTTATCAAGTCTTGAGAAGATTAAAAAAAAAAGCTTAAAAAAAACCTGTGCATTAGGTATGAAGAGTAGAAATGAAGTGAGCACCCCATGAACTTAACACCTGGTTTGAAAAAAATGGACATTACCATTTATCTTTAAAGTTTCCTCTGAACCCCTTGCCAATCCCATATATTTCACTTTTATCTCAAAGATTTGCTTTTCTTTATAATTTGACCACATATTTTTATATCTCTAAGAATTGTATTGTTTAGTTTCATAAGATTTTTAACTTTATAAATGGAATTATACTGTAAAAATTTACCCACACTTTGCTTTTCCCTCTTAGTATTTCATTCCTGAAAAGCAGCCATTTTGTTAAATATACCTATAATCCATTCATTTTCACTCTTGTATAGTTTTCCAGTTTTCTTTTAATGGACATTTGTGTTATTTCCAGGTTTTTACATGCAGCATGAGTATAAACCTTCTTCTCCATGTAGTCTGATGAGCATGTGTACGAGTTTCATCTAGAAAATATACCTAGAAGTTAAATTGTTCATTTATCAGGTATACCAGTTTTCAAGTATGTTAGATGATGACATTATTTCACACAGCAGTTTTACCATTTTTCTCTGCTACTAAGTATATACAAATTCAAGTTTTTCCACATTGTCAACAAAATTTAATATTTCCAAATTTTAAAATTATGCCAATTTTACGAAATATTTCATTGTGTTGAGCTTAAGCATATTTTAATATAATTGTTTACCATTTAGTGATGGAACATTTGGTGATGTTCCTCTTCAAGAATTTTTCCCAGTTTTCCACTGGGTTTTTAATTTTTCTTATTGATTTATAGGAATTCCTTTACATATTCAGAATACAAATAATTTGTATTGTACAGATATCTTCTCCCATTTGATGACTTATCTATTTATGCCTGTATGTCTTTTGATGAACAGGTGTTCTTGATTTTAATAGAATCAAATTTATCAACCTTTTATGTTTGGATAATTTGTATTTTATTTAAGAAATCGTCCCCTACTGCAAGGTCATAGAGATTCTTCTACTTTATTATATAAAATGTTTGTAATTTTGTTTAAATTTTTAACTTTGCATAATTTTTTTCTTTTTTTTATGTATGATGTGAGTTAGAGGTACAGGTTTTCCTCCATGCAGTCGTCAGACTATTTACTACAAAGTCTCTCTTTTCCTCACAGCTAGTTCTGTCAAAATTCAGATTTCTTTGTTTTTCTGTTGTCTGCTCTGGGTGTTCTAAACTATTTCATTTGTCATTCTGTCCATTCCTGTGCTAATACTCTGCATGCTTAATTACTATACCTTTATCACATTCCAAGATCTCTTCAAGGCAAGTCTCCCATGTTGTTCATCTTCTTCAGGAATGGCTGGACTGTTCTTGACCCTCTGTTCTTCCATTTAAATTTTAAGATTGGCCTGTCAAGTTTCAAAAACAAAAACCTAATGCAGTTTGTTTGAGATTGAATTGAATCCATGGATCAATTTAAGGGGATATTATATCCTGTAGTCTTAAAATCAGTGACTATGCTATATCTCCATTTATTTATATTTTCTTTACTGCTCTTCAATAAAGTTTGATGATCTCTTCATAAAATTCCTGTACCTCTTTGGATTTATTTCTACATACTTGAATTATTGATGCCATTACAAAGAATATTATTAAATTGTTTTGTTTCTGTTTGTTGCTGGAATATAAATTCGGTTGAACTTTTTTTTTTTAAGCCAGAAAATTTTCTGAGGAGTTTTGTGAACTCTTATAATTTAAATACAGTTTCTTTTAGGTATTTCACACAAATAGTCTTATGAGTAATGACTTATTTCTTCCTTTCAAATTTTCTTATTCCTTTATTAATCCTTTCTTGCCTTGCTATTTTAAGACCTCCATTGTTGAATAGATGTAGTGAGAGCAGGTGATTTTATTCATAATCCTTATAAGAATTTGCTTAACTTTTCACTCTTGATTGTGATTTTGCTATTCATTTAGTACATATATGTATAAATATATGTATATATGATTTGACATTTATGTATTTAGGTATTTATTTTATATAATTTGTTATATGATTTATGTGTATAAACATCTCTATTATAACATTTATAATACAAATATACATTTGTATTATTTAGTATTTTAGTATTTTTGTTTTTATATTTGTCTGTATATATATGCACACGTGTTATTTATGTACGTGCACACGTATATATTATAATCACAAGTGAAAAGTAGTTAAGTGAATTCTTATTTTCTTATTAAGATTATGAATAAGATCACCCACTATTGCCACTTCTGTTCAACACTGTACTAGAAGTCTTAACATAGTAAAGTAAGAAAGAAAAGTATAAGGATTAGAGAATAAATGAAATAATTTTTTTCAGGTTAAGGAAGTTTCCTTCAACTCCTAGTTCACTAAAAGTTTTTGGCATGAATGAATTAACTTTTAGTAAACATTTTTGTTCTATATCCACTGAGGTAATTAAATATTTTCTCCTTTAATCTGTTAATACAGTGACCCCTTTAAATTGACTTTTCAAATTTAAATCAAACTTGTATTCCTGTGGCAATTCTAAATTGGGAATAAGGTGTTACTGTTATAATACATCGCTGGATTTAGTTTTCTATAGGGCTTTCGTATATATGTTCTTGAGTGAGATTGTTCTGTAATTTCCATTCTTTTTTTATACATCTTTATTGGAGTATAATTGCTTTACAATGTTGTGTTAGTTTCTGCTGTACAACAAAGTGAATCAGCTGTATGTATACATATATCCCCATATCTCCTTCCTCTTGCGTCTCCCTCCCACCCTCCCTATCCCACCCATCTAGGTCATCACAGAGCACCAGGCTGATCTCCCTGTGCTCTGCAGCACCTTCCCACGAGCTATCTATTTTACATTTGGTAGTGTATATATGTCAATGCTACTCTCACTATGTCCCAGCCTCCCCTTTCCCCTCTGTGTTTTCAAGTCCGTTCTCAATGTCTGCATGTTTTTTCCTGCCCTACCACTAGGTTCATCAGTACCGTTTTTCTAGATTTCATATATATGCATTAGCATTTGGTATTTGTTTTTCTCTTTCTGACTTACTTCACCCTGTATGACAGGCTCATTCTTGCACTGAGACTAGTTTGGTTGGGCATTTTTGATCTGGGGTAGGGATGTGCTTGGTTTGAGATTTAACTCTAATATGGAGCACAAGTGGAAGTGTATTTGTCTTTCAGAGACAGACAAGTATCTCATGCATGGATTGGATGAGGTACAGAGAATTCTTTGTTACCAGGTGGTCTACAGAATCCCAACTCTAAAATGTGGTGGTTCTATAGTTCATTATCTTTGCCATTATCATTTACTTCATTTGTTGAGAAGTACTAGAAAGGGAAGGAGATGGAAGGAAAAGCTGATGTTGCCCTGTTAAGTGGAAATATATTTCAAAATATGACACTGTCATAAGAATTTTTTTAAAACACTTTCATAGAATTTCCATGGTTCCATACTTTCTGAAATTAATTCATGAAACATTCTGTACTGGACTCAGCAGCTTGCTATAGAACGTGCCTAGAAACTATTTAAAGTTGAGTTTTGAACTTTGAACATGTTCTTTTTCAATCTCACCTGGTAATAATGTCAAGTGCACCACATCTCTTCTATCCACTGGAGATGAGAACATTTCCCCTGTGATGTTGAAACTTAATCCCAGAGTCCCAATCCCACGGGTAATCATCCTCCTTTCCCCTGTGCATTAAAGTGGTCTCCTTAATTGCTATAATATTCACAAGGAGACCATTGGAACTGGAGTGCTCTCAGATGAAGTATAGTCCTGCAGGTGATAAGGATAGAGTGGTATTGAGAACCACCCAATTTACTTCAGCGGATTCAGTCCTTCTTAGGAGGCAAGCGGTCGTGATACATTTACCTGAGCTTTCAGAGCAATAAGGAAAATGTTTGACGTGCATTCAGGACCACAGAAATTTTTAAGGTTTATCTCAGTGGAACAGTGTTCAGAAAAATAGTCTGTATACTTCCAGGATACAAGGGTGGTATACATTTCAAGTTCTTTCAGTCTGGGAGTTTGCAGAATTGTTACCAATGAGAAATATAAGCACTGCTAAAGTCAGAGGACACCTTTCTCTTGTTCCTTTTGCCTTTGTAGAAAAACTGTGCATCTATGGGGGTAAATTGGGAAGGCAGCTCTGTTGTACTACTGAAACATGATCGTATAAATCACAGACTGGCCAGAGCAGATGCCACATGCTGAAGTTCTGGACAGTACAACATTAACCACAAGCCCTTTCCTACCCTAATGGGGCCAGCACTGCACAGCTTGATTTGCTCTGTTAAGCTTGTTAAATTATGCTTTCAGTGCGGCCATGGCCTTGTGTTTTATACTGAGTGAGCCTGCTCAGGTGTCACATATAAAATCTGTTCCTGATATTTATTGAGTGCCTATAGCAGTTGGGGGACTAGATAAGGTTTCTGCTGGTACCTCAAGTCAGACAAATAACTTTTCCTTCTTTGTTCTGGTTTTTATTAGATTTCCCTAAAAATTCCATGTTTGTTATATTAGGTACCATATATGCCTGAGTATATAGCACGGTAAAATATAAAGTGACTCCTATTTTCTCAATGAGGATATGAAAACGTTTAAGGAAATAGGCAGAATGGCCAATGTCCACTTACATTTGATTTACTGATTCAATTAAACATGCATTTTTATAACCACATATGTAAAATTTCTTAGTGATATTAATACCTTGCTATGACAGGAACTTTTGTATTTTCATATTTATTGCTTTGATATTTAAGCACCAATTTACAAGAGTATGCAGGCCTTATAACTGTGAGATCAAACCCCAGGAATGCTGATTCTGTTTTAAATTTCTTTCTTCTGTTACTGATTTATAGTCATTTGTGTCTGAATAGGCTAACCCACCCCACCCCCATATCTTGGTGGCTGAATACAGCAGAATTATTTCCTTTCCATACAAAGTCCACTGTAGGTCTGAGTGGCTCTTACGAGCACCAGTGATGCAGGGTGACAGGCACTGTCATCTGTAGCTGTATTATCTGGAATACCTGGCCTTCCTGATTGGCAGTCACGGGTGATGGCTCCAAATGGTCTCATAAAGGCATTTAAAAACTTTGGCTCAGAAGTGGCATGTACCGCTTCGGCTATACATCTCTGCTATTGATCAGAACTCATCAATGAAAACGTCCGTGGGGTAGAATAAAGGGTTCCCCCGCCCCAGGGTGCTCAGAAGGAGAGAACTGACTCTGGGCAAGCACCACAGGGCTAAAACCCAAGACTAACATTGCCTGAAAGTTGCTTTAGGCTAATGTGGAGCTTGTTAAAATAAAGTAAGTGAGAGCGGCTCCAGGATGGGAGAAGATTTTTAGTCTTGAAGACTGAACTAGGGAGGATGCTTCACCTAATATGCCTCATATACAATATTGAAGGAAGAAAGGGAGAAGCGGAAGTACATTAAAATTTACCTGGGCTCCTTTAGGGATTAAATTTCACAAGAAATGTCAAGAAAATCTCTCTAAACAAAATATATTTACTCCATTCCCTAGGATAAGTAGCTACTAGTAACAGTCATATTACTCACAAGAGTAGTTTAAAAACTCAACTGCCATCAATTCCCTTAAAGCTTGTCAATAGTCATGAGGTAGACAGCGTTTATAAGGTGAAAGTGTGTGTTCCTAGCCTACCAGCCAAACGCGTCATAAGTAAGTCCTGGCCTTCTCTCAAGCAGTCCTGTTCCTACCCTCTTACTGACTGTAAACTACATTTAAAGAATAAAAACCCTTAATAAATCATAGTCTGGCTCTGACATTTCAGACAGACCACATCACTGAATGGTCCCCATGCTGAACTTTCCAGCTCTGTGCCCTTAATATTCTTTCTTCGATACGAAAGATTTCCTATGCTCACCCCTACCAGGCTTCCTCCCCCACTGACATTTTTACCTGGAGGAAAGCATTCAGTCTTTCTGGGTCCAAATCAAATGCTTCCTTTCTCAGGGAGGGGTCTTTGAGTCTTCTCTGCGATCCCATGGCAATGTCATTTCCTCATTCTGATCATGTAACCCCTTCTTATCTCCAGCCACCTCTACCTCAACAGCTCTTGTCCGAGTCTCCATCCTCTCTCCCTCTGAAAGCCTTCTACCTGCTCTCCTGCCTCTGCCCTTGCCGCTCCAAAGTCTATTCTTGCAACAAGAGCAAATTTTTAAATATAAATCAGTTCAAGCCTTTCCTGTGTTCCAGATCATCCAGTGGCTCCCTGTTTCATTCAGAGTAAAAATCAAATTCCTTACAGTGGGTAGACTGACTATTTTTCTATTGATGCTGTAAGAAATTACCACATGGTAGCTGAAAACAGTACAAATGTATTGTCTTATAGTTCTTGAATTTTATTGGGCCCAAATCCAGGGGGTTGACAGGACTGATTTCCTTTCTGGAGAGAGTCTAGGAAAGAACCTGTTTTCTTGCCTTTTCCAGCTTGTAGAGAGAGACCTGCATTCCTTGGCATCTTGTCCCTGTCCATCCTTAAAGACAACAGTGGCCTGTGGAGTCTCTCTCATGTTCTGTCACTCTGACATTGACTCTTCTTCCTCTCTCTTTTGTATATAAGGGGCCCGTTCAATTACATTGGACCTATCCGGGTAATCTAGGATGCTTTTCCTCTGGTAAGATTCTCAGCAGATCATCAGCGTTAAATCTATCAGTGACCTTAATTTCCCCTTGCCATCTAGCATAACATGTTCACAGGTTCCAGGGATTAGGACATGAATGTCTTGGTGGGAAAGGGGCATGATTCTGCCTGCCACAGTAGATTGCAACGCCTTCATGGTCTAGTCCCTATTACTTCTCTGATCTGAGGCCCTACTACTTTCCTGTGTGCCCCCATGTGCTAGTCTTACTGGTCTCATTGATGTTACAAATTCCTGATATGCTCCCACTTTCAGGCCTTGCCCTGGTAGGGTCACCCCCTAAATATCTACATAGCTTACTTTCTCACCTCCTTTAAGCCTTTGCTCAAAAATCACCTTCTCAGTGAGGTCCAAGCTGACTACCCTATTTAAAATTACAACCTGCTCCCAGCGCACTCTATACTCTGTTTTCCCCAGCATCTGACATTGTAAGCAACTTACTTTTATGCTTGTTGTCTATAATGTAAGCTCTCAAAGAACTCAAAGCTCTCAAAGAACTTTCATCCTCTGTTATATGTCTAGACCTAGAATAGTGCCTGCAGATAGTTGGCAAGCAATAAATATTTGTAGCATGGATGAAATCTTTGTTGTTTGTTTGATTTTCTTTCACCTTTATTGAGACATACTTAATATACAAAAATTACACATATTTAATGTGTATATATCGATGAGTTTGGACATATGTATATACCCAGGATACTAACACCACCATCGAGGCAATGAATATATTCATGACCTCCAATGTTTATTGTGTCCCTTGCTTTATTTTCATTTATTTATTTATTTTGTGGTAAGAACACTAGCGTGAGATTTACCCTCTTACGTTTTCTTGTTTTTGTTTTTTGGTTTTTTTTGCGGTACGCGGGCCTCTCACTGTTGGGACCTCTCCCGTTGCGGAGCACAGGCTCCGGACGCACAGGCTCAGCGGCCATGGCTCACGGGCCCAGCCGCTCCGTGGCATGTGGGATCTTCCTGGACCGGGGCACGAACCCGCGTCCCCCGCATCGGCAGGCGGACTCCCAACCACTGCGCCACCAGGGAAGCCCCCTCTTACGTTTTTAAATGCACAATACAGTATTGTTAACTGTAGGCACTCTGTTGTACAGCAGTTCTCTAGAATTTATTCATCTGTGTAACTCTAATTTTATACCCAATTCTACAGCACCTCCCCGTTTCCCCTCCCCATCCCCTGGCAACTACCATCTACTCTCTGCTTCAGTGAGTTTGACTGTTTTAATGTTTTGTTTAATAAATATAATCATTTGCCTGCTTCAGCACATCCACATAGCCTCCGTGAAGGGGCCACAATAGGGCTTGCTTTGGGGTCTTCCGTGGTGTCTAGCTGGGGAACTGGCTTGTCGTAGACACTTGGTGTATGTCAAAGTGAATTATCAAAATAGGGTCCTGGGGGAAAGTATGAAACCCATTTCATTTTATGAGTCTAGACTGGATTTCAGAAACAGAGTTAAGGAGAGTTTCAGGCAATTTCATAGTCATTGTAATTGAGGAGATGGGCTAGGTTAGCAAGGTAGTGGAAGAGTGGCTGAATTATTAAAACTTGGGGTGTCACTATATTGCTTCGTAAAATTACCCCCTCTAGGTCTTCAGCCCTGAGGGCTCTTTTGTTCTTGTCTCATGGAAAGAGCTATGGAAGAGAATATTTAATCATTCAGTGCATTGTCAGTGTGGATGATGAAAAATATTCTGTATATTCCAGCCTGTTCTGCTTCTGAAAGAGTTCCTCTCCCTCTGAGTGAATGAAATGAAGCATGAGGGTTTGGAAGACCAGGTGTTACTTTTTTAAAAATAAGGTTTTGTTATAAAAATAAGTGCAATCTATATTTTATCATTTCAATTCAGGCCCTAAGCATGCACAGTAGTTACCGTTCATGAAATGTTCTTGCAGTAATGCTATTTCACTGGGCTTTGTCATGAAGCTTTGATTTGCATTGCTGTCCTGAGAACTTTCTGACAATGCTCAGGTGATATCATGAAGGCAGAAGGAAATGAAATGAAATGATGGTAATGCATGTCCATTGTGAAACACGTTAAGTTGCCAAGGCAATGTCGTATCGATAATATTTTCATAAATTAAATTAAGATACATTGGGCAACTAAATATTGCATTTCTCTTTATTATCACTTCAAATACATGAGGATGGCTATTAGGATGAAAAGCAGAAATTAGACAGAAAGCATCTCAGCCACAATGAGAGATGTGCTATTCATTGGTTCAACCTGATGTGCTCTCAAGATTCCTATCACGTTTCCTTAAGGCTTGCAGCCTCTCCCCCTCCGTATATTCCAGCAGCCTCTCTGCTGTGCTCCCCTGCTTCCTGAAGCAGAATTTCTGTTGAGAACTAGTGGGAGAGTCAGTGTAATTCTATTAAGCCTCACTTCCACACTGCAAAACCAACCCTCTGTTTTAAGTTCTTCTGTTCCTTTAAAGGTCAAGCTGGTTTTACTCTCTTCCCTTCTTTCCTTCCTTCCTTTTTCAAGGAGGTATTTATTTTCAGATTGTTATTGGCATTGCTGGTTAAAATCGCCTGCTTAGGACAAGGTTGCTATACTAGGTCACTGAAATTAAGTTTTCCAGGGTGAGAGAGAACACTTCTGTTGTCTCAGTTTCCCTGTGAAATGGGAACAAATGATCCCTACCTTACAGGTCTTCAGGAAGGGCAAGTGTGATTCTGAATGTGAAGAGCTTAGCACAGTGCCTGGAGCCAGTGGTGAACTGTAGTATTTAACTTGCACCTAAAAATCTGGGTTCAAATTCTGTACCTTTACATCACTTGTTTAAAAATTAACGGGTTATGTGGTAGTAATGTATGCTCATTGTAGGAGAACTTTAAATCTTGGTAACCAAAAGGAAGAAAGTAGAAGTTACTCTAATCCCACCACCCACAACTAAACATAAACACACCATTTTCATATTTTGGTGTATATACTTCTAAACTCTACTTTTTAATAGAAATGAGATCATAATGCATGCACTTTGTTGGTAATATACTCCCTCATCCCCAGTAAATATATTCTAAGACTTTTTCAATATCAATTTATTCTTATGTAAAACTTTTGGGACTAGCTGGCATAAAACATTCCAGTCTGTATTCATATCACAGTGTTAAATATTTAGATGGCGCCAATTTTATGTTATTTTAATTACAATGCATATCCCAAATGCCTCTATTTCATTTTCAAACGTTATGTCAAAGTAGAACTAATCCCACAGTATAAAAATAAGGTGTCATATAAATCTATTTAATTTGTTTTATATAAATAAATTCACTCAATAAATATTTGTACCCTTGCTGTATGTCAAGAACTGTCTTTTACTTCACTTAATTTTTTTTCCTTCCGAGTCCCTATTTTATCCCAATTAGTCATAATGCACCTTGGATGGTAATATTTTTTTTCTGAGACTTCTTTTATGTACTTGATTCCTGACTGTAACAATAGCTCTGTGACCTACTTAGAAGCTGTTTCATCTTGGAAAAATCACTTAACCTCTCTGATACAAATAATTGTCAGCTCTAAAACAGGAACTAATGTTTACAGGCATCACAGGAATCGTGTATGTGGTGTATTATTGCAACAAGAAATTCTAACTTCTTCTGACTTATTTCATTTCTACTATGTATTAAATTGATTTGCTTGAGAAAGATTGATTTGCCCTGTTTTATACTTAAAGGATTGTTAGCTTTTATATTTCTCTTTTATCTCTCAGTTTATTTAGTCTAAGGATGAGTAAAGCTGATTTCTATTTATTGTTCAGCATTGGAAAATACAGTAGTAGAGCAACCAAGAGGAGGGCAAAGGGGAGGAAACGGGATCTTCAAAAATATGTTTCTAAAAATATTAATAGTAAAGTTGAACATCAGTGGAGTTGATGACAGGAAGAGGCACATTTCTTTAGTTTAAAGAAAAAGGACAATTTTATTCTGAAGGTAGGGAGGGGGGAATTCACTACTTTCATCAAATACTCATATTAAAGAACGCCTAGAAACGTTCTTATTGGAAGAACTTGTTTTCACGTGAATGGTCTTTTTCCTTCAGTGAAACAAACAAACAAAAGACTTATGCCTTTGAAACAGTTGTGGCATTCCTTTACTAAGATTATGTATTACTCAATGCTCAACTTACCAGACAGACATGCAACAAGTTGAAAATGAAAGATTTTACTTAACACTGTGATGTGCCACCAGGTTTGAAGCCAGATCTTATGCCTTAAAAAAAAAAAAAAAAAAAAAAGGGATCATCTGTAGCATGAGAATGCACTACAGCATCTTCTACTTTCCTTTTTATTTATTTAAAAAAATAAAACTCCTATCATGTGCTTTTAAAAAGTGATGTTTTGGTACATATAAGTTTAAGATCAATATGTCTGGGTTTTTCTTGGGGGGAAGGGAGGGAAGTAGACCTTTTATTATTATCTAACATCCTACTTCATCATATTTAGTACTTTTAACCCTATATTCATCTTTACTCATTTGAGTATCATCATTTCTACTTTCTTTTTGTTTGATTTGTATCTCTTAACCCATTCCTTATTATCTTAGTTTTTAAAACTTTATCAATAAATATGTATAAAGCTTAAAAAGGCCAGTATTGTATCAAAGGTTTAATGAAAAAGTGTAGTCCCTGGACCTAATTCCTACTCACTAGACAACTATTCTCAATTCTTTTGCTTGTTTTTCTCTAGTGCTGATCTGTTTCTAAATAGAAGGCTTGTACTCTTTTTGATACTTATTTTTCAATTTGGGACATTATCTTTGTCTTCCTAATTTATGGAAAATGAGGATTTAAACTTTTATACTAACCACCTTTAGCTTTCTTCCCCCCATTTTTCCAAAATAGTTGTAAAACATTTGAGTTCAATCTGTACTTTGTACTTATATTATTATTTTCTCTGGGTGTGTTTGTGTGTGTATGTGTGTGTGTGTGTGTGTGTGTGTGTGTGTATAAAACATACATGTAAAAATATGTGTATATGTACACATATAACATATATATATAATAGTGCATGTGTGTCTGTGTATATGCTACAGAGCATGTGGTGCATAGTGATCCCATTTCCTTCATTATACTGGTTCTCTAAAGTTAAGTGATTAATACACACCAATCAAAAATTTCAATTAAAAACTTCCAGAAGAAATGTAAAAATGCCCATAATATAATCAAGCATGTCAGTCTACTGGTTTGTTTTTTCTTGAAGTTATTCCTTCTGGCATCCTCTTTGGATCCTCTTCCTTCAATTGTATTAAGTTCTCTAAAGGCCTATGCCCAGCTGTAATATGAGAATTCCCTTTACCTATCTGCTGGGTTGAATCCCCATTTGCTGGTATTTCATATTTTCCCATTGGGGGTTTATTCCCTCATTTTCATAAAGCACACCTCAGTAATTTTCTAAGAAAGATTACCTGAGAGCAAACATTTTTTGAGGCCACATATTTTTGGAAAATGTCTTCATTCTACCATCACACTTGATTTGCAGTTTGACCACATACATAACTCTAGGCTGGAGGTCTTTTTGCTTCTGAATTTTGAAGCCATTGCTTTTTTATCTTCCAGCTGTCAATGTTGCTGTAGAGAAGGATGGCGCTCTTCTTATTCCAGATTTTGTACATGGAGTGTTTTTTTCTATTTGGAAAATTTGGGGATTCTCTTTATCTCTAGTGTTCTGAAAATTCAGTGATATTCATGATCAAGTCTGTATATTTTCAGTGAGTTGGGCCCTCAGTAGGACTTTTTAATCTAGAAAGTCAGATATTTCAATTCTGGAAACTGTCTTGTGTTACTTATTTGACAACTAATGTCCCTTTCTATTTTTTTCTGTATTTTTCTTTCTGGAATTCTGTATTAGTTAGAGGCTAAAAGTCCTGGATTGATTCTCTGACTTGTTATGTTTTCTCTCTTATTTCCATTTCTGTCTGTCTCTGTACTACTTTGGGGGAGATTTCCTCAAATCTATCTTCTACCACCTTTGCATCTATATATATTTTTTAAATTTCCACTATTGTATTCTTAATTTCTAAGAGTTCTGTCTTGTTTTCTGAATGCTCCTTTTTATATCATGCTATTTTTATGTTTTGAATATAGTGTCTTACTTTTGTCTTCAGCATTCAATATTAATTCTTCAATTCCGCTCATGTGTTACTTCTGAATTCCTTATTGTTTTGGTCGTTTGTTTTGGAGGTTTTTCTCAATTATTATCCTCTGTTGTCGGTTCATATTTAAGAAGGCTGTGATTGCAAGCTGTGTATGGGGTGTGGTGGTGGTAGGTGCATCTCCAGGCTGGTAGCACCCTTAAGCTGATTGGACAGAGATCCTGCTTTTTCACTGGGGCTCTTGAATGTCTTTCTCTGTAGATCTTGTGTTAGTTATGACACATCACTCCAAACTTAGAAGCTTAAAAAGACAAACACTTATTATCTCCCATAGATTCTCAGTGTCAGGAACGCAGGAACAATTTAGCTGGGTGATTCTGGTTCAGGGTCTTCTAAGAGGTTGTAGCCAAGCTGTCAGCTGGAGTAGCAGTCAACTCAATGCTTGACTAGGTCAGCAAATTCACTCCTAAGTTCACTTACGAGATTGTACTCACATGATAGATGGCTGTCCTTCACCACTTGGGTGTGTTGATGAGGCTGCTTTGGGTGTGGCTGCTGAATTCCCCCAGAATGAGTGATTCAAGAGAGAAAGCAAGGAAGCAGGCCTCCAAGACAGAAGTGCAATTTTGTAACCTAATCTCGGAAATGACATTCCAATACTGCTGCCATATTTTATTAAACACAAAGACTAATTCTGGTACATTATGGGAAGGGACTGCAAGGGTGTATGAATCCAGGAAGCAGAGTCACTAGGGGCCATTATGGAAGCAGACTACTCTGGATCTCTTTTCTCAGTTTCCCCAGAGAAGATTCCTCCAGGCTCTTTACCTGGAGCATTAAGCCTAGATGTCAGGGTTGGAGGAACCTGGCTTGGGAAACGAGAAAGGGATCTTACTATTTAGTATTCAGACTTTTCCTTAGTTCTTTGGTTATCAGTGCAGTGTTCACACCCTCCCTCTGTAGTTACTCCTGGCATCTCCTGGTACAACGACTCCTGTAGTTACTGTGTGACTCCTGTTTGGTCAGCCTCTCCAAAAAGTATAACTACTGATGTGTGCACGGATTAGGGAAGGAGAGGGGCAGGGCAGTCTCTGGATCATCCAGACTGATGGAAGGAGACGGGGCGAGACCTAAGTGGGCATTTTATAGGCTTTCTATCAGTCCTCTCACCATCAGTCCTGCACCAGCCTTCAGAGGAACCTGGTTCCCCAGTTTTTGAGCTTTGCGAGGTTGCCGAAGCTTCAATTGGCTTCCCCACCCCAGAGGTATCTTAAGCTTCAACTTTCTCCATCTGGTAAAGTAATTACTTATGTCTCCACTTCTCATCTTCCAACATTTTTTTGATATTCCTCAGCAGGTCTCGTTTTCTCTTCAGCATTCTTTGACTTTGTGGCCTCAATCTTTTTTTTTTTTTTAACTATTTCATTGTCTTTGTGATAAAGTTTTAGCCTGGATGAATTCCTTTACATAGCCTACCATTTAGTATGCATTTCCATTTTTTCTACTTGTATAATTTCAATACATACCTTGATGATTAGTGTCTCCTACAAACTTTACTTTTAGAGGAAGAATTCAAAATGTTAACAGACTAAATCAGCTTATCCTGCCCAAAGCTTTTGAGATGAGAATAGAATGGATTTTGTTTCCCATGACTCCCTTGATTTCTGGCTGCTTTAGAGTGTGGTTCACAGGAAAGAAGGGCAGATAGAAATGGTCAGTAGTGTAACATCTGGAGAGTCAGCTTAGAATTCCAAGGATTTGGGATTTATTTTGGACCATTCTTTAAAATGTCCATCACAACAAATGCTTGATAGCTTAACACATGCAACTACATAAAAGGTAATGTTTTAACTGTACATACAACTGAAGTATATCTGTATTTATCTTCAGTTTTAAGTGTTAAAACCTGCCTGTTCCTTATAGTGTTAAGATCATGGAAAGAAAACTATAAACAAGTTGGAAATATTTCTTATGATACCACAAGGTGAAACCAGTGAAGTCATTCCGTGGGTAATTTATTACACTGCTAGAAATTAGACACATGAAAGTGTCCTGAACTTTCAAATAAAAGTACTTCTAAAATATAGTGTTTCTAAAATTAGTAACTTTTACTTGTCTAGCATAAACAGAAGAGTAAGTTGTATTTAAGATCATAATGTTTTTGCTGATGGACCTAAAATCTAGGTAGTATTTTCTGAAACTCTGACTCTTGCTCATACACTGTCCCTACCCAGGCAGGCTAGGCTCCTTCCTCCCCCTTATTGATTCCAGCTATGAGTTTAGAACCAAATGTGCTTTCCCTCAGTCAGGCGACAGCTTCCCATCCAAAAACTCCCCAGGCAGACACAAAGCCATCGTCCTGGATTGTTTATATTGTCTGTACTGCAGATGCCAATTCTTACTTTCTACAGTCTTTTGTTCATCTGTCTTCTTCTAGTATTCATAATTTATAACTGTAGTTTAATTATACAAAATATTTTTAGGTACTTCCCCAAAAAGAAACAGCATGTAGGCTTTGCCTAGGCCTCTGTTTTCTAGGGAAACTGGACTAATAGAGTATTGTTATTATTAGCTTATGTTATTGATAAGAAAATAGATATATTTGTGTGGATATTTGTTTGACCCTCCATTTCCATTCCCCAAACTTCTCCATCCTGATCTATTCCCCCAGAGGGTGACCTTTATGGACCACATCATGGGCTCCCTTGCACTCTGACTTCTGGTAGGTTTCTGATGATGGGAGGAGCTGGCAGGTGATCAGAAGGTAGGAGAAGAGTGAGATAGGGACTTTTCTTTAAAAAAAAAAAAATATATATATATATATATATATTTTTTAGAGATTCAAAATTTTTTTTTCTTGGACTGTCTTGTGTATAAATGTCCTTATCTCCAATGAGACCATTTAATTTTCGGGAGTAGGGTATCTCTTCTCTCGCTGCTTCATCTATCCTGTGCTGTCATGCAGAGTTCCTCATCCTCAGCACTCATGACTGACATTTTGCCCTGGATGAGTCTTTGTTGAGGAGAGGCTGTACTGTGCATTGCACATTGTAGGTTGTTGAGCAGTATCCATAGTCTCTACCCACTAGACACCAGCGGCACCCCCATGCCTACCTCGACGTTAGTGGCCACCAGGTTATCTCCAGTCATTGTCAGATGACCCCGTGGGGGTGGGAGGAGGCAGTCCTACTGGTGGAGTGGAACTCACCTTGGGAGAAGACCTGAAATGAGTTGCCTAATACTAGAGAGGGGGGCCGGATAGACTGAGAGGATGCAGAGATCTAATCTTGCTGCAAGACTTAGGCATGCATAGGAACTGATGGAGCAAAAAGTAGAAGTGTTCTTGAGGGGTGATTGACAGTGCTGTGAACTGGCATCCACAGGACCATGGTCAGCATCAGAGGTTGAAAACCACTTTAAGGGAGCAACTGCTGAGGTACCACAGGGGGCCAAGGGGCAGCGTGACCTGTACTGTCATAGTCACGCTTCCACAGTTGATAGAAGGAAGCAATGCAGCAATTTGGGGACCAAGCAATTTGGGACCAAGCAATTTGGGGACCAAGGTGTCACCCTATTGTGAAATCTGTAGACAGAGAGGGCATTTCATGTATCTTTTAATCTTTCCATCCTTGTCTGTGTGTCTATCAATTCACCTTGTCAACAGCCCAGTGGCAGACTTAGTTATCTAAATTGTCCTGCTAACCAACTTCACCCCTGGAACTTGGAGAATTCTTAGGAAAGGCACCCCATATTCATATTGGCATGCTGCTACTTTGAATTAAATGAAAATAAGAGTTGAACCATACACTAAATAAAAATAAAAATAGCTTCATCCTGACTCCTTGTGCCCTTTTCAAATAAGTCTGAAAAAACCAGAAATTTCCCCGACAGCTGGACTTCAACCACAGCTGTTTTAACCTTGCAGGTGCAAGTAGATTTCTGTCATTCTGCATTTATGATTCTGATATCTGACAGTCACATGTACAGTTACTGAAGTCCACAGGGTAGAACTACCTTCTTATCTATGGTTCTCAGGTATGGAGCATGAAGGGATGGTTGCAACAAAAGGAGTGATATCTAATTCACAGCTAGGATGCACCAGTCTGCAGGCTGAGGAGAAAGTGCCTAAGTAATGTTGTTCATCAACATTTACCTCTAAGCTTTGGCAATAAAGTTTACCTGTAAGAATATTTAGCATCTTCTAGTTGAACGTGCCCACTATTATCTTGGATTTTAAAAATCGCTTGCCCAACAAACATTTACTGGGCATCTCCTCTGTGCCATGCACTGTGCTAGCTGTAGAGAATACAGTAGAGAGCAGGGCACATGCGGCCCCTGCCTTCACACAGCTTGTAGTCTAGTGGGGGAGACAGACAATTAACAAGCATATAACTTCAAACTCTGAGAAGTGCCGCAGAGGTGGCAGTTTTCAGAGAACCCAGTGTAATTAGCGTCAGAGAAGATGTCCGTAAAGAAGTGAAATTGAATTTCAGTACATTTGAGGCCAAAGGAGTGTTCCTGTCTTAGGGCCTGTATGTACGTAGGCCTACACTTTCTCTATGTCCCATGAACGTATTTTTCTTTTAGCACCTCACATTAACTGACATGTTTACACGTGTTTCTCCTCAGCAAGATGCAAACAGTTCCTGGAAGATACGCAATGGGTCTTATTTATCTTGGTATGATTCAGTCCCAGGTTTCACAACTCAATAATACTGAATCATATTAAGGATGCGAACGAGTGAATGACCAAAATGTATGAATTAATGAATGAACAAATTGAAGGATGAAATAAAGGAAGTTGGAAGGTGCTTTGTCCTCTGCATTTATTCCTGCTGTTGGAAACCCCTTCTTCTTATGAAGTGGGATTTCTTACCTAGTTTTGAACAATTCGCCTTATTTGACGTTGGAGGTCCGGCATTCAGCACAGTGCCTGGCACTTAGCCACTCAGTAAGTGAGAGGTGGATGAATGAGAGAACGGGTTTATTTTCCTGATGGTGAGCCTTGTTTCAGCCTTCCTGCTGACCTTTGAGACCTAGAGTCTTGCCTGCCTCCGTTCCCCCAGCCACAACAGTTAACACTTGTTAATTTGTCTGGAAATGAAAAATTGGTCTTATCTTTAAGATATGTCTCAAAACTGTTTCTTTCTCTGCCTAGGCCAAACCACCGTCAATCATCTCTCTAGCACAACTATCATAATCTCCTCTTTATCTCTTTACAATCCATTCTCCCCAGAGCAGCTTAAAGTATATTTTAAAATATGAAATATAAATGCAGAATATAAAGCATTCTATAAAGCAGATTATGGTGCTGAGAACCACAGTGGCTTGCTGGCGCATAGAGTGAAATTCGAACCCTTACCCTCTGCCAGACCTATTCGTTCTGACCCCGGCCTACCTCTGTGGGGTCCTCTCATGCCCTTTACCCTCTTGATCTTCATGCTACAGACACACTGGCCTCCAAGCATGATGTCCACATACCCAACTGTCATTCCCCAGATGAGGATCCGGCCCAGACAGGCACTCAGGAACTACTGGAGACATGAATGGTTATTTAGTCTACTGGTTTTCAGCTGCTATTTAACCTATGGGATTATTTCTTTCCAAGGAAATTGTATGCAGAACTCTAACATGTAAAGGAAATGAAAATTGTGGTCTTCTGATTGCCGTTGGAACAAAAAGCACAGGAACCTCCTCTAGGTGTCAATGCTGCTTCTGGAAACACAGGGTCCCATCAATCATGGTCTTCAAGGCATTGATCTAGTCCCATGGCACCTGCCTGTTTTTTGTATTTACTGTCTCAGGCTTCTCTGAATGCGGACCACTGTCCTTCTGGGCATGTAGAATGTGCTTCCTGTCTAGGTGAACTCCTGACCACCTGCCTTCCTACATGGCCAAACACTCTACTCTTGAAAAGTTAAAACAGTTTAGGTGGGACAATAAGATGGATGTATGAAAGTTAAATAAAATGTTTATATGAGTAACTTCCAAATAGTTCCCCAAAGCATCATGAGTCTAGAGAAGCAAGAGTTTACTGGGGGTGAGAGAAGTACAGAAATAACTCATGGAGATGTTGGGACATAAGATGGGGATCAGAAAATAGTAAGGGGTAGAAAGAAATGATACAGGTAGTCTCCTGTACATTATAATCTGAGCAAAAGTTTAAAGGGGTTGAGAAAATTGTAGTAACTGAGAGGATGCTTGCATCATCCTTGCCCACATTATGAGGTAGACCTGAAGGTATTTGCCATCACGTTGTAAAATGCATTAGGTGTCACACTACGGAGGCAGAGCTGAAGCTGTAAATGAATGGGGGCCATAAAAGTATGCAAGGTTGACGGAATAGTGACCATATAGCTAAGTGCATTGTATACATACTGTGGGTTAGACACTATTTTAAGCAGTTTGTGTGAACGTCTTCTCTTCTCAATTCTTACAGATAAATTTCATCATTACTTCCATTTATATATGAGGAAACTGAGTTTTAGAGATGTTACACTGCTTGCTCAAAGCCAGAAAGATTTCCTAAGTGTGGTGGACAGGATTTAATTCCATGTCTGTTTGTTAACTTTCATGCTAAAAGAAACCAGAGTGGGAAAACCAACTGGGCATTTTTTCCATAATCCAAGTCAAGAAGTGAGAAGAATCTAAACCAAGACTTATTAATTTGGGCTGATCACAGAATATACACTGTCTGGAATTCCCTGCTCTAAATATAATCGAACCTAGAATGGCGTTAGTGGAAATGGAAGAAGGTTGTATTCTAGAGATATTAACCACATTGTGGCATAGAGTAAGTGTGAAAGCCCTTTGACTGCTGCAAAGTTCTATATAAATGAGCCCCTCTACTTTGAGGGACCACATGTACAATTTTATTTTCTCAAAGGTGAACAGGCTCCAAGGGCCAAAACTCATGAGAGATGGATTTGTGAACCTTACAACAGTTGATCACTTTACTGTAGGGAAAATACCTGTCTCAAGAACTGAGGCTGGTAACCTGCTCAGGGAAGTCTCCTCAGGGGATGAAATCATAGGGCACAGGTGACTCAGTGCAAAAAGAATTAAGAGGGAATTGATTCTTTTTTTTTTTCTTCTTCTTTTTAATTTATTTTTTTATACAGTAGGTTCTTATTAGTCATCAGTTTTATACACATCAGTGTACACATGTCAATCCCAATCTCCCAATTCATCACACCACCACCCCCCACCTCCCCATCGCTTTCCCCCCTTGGTGTCCATACGTTTGTTCTCTACATCTGTGTCTCAATTTCTGCCCTCTCTGGTGGATGAGGCTATCTCAGGAATTGATTATTCATAAGGAATATTTCCATTAAGGTTGGGTAGCGTGATGAATTACCCTTCTCAGATGGAGGATTTTTCTATCTAAATATCCATGATTATATGTTTAGAAGCAGAGCATCCTGTCTCCTAAGAGCTGTGTGGATAGTCTGTGAATTTTTCCTCTCCAGCCCCTGCTACCTGCCACTCCCCACTTTCCGGTTTAGAGGGAAGTTGTGTTTGGAAGCTGTCATGACGTAGAGGAAGGAGCGCAGACTTGGGAGTTGCGTTAGCTGGGGTCTGACTCCGGCTCTGCCACATGTGACCTTTGGGATCTTTGCCAGATTATGTATCTTCTCTGTGTCTTGGGTTCTTTCTCTGTCAGACAGGGTAATCGTATCTACCTTTGCAGTGTTTGTCAAAGGAATGTAAATGTGTAGAGTAGCTGGCTTACCATATGTAGTGTAAGATGGTGAAACTTAAGTGAGCTGGGCCATTTCCATTGCACAGACAGAGCATTACACCCTCACTAACAAATGCAAATATAGTAGTTACTGTTGTGATAAATATGTCCAGCCAAGAAAAAAATATTATTGAATGAACTAAAATTTTATTTTTTTTTATTTGTCACTTTTCAGCCCTTGCTTCCGAAGATACATCTCGGTTGTCCCATCCTTGGCCAATGACATTTTGGCAGATTGCTAAACTCATCTAGTGTAAGTTGTTTGTACGAAAATGAAAGCAAAACAAAACAAAAACCCCCACAAGAACTATAAACAGTACATGTTAAATTCCAGCACCATCTTACGACTGCCTCACATGCACTCATTGTTTTCTACTTCTGTGAACATCTGCCCTAGCTTGGATCACTATCTTGAATGATATCTCACCATTTTGCCTGACTTTGCTTACGGGTCTCATCAAGGGACTCTCATGCTCACCCAATCCCTCCTCTCGATCATCACCCTCCTCAATCAATGTCTTGCTTAATGACTTTCTTAATTTCTTCTTAACCGCAATTGACTAAATGAAGTGGTCCTAGACTCTATTGAATTGTCCTGTGTAGACACCCTCTAAATCCTGGCCTTGTCACTGGGTGACTAGCAGAAAAATGTTACCATTGCTAGAAACAGTAAAGTCAAAAGGGGAGCTGACAGGAGGGAAAAGATAAGTGTAATTTACAACACAACTTGTCTAAGCAGAGGTGATATTCAGGGGGTTAGAGATAAGAGACTATGTCTGTAGTTTGGAAGTCTATGTTTTTTGGTAATACTGGAAGATAAAGTTCATTCCTCAGGTATTCATTCATTCCTTCAATGTTTAGTAAGCATATGCTGTTGCCAGGAACCCTGCTAAGCACTGGGAGTGAAAAAGGGAGTGATTTGGAATTCTTAGGCATTCACTCTCTTAAGTGTGATGTATCTGTGTACACAGATCTACTTATTTATCCACAACATAATGCTTCAATTTCCAGAATATGAAATGTGATCATTAAATCTGGAAAGAAGGATAGAAGTTGGGAGACCAACATTCTGAAACTTATTAGCCAGATGACTGAGGCACCTATTCTGAGCCTTAGTTTTCTCATTTGCAAACTAAGGCTATTGGACAAAATTAACTGTATTCAGCTGGTCTCTTTTCAAATCAAACAGTTCTGCAAAGATTCCTGAAACATTTGACTTTAAATGCTTTTGAAAGATGTAATAAAAGTAATATGCACACTTAAATAAATGTATTACGTACCTAGAATTTGCCTCATTGGAAGACCCTCACAGTTCTTGACCCGAGCTTACAATGAAAATTCCAGGTTACCAATTTGACTTAGCTGTATAATTTTTAAAATGCACATGCAGGTTAAAATACTGTTTTTTTCTGTTTTACTTACTGTGTTTCATGCAATATTTTGCTTGTCCAATGAGTTCAGTTTTTAAAGAAATTTCCATCAGTAGTTCACACCTGCAATACCCACCTCAACTCTAAGAAGCTAGGACCTTTATGACTCATATAAAAAAAAGTGATTTTTACCTGAAGTCATCAGAATGGATTTTTTTTTATTTAACAGCTTATTGAGATGTAATTCATAACATACAGTTCATCCATTTAAAATGTACAGTTCAATGGTTTTTTAGTGTATTCACAGAATTATGCAACTATCATCACAGTCAATTTTAGAACATTTTCACCATGTTGAAAGGAAACCCTGCACCCCTTAATAACACCCCCGATCCTCCCCCCACTCCCCAGCCCATTTTCAGCCTCAGACAATCACTTATCTACTTTCTATCTCTGTAGATTTGCCTATTCTGGGCATTTCATGTAAATTGAACCATACAATAAGTGATCCTTTGTGACTGGCTTCTTTCACTTAGCATAATACTTTCAAAGTTCATCTATATTGTAGCAAGTGTCAGTACTTCATTTATATTTATTGCCAAATAATATTCCATTTTTTGTATATGCCACATTTTATTTATCCATTCATCAGTTTATGGACATTTCTGTTGTTTCCATTCTTTAGCTATTGTGAATAGTGCTACTGTGAACATTTATGCACAAGCTTTTGTGTGGACATACGTTTTTATTTCTTTTGTGTATATACCTAGGGGCAGAATTCCACTAAGGAACTGCCAGGCTGTTTTCCATGGATACCACACCACTTTGCCTTCCTACCAGCAGTGCATAAGGGATCCAGTTTTTCCACATCCTCACAAAGCCTTGTTATTTTCTGACTTCTTGATGATAGTTATCCAAGTGGATGTGAAATGTTATGGTTTTCACTTGCATTTCCATTTCCATGAAGGTTTTGATTTGCATTTTCCTCAAGGTAGAATGGATAGTTCTTAAAATAAAGAAGTGTCAGAGTGACAAAGACAGAAACTGGGAGAAAGTACAGAGAGAGAAAAGAATTTCAGAGATGGAGACAGAGTCAGAGTTGCTTAGAGAACTGGCTAAGAGATAGGGCCTGGTAGGCAATGCTCCATAGAGACAATTTTTCTGGATTATGGCCATGGCCCAAGCCTCAGTGGTGGTGAAGTTATGGCCCTTCAGGGAAAGCCAGGGGTGAATTTGTGTGTGGCTCATTCTCTCACACAATATTCCCGGCATGAATTTGCTTGTTCAATTTAATCAAAACAATTTGGGTGTGTTTACTTCTCCTACCCGCCCCCTTCTCAACTCAGAGTGCTCGTGTCTGCCACTCTATCATCGATTTTGCATTTGCCTTCTCTTAGAATGACTTCCCCTATTTTCTCTATCCATTCTAATTCCATCCTAAATATTAGGATTAACACTTGGCCCACCTGCTCATTACAAACTCTCCTGGTCTTTTGGACAACACCATTGTGTTCCTTTTTAGCCCTTGTACTGCACTTAGGAGGTTTGCATCACTCAGCTTCATGCTTAATGATAAAATTGTCTTGCATTGTTTGATTATTTTATGTGAGGTTTCACATATCCCAGTGTGTTCCTTAAAGGGAAATAATGGGTTTATACTACTTAATATTGCCTATAAACCCAGAAATATGGGTGCTTAGTAATAATATAGGTGCTTAGTGCACCTAACATTTGTTGAATTAAATCAAAGTGTTACTCTTCCATTTCCATCTAAACTCTTCTTAGAATTTCATGAATGCAGACAGATTCTCGCTGGCCTTGGGGAAAAGAAAAAGTGCCCTTCTTATAAATTCATTCATACAGCACAAGGGGAAGAGTTTATTTTATACTTTTAGATAAAAAGTTTGTTTCTAGGTCAGATTACATTTACAATTATAACATTTCTTTAAAGAGTTGCTAATTCATAAAGGATTTGGGGAATGCCATCAATGCTTGTTATATTGGGGGGACTTGTTCTATGTATGAAATTATTTTTGAAATTTCTGTCTGTGTTGTACCCACCAAACTTCTGTCTGTACCCACCAAAATCAGGTGGGTAATAGTGACTTAAGGTGATGTTTCTCTCCAAATGTTAAAACCCTAGGGCCATGGCAGAGGGGCATTTCAGTTTAGAGGTTCTGTTGTTGAGTTGTCCCCAAGGTTAGTCTTTTGGAACATTGTACTCCACTTTTGTCCTTGAGCTCTCGTTCTGAAATTAGAGATGGGCAAAGTCAAGCAAACAAGGCAAAGGTTAATACAGGCAGGCTAATAGGAAACAGATGGGAGTCTTCAGCCTGAAGTGAGGTCCGGCTAGAAGCCTTCCCTCAGAGACCCAAGACAACTTGAACTGGAAATTTGACCAGGAAGGGACTCCCCAAGCGACCTGGCTTCAGAGCACCTCAGCTGAAAGGGCGGCAGAGTTCAGGGAAGGGTGATGGGTGACAGAGGGACAGAGAAAGCACGATGACCTGTAGGTTGCCTCAAAACTACAAATTTATAATATAGCAAATAAAGGAAATGTGAATGATTTCATTAACCTATATAGGCAGGTATACAACTGGAAAGGTGTTCTGAAAAGAACTACTTGAATAGTTCAATAAAAATACATTGACACTAACTGAATCCCAATTTTAAAACTCCCCTGAGGATTAGGGAACAGATTCTGAGTAGATGGAGTGTAGGATAAAATAATTATTTAGACTTTTTATGACACAGTAAAATTTACTGTAAATGGTAAGCAAATTACATACCATAGATTTTCCTGATTCTGACCGAGTATTGGGGCCATAAATTGTGACTCACATTTTAGGGTTAATTTTTTCAACATCTGCTTAGACTGCCTCTGGAAGTGGTAACTTTGGAAGGACTGATGACAAAGTGGAACCAGAGTATGTACGGTTGCTATGTGACAAGCAGGAAGGGACACATTTACTGAACACCTATTATATTGTAGGCATTATGCCAGACATTAATATACATTTACTTGCTCATTCTTTTCATTGACATTGTGCCTTTACTTTTAGTCCTTACTTTAAATATGAGGAAACTGAGACACAAGGAAGTTAAGGGACTTGACCTACTCATACATGAGGTAAATGGTAGAAACAGGAATTCCATAGCACACTTTTTTTTGGTATATTTTACCTAAGGTGCATTGTTAGAGTGCCAAATTCTTTTACCTGATCAAACTCCTTTTGCTTTTATTTTGAGAAAATAAAACAAAAAAGAAAATTCAAAATATCAGAAGTTACCTTTTCATATATATTCAAACCTTTATTTGTATTATCCTTATATCCATAATGTGCTGTCTTTAGTAATCACCTGCTTATTTTATTGTTTAGTTGAACAATATAAATATATAATAAAATAAGCCTAATGACTACAGTCAGTCGAATTAAAAGAGTTAAATTTTAAATGGTATATTCCTGTGTGAAAAAAGTGGTTATTATATATCCTGTCTAATATTACCTGAACATATTGTCTTCAATATATAATTCTATTACTTTATTAAATAACCATGCCAGTATCTTCTCAAACCAGTTCACTTTTATACACAATATCTATGCCTGAATTCTAACAGAAATCAGAATTTGCCAGCCAACATTGAATTGGAAAATGCCTCCATTCAAAATTTCCTACAAATGAACTTTAGAAGTGTATTTTAAATTTCATTCTAGTGAAACCGACTTAGAGTGAATCTTAATGGGCTAGCACAAAATAGATTTTGGATTGATTTTTCCCATAAAATATGCAAAGCCCTATTTTTAAGTAGATTTTTTTCCTCCGAGATATTGCTCTTTTTCTCTGTTTAACAATGAATTTGTCTTAAAACATTTCTTTTTAAACGTTACTTAGATTACAATAGAATTAACATCTTACAGTTACCAGGGTGGATGGAAAGTATGGAGGAAGACCAGATTTTAGACCACGCTGACTTTGAGTCAGTGTTTTGCCTGTAGTTCTCAAGAATTATGTGCAAGTTTTACTGCATTTAAAATGGTTAGCAGGCTCAGTTCTTCAGAATATTGTCATTTGTTGAGCAACATAGCCCTGCACAATTGTAACAAGCCAGAACACGGTTGTCCCCCCCGCCCCTTTACCTCACAAGTCTGCCAGGCAGACTGTATACACCAGACAACATCCATGCAAGGCGTCCCTCTACATCTTTCTCTTTTGCTTGCTTCTTGTTAGTTACAAAGATACATACTGTGCCAGGCACTAAGCTGGTTTCAACAGCTATTTATTTAGATTGTGTGAACTGGAGCTGAACTTGAACCCAATTAATAGCAACTGAACTTGAACAAACTGATATGAAATCATTACAGGCTCAGTTCCCTGGTCCATTATCCCTGAAGAGATCATCCGACAGCACTCCAGGTGCCTTTTCTATGCCAAGTCTTGGTGCAGTGCCCAATCAGAGAGTGTCGGGGGGATTAGAAGTTGGGTTGCATCGGAGTTAGCTCATTACCACATTCGTGATCGCTTTCACAGAGAAGAGAGGTGGTGATCCCACTGGGGAGGGATTGCAGAGAAGGCTTTGTTTTCAACACCATCTGGCACATGGTTGGCACTCATTAACACAGCACAATGTCGATTAAAATAATAATTGTACACGGTAGCAATGCTGCTTAGATAGGTCCCCACCTTTGGCCTCCCAGCAAAGGAAATGGAAGAAAGGGAAAGCTGAGGAAAGTTGCCTCTGGTAACCATGATCACTGAGTTTGCATCTTTCTTGGTACCTAGACCTTCCCCAATTCATCTACCTTATTTTCATTTTCATGTATTTATTTATTTTTAGTAGCAGTGACCTTTTTCATTTTGGACTGGGGTTACGATGAGCCCGACCATGTTCCCAGTTCCCAAGCACCCTACTTACGGCACTCCAGCTATATATCTAGACACTCCATGCTGTACTGCAGCCAGAAAAAATTGTGAAAGGACATTCTATAGAGTGATATTTCTTCTGCAACTTGAATTAAATATAATTGAGGGTTTTAGGTTTTCCTCCTTTAACCCTTATATTAATGGACTCAACCATTCAGGTGATTAGTAAGACTGAATGTCTTTCCTTAAGAAAGCAAGTGTGGATTTACATTAGCATCTCTAGGACTTTGGTCTGGCAGAATCTGCTTTGATTTGTTCACAGGAGTCTCCATGGCAGGCTGCACTGTGCATGGGGATAGGAGTGCAGGCTTTCAAAGGCATCTGCTCGGGTTTGAATCTCATTTTACCATATATTAGGTTTGTGAACAGGACCAACCTTCTCTGTTTCCTTAGCTATGCAGTGAGGTAAAAGACATCCTCAAGCTTTGAATTGCTTGAATAGCTGTGAAGACTAGCAAAGCACTTAGAATTGTGTCTGATGCTTGGTAAGCTCTTGATGAGGTTTAGCTATGATTATTTTTCCCACAAATGGTAGCACGTACTAGCTGTGGTAATGGAGGTGGTGGTGAAGTGGGCATCTGATCAACTCTTTCTGATAAGACTCTTAATTAATTCCTTGTTATGCTAGACCAAGGTGAGAAGAAACCATTTAATATGGGTACTTTCCCTATAGATATATAATATGTTCATACCATGATAGTTAATGAAGTATATCATTCGTTTCCAGGGCAGATTTTGCATATCTTATACCAGAGAAATTAGTTGTATATCTCAGGGCTGTAGGTAGGTGCTATGGTCATGTGGTCCTCTCTGGTGGTGGAACCATGGACAGCATGACCTCCAGCAACCTGATGATTTGCATCCTGTGATGCTGAGTGTAGCCAAGGCTTTTTATTCTGTTTGCCATTTGGGATGTGGAGAAGACTTCAAGAAACTGGCTTTCCGTGAGAGTGTTTAAATATCATTCATTCCACCAAGAGAAAATGACACACATTTTAGATGCAGGAGAACGATTAAATGCATTTGGTTGAACCAGCAGCACTAAAAAGGGCTGCATCTTTGTTTCATTGCTGTTTATCTTCTCCCCAGCAGCAGAATATTGAGCTTCCACAGGCTGTGATTCAGTTATCAATGCCGAGTTAGGTTGGGCAAGAGCGTGTTCAGTCTGCGACACTTAGATAGCAAAGGCAAACTGCTCACGGCCATTCGTCAGGAGTTCCTGTGTGCCAGTGATTGCATGCTTGTAGCTCATAATCAGGATGATTCACAGCAACCATTAGCTGGGCTTACTGGGGCTGTGTTTTCCTTTTGGACTGCTGTCATTGCCAGAAATGTCAGCATTTCTCCTGCAGACCTGCCCGTTTGACATATGCACGGTGCCCTTTCCTTGGGCTAGAAAGCTTGCTGCTAACATCATGGGAGGCTTTTATTATCCTGAAGGAGTTGTCTCCCACCAGTCCCTTGGAGAAGAAACTGGAATAAATGCTCTGTTGTTTTTTTCTGAAGTGATACTCTGGGACTGTTGAGAGAATTTGTGCCACAGTGTTCTCTCGGGAAGCCTGGTTTCCAGATTCCCTGCCTTGGTTTCACTATGTACACACTTGAGAATCAGCAATGAGATGTCATGGTATTGGTTTTTCTGGATCCGTGGAACTGGATCCGTGGTCTGGATTATTGTTGAGCAGACGTGTAAAAAGCCAAGAGTGTTTCTGGGTTTAATACCAGCCCGTCTCCGAGATCCAAGGGTGCCCCCTCTCCCGTCCCTCGACACACATATGCTTTGTATCTGACCTTATAAGTTGAATCAGCAACTGGAATTTCTGATGCTTCATTTAATTCTGTGTATCCTGGTTCGGGCTCACCTATATCCCTGCATGATTTCTCAACCGACACCTGTCCCAACTCTGGATTATTTACTTAATTTAACAGACATCCATGCAGTACCCACAGTATGCTAGAGTCTGGGCATACAGCGGTAAAAAGCTGTACAAGTCTCTGCTCTCAAAAAGCTTCCATCCTGGCTGAGTCAGTAATTATACATGTAAACAAATGATAATATCATTGCAACAAAGAAAATTAAACAAATTAAAGGAACTCTGAGAGGACTATTGTTAGAGGCGAGGGAGTGTTCAGAACAGAGAGATCAGCTAGCGCAAAGGCTCTAGGGCAGTGTGGATGCATCAGGGAAGATCCAGAGCCCAAAAGGAGGCCAGGTGGCTGGAGTGTAGTGAGCGAGGGGAAGGGGAGTCCGGTGAGAGAAAAGGCCAGATCACCTAGAGTCTTGTAGGTCTTGGGAAAGAGTTAATTTTACTCTGATGGAGAAATGAGGACTGGAAGCAGGATAGTGCTAAAATCTGATTTACTTTATGTCCCTGTTTCCGCCTCTTTGACTGAAGCCCAGCCTCCAGTGGCAGAGTACTAGCCCCTATCCCAGCTTCTGCCTAGGGGTTTGGTATTTAGCTTTAAAAATGTTCACGCATACGTGTGTACTTGGTTTTGCTGTGTCTAAAATATGAACCAGCTTTGCTTCAGGTACCAGAGCATTCCTCCACTATCTACCATCCTCCACCACCACTCACAGCCCTTCCTGTCGGGGGCGTTCTCTTCTTCCAGAGGCAGAGGTAACCCCTCCTGCTCTGCAGCGTCTCTGTGCCTGGTCCCCACCACTTCTCTTACTCTTCTTACCCTGTCCTGTGAGTCTCCTTTCCTATGGGCTGGGAGCACGTCTCAGGCGGTGCCCTTGTCTTATTCCTCTAAGTTTTTTCCCAACTTCTACTTCAGTGTCTTGAACATAGTGGAAGATGCATGCATGCATGCATGCATGCATGGATGGGTGGGTGAATACCCACTAAGAGATTACTTACTAAAATGTCACATCTCCTAGGAAGACCTCTCCAACAGCTATTATTATGGTTCTCCCTCTTGGCTCCTACAGCACTTTGCAGTGACTGCTTGGATATCTTTAGTGACATTGCCTCATGCATTATTGTGTACAAGTCAGTCTCTCCAGAACCCTTTGGGGGTCAAGGACTATGTCATACTCATCTTTGTTTCCACAGGATTTAGCACAGTTCCTAGAACTTAGCAAGTTTCCAGTAAATGCCTATACAAAATAAATGTTAAACAGGATATAAACCTCCAAAAACAGACGGACTCTAGAAGTAGGTTATCAGACTCACTCCTGGGCTAGATGTGTTTCCTTAAGGAGTTTGTAATCCCCCAGAGACTTCCCAAGTCAGTCTGATTTAGAGGTTTTTTTCTTTTCTTTTTTTCTGTCAAGAAATGTTGACCATGATTCAAAGCAAAAAAAAAAAAAACATGCATTTTACATTGCAACCCAGCAAACACATGTGGTATAACTCTTCTATAAAACAAAGCATAGCTTTACTATGTGTAACACAATCTGTTATTTTCTATACCATCCATGATTTGAAATGCTGATTATGACCCCTTAAATTGATTTTAAGACTCGTGAATGAGTTGTATCCTACATAGTCAGAAAATCCTGCTTTCAAGGATCAAGAGATTTTCCTGAGATGGATTTCAGAGAAAGCAACATGAACTCTACTGGCTCTTTGTTGAATATTTGCCCAAAACTAGCAGTGACCATGTGGTACACAAATAAAAAACGCTGTCATTGACAAACAATCTGTGTACTGTGGGAGAGCCATTGTCATACAGAATTAAATTGTTTTGAATGATAGAAAGTTAGTAGATGCAGGTCTCATAGTCATTCAGTCCACCATATTTGTACACAACACTGTGAACGTTCTAGGTAAATGTGTTGCTTCTAAAATGAAACCATGGGCCCACTGAGATGTAGGGAACTTACCATTTCCTTTGCCAGTACATTTATATAAATATTACCATCGTTAAGTGTGCTCAAATAGCAGAACTATTTCAGTCTTTTTATCTCTTTAAAACTAATTTAAATCTGAGCGTTAAAAGACTGTTTGATACCATATGTTTGTTTTAGATAGGAAACGAAATCTATTCTAAACATAAGAGTTTATGGAATCTGTATTCTGAACATAAAGGCTTATGAAATTAGTATATAGGCTGTGGTAGATTACTGCGTGATCACAGATTCCTCCCATCTTAGTATGTATTACCCTTTGTAATGTGACTTTGCTGCTGTTCCCACTCAGAGGGAGAGTGTGTTTCCTTGCCCCTTGCTAAAATGTGTTCTCATATGCTTCGCTAAGAATCCAACATTTGCTGGGTAATAAGTCTTTTTATTGTGGTGTGTAAGTCTAGTCTGAAATTGATGGGTTTTTTATTCAAAGACCATTTAAAAGCAACTTTTGAAAATGCCCAGGAGCTACGGACAAGGAGTATCACAGGCCTTTTGTAAAAATGTTGGATAGTCTTCAAGAATACAGCCAAAGTCAGTCACAAACTGGAAAGATACCCATCATACATCCTGTATAGCTGTGTACATGGAAGAAACACATTAAATGATTTAGCAATGCCACCAGCATAGCTGAGCAGTCATCCTGTTTCCTTTTGAGGCCCAAATACCTCATCTGTGGAAGCAACCTGCATGTGTACACATGTGTATGTTTTCTAATCTAGCTAGATAACATAGCAGTATTGGATGACCTAGACAAGCATAGTACAAAGACAGTTCTGATACCGTCCTTTCATGTATAGCTTATAAGAGCAATTCCTTCTTTTCTGTGTCAGCGTTTTTGGAAAACAGCCCTGTGTATTGGTTTGCTTGCCCTGAGAAGACCTGGAGATGAGATTATGATCCTTCCTCTCAAATTAATGGAGGCTTGTCTCAGGAGCCATTTGACAAGTTCAGATACTGGCCTCTTATCAGCACCTGCAAGTTAATGCTTTTCATAGGTCGGAGGTCTGTGTTAAGTTTTGTTATCAGATTCCCTCTGATCTTGGTAGATTATGCTTTAATTTGCTATTCTGTGACTTCTTATCATTATTGTCTATTTCATGCTATTCAGTTATAATAAATACTAACCTAATATAATGCAGTACTTATGGATATAATGGACTTGTGACATAAGCTGGGTAAAACAGGTATCACCTTCAAGTTAATAAACATTTCACATTCTGGCATAATTTGGTTTATTCCTAGGATTTATGCAAAAAAAAGTGTTAAAAACTTACTTGTTCTGTCACTTATAATAGTCATAGATATTCAATCTTTGGTCTATTCTTTTAAAAATTTTTTTTAAATATTTATTTATTTATTTATTTTTGGCTGTGTTGGGTCTTCATTGCTGCACACGGGCTTTCTCTAGTTGCAGCGAGCAGGGGCTACTCTTCATTGTAGTGTGTGGGCTTCTCATTGCAGTGGCTTCTCTTGTTATGGAGCACAGGCTGTAGGCCTGCGGGCTCAGTAGTTGTGGCTCATGGGCTCTAGAGCGCAGGCTCAGTAGTTGTGGCGCAGGCCTAATTGCTCTGCGGCATGTGGGATCTTCCCAGACCAGGGATCGAACCTGTGTCCCCTGCATTGGCAGGTGGATTCTTAACCACTGCACCACCAGGGAAGTCCCTGGCCTATTCTTTTAATTGACTGAAACCCAGTCATTACTGTGACTCTCAAAACTCCATTTGTAGAAAATATTTTAAATTCAAACCGAACTCTGTATTTCCCATTGTTAGGATAGCAGGCCCTCTAGGTTCAAATATCTTTTCCTTGAAAGCTAGAGCTTTAATGCTGTTAGCAAGAGTAGTTTGCCCCTTCTCTTGAAGAATCACAGAAACATAATCTAGTTTTGTGCCTGTGGCCTTTGAATTTTTTTTTTTTTTTCGATACGCGGGCCTCTCACTGTTGTGGCCTCTCCTGTTGCGGAGCACAGGCTCCGGACGCGCAGGCTCAGCGGCCATGGCTCACGGGTCCAGCCGCTCCGCGGCACGTGGGATCCTCCCGGACCGGGGCACGAACCTGTGTCCCCTGCATCGGCAGGCGGACTCTCAACCACTGCACCACCAGGGAAGCCCGGCCTTTGAATTTTGATGCATGTTGAATCTGATGTTAGGAGTTACACAGAAAAGTCAATAATGATCCGTGGATCATTGCCTCACTGTGCCACTGGGTGAATAAGTCTGCTGGTGTAATGTGCTCCAGCTTGTGTAATGGACCTATTTAGTAGCAAGACAGCAGCCATATGAAACACATGGGTGGTCTTCAGGGTACTTTGAAGTGGATTAGATTTCAGTTATCTAATGTGAAGTCACAAAGGTTTGGACAGCTGGGGCCAGTTCCACATCATGAGTAGAATATGACCCCTTGCCTACCGGATGCATAAGGTAAAAGGTACCTGAGGTCACTGCTGATCCCTGGGCTCCAGGAGTAGCTGTGTGTCAGCAAGGGAGGTCTCCACCCACAGTCACAAATGTTGGAAAAGTCTCCATGCAAGAGGAGACAGGAGAAAGTCAGATTTTCCTCTGGCACTTTTATTAGACATGTTCCCTGTCAGGGGAGCCCAGTTTCTCTGTTTTCTGGATTGAGCTTCAGTTGATTGACTCTTGTTTAGAATCTTAAGTGCTATTAAGTAGAAACCATGCCTTCCCCATCAGAGGAATTAAGGCCCTGAGAGGCATTAGGTCCCTTTGCTACAACACAGAAGACAGCATTTGGGGCATAGAGGCATTGGCATAAAACCATCTTTTGAGTGTTCCTAAGAGATAACAGTGGCTCCATAATGCCCGACTTTTTCCAGTCCTTCCAGGGACTTTGAATACTCCAGTAAAATGTAATGATCAAAGGTTTCAAATGCAACTGATAAATCATATAGATTTGTGCCCAGGATGCCTTAAATTGACTTATGGATGTTTCTCATCTATCATGAAGGACTTGGTGATTTGAATTTGGTACTTTGATGTTGCCAGTAATTGTTTGCAACTGCAGCTCAACGGCCTGAAGGCATTTCTTGATTTTTCCCTTTCTCATCTTGTAAGGAACCTAATGAAGTAGTCTTTCAGAGGCTGTTTTCAACTCAGTGGGAGCTGTGGCCTAAAATCTAGGACAAAAGAAAGGTTCCATAAACACTTCCTACAGACCAACATCACTGCCTTAATGAACCATCCCAAATGTGCTCCACACTGAATCAAACAGTCCTCCCAAGTCCAAACCTCCTCCACTGGACACATATCCAAATACACTTTACGGTTTTTATAGGGGAATTACTAAAGAAACCATTTGGAAAAGATAACTCCGCCTAATCTTTTAGTCAACATGTTTCATATATTTATAATCTACAAATGTCTTTCCAAAATGTATTTTAATCAGTTCTTCAACACTTGAAAAAAAATGCTGTAGATGGTCTCCCTTTGGAAGCCACAGTGTTATTCAAATGAGATTAAGTAAAACTCTCCCATTTTAAGACCTTCTAGTAATTTTCTTCTAACCAGATCACTCAGTCATTTTCACCTCTACTTACTTGGATCATGCCTGTTTTCTAACTGAGCAAATATTATCAGGATCTGTGCAAGGATGTCCATCTCTGGCCTCTAAAATCATATGCCCCTCTGCCTACTATAAATATCTGAGTCATCATTTTATACCAGTTTATCAATTCATATATGTTACACATTTCAAAATTCTGTTTAAAAGTCAACTCTCCCAAAGAATCTTTTCAAGTAAACTCAACTGTTTTCCTTCTACTTCTTCCATAGGTTGCCGTAAATCTTATGAATATAGATTATTCATAAATATCAAGGATGTAAGACTGTAAACTAGAGAAAACTGAAAGATCAGCTGACCAGGCAATAGATCCCTTTGTAAACTACAGTAACTGATAAGATTGTAGTTAATATTTTAGAGCCTCTACTGGAATTATTTAACATTGGTGTTGATGTCACTTTTATGCTCATTAATCATTAAGTTGCAAGGGTGATAACATATGCTGCATTAGTGTGATAGTGTTTGTTTTAAAATAAATGTTGATGCTGAAGAAAAAAAGTGTTAGGTGAAGCGAAACGAACCTGACAGTAGCAATTTATTTACTTATTGGGGGCATAGACCCCTTTCACGAACCAAAAAAATTCCCTTGTCTGAGACATTTCAGAATCCAAAGATTTCTGAATTTAGAGGTTGATCTTTGTTCTTCTTACTGTGTTTAGTTCAATTCAGCAGGCATCTGTTAAGTACCCACTCTGCTGGGGATCCTAAGTGATTGACTAAGGCGAATTGCTTGCTCTCAAGGAGCTTACAATGTAATGTTGCCCTACCTTACTCCTCCCCATCACTTGCCCCCTCTCTCTCATATTCCTGTTTAAGAACTTGCTTTATCCCTGTCTGTCTTAAACGCCCACATTTATTTGTGTACGTGTTTATTATCTGCCTTCCTTCAGCTATTTACAAGCACTATAAGATTAAGACCTTTGTGTGTTGTGTGCTGTTGTATCCAGAATGCCTAGAAGACTGCCTAGTATATTTTAGGCATTAAATGAATAAATTAAGGGGAGACAAGAAAAAAATACACCTTTACAGATAAGACAAAACAGGATGTGACATACCCTAAAAAAGCACAGAAGCAGATCCACATTTTGTAGGGCTCTCAGGTATGAAACTTGGGGAGATCACTATTTAAGAAAAGGAACATAGATTTTGCATGCAAAAGTATAAATGACTGCTAATTCAAAATGAGAAAACATTCCAACAATTTTTTTTAAATTAATAAAGCTAATATACTAAAGATATCAGAAAATATGAAAAAATATTTTATTAATGATATATTAATTGACTGTATCTTAATTAATGCTTAAAATAACTTGCTTTTTTTTACAGTTTTGACTGCATAATCTTTAATAATCTCTTCATATGTAAGATTTTTTTATACACTGAATAAACAGATAATTCAGTCTTGGCTGTAGTATGGTAATAAAAATGTTTTTTGTTTAAATAGTATATGTAATATATAAACATGGGGCTACACACATACATTTTTATAATCTGTGAAATGGCTACAGGTTTGTGTCTTACTAGCATAGGAATTTTAATTCTATGCTATGTTTTCAAATATATTCCATATAGAAGAGGACTTCCCATTTGTCAAGATATCAGTGAGAACTGAATTATCTGATTACTGAATTACATATAATTTTATACATGGAGTGAGTGAATTTTCCTTAGACTAGCTCCTGGCTTTATACATTTCAAGTCTTATCTTCCAGCACCCACACTATTCCAATGCTGGGTGCAAAAAGAGCACAGTCATTTCATCATGTCACCTGGCCTTGTACTTTTGTATCGTGAAGCTGGATAAACCAACATAGTGGGTAAGAGGGATATACCTATATTCCTCCAAGAGGACTGGCATAGAACTATACATAGAAGTGTCTATAAACCACACAAATATATATAGTCCACTTTATTCAGATGAAATGTATCTTCAACTCACTTAACTGAATCTGGAAATGTTCTTGACCACTCTAGGTTCACCCAACAGAAGGGGCAGTATGCTGGAGGGGACATCAGAGTTGAAAGAGATAACAGAATTAACCTATTGCAATTAAACTATTTACTTAGGTAAAATTTACAAAGTCATATAATCATGTGCTCATGTTGCTAAGGTTCTACCTGGGAGCTTGTGAGGGGCCCTGAAGTTAGGCTTCATTAACCCCACAGCAAATCTGTATCAAGGAAGTAGAGATCTTTATACCTTCAAGGATGGACAGGATTACAACTGATTGCAGTAGTAGAGAATGATAATTTAGGGGGTAGAAACAGCATACACGCTGAGGTCAGAGTCTGCAAGACATTTTAGGCAATGACACGTAGTCCCATTTGGCAGATACTGCGTGGCAAAGAATGCAGTGCAAGATGTAATCTGAGAGGTAGACTGGGGGAAACCCATTAGGTCCTTGAATGCCAGAACAAGAAATGGGTGGTTAATATGCATGTCTCACATCCCTTCCATTCACCTCTATGATTCTGGAGCCTTTAGCTGGAGTCATTAATTCAGGTATCTTTATTTGTTTGTTAATGTTTTGTGCTTTTTCTAGTGTATACCTTTCAGAGACCAGGGCCTTTGCTTCTGTTGAACCTTCACTGTAACTTGGCATTGTTCTTTTATTTAAATCGTTTGAATTTACTCTTAACCTAAAATGACCACTTTTGAATTTCTTCCATGGGTGTTGCCAAAATACAGTGTGCTTTGTCCTTTTATTGCTTGTCATTGTTCTTCATATAACACTTGAGACGTAGTGCATGTCTAAGACTTGGCATTAACTGACTTTCAATAGCATGCGAAAATTGATATTGCGATGTGGTTTAAACAATATGAAAAACTGTAGATTTGTATATGTCAACTGGATAAAATGTGAACACTTCAATAGGAGAAAAAGCATATACCCTCAGGAATGCGGCAACAATATATTTCGAATTGGAGGCATAACAATCTTCAGAGAAAAGTATAATTCCCGGTAAAAGTCAGTTACAGACGCCCTCACTTGTTTTTATAGCAATGGCACTCCAATTTAAGCAGCTTTCCAAATACTAAAAGATATCTTATCAGGTGTCTGCTCATTCATAATTATTGTGTTGCTAGACTGTTCTGTGAACTGCTTGTGTTTGTTCCATTGTGTGTTGAACAGGCTTTTCTGGGGTTTCGCAATCCAAAATGAAAGAAAAACAACACTGTTAGGCAACTTGAACTTCTTTGCTCCTTTAATGGCAATACTGGGAGTCTCTTTTCTAATGGAGTGATATTTAAGAGTAAAGTACTTGGACAGCTAAAATTCTGCTAAAATGTGACTTGGTTTCTCTCATGTGGTTTTTCCATCACGGTGTCGGAAAGCATGTCACAGCTGCTGCATTCATCACAGGCCAGGCACCAGACCTGGTCAGGCACTCCTGTAGTGAAAGTGATGTCTTCTCCGGTACTTTACCATAAATTGCGTTGCTATTGATATCATTACCAATTTGTTTTATAGGTCTCCAGGTTTCAGTGAAGGGGAGTTTGTTAGGCATCAGTGGAAAAGCCCTATCTCATGCCCACGAAACATACACACACACACACACACACACACACACACACACACACAATCTAGTTGTCTCCAAAAGCAAATGATGTACCACTTTCACTAATCTCTTTTTTTTTAATTGAGGCATTTGAGGGTTAATAGGAAAAGGATATTTAAATCATTGACAAGAGAGACCATGCCCTCTGAGAGAGGTGCTGGTAGGCCTTGACTAGTGGAGTCAGGCATCTTGCCAGATATGCCCATGTGACTATGGGTTGATATCCGCCTTTTAGTTACTCAGTTCCCAGCGCCCTTTCATTTGATCTTCCTATCCAAGCCTTTCCATCTGCTGACCTTTTTCGATGAAAAGAATTGCTACCACATTGAAGAGACATCATTCCCCTTACTTCCATGCGCTCACCCACGTAAAGATGTGACCCCACAATGGAAAAGTGTCACGTGGATAAAACTGGAGTAGAAATCAAGGCCAAAAGACTTAGGAACTTAATTTCTCTGGACTTCAATTTCCTTATTGGCTCTGTAACTCACAGAACTGTCTCTTTTCAGATCTGGAAGGGCCTTTGGTGTAGCTTATCCAACATGCTTCCTTAGTTAATGCAGAGGACTTGGACTCTGAGGTACAACTCAGCTGTCTCCTGGGGGGCACGTAATGCCAGGACCACCTTTAGAAGGCAGGTTTCCTCACCCTCGCTCTTTTTGCACCATATATCTGAAGGACATCTCCATACTGTAATGCCAGATGCATTCAACAAGTGTTGAAGTGCAAGATAATTAAAAGGCATTCTTCCAGGTACTGACTAGGTACAAAGTCTGTTATGGAAATGTACTGTATGAAACTGAGATGCAGCTAATGCATCCTGTTAATATTATTAATATACTACTAATATTGCTTACCTGGCAGGGCATTTCTTTTGCTATTTATCTCTTTTTAAGTCCCTAAATATGTTAACCATCTGCAATGCATTTTCATCATCAAGTGAAATATTTACCAGTTGAGATGTATTTCAACAGCCTTTTCCCCCAACTATATTTGTTTTGTTATCTATCCTAAGTGTAAGTAGCATTGGAAGGAGAGTGTGTTTTCTTTCTTCAAACTAGGTGTTTTGGTGACCTGCTAATTCAGTAGCACAGAAGTAATCCTTCAGGGCAAAGGAAAACTGAATCTCTACAAGGACCAGCCTTTACCCCTCTTTGCACAAAAATAGTTTATCGTGTTAGCTCCAGTTCCTTTCTCCTCCCTTCCGTCCCACCTCTCCTCTAGGCTCACCTCTGTGGCTCTGTTAACCACACGCCATTCTAGATACACTCTGAAAATCCTCTGAAGATTCTTTGGGAATATAAAATTCTGGTTTTCTCATTAGTTTGCATGCAGTGCCATTTGTAGGCCTGTGCTGATTCTTCCTGTTTTCCTTTGTTTACCTTGTGTTTGTCTCCATCACTCATTCTGAAAGCCAATATGATTTCCAGTATGAACTTCATACTCACCTTTATGAATGCCCGAAGATCTAGTCTTTAATTTCTCATGCCTATCAAGACAGATTAAAAGCAAATCATTCTAACCTTCAGTGGGCAAAGATTCATGTTTTTTGTTTTTTGCTGTTGTTGTTGTTTTTCTGAAACAAATCATAACAGTTGCTAAAACTTTCCTTTTGCTTGTTCTTCCTCAAGCAAGAAATCTAAGAATGGTTTTAGGTTTCTTTTGGATGCTCCCTCTCATTTGCTTTGTATGTCATTGAACTTAGTCAATGAACTTAGTCATTGCTAAGTTCTCCTGTGTCGTTCTCTAGTTTCTTACTCCATTTTTGCCTGTGACTGCTGAGTCCCTCTTTCTTCACATAGCTCCTCTAGCCTCTTCGTGCTTGGGGCCTCCCAGTTCTCACAGAATGCCTTGTCAGTGTCTTAACTGGGACCCCCTAAAGCTTTCCAGGTGTCAATCACCCTAGGACGAAATAGCATCAGTATTGATGACAAGCTGCCCGTTTGATTTTGCTCAGGAGAATCATTAACCATTCTTAAATAAATCCCTGCTCCTATTCACCATGCAACTTAGAACTTGTGCCTTTGTGACATTTGACACGGGACTCATGTCTAAAACCATTGTTTGTTTTCTCTGCCCACTGCATCATGATATGGATGATTCTTCTGGATCTGGTTTCAGTCTCTATAACTGCCTATCTTTCTGAGGCATCTTTCAAAACCCCCCAAACAGAATTTCATATATAACACATCATCTGGCATTTAAGCTGATTTCTTCCCAAGCACCTCCTCTAAACGGGGAAAGCAATCCCTCCCGGCGTGTGTGTGTGCACCATTTATACCAAAGAGACAGCAACCTTTGTTTAAATAGATAACACCTTAAATTTGTGTTGGACTTTTTTTTTTTTTTTTTTTTTTGCGGTGCGCGGGCCTCTCACTGTTGTAGCCTCTCCCGTTGCGGAGCACAGGCTCCGGACGCGCAGGCTCAGCGGCCATGGCTCACGGGCCCAGCCGCTCCGCGGCATGTGGGATCTTCCCAGACCAGGGCACGAACCCGTGTCCCCTGCATCGGCAGGCGGACTCTCAACCACTGCGCCACCAGGGAAGCCCAAAATCTAATTTTTAAATTCCAAGCCCCATTTGAAGGTGAGACTGAGTTACACTTTAAAGACAAGGAAAGAAACATCGTACTGTATAAGAGAAAGTAATCAGAAGTACTGAAGATGATTTGGGCAAATCCTTGGAGATATATATATATATATATATATATATATATATATATATAATAGGGTAAAAGGCACATCTGGCTGAAATGAGAGGGAGAAAACTACATTTGGTTTTTGGAAACTCCTGGGGGTGGGGGACAAGGGGGTGTACATAAAATATAACCTCTGCGCTGAAGGAGTTTATAACCTAACAGTAAAGATCAGACACTAAGAACTACAGTGTCGGGACAGTGGAGAGGACCTGGGCTTTGGAATCAAATAGACTGAACTTCACCTCTCCTCGCTCTGTGACACTGGACTGAGCCTGCGCGTCCGGAGCCTGTGCTCCGCAACGAGAGAGGCCACAACAGTGAGAGGCCCGCGTACCGCAAAAAAAAAAATTAGATTTTAAATCACCATGTGAAAGGTTGTTTAAAACTCTCTGAGACAGCAGTTCCTGTTTAAAGGTGCTCATTGGAGACAGCCAGGGAGAAATTAAGTGACTCAATAGGAGACATTTAAGTATGGAATACAGAAAAGTAGGGGAAAACAGAACTTATTCCTGATGAGTTGGCAGTACGTTTAAAAACGACATACAGATGGCCAAGAGGCACATGAAAAGTTGCTCAACATCATTAATCATTAGAGAAATGCAAATCAAAACTACAGTGAGGTATCACCTCACACCAGTCAAAATGGCCATCATCAAAAAAATCCACAAGCAATAAATGCTGGAGAGGGTATGGAGAAAAGGGAACCCCCTTACACTATTGGTGGGAATGTAAATTGGTGCAGCCACTATAGAGAACAGTGTGGAGGTCCTTGAAAAACTAAAAATAGAGCTACCATATGACCCAGCAATCACACTCCTGGGCATATAGGAAAACATGGTCTGAAAGGATACATGCGCCCCAGCGTTCATTCCAGCACTGTTTACAGTAGCCAAGATATGGAAACAACCTAAATGTCCATCACCAGAGGAATGGATAAAGAAGATGTGGGACATCTATACAAACGGAATATTACTCAGCCATTAAAAAGAATGAAATAATGCCATTTGCAACAACATGGATGGACCTAGAGATTATCATACTGAGTGGAGTAAGTCAGACAGAGAAAGATAAATATCTTATGATATCCCTTATATGAGGAATCTAAAGAGAAATGATAGAAATGAACTTATTTACAAAACAGAAACAGACTCACAGACTTATAGAATGAATTTATGGTTACCAGAGGGGAAGGGTCAGGGGAAGGGATAGTTAGGGAGTTTAGGATTGACATGTACACACTGCTATATTTAAAATGGATAACCAACAAGGACCTACTGTATAGCACAGGGAACTCTGCTCAGTGTTATGTGGCAGCCTAGATGGGAGGGGAGTTTGGGGGAGAATGGATACACGTATATGTATGGCTGAGTCGCTTTGCTCTGCACCTGAAACAATCACAGCATTGTTTTAATCAGCCATACTCCAATATAAAGGAAAAAGTTAAAAAAAAAAAAAAGATCTAGCTGCTCTACAGTTTGTTTGTTTGTTAATGTTCCAAATAGTTGGTCCACGGGTACAAAACTGAACTGTCATCTTCTGGGAGACACCCTATAATACTGTGGCATATTGATTGATTATAGAAATACAAATACATGCTATTATAAAATTATGTTTTAAATAATTTAACATTTTGTTATTAAAATAGCAGATACCGACAGTAAGTCAAGAGTCAGTCATGTCTTTAGAGTTGAAGGAAAACTATATAGTGTGGCTTATTTGAGAAAAATATATTTGTTACCCAAGAATAATGTCTTTCTTTCTCCCTCCTTTACTCTCTTTCCCCTCACCAACACACACACACACATTCTGTATATGTGTATGTATATATGTATATATGTATATGACTCAGCTGAAAAAAACAACATAGCTGAAATTGTCAGTCACTGAAATATTTATTTCTGTGCCTCTAAATCAATGTATTTTGTGACCTTGGTATCCCAAACAGGTTTAACATGTTTTTTATTTGTTTGTCTTTTTCCAATTTGATATTATTGATTGTTGCAGTGTACTAGTCTGGGTTAAATGCTTGGAAACAAACCAGAGTTTCGTGGAGTTGGCCCCATGCTCTTTTTAATTTTAAAGATCATGGGTTGCTTCTGAGGATATTGTGTTTAGAGTGTCTGGTTCACTTTGTGTTAATGGTAGTTCAGGGGCTTAACCTGAAAGGCTCTTAGTCTTTAAATCACCTGAAGGAGGGAAAAACATATTGGTGTGGAACTGGGACTCTATTGTCTAAGATTTTATGGTACTTTCTCTTACTTTTACTCCTCTTATTTTTTTGTTTTTAATATTTCTTTCAGAGAATAATTGCCAACCATAGAACTATTGGTATGTCACTTGCTTAAGAAATGTTTTAAAATAATACAGCTGAATGTATATGCAACACAGAAACAGACTCATGGATATAGAAAACAAACGTGGTTACCAAAGCAGAAAGGGAAGTGGAGAGGAACAAATAAGGGGTACAGGATTAACAGATCCACACTAATATATATTTAATAGATAAGCAACAAGGATATACTGTATAGAACAGGGAATTATACCCATTAGCTTGTAATAACCTATAATGGAATAGAATCTGCAAAAACGCTGAATCACTCTTCTGTACACTTGAAACCAGCATGATATTGTTAATCAGCTATACTTAAAAAAAGTTTTAGATGGAAGTGGGCAATAATGTAGTGAAGTGTCTATTAATAAAAAATAAATAATGGAATGTGAACTTGGGCTTTATAATACCTTTTGGCATAGTGTTTCCTCCTCAGTAGCACATTCATTTCTTATTATAAAATAAGTTATTTTTTAAGAATCAATTTCTAACTGAATAAGGGTGAAAAATATTAGCAATTCTCTGTTTTGTTCACAGAATAAGGATGTTGTAGCACATAGAAAAATCAGATTTATAAATAACTTCAAAATGGATTCACTTTTTATAACTGTACCATATAAAATGAGGTATGAAAAACGTTATTTTAAACTGCAGTAGCTCGGAAGTTAGGGAATTACTTTCAGAATATTGATAAACAGAGGATTGCATTTCTACTGTTTCTTTTTTCCCCGAAGGCACACAAATAAAAAGTTAATTTTTATAAGAGAGCGATTGTTAAGTCACAAACAGATTTTTTGAGAGTTTCTTCTATAGTGACCAGTTGTGTACGAAACAAATTATTTTCAGTCTAATTGCAGGCTGAGTAGTTGGGCCACCCTCTCTGCTAAGGTTGAATTTCATTTGAACTTTCTAATAGTATGATCTGTTTTCAGAATTTAATAACTGACTCAAATATTTAATAGTGGAAGCTTTCATTATTAAAAAGAAATCAGGATATATTTTTAGAAGAACTAACTTATTTTCCTTATCAGTTTTATCTACTTTAGGAGAAAAGGAGGAGAATGAAACCAATCTCTTTGTGTACTTAAATAGACATTAATGCTATAACCCCAGCAAATAATTTATTTCAGTGTATATCATCATTCCAAAGAGTTGGGAAGCTCCAAATGGCATTAATAACTATTCTTCTAGCTCTCCTGAATAGCAAATTGCACTGACTGTGTGAACCTCTTCACTTGTCTGCTGGATAATCATTCTTTTTAATACTCAAATATATTTTCTAGACCAGTTTTCGATTGTACACTGTCAACTTTTGCATTGCCTAACAATTTTCTGTTAAGTAGAATGGCTTGTTTTGAAATGCAAGTGGGGAAAGCTGAGAGCTGAAAGGTTTTGTTTCCATGTGTCATTCTATAAATAGATGACAAAAGATCATTAAATGGATTAATTTATAGGCATCCTTAGAAATAGAATGTTTTTACATAAAAGCATGTTGTAAACCTTTTTAATTAAATTGCATTGTACCATGCCCTCTCTTCCCCCCCAGGGCATTCTTGACCTCTCACCTCTTGTTTTGTCCTACAGGCACTCCACTGCTGGTGAGGAGAAGCAGTGACCCAGCACCAAGCCCACCTGCTGATGCCCAGCCAAGCGCTTCACACCCCAGTGGCCAGAGTCTGAAACCTGTTATTCCAGTAGGTATCCTGCCGTTTGCATTCCTAATGAAAGATCAAAGCGCCTTACCCATAAACTAACTGGGACTTTGCAGTCTTAAGTAAGTGGATAATTAGAGCTTTTGATAGGATATATAGTGTTAGTTATAATAATAGCTAGCATGAGCTATGGCTAGTATATAGTTATAGTGATAGCTATTATTTACGGAGCACCAATTATGTGCCTAGCACTGTTAAAAGGGCTTTACATTAAGTCATCTGTACTTCCACATCAAAGTACAAACATGTTTTTGTCTCCATTTCACTGATAATGAAATTGAGGCAGAAGGAGGTTTAGTGATTTGTCGAAGGTCACAGCTAGTAAGTGGCAGAGCCGAGATTTTAACCCAGGTGGTTTGGCTCCAGAACCTATGCTCTTAACCAGTGCACTATACTGTTGGGTTTCCCATCCTTCTCCTTCATAATGCTCCAAGAGGTAGTTTATCTATTTCCAGTATGTTAATACAATACAGTGCTTTGTGAAGTCATACCATGGTGAATGGTGATAGAGTTTCAAGCTACCAGTATCACAGACATGTGGTACCAGGACTGGGTTTCTAGATCTCAACATTCAAATTAAGGAAAAATAAAATTATATACCAAAAGTGCTTAAACCTAGGTATACCTATAAATGCTCTACATAGAATTGAGAAGTTAAGTGGAGAATAGTTTCCTGAAGAGACAATGCCCTCCTTCCATATGGAGCTGTGGGATTTTTCTGCTAAGTCCTGAGTTGCTTTGAAGAATTGTAATTTTGGTTCATCCTCTGAAATAGCCTGAGAGTTAGATTTTGGATAATGGCTGCGTATCACTGCAATAGGTGATCTTCAATAATGTAAGCATATTTAAAAGTCTCCTAAAAGCAAGTCTCTTCTCCATTTTAAGTCTCACTGTGTGTAGTGCCTTCAGAACAAAAGCAACATTTTTGGTATGTAGACATGCTAAATGAGCTAAATGGATTCTCCCAGTTTGGTATAAAATATTCTTATCAAGAACCAGTGTTAATGTGTGTGAGGTAGGAGTCACCATAATAAATCATGGGGTAATTACTCATAGGTTTGCAGCAATATTCGGGCATGTTTCTTTTGTTAAGCAAGGGAGTGTCCTGAAAGTAGTTTAGATGTAATGTTTTCTCACTTCCCATCCTTTTAAAGAAACATATTTAATGGAACATTACTTTAGTAAAAATCAGGTGTGTGTGTTCTGTTCTAATGATGAGTACAAACAGAACCAGTATGTGGTATGCTGTGTGTGTGTGTGTTTAATGCCCACTGATTGAGACCATGTTAAGCCTGAATATATTTGGATTGGAGGAAGAGAAGAACTATAAAAACGAGAAGAATTACATAAAAGAGAAAAAACTATAATTTACTGCTTATTTTTACAACATTAATACACCCTGAAACAAAAGTGTGATCTGTGTTACCATGATTTACATGCAGAAACCCCACCAATATTAGGTCTGTGTTTCTATCACTTAGGCTCTGTGTTGAGACCAATTGAAAATACAACAATATAGCTTGCCCTAGAGGAAATGAGGGCTACTATCTTTCTGCTAGATTCTGTATCCTTACCAAAATATGATATTGTTGAATTCCAAGTTGAGGTATTTGGAGAGGGAGGTGTATTATTACTAGCAAAAATGCAAATTCTTATTCAAGAAGAAATGCTGGCACCGAAAATCCTTTTACCTAACCTATGCAAATTATCGAACATGGGTCAGTCCCTATGTATCAACAGTAGAAAGGAAAGCACATTTCCTCCTTCCCTCCCAGAGTTCTCTGTGGATGATGAAGTTCAGACCTGAGACTCAAAGAAGAGAATCTGGTCCTTGCCTTGCCCCAGAATAATGGCACATCCTAGGCTTCTCTTGCCTCAATTGTAAAATAATCTTCATGCAAACTTTAATCCTTAATGTTACAAGGAGCAGGCATTGTACCTTATTTATCTTTCTTTCTCTAGTCCCAAGTACATGGAAGGTACTCAGTGTATGTGTGTTGGACGCAAGACTAATATTAGTCTGGAAAAAGTCCTAGAAATTCTCAGCAATTACCCAACTTTTCTAACTCAGATATTCTCTCTGCTCCCCCAAAGAATCTGCCAAGTGAGTGTTTATCTGCCCTAAGGTCTGGATCACCCCAGGCAAGTGTAAAGTTAATAAATGAAGACATTTAGGTGTGTCTATTTTTTACCTAGAAGGAAAATGCAGTTTGCGTGTGTGTGTTTGTGTGTGTGTGTGCACACGTGTGTATGTATGTATTATAACTCTCTTCCTTTATCCCTGCACATCCTAACTCGTGGGCTGGTCAGACCTGATTGTCCAATATCATAGCCACTGGCTACATGTCGCTATGGAGTATAAGAAATGTATTTTAAGTGTGGCATGCACACTAGATTTCAAAGATTGAAATATGAAAAAAGTAATGTAAAAGATCTCAATAATTTTGCATTGACTACACATTGAAATGATACTATGTTTGGTAAACTGGATAGAATACAATATAAATTGTTTTCACCTATTTCTTTTTACTTTAAAAAAATGGCTACTAAAAAATTAAAAATTACATCTGTGGTTCACATTCTATTCCTATTGGACAGAGTAGCTCTAGACCAAAGTAAAATTGGAAATAGCACTAATGAAATGGTTTGAGACCCTTGGGAGAAAGTTCTTTGAGTTGCAGAATATCTCTGGGATAACAGTATGATTAGGTTTGCCTGGGGCAATCCTAGTTCATGCCTGTTGTTCTGGCATATTTATTAATAGTGTCCCTGCTAACTCTCAGAGGTGTCCATGTATGGATGATAAATTATGTGGTAGCCTACGCATAGCCCTGTAGTCACTTGTATTGTTTGTTCAGTGATCAGAGGAGTAGCCTTTCAAGGAAACCATGGGGACATAAGAACGACAACTCTTACATGGGAGCACACTGCAGAGAGCGTTCTGTGTGGCAATGACCTGAGCCCAGGTAGTACAGAATCTGAGAATATGGATTCTTCTCCATCTCTCAGATTCTGTAATTCTACTCGATGCCTCCTCCACTTCAGCGACACCATACTTGATTCCTATGATTTGATAAGTGATGACGAACATGGGGAGCCTGTGATAATGTACCCATGTAGCAAATAATATGAAAAATAATTGCTTAAAAAGCTCTGTTCAATTGCATTTCATTTCAATATCCAAGAAGAAAGGCAATGACAACAAAATTTCCATCTCTTAAACAGAGTGTTCATATGTAAGTTATTCACAGATGGCAGGGCCCCAAGTGGGTTATATTCATTCATTCCCAAGAAATGAAACTTACTTACAACCCACAGCATAAGAAGCTGTAAGGATGAATATTTGACACATTTGATTATATTGAAATATTGCCTTTAAAACCACAGTTGATGATTGTTATTTTTAGTTGTATTTCATTAGGCTTGCTATAGGGAGGAGAGTTTTCTCTGATGTCTGGAGATATGTTTTTGAAATGTCAGAAAAGTTGCGCTTGTTTTCTGGCTGGTGAAGTTATTACATATTGGTTATTTAAGATGTACACCATCAAACAAGTTGGAGTTTTAAAAAAGGGTTTAAATTAGAAAAATCAGATCCTCTGCAAGCTTCTAATTCTGTGTATACTGCAAAGCCACTAAATCTCAGTATTTGTCACTTAGAGTACCACCAGATAAACAGCACAGGAATTTGTTTCCTTTCTTCCTCTTTTCATAAACCTATCCAGTTAATCAGAATAGCATGATTATTATGTGCAAATAGTAATGACTGTTTTTCAAGGAGTAGAAAAGTCAATTCTACTGACTGCTTTTGAATCAAAGAAAGAGAATCCTGGGGGCAAGATATTGTAGTGAGAGCCTCCCTTATGGGCAGTCTTACCTTCCTTGCCTTGATTGTAACCTGGTGTTCTTGACTTAAGGGCAAGCCATAAAACCAGGTTCTTGAAATTGATGTTCCTGAATTTGCGGATGGAAGAGAACTCTAAAACAGATGTGATTTTTTTCCCTTAATATCCGGTTAACTACCATGGTTGTTTTGTGTTTTAATGACTGTTTATAGTTTCACGTTTAACCCCTAAGGCAAAATGATCCTGCAGGGTGAGTAAATTAAAAAGTGGATTCCTGAAAATTATAATGCTGTGGTTGTTCTCTTTGTTTGTTCTAAAACTATTACTTGTCTTGATTCACCAAAATAAATTAAGACAATACTGGTCTGTTTTTTTAAGTCTGTGTCTATAATATATACATTTTATTTCAAAAAATAACATGGCAATTTTTGAAGTTGTTAAATTGGAACTCCATGGGTGGGTTTCAGAGGGTCTGTTAACTCTCTGAAGTTTTATGCCATGGCATGGTGTGTGTGTGTGTGTGTGTGTGTGCGTGCGTGCGTGCGTGCGTGCGTGCGTGCACGTGCATGTGTGTGTGCATGCGTGCATGCGTGCGCGTGTGTGTGTGTGGGCATGCGGGTGCGCTTCCTGAAGGGGCTCTATCACTTATCAAATGTTAAAAGGAATACAAAAGATCAAGAACCACTTTTTTGGGGGGTTTAGGATGAAATAATATGGGAAAGCTACCAATTCTCAGAGTATGATGAGTGATAAGGAAGTAAAGTGGAAATTGCTGCTGTCCTCCAGATGTGTATTAAATAATTAAGGTTGTTTCATCATATTATTACCTTTCCCTTCCAACACATAGTATGTAAATCCAAGAAGTACAGATGAATGGAAGTTTTTGAATTGCTGCATTGAGAGGTCCAAAATAACTCTTTGGTCAGTAACAGCACAGTTCGTAGCAGCAGTAAGATTGGGAGAAAGGGGCGCCAACTCCTTTGGGAAGACACCCTGGGGAGAAGAATTCTTTCCAGTGGTCCTGTGTTTTCAGTAGGAATGAAAAGTGAAAATACAGTATCCAGTATCAGTTTTGTGGAGTTTTTGTTATTTCATCAGCAAAGATAATGGCAGGTAGCTTCCAGTGAGAGAAAATCTTTCCAGTGAGTAGAAGCGTTCTCTTTGTGTCTTGCATATATGTATTGATTTGAGAATTTCCCCTTGGATGTCACATATATTGAAGTTATTATAGCCAGTGTTGCTCCTGGATTAAACACTTTCAAATCCATGAAAGGAATTACTGAAATATTACAGAGAAAGTTAAATAGCTTGGCTTTTCGGATTAAAATCATCAAATTGTCACTGACATGTCAGAGGACTTTTGGTTGTGGGTTGCTGACTGTCAAAATCCAACATAGGAACTTAATGAAAATTCTGAATGACCAAATCATATTTTTCTATCCATTAGATATACAATTAAGCAGCTATAGAAATAGGGGAACAAAATAATCATTGTAGACTCTGATATAAATTAGAAGGAAGGCTCTATTCATTGTCATTGAGGAGAGATGGATACTGAGGAATGAAACAGAGGGAGAAATAGCATGTAATATATAATCTCATTATTTAGAGATACTGAAGCCTACAAAAGGTTTTTCTTTTTTTTCCCCCCTCCTGACACAGTGATTTAATAATAGTCCTGGTGTTTGTAACTCCAGCTGTTCACGCTGTGTGCTGATAAGCCAGAGCTTGGAGACACATTGCAATGATGGTTTTCATATGGCTTTGTTTTTAAGAGATAAAGCTGCCATCCAATATTTCATGGGGCCAAATGTTTACTTAGTTTGGCAACTTTAGGCAGCATAATTTCTGAAACAGTTACGTTTGTAAGACTCACATTCAGCTGGGGAAAATCTAGAAGCCCAGTTTATTCTGTGAAAGAGTTTTTCACCAAACTTTGCAGGAGTTGGTGAAACAAATTTAGACAGTCTGAATGTCTGTGCCATGACTAATGAAGAAACCTGGGGACTGTGACCCCTGTTTAGGTGACTGCTCCCCCATCATTCTTCTTGGGTCTAGTCCAGAACTGAAAGTCTAAAAAGAGGGATCACTATTCAGAGGTCAGCCTCAGAAATTAAAGAGGTAACCATGACATGTCGTCTTTTGCTGTTTAGATTGATCTGCACGTAATGAAATTGAATGAGTTTACTTTTATGCCAACATAAATTGATTAATCCCTTAGATGTCCATGACCTCTGCCATGTGCCATCCAGAAAGCATAATGCATGGTCCCTGTCCTCAGGAAACTTACAACCCAGTTATGAAGACCAGAGCTAAAGCAATTAAGCCTAGCAACCCACCAGCAAGTATCAAATCATCAAATAATATATTTTTAACCATTAAAATTAATGTCCTTTGCCTTTAGTCTGTACTCTGCTCAGCCTGTCATGGGAATTACCATGTGTACTATCTCTAGCTCTTATCTCACTCAAATATAACTGCTTGTTTAAATGTCTGTTACAAGATGGGGCTCCTTAGAGGCATGAGCTGATGTATTCATTTTTGTATGCAAACCCACAGACACAGTACCTGACACATAAATATGATTTAGGTGATTAAAACTTTTACTTCTGAGATGGGCAAAATGAATTCAGTTCAGCAACTTTTAACTGTTTTGTAAAGATGTGTTAATTTGTGTGTATGTATGTGTATACATATATATGGATATATACACACACACATATGTATATATGAATTAAAATGTGAAAATTGTGAAATTACCTGTATACATACTGTTTTTCTCCCTAAATAGCTTTAGGTTAGGATTTTCTGCTTTAGGACAGTGTGTTACCTGTGTTTTTTAGTGTTGTCAAGGGGAGAGAGATATTTAAACACAAGTTCTCCACTTGGAGTTTATGATGTGGATGGGTGGCTGAAGTCAGCAGTTTCAAGTGAGGCCTGATTTATCTTCTTACAATTCTAGCAATGACTCCATCATAGAAGTTGATTCTGAGAAAATAGAATTATAGGAAAAGAACAAACCTTGATAATTCTAGAGACGAACATTATAAAGCCTAATTTTGTTAGTGTCTGTGAAATGTGAACAAAGAAAATAATTTAATAGTCAATGGAGTCAATTATCTGAGTTCTATCTCTTTGTAATAAAACTATGAGTTCTATGATCAAAAAGTTAGTAATCTCAGTAGTTACAGCTTTGTAATTTTCTAATAACTATGTTCAAAGAACTTAGAAAATCCTTGATTAGACTAGAAATTTCTGGACAAGATTCCTCTCTTATAGCCATCACGTCTGAAGATTTCCCCTTCAAACTTTCCCTTATATTCCATCTTCTTTAAGAAGTTCTTCTGGTTTCAAGTGATTTGGAAGAAAATAAAAATGAAAATCCTGATATGTGAATTAATTCAAGAGCATGGGAACATTTACAAGGTGTTTCTTAGCAAAACACTAATAAGCATCTCATGTTAATAGCATGGGCAGATGTGATTTGACAGTGTTGTTTGAAATTTGGTAAAGATGATGTTTAAGGTAGCTTTACTCTACCTGATTGCATCAGTAACTCTGTGACCCTGAGAAAATCATTTACATCATGGATGATTTCCACAGAAATTTTGTGTCACTAATAGGAAATAATAAACAGAAATTCTATATGAACTCCTGTTGTTCTTAAGGACTCAGACACCCGAACTAGCAACTTCAGGGTTCCCGATGTAAATTATTAACTTGACTGGTATGGTATGAATTCATCTTTAAATTTCCTTTTAAGGCCTCAATATTTTTTAGTGCTCATGAAATGAGGCTATCTTTCTATGCAAAACGTCAAACTTTATTGCTCAAGGTAGTGATATCAAGAAATATATATATTTTTAAAAAGCTAAATACACAAAGGCAGCAGCATAAAAACATACATACGTCTTCATATGCACACTTAAATTCTTCGGAGGAGAGCACTGCTTAGACCTGTAGACTAAAGTGCAGGTAGATCACGTTACTTTAAAGTGAAAGCTCAAGGGTATGGATCATGTCTTATGTAAGTTCTGATCTGCTGTATGCCCCTTCTGTGTTGTGGACATTTACTGAAGATTGATGACATGGAAGGAAAGAGTTAATGAAAGTTCACCTTGAGAAGAAACAAGGCAATCAGTATTGAGAGGAAAATTTTTTTTTTCCCTCACAACCTAAACTCTTCTGAAGTGCAGGTTTCATTTTGTTTTCTTCTTTCAAAATCTAGTCATCGAATGACACTGTACAGACATTTAAAAGACGTTTCTCTTTCTCAAGAGGGTGGCCCCTTTCCTAATAGCTCTGTACTTTAAAGTGGAATTCTGATTTAGATGAATCACATTTTAAAAGTAGCTACTGTGTGTGTTTCACGCTTGTGGAAACATGTAGTGTCCTCGAAAGCAGCATGTGAGCTTGTCACCGTACAGCTTTTGATGTCTGATTAGACGATCATAGGGACATCTGGAGTAAGTTAGTTTTGAAGTTACTGGTGTGAGGCGCTGGAGAATCTAAAGCCTTCTGACAGACTTGAACCAGTGAAAACATCACTACTTTTAGCAAATCTTTTTTAACCTGCAACTGGCTGACAATTTTCTGACTGACGTAGCCCTGATGTTTTCCAACTGACTTTCCAGCCCCCTTTCTCTACAGAACTCCCTACCTTTCAAGCAAAGAATGGGTAAGCGGCATTTGTTGTAAAAATCATAAAGGATTATCCCCCTTTAAAAGGAAGAGGCAGATTCTTAAGCATCACAAGTCAGAATTGATGGACTTGCTTAAAGAAATGGTATTGTCTCCTTTTCTTTGCCTTTAATTTCAGTCACTGTGTCAATCACGCATGTTTCTTAATTTTTAAATAAAGTATGTTTGACACTCAGCTATGTTCTATGAAAATCCAAAGATAATTAGGCATCCAAAGCAGTTGATATTGCTGTAGTGTTATACCACAGTTTTAGAACACCTATCAAAAGTTCATAACATTTATCCTGTCAAAATGTTATTTGAATAGTCTTATTAAATGTAAGTATTGTTTGGTTAAATGTTGTGTAAATTGTCCAGTGAGGTTTTACTGGTATAAGATGATTCCTCAATATTTCGTGAATAAAATTATTGTATACCTATAAATATCTGAATATATTTACAAAATTTGACCATGTCCTTCTCCTGCCCTGAAGCAACTGACCATTTCCCAGGATACATTTTAAATTTCTTGGTATGCCTTTTTTTATTGTAGCAAAATACATATAATATAATTTTTAACATCTTAACCATTTTAAAACGTATGGTTAGATTTCACTAAGTACATTCATATTATTGTGCAACCAGGACACTGTGCCTCTCCAGAACTCCTTTTATCTAGCAAAACTGAAATCTATACTTATTAAACAGTCAATCCCCATTTCCCCCTCTCCCTAACCCCTGGCAATCACCATTCTACTTTCTGTATCTATGATTTTGACTACTCTCGGTATCTCATATAAGTGAAATCATAAAGTATTTGGTTTTTGTGACTGGCTTAATTCATTTAGCATTATTTCTTCAAGGTTTATTCATGTAGCCTGTGCCAGAATTTCCTTCCTTTTTAGGGTGAATAATATGTATATGAAACATTTTGCTTATCTGTTCATTCATTAATAGAGACTTGTGTTGCCTCCATCTTTTAGCTATTGTGAATAATACTGCTATGGATGTTGAGTGTACAAATATTGTTTTCAGACCCTGCTTTCAATTATTTTGAGTATATACCCAGAAGCGGAAATTCTGGATCATATGGTTATTAAATTTTTAATTTTTTGAGGAGCCACCATACTGTTTTCCATAGTTGTACCATTTTATATTCTCACCAACAGTGTGCAAGGGTTCCAGTCTTTCTACATCCTCACCAATGCTTGTTATTTTCTGCTTTTTTAAAATAGCCATCCTTACGGATATGAGATGTCATCTTGTGGTCTTGATTTGCATTTCCCTAATGATTAGTGATGTTGAGCATCTTTTCATATGCCTGTTAGTCATTCATATATCTTTCTTGGAGAAATGTCCATTCAAATCCTTTGTCCATTTTTGAACTGGGTTGTTTGTTTTCGTTGTTTTTGAGTTTGGGGAGTTCTCTATATAGTCTGGATGTTAATCCCTTATTTGGATAGATGATATGCAAATATTTTCTCCCATTATGTAGGTTGCCTCTTCACTCTGTTGACAGTGTCCTTTGATACCCCAAAGATATTCATTTTTCACGAAGTCCAGTTTATATACTTTGGTGTTGTTGCCTGTTTCTTTGTTGCTGTATCCAAGAAATCTTTGCCAACTTCGGTGCTGTGAAGTTTTTGCCCTTTGTTTTCTTCTAAGAGTTTTATAGTTTTAACTCTTATGTTTAGGTCTGTGATCCATTTTGAGTTAAATTTTGTATGTGGTATTGGGTAAAGGTTCAACTTCATTCTTTTGCATGTGAATATCCACTTTTCTCAGCACCATTTTTTGAAAGTACTATTCTTTCCCTTCATCCTTGTTGAAAATCATTGACCATATGAGCAAGGGTTTATTTTTGGTTTCTTGGCATTACTTTTTACAGCCTAACCTCAGCCTATATGTCTAGCTTCATCTCTAGCATGCTGCCTGCAGTTTCTCACATGTGCACAGAATGATCCTGTGTGTCTTTGTCCAGCTGTTTCTTCTGCCAGGCAAACGACAAATGTCATTCATCCCCTTTCCCCTTAGTCAATGTGCAATTTTCTTTCAAAACCTAGTGCAGTGGTCTTTCTTTCACTAATACTTCCCTAACCTCTTTCTGTTATGGGCAGAATTAACCATGTCCTGCCCATGGCACACTGTCATATCTTTATTATAATTCTTTCTACCTCATGTTATAATTTTCCACATTTTATAATTCCCTTACTAGACTCTGAACTCCTTGTGAGTGGATCGAATTTTCTTTCACATACCCAGAACGTAATATCTTTCCTAAAGAACAGAGGGCACTTATGAAAGGTTTATATAAAGAACAGAATGGAGTACATTTTCCTATCACATAATAGCCTATTTAAATTGCAGGGTAATTTAATTGCAGTTTTAGTAGCATTAATCTGCATGCTAGGTCTGCCAACAGATGGCCACGTAATACTACCCGGGATGTCATGGAGGGAGGGCCTTTCTTTGCTCAGTTCTAAGTTCATGTCAGATGTGGACACTTCATTATACATATTTAAATATGTTATTTCATCCCATAAAAATCTGCAAGTTTGGCTTTATTTACTCTGTTTCATAGATGAAGAAGCTAGGGCTCACACAAGTTAACTCATTTGCCCCAGATTATGTAGCTAATAAGTAGCAGTGCTAGAAATTTTACTTCAGATATGTTGTAATCCAAAGTGTAACCTCTTCTCATTCTACCACTCAAATCAAATGTTACCCTTGGAAGTAGCACCCTAGAGTCTATACCTTTGTCCCATAGATGCTGCCATTGCTCAACTGCTTTGGGCAGTCTTCACTTGAAACTGCCTTCAAAGCCAGTTTATGAGGTGCTACCTAAAATATATGTATATATATATATATATATATATATATATATATATATATATATATATATATGTTGTTTAATCATTTTATACTCACATGTTATTTTTCCACCAAAAATGATATTGTTTTATTTGATGCCACAATTTATACTGTAAAGTTGGTCTCAAGTAACTTGACTGTTTATACAATTTAGATATCCCTATGCAGCAGAAAAATGTGCCAACACACACACACACACACACACACACACATCTGATGCAGGCATTAAAAATATTTATGGAAGTATAGATTCAGGTGTTCTTTAGCAGCAGAGTTTTATAGCCATTCTTTGTTTATCCAATTGTCTAGTAGTTGAGACAACTAGGTTTTATCCCTAACTCATCCATTGGCTCTTTGTCAAGGTAGGCAAGTATAATTTTGTTCACTGTCTGGAAGAAGAAGATTGTCTTCTCTCTTGCACACAGTGGAATTGCGAGGTTAATGCCTTTTATCTTGAGTATAGCATTTAGCAGACTGTGGATGCTTAATATATGTTAATAATAGTGATAATAATGAATGTTGATAATTAAAGGTCTTTTATAATTACCAAATTTCTAATGTGTGTTAAATATAATTAAAGAGAAATGATTTAAATTAATATGCATGCGCACAAAAGCTAGAGCTAGCCACAGCTTTTATTTTTAGCTTCTTAACCAACATCATGGATGTGAATCCAGTATTAGGTCCAATTATTATTATAGTTTCACTCTGGTCATGTATGCAGAACCCATGCAGGATCTGGAAACTAGAACTGCATCTGTTTGAGTTGAAAAGCACAGTAATGAATGGGAAACCACAAAGGACTTTTGTGATTGGAGCTTGACCATGTGAAATTGTGCATCAGACATTATTATAGTCTATTGCCGTAACAACCTCTGAGTTCCATGAGAGAAAGGTACTTTTCCTAGAAGCTGGACACCATCCCTGGAGTGGGTAACAAACAGATCTGCCTGGAAGGGCTCAAAAGGTGTAGGTGGAATAGAGGAAACAATATTCATAAATAACTTCCCATGAAATTCAGCTTGGAGATTCATCCTTTGAACTCAGATTATTTCATAAGGTATTAGAGAGGTAGATGGGAGCTGAGAATTCTGAGAGGCAGCAGGCTGAAGTGGTTAAGACCATGGACTCATAAGCTTGACTGCCTGATTCAAATCTAGTTCCACCACTGAGTAAAGGGGTGATTTTTGTCAAGTATGTCCCTTCTTTTGGTCTCACTTTTGTCATCTATAAAATAGTGATAACAGTACTTACCTTACAGGGTCATCTTGAGAAATAAACGAGCGGTTATTTGTAAAAATTCTTACAATATATAGTAAGTACTATATGTGTTAAATAAATATATGTGTTGGATTTGAGTCATACATGAAGGAGGAAAGGGTGGTAGGGTAAAGTGGACTCTACAAGCAATTCTGAGAGTCATTTTTTTTAAAAGCTGACCTTTATCAGGTTTAGCTTTAATTTAAGGAAGTCACTTAGCACACAGCTAGAAAAAAATACTGTTTCCAAAGTTGAACATTAAATGTATGTAAATGTTAAATGTATGTTGAGTGTCTTTTGTTTATAGAGACCCTTCCAATTTCTTTTCAGTTGAGTTGGGGGAAGGAAAAAAAAAAAGAAAAGAAGAAGAAAAAAAGAACCCTCCAAAGACCAATTCTTAAAGCAGTATTGGAACTGCATCAATGAATTCATCCCTAGTTTTCCTCTCTTGATGTGAAATGGTTTTCTTCCTTGTAAACATTTTGTTTAAATTGAAAACCTAGAAAGAAACAGGAAAGGAGTGTTATTAAGAAACAGGGCAATTTCTAATGGTTCAAACGTGTCATTCATCTCCTGTACTTTTCTGAAAGCCCTGCCCTTCGGTGTTTCCCTAGCTTGCTCTTCTGCCCCCTTGAATCACCTTTCTCACTTCTCTGCATGGCAGACACCTTCTCATCTGCTAAGGCCAGGCTAAAACATCACTTGCTTTTTAAATCTCTTTTCAAAACCCTACTCCCTGGCAGAACTTTGGTGCCGTTTCAGCAATATTGTTAATGTATGACATAGCGTTTGTTGAGATCATGACGAAAATATTTTTGGAGGAGCAGTATTTAATACAGGACCGAAATATCAGAGGCCAGAGACACGATACCTAGAGAGCACAGTATGGGTGCCTCTCATATCACACACTGATTCCCTGACTCAGGCATACTCTGCTGTGCCTGGAATTGAGCCAACTCTTTCCTTCTGGTTCTGTTGTCCCCCTCCCCGCATGAGAATGGATCATACTTCTGCCATGAACGGTATCATGAACACTTATCATTTTTATTTGTATGTTTCCCTCCTTCCTTTGGAGTGGAGGTGCTCTGAGGGCAGAGAATGTGCTTTTTGTCTTGGTAGCCTAGCACTTAGCATATGGTAGGTATTTAATAATTGACTGAATAAATGAATGAGTGATAAAGATAGTGGACAAGCAACTGGAAAGAAAGAAAGAAAAATGAACAAATTCTCTGATTCTCACAGACTGATGTTTTTATAGAGAGAATATTTTAAAGGCAGTATTGAAAGAATACATAATTTTAAAAGGTAATGTAGATAGTATTGTTTGTTGTTCTTTTCTACATTCACTGTTAAATGATGAACAGATGGACTTCATTCTTCATGAAAAGCATTTAGCTATCTCTACGTTACAACATAAAACAGAGCACACATAGACCTCTGAGAATATTATGCCATTTCTGCATTTTTAATATAGTTCAAACCCAGTCCCTTTCCAGCTTCTTTCATTTTAAACATGCTGGCAATGGTGGGGGAGGGAGTTTGTTTGGAAATGATTATAATCATTTAAGTTCAGCTGCTGATCAGTGCTTTCTTAACCATTTGAAAATATGTAATTTAATTTAATTACCTATGTATATTTGGGGGATTAATTATAGAACCTACCAAAATAACCATTTAATGTCAAAATTTGAGTTTTTTTGCAGTCTGTTTTGATGAATAGGTAAAGTAGAATTTGGAGACTTTGTGCGAGTTGTAAAGGTACTCTATAGCCATTTCTTGTGTGACTGCACCCATGTGATAGACAGCCTTTGGGTAAAAAATTTTGTTTTGCCTTGTGTCTACCACCTATAGTTAAACTGACTTATTGCACCACGTAACCTAAAACAATTTACCTTAGGAATTGCCAAACTGATTTTTGGTTTCATAGTTCTGGCTACTTTTCAAAGTAGCGGGCCAAAGATAACATAAAACTAAATATTTTAAAGCAATGAATCTAGGCATCCGTTTCAGGATAAAATTCTTCTGGCCTAATTCGGAGAAAAAAATTGTCTAGTTTCAGCTCATTGCATGGTTCCCAACTGATATTACACTTGGAAACCATTATGGAAGATTAAGGCTTTGTCAAGTTCTCATAATACTTTCCCACTTTTGACTACATGAACTTGCTGGGATCTTTCATTCCTAAGTTTGGGCTAACTCTGCAAAAGGGTTCGTAATGTCTTCCTTCATTTAACAAGCATTGGTACCATGGTTTGTGCTAAGGATTAAAAGGTGAGTAAAACATAGGCCTCTCCCCAGAGAGCTCCCTTTTATGTGTCTCTCTCCCTCATCCATTGAGGGGCACAGACATATAAATAGAAATTATGATACAATTCAGGTGCAGTGATTTTCCTATGGACAAGGAAAATCTATGGAAAACTAAGGAGAATTTGAAAGTAGTTCATGAAGGGTGCAAGTTTCACGGAAATGATGTGTCTTAAAGGATGACTGGGAGGCAACCAGGCCACATCATGGAAAAATATGTTTTAGCCGGAGGGTTACAAAACTAAAGACAGAGATGTGAGAAATAGTCTTCCTGAGGTTTTCCGGAGGAATTGCGAACACTTCAGTCTCGTTCAGAGGGTTTGGGGAAATAAGTGGCCAAATCATGAAAGACTATATATGTCATATAAAGGAGCTTGACTTTTATGTGTTACACAGGACCACTGAAGAATTTGAAATAGAGGGGTTACAGGTTCAACTTTGTAAAAGTCAGAGTAGAGATAAGAAACTACTTAGGAGTTTGTTATAGCATGATTGAGGACAGAACTGGCAAAGATCTGAATTATACCACAATTCCTTTATAGACAGGGACTCAGTGATTGATTGATTCGGTGATAATTACAAAACATCCACCACCACACTTTCTTTGTGCCAGTCAGTGTTCCAAGTGCTATCAATATATTATTCTCTCTAATCCTCATAACAATGATGGCTACCATTTATATCCCCACTTTATTGATAAGGAAATGAGGCACATAGAGACTAAGTAAAGGTCAAGTTGCTCAGTCATAAAGCTAACAAGTGGCAGGAATATTTAGGAAATAAAATCCACAGATCTTGGATAAGGGGGTAGAACATACAAGACATGTTAAGAATTCCCAGGGTCCACTTTTGTGTAGTGAGGCAGAAGAATGTTCTACTGTCAAACACACGGAACGTAGAATCAGTCTGTGGGCAAAGATACAAATAGAGGTGCTAGGAAATCAAAGAAGTAAGAGTTCATACCTTGAAGTCCTTGATGATCTTATTAAGAGCAGTTCCAGTAGAGGAAAGTGGGGTGGAAACGGCTGTACTGTTGGTTGAGAAGGAGATTGGAGACAAAGAAGTGGAAACAGCTCCTACGGAGCTTATGACATTAGGGAGGGCACACACAGAGTTAAAATTTATATGCCAGGAACCATTTAAGGACTCTTAATTTCAAGGAACTTTTGTACAGTGTAAAATGGCTCTGTCAAAAAATGAGCGGTATTTTGTTTTTCTGAGAATTCTGCCCGTAATCTATGAGCATGTTGAATATCTGTGTCTTGGGAAGGGAGAGATGCAGCTGGGCTTCAGGAAAAACTGGAATCAGAGACTCAACTAATTGTCTCTGCTTTATTATTTCATAGATTTCATCATGTTTATCTGCAGACCAGCTTCCTCAACAGAGGGGAACATGGCTGCTAACAATTCCAGTTTTACCGTCTCCAGAGAGGTACTAATTCTTTTCCTGGGCTCCAGGAAAGAAGTCTGGCAGCTTTCAGCTATGGCTACTTTAAATCAGCCGTGGCTACTCATGGCTATGGCGGGTGGCAGGAGTGGTCTGTAGCCACATAACATTTGCTGCATGGTCCATTGAGGGAAGAGCAGTTTCTAGCATGGGGAGGACTGGTCAGACGTTCCCATCCATGCAGACTCAGAGCCAAGGCCAGGTGTAAACAATCAATAATGACAGTACTGTAAGTTCAGGAAGAGCTCTGTGCACGAGTGGCCAAGGAAGCTTCAAGAAGAAAGATGGCTTGATATGGGTCTTAAAGGAAGGATGAGTATTAGATAGCCATAGAGAATTCAGTGAGCAAGTTCATGTTAACAAGGATATGTCAGTAGTGTTTGGACAGAAGCAGACCTTACTGGGCCGAGTAGAAGAATTCTGAATGCACTGTTTCTCAGAGTAATCCAAAGACAACTTACATCAGAAACACCTGAGAAGTTTGCAAAAACACCTATTCCTGAGCTATCTCCCAGTCTGTTGAATCAGAATTTTGAGAGTAGAGTCCAGGGAATCTGCATCATAAATGAGTACTAGTTATGATGTGCAATCTCCAATGTGATGGGAGAATTCTGTGAAATTCGGTTATAAAGAGAGACTGGACCTGGCCTGTGGAGGACAAGATGCTTGAGCACCAGGAGATGTGGTTAGCTATTTCAGCGGGTTCAGACATGAAAGAAACCCTTTGGAAGCATAATTTTCATGACTTATTCAAAGATGTGGCAGATAGAATGAAAAGATCACAATATATTTGACAAATTAATACACACTGAATTTGGAAGAAATAAATTAACTAACATTTTGCATAAAATTGTGAAGTTGTCAAAACCAAAACCAAAAAAAAAAAAAAAAGGCGGGAGAAAAAGAAAGTGGGACGGACGTTCTGTTGGAGAAGAAAGAAGTGGTGAAACACAAAGGAATTTTTTAAAATAGGGTAATTTGATGGGACCATAAAGACACCCTGACGTGATACCTTATTTAAGACACAAGCGTGTATTTTTATTGTCCCCATTTAATAAATCATAATTAGTATCATCAGCCTCATTGGACAGCAGACAAGGGGAAAAAAAAGAAAACACCTATCTCCCTAAAAAGAAGAGTTTTGTCTCAGGTCACAGAAGCAATAATTTAGGACATAGACTCCTTTGGGTCTGGAAAAGAACGTATCTCAAGTAACTAACTGACATTCACCAAATGTAAGAGCAGATAAAGTTTCCCCCAAAGATCCTGTGCACATTTTTCTGCTGCCTTTTGGCTAAGGCACTAATCTAATCTGATGTGTTGAACAGAATAGCCTGCCCTTTTAACATTTCTCTGTCTGGCAGGATTTCTGATATTTGGTTGCATGGTTAACATCAAGCCTGAAGAGAAAGTGGTTTCTGGTAAAGCAGTTTTAAGATAGGTTTTCTGACTCATGGAAGGCTATGCTGATGGAGGAACCGGTGAAGTAGATAATTGTGGTTTTTCTACCTGAATTAATAATACAAGTTCAAGTTACACAATAGCAGCAAATGTGTTGTGGACTAGGAATTGGGAGACCCACCTTCTGGTCTCAGCTGAGAGACTGAATTGCATGGCCTTGGAGACGGTACTTAACTTCCTGGGAACAGTTTTTTCATCTGTAAAATGAGAAAGATTAAATGTAAAATGAGAAATTATTAAATTGGGAAGTCTTGTATAACACTGATAGGAACATAAATTGGTATAATACATAAGGAAATTACCTGATCTTAATTCTCAGTTTAAGAATTTGTAATGAGGGAACGTTTTTCTACACCTCCCCCTCTTTTTTTTTGTTTATTTTTACAGCTTTTCTTTAGTTCTTAAATTATCTGATTTCAAGGAGTGTGTCTTTTATTTTCACTTTTTCATTATCTCTCTTAAATAGCCAAGAAGACGCTGAAAGAGTTGTAACTGTCTTGGGGTTGGCTTTCTCTAAACCTCATGCAGTGCTTGAAGTTACGTACCTGAGCAAAACTGGCAGTTCTAACTGGAAGGGAAATAAGATGCAATGATCTTAGTGGCAAACCAATACTCCCCTCTCTGGTCACCAAATATTTCTTTGCATTCATTTTTTTCTATTCTATTTTCTTATTCTGAATGCTAGGCTTTTTTTTTTTTTCTTTTAGGCATTAGAAATATATTTCCCAGTCTGTGACCTGTCTTTTTACCTTGATTTTTTTTATTATAAACAAGCTTTACATTTTAATATATTTATTAGTTTTAGTGTTGTGCTGTGTGTGTGTTTAAAAAATAATTTTTTACTGACTCACAATGATATTTTCCAATATTACTTTTTCTGAGAATTTTTAAGTTTTCACATTTAAACCTTTAATTCACCTGTAAGTTTTTAAGTGGTGTGAGTAGAGATCTATTTTTATTTTATTTTTTTGATATTGTACTGCCATTTAAAATAATTAATGAATGTTGATTATCAAGTGTTATTTCTGTTTTTTCAGATGATAATTTTTTTCCTTTATTCCCTGAGAGTAATGTATTCTGTCAGTACAGCCTCATGATAAAGGCTCATTGGCCATGATGTGTTGTGTTTTCTATATTGCTGAATTCAACTTGCTAATGTTTTATTTAGGATGTTATCATCTATGTAACTGAGATAGTTCTTTATTTTTTGCATTGTTTGGTTTTGGCACTATGCCTTCCATACCTTATGTAAGCTTCACTAAATGAGTAGACAAGCTTCACTGTGTTTTCCCCCCATTATCTGAAACAATTTGTGTTTACTATTGGAATTATGTTTTTGTAAATCATCTGTTCAGTCTGCGACTGCATATGTGTGTGTCTGTTTGTGGTTAGGGTGGGGCGTAGAAGGAGGTGGCTTATTCAGATTTTTTGTTTTGTCTACATGTATTCTGGCATGTTTCCAATTTTAAAAATCTCCAGAATATTATCTACATTGTCTTAGGTTTCCGAATTTATTGGTGTAGTCTTAGAATTTTAAAATAATCTCTGCTCTTTGTGTAGTTATGTTCTCCATCATCCCTAATATTGTTAATTTTTACATTTTCTATTTTTTTTCCTTGATCAGTCTTATGGAGATCTGTCTGTATTATTATTTTTAAAATTGTTTTCAAAGAAACAACTTTAGGTTTTGTCCGTCTATTCTTTTTCTGTTTTATTAACTTCTCTTATTTCCTTTATTCTGCTTTAGTTTTAAGGAAAGTAAAAGTAGAGAAACAGGGCCTCCCTGGTGGCGCAGTGGTTGGGAGTCCGCCTGCCGGTGCAGGGGATGCGGGTTCGTGCCCCGGTCTGGGAGGATCCCGTGTGCCGCGGAGCGGCTGGGCCCGTGAGCCATGGCCGCTGGGCCTGCGCGTCCGGAGCCTGTGCTCCGCAGCGGGAGAGGCCACAGCAGTGAGAGGCCCGCATACCGCGGAAAAAAAAAAAAAAAAAAAAAAAAAAAAAAAAAAGTAGAGAAACAATAACTCTAAGTTCTTTCCTAGTTTTTTTTTTTTTTTTGCAGTACGCGGGCCTCTCACTGTTGTGGCCCCTCCCGTTGCGGAGCACAGGCTCCGGATGGGCAGGCTCAGTGGCCATGGCTCACGGGCCCAGCCGCTCCGCGGCATATGGGATCCTCCCGGACCGGGGCACGAACCCGTATCCCCTGCATCGGCAGGCGGACTCTCAACCACTGTGCCACCAGGGAAGCCCCCTAGTTTTTTATATGGTTATCTATTTCACTTTCTTGCTTTAAATAAATGCACTTAAAATATAAATTTGCTTCTTCTCAAAGTACAGCTACGAATGTAGCAGCCTCCCTTAATTTTTGATTCACAGTACCTTCATTCATCATTCATTTGAGAACACTTTGATTTCCATTGTGATTTCATCTTTACTCTTTGATATGTAATAGTAGTACATTTTAAAGTTGATGAACATATCACTCTAGACCCATTGCTAATTTAATCACGGTGTTTATAAAGAGATTTATATGGTACTGATTTCTTGAATTTTGTGGTGATATTTTGTAATCTCGTGTATGGTTAATTTTTGTAAAAATTTAATACGTAATTAAAATGCGTATCACCTCCTTGTTTCTCTATTACCTCAAGATTCTTTGCTTTGTTGTTCAAATACCCTATATATGTTTGTTGTTGTTGTTGTTTCCCCCTGCCAGCTTCTGATAGAAGTGTGCTAAAATTTCCCAGTATGGTTATAGATTTGTCAAATTGTACTTCTAACTTTGTGAGATTGTGTCTTATGTATGCTGAGGCTATTTACAATTCATGATTGTTACATCTTGTTGATGAGTTCTTCCTCTTGTTTGAAGTTTCTCTCTTTATCCACATTAGTAAGTTTACATTAAATCCTATTTTATGTGATATATTTGCAACCACCAGCTTATTTTGGTGCCAGTCTTCCTGATGTATTTTCCATTCCTTTATTTTCAATCTCTGTGTGGTTTTTACCTTAGACATATAGATGGGGGGGGGTGCATAAGGGACATATAGATAGTGTCTTAAAATCTAATCTATGCATTTAGGTAGATTAGTCCAATACATTTCCAATTATTGAGATTAGGGATCTGTTTGGTCTTATTTCTGATTACCATTGGACTAATAGGCCCCCTCTATTTTCTTTGTTTCACATCTATACGTTTTTTGTGTTCTTTACTCGTTACTCATAAATTTTAATGTGTAAATTTTAATATCTCATGCTAAAGAGTTCTGAAGTAGATTTTAAGCACTGTGATACAACAGGCAGAATTAGCTGAAATGACAGTGGGGGCTTGCCCTGGGTTACCTGAAAAATAAGCTGGCTAGGACCAGGGCCCTCGCCCTTACCCTGAGAGGAAAGGGCTGCGCTTGAACTCATCTTCAGTGAGGCCAGTGGCTCCCTGACACCAGCAGCAGCTGCAGCAAATTCCCACATGTGTCAAGATCTCTAGGTTCAAGGCAGCTAGCCTCTGCAGAGCACCTCAGTAAACAGCTGGTATCCACGCACTGCACTGCCTGGTACCAAGCCCCTTATTTGTGCCACTGACAAGGCTACTCTCATACTCATCCTATAAAAAGTAAGAGTAATAGGGGATGTTCTGTGATGCCTACCCATGGCATGTCCAGCAGAACACCCTGGTCTCTGCTCAGCCTTCCTTGGGGTCAGTGGAATGATCAAGGAACCTGTGCTATCTCTTGTCTTCCTGCTATCCTCCATCCCTACTTCAATTTCCTCAACCCTGTTCCTTAACCCATTCTTTGTGAGGTTGTGAAATCAACGTGAGCCCTGTTGCCCAGTAGGTGGTGACTGCTAAAGTATCTGCTTGTGAAACTGAAACCATGACATACAATCTCCAAAAACTTACACGTGTATCCTAAAAAGCAGAAATCTTTTCCTACATTATAAATATAACATGATCATGCCTCGTGAAATTAGTCATTTTAATATCATAAACCTAATCCATGTTAAAATTTCTTTAATGGTCCTCCAGATATTCTTTTAAGTTATGATTTAATCCAAGACCACACATTTAATCCAGAACCACACATCTGATTGCTGAGCATGTTGAATATCTCTATAATTTAGAATAATCTCTAATTATTTGTTATACCGACTTGCAGAAAAACCAACCAGTTGTCCTTTAGTAGGTCATTTTTTTATGGATGTGATTGCTTCCTTGTGAAGTAATTTGACTTCTCTAGTCCCTGTAGGTTCTAATAACTGGAAGTTGGACCTAAAGGCTTCATTAAATTTAAGTTAAACGTTTTTAGCAAGATTACATGATAGGTTACATGTACTTCTTATGTATCTGGTCAAAAAACACATAATATCTTTTTTTTTTCACCATTAGTGACCTAAATTTGGTTATTGGATTAAGGTGATAACCTCATCCCTCACTGCAAACATGAATTTATTTCACTTGCAACCAGAAATAATCATCTATGGACTAACTTGGGTACTATGTCCAGTTACTGTCAATAGTTTTTACAATACTTGATGATTTTGTCCTGAAACAGTAAATTCTTTAAGTAGTACAATGTGATGCTTTTTAAATGTTTTCATTATTTTCCCTACACTTTCTGGCATTCTTTTATAATATAGTGATTTCCCCAGCTTTCAGATGGGGATATCTTATTACCCTGAAAGACAATTCATACTATTAATGTAGAAAAATGCTTATTTTGTGCTTTAAATGACTAATTTTCAAAGTAAATAATTTGATTCATAGAAGTGCCAAATGATGACAAAGACGTTTTCTCTGGCTTTGTCTTTCTTGAATATCACTTAGGGACTCAGAATTTCATAGATAGTATATTTCAGTCAATTACAATCATTCTTTCTGCTACCTCCGCTTTGGTGAGTGGGAAGTCCCTTCAGGCTAACTTCTGGGTTTTGACATCAAGCTTCCTTGCTTTTTGGAACAGCCAGATTTCCCAAGATAACCTTACACATTTCTTGCCCCAGATTTGGCCCAAGTCTTCTCTCCAAAGATCTGTAGAGAATGGTATGGACAGGGACCAAAATCCAGGTCCTAGGTATGTACTTTTTCCTGAGAGTACATTACTTCTACATCATTTTCTGGCCAGAGTTAGAAAATATGTGAAATATGTTTTTAAAATCTTCAGTTCAAATCAATATCTCTAATTTAGTTTTATCATTGAGTTTAATTTCTTTGATTTTCTAATTGCTTCTTTTTCATTCTGAAAGTCTTAGTTGCTGTTAACTTTAACATAATTACTCATTTGATTTATCCTACAATTAAAAAAAAATTCCAGTAACAGCAAAAGATGTACTATCAAAGTGTGTTGATCTAAAATCATTTGAAATAAATTATTTCATTCTGTAGTTTATCATATGCATGTGTATATAGAGAGGTACTCACATACATACACATAGTATTCTTTAAAATGAATTTTTGTTATTCAGAATTTGTCTTGTAAACATGATTGTCACTTTTACACACTCCATTTACTGATAGTACCCTCATGATTCTTGTTATTTTTGTCTATAGATTCAAGTTTTATCCTTAAGCTCAAAACACTGGTCATTAACATTTTAAAGTCAATAATTCAGTAGATTTAGCAATCTGTTTCAGCAATTGTTATACTTCTCTGATTCATACTTTCTCATGAATTTGCTTTTTTTTTTTAATGCGGAAGTACTTTATGACTATTTCTGTGAGAGGATATGTGAAACATAAACTTTGAATTTTCAAGATACCTTTAATTTGCCCTAACTCTTGGATAATAGCTTAGTTGGGTATAAAATTCTAGGTTGCAATTATTTTTCTTTAAAGCTTTAGAGTTCTTATTCATTGTCTGCTGGCAACTATTGTTGCTGATAAAAGTTTAATTGACATTCTTTGGTGGATGGTATGCACTTTCTCTTTGTTCTTCGTGTTTTTCCATTTTCAGTATGTTTTCTTATTCACTTTAAGTACAATGTCAACCTCTGAGGACTAATGTTTTCCTTCTATTCAGAAAATGTATCAGCTATTATCTCAAACTGTAGTGATTCTTCAACATTTGCTCCATTTTCTTCATGCATGCTTTTTAGACAATCATTGGGATCTCTCAACATTTTCTTCTAGAGTCCAGCAAGTCCATGGCTTGGGCTCCACTTACCACTTTGTTTTTATTCAGTTTCAGTGATACTATGGTGTTTATCTTGTTGAGTCAAGCTTACCTTTTAGGATTTATTGTTTTTTATATTTAGTCTTTTTTTCTGTGTGTTTTAAGAAGAGATGCTATCAAATCCTTACTGTTATGTTACTTTTTTTGCTGGAAGGCACTAATAATATTTTTTAATTGAGAGAAGTGAAAAATAATCCAATTTCTCCTTTACTGTGGAAAGAGTACTGTGCATTATTAATGGAATATTAGACCTTCAAGCAAAAAAATTTTCATTGTGTGGGGCATCCATACTCTTTTTTTTTTTTTTTTTTGTCACATGGCTTGTGGGATCATCATTCCCTGACCAGGGATCAAATGTGTGCCCCTGCTTTGGAAGCATGGAGTCCTAACCATGGGACTGCCAGGGAATTCCCCAGGGCATCCATACTCTTGATCTTTATTAAAATTTTAGACATAAGTTGAGTGAGCTCTTTTTTATATTTCTTCTTATGAACATATCCTCATGCATAATAATAAACTTTGCACTTTTATTTTTTTATAAATAAGATATAGTTTGAAGACTGTTTATATCATTAGTAAATCATGCACATTGAATATGTTCAAGAATTCTGTATTTAACAATGCCTATATTTTTGTAACCTTCGTTTGAATTTAAGAAGTAAAATAATCCAGGCTACTTATTAAAGGATAAGAAGAGATATCCAAATTCTATTTCCTATCACTGGCTCGCAACTATAATATAGTTTACAGTCTAGATATTTTACATTCTAAATAACATTTTCTCATTAAATTTTTTTTAAATAGAATTGAACATATGAAGAAAATAACATTCTTCTCTGTAACTGTATTTATTTACTGTTTAAAAAATAACATTACTTGCTATGGCCACATTTCTTAGTTTACTTATATTAATTATATATGATAACATTGATGATATAGTCTTGAAAAACAATATCAAATCAGATATATTAAAATTAGAATTTTATGTATGGAATTAAACTTAGTTCACTGAGGATAGAAATGTTGTCCTGTTCTTTGATTTGCTTAATAAGTGGTATATAGTAACTTCTTATGAGATACTGAATTGCTGATAGTAAGTTTCAGAGGAATTAAATGCTTTTACCAAATCCTGAACACTTTTATAAATGTGAAGTTATATCTTCTGAATATTTTAGACTTTGTCCTTGAAATTTAACACAGATATTATTAGCAAAAAGCTAATTAGTTGAAAATCAAAAATTAAGATTTAGTTTTCTTGGATACTATTCCAGCTATCTCTCATTGCCCCAGAGTTGAATAAATGGTTATTTTTATACATGAAAATTGGCTGCTTTTAAAAACAACTTTAAAGTGTGAAATAAAGCTACTGTTTCATTCCCCTCCTGTGTACTCATATTTTTAAGTAAATCAGGATGTGTTCTCCTAAAAAATCATCATCTTATGATTTAAAGTTGTGTTGTTCTGTGTAAAAAAGATGGGTTCTGGCATTATCCTACTGTGGTAAATTTTGATAAGATGTCAAAAACCTTGTGTTATTTGCTTTGAAGTAAGAGATTAAGATAAAACTAAAATAAAATTAAAAGACGCTTAGACAACATTTCATCTCATTCTATTTTTGAGCAGGGGGGAAAAAAAACCCAAATGTATATAGTAACCTTGTGTCTTGGTAGTAATTCTGTAGACATTATCAGATCAATCTAAATTGAGTTAGTGTATATGTGGTAGGCAGAAACTGGTAGAAATTAGTTTATCTCCCCCAGACTCTTTCTGTTTTCTTTGTACAAAATAGGATAAACTCATTTTTAGACCTGATTAGGTTTCTTTGTTGCTTTTTTCCATTTTCCCTAAAAGGGCAAGGAATAGTCCATACTTTGTTTAGATTCACACCAACTATTAAAACAGGAAACCATTTAAAAGCTGTAGGCACATGTATGACATCTGTAGCTACTAGTGGAAAGATATGTTTGAATACAAAACCTGAAACACTTCCAAGTAAGGAATATGAACACTTACCCCTAATGCTTTTTAGTTTCACTGGTTATAAACAACATATTGAAGCTATAACATATGATTCTCATGATAGCCAAATATGCAAGTGATCTAACTAACCTGCAGATATTCCTCTTTATTTTATGAATAGGGTCTGTAGAAAATGCATTTCAATCTCATCAGACAAACTGAAAGGCTGTTGCATGGCTAATCTTGGTGGACATTTTAGGAGCTTGTTTGCTTTAAATACCCATTGTTTCTTTAATTTAAATGTGGACTTCTTTTTCCTCAGTAGATCCATTTATCCATGGGGCTTCTCATTTATAAGCTTAGAATGTATTCAGAACATTGGTACCAAAAACGCTTGACTTATATAATGCTTTCTGAAATAAAGTTACTAATCTGCAAGTTGTCTATTTAAATAAAAACAGATTTATTAATTACAAAGAAATATTTTTTGAAAGGACTTTTACTTAATTGACTTTCATGCCAAGAATTAAGTATATTGTGTAACACATTTGCATATATCAAGGGTTTACTAATCATCTGAACTCTTAAAAGTTGCTGATTTGTGAGGGAATTTCTATCTTGAGGAATCTGAAAGCAGAGATTAATATTGATTTATGTAGGTATTTAAGAAAAAAATATCATGTGTTACCTCTTCCATCCAGGATGATCAGCAACTTATCTTCACAGGAAATGGTGCTGATTTGGTTGTTCTGCCCTCTATATCAGTTCTGGTGAAAATACGGTGATTAGGTGAGCTCTTAGTAATTATGGCTGTCTGATGTGTCAAAGAGGTTTATTAAAACTCAGCAACAGCTGTTACCTAGTAGTGACCCCTTACTCATTGTACATCACAAAATCTACAAATGTTCAGAGCTTGGCTTCTCGTTAAGCTGTAAATGGTAACACCCAAAGAGAGAGACCTTTTGTTTCATACACACACACCCCTCACACGCACACACACACACACACACACACAAAAGCCAGCTCTCCAATTTATTCCTTAATAATAACAGTCTTCCAATATGCCATATTTTTCCAGGTCATTTAGACAAATGTTGCTCTACATCAAAATATAATTAAATGATACATTATCGGTTTAAATTGCATTTTTGGTCTATTGTTTTGGAATAATTGTGATTTATGGTGCTGCTGACTGCTTTTATAATTGTTAAGTGTCTGTAGCTCACTGAATGTTTTCAACTTTGTTCTAATGCCCACAGGCAAAAATTGCAATGGGTACAATTTTATAAATCAAACTCATTAATAAATAATTTTTCCATTATGACTCTGAAATAAAGAGAACTATATGGGATGGGCTTTTAAAACATTACTACTTATAATTTGATGTGGCTTTAAATGGGGCATTGCACATAATATATTGTAATGAGACAATCTCTTCTAGCCTATAGGAATTTTACACCAAATTTCACTGTGAAGGAATGTTCAAGAGCTTCAGGGAAATCAGAAAATGAATTTTATCTTTTGTTGGTTTTCTGTTGCTGTTGTTAAATTTAGAAATTCTGTACTAGTAAGCTTTGGTTCACATATTTGTAAAGTTTTCTTCTCACTGATTATGATGCAAAGTTGAATTATTGAATAAAATGACTGGACCCTCCTGGATGAAAAAAATGTTTAAAATTTATATACATAAACTCTAAATTAGCTCAATAACATTTTAATGTATCCTAAAAAAAGGAAAGAAAAATCCCAAAACATGTATTAAGGAACATTCATATGCCTATGGAGTTTAAAGTTCATCCTGTCTCCAAGAAAATGAGAGATTTTACCTCTTTCTTAGGTTGCAAAATTATCTCTGTATTTACTATTTCTTTATAAGAAATAAATTAATAGATGTTTGCCTTAGCTGCCTCACCTGGATAGACAGTTTTTCTGATATAATGGTGAAATACCCAAGAGGCTATCCAAAAGTAACATTTTACTTGACCTCTACAGTTGAACTTTTAAAATAAATAGACACGTTTTTGCTTTGAATGGTGTCAAACTATGGATCAAATTTTAACCATGACTGCAGTCCTCATACTTAAAAAAAATAAAAACTAATATGCATCTACAGTAAATATTAGTGAGATACCCCATGCCAACAATGAACAGCTGCTTATAATTTTTTAAAGCTATGAAGTTATGTATTTTGTTATATAAAATTTTTATGTAATTAACAGTGAACAACACAGTAATTAAGTTTTTAAAGTCTCCTGTGTTTTATGAGAGAATTTTTTTAAACCTTCAATTTTACCTAATTTTGTGACACTGCTTGGTTCTGTTTGTAATTGTCTTATAACATTTTAAAAAGGGAAATGAGGAAGCTAAAAACTAAAAATATGACTTTCAAATTAGATTTTGAGTATCCTGTTCTGCAGTGCAGATGTAAAGTTATCTGATTAATGACCACCTTGGATGTCTAATTCTTGTCGTATATGAATAGATTCATACAACTAACAAAATAAAGGAAGTCAGTCAAAAGCATTGGTCACCTGTGCATTAACAATTCCAATTAACTGGCTGTTGACTTCAAGAACATCTAAAACTATTGGCTAATAAATTGTATCTTATGTTAACCTACCCTTTACATATTTAGGACAATAATTTAGGAGAACTATAGATTGGATTCCATACTGTTTTTCGTTCAGTAATTGTTAACATACTTCAAATTTAATGCATGTAGTTTAGGTTTTCCCAAATTGTGTTACACAGATTTCTAGTCTTCTAGATCATCCCAAATCAAATAAGACTGGGACATTATATATACTATATTCTCTCCATGGGGACTCAAAATATAGCAAATTAAAATTTCTGAGAAGTATTATATAAGGAATTTTGTTTAATTTAGTGTTTGCCAAGTTTATATTACCACAGAACCCTTTTTGCAAGTGCTATCTACTAATAACCCACAGAAGACATTGTAAGGAATACTAGAAATACCAATCTTATTATATCTTACAAACAGCAACAAAAGTAAACTCTAAATCTAGCCCACCAATTGCATATGACTTAATTGCCAAGTTTTTATTTGTTTTTAAATGTCTAGATTTAGTTGACAGATGAGTAGGAACAAAGGGAAGAAGGGGTATTGTTATTTCTGAGAAATGTCTAAAATCCTTGTGCTTGAAAGGGCCTAGGAGCCTGGGGTTTGGCTTCATTTGGGGCCTGGAGCAAATTGCAATACTTAGTTTTGGTCTTGGTTTTGCTTGTTTTTCAGTTTAGAATGTTAGGCAACCTCCTTTTGAATTCCGAAATTCCATGTCTCAAGACTGAATTTTTGTTTTTCTTCTCCCCCTCCCCCTTTTTTTAAGAACTAGGGTCTTATTTCTAAAGATAAGTAACAATTCAGTCCATATCTTCTTGCATAATACTCTCTTAATATCTCACTAGCTGTTTGGCTTGATGTATACAGTCTTGACATTAGAGGCAACCAATGAAGTTCCTTTGTTTACCGTTCTCTAGTTGTGTAAGTGATTTCTCTTACTTGAAGAAGCCAAGAATGAGGAGACATCCCCTCTCACCCCTAAATCTTTTTCTTAATTAAATGTTAAATGTTTTCCAAATAAATTGAAACCAGCTCTAAGATCTTCTAGAGGATGATTGCTAGAGGCGAGTGAGAAATAATAGTCATAAAGAAGCTTGAGAATTCCCTTGGGAATTCTTTGTTTCTAGAAAACAGGAACATTAAGTAATAACATTTGCTTAAAAGAAATTGTTCTGCTGAATACCCACACTGTTACTAACCACCTTCACAGCTCCCTATGTTCTGATTTAAACAAAGACGCAGTTGGCCATAGGAATTTTAGGGTTGGGGGTGGGGAAGTACATAACTAATAGGACATATAACTTCCTTCTGTGTCTCCTTTAATGGAAAGTTGTTATTTACATTTGTCACAAATTAAGCTCACCTAATCATTAAAATTCTACCCTCTGATCCTTCACTTAACAGTTAAGAATGACTTCATTGACATTTTAATCCCAGAGAATCAGTTAATATATGTGTAACAGACATGGCTTTCCAAAAAGGCATTTTAGGTATTGATAATTGAGTGAAGTCTAGTTTATTTAGGAAAAGGTGCTTTTTCTGTGGTTAAATGTTCAGCTTAAACTAATTAGGAGCCATGAGGATTTTAGTAAATAAGTTAATGCATGGAAAACTCTGACCTAGTGTTCATAATTTAGCTTTGCTCCTTTTATTCAATGTTACAGAGCAGTTGAGTATTTTTAAGTTCAGTCGCTACTGCCACATCATTCTCAATAATTTTTATTGATTGCACAATTTTCCTTTTATGTTTTCAGGTGAGAGTATTTCTTGTCTAAAGGTGTGTCAAGGATCCACTTTTTTTTCTTAGTAATTCTACTCCTTCATCCAGTGAATGTTATTTAATCTATACGGTTCACAGAAGTATTCTGCTAAGATAGAAATTCAAAGTAAATGTGACTCCATTAATTTAAAATTGTAGTACTTTGCTTAAATTTACCTTTTTAATCCATAGAGTAGTGTGGTGATTGTTAAACATGTTTATCAAGTCTTTTACACCCCTCCCATCCAGAGCAGGGGTCTGTGCCCTCTCCATGAATCTGGAGTGATGCTAGTGACTCAGCTGTTGCTAAGAGCATTGGCAGACTTTGTGTGCCTTCTGAGGCTAGGTCAGAAAAGGCCAGGCAGCTTCCACCTGATTCCCTGGGGAAACCCACTCTAGAGGAAGCAGGCTGCCATGTGAGAAGTTCTATTACTCCAAGTCCGCTCTTGACTGAAAAAAATGCACAACCTAAAAGTTGAGAATAATGTTTTATTCAGCAGACATAACTGAGGGCTTAAGCCTGGGAGACAGCCTCTCAGATAGCTCTGAGGGACTGTTCTGAAGAGGTAAGGGAGGAGCCAGGGTATGTAGGAGTTTTTGCCAAAAAAAAAAAAAATAATAATAATAATAAAAGAATATCAAAAGATTACTGTTGTGATAAATTGGGAGATTGGGATTGACATATATACATTAGTATGTATAAAATGGATAACTAGTAAGAACCTACTGTATAAAAAAATAAAATTCAAAAAAAAAAGATTACTGTTTATACAAACAGACATCTCAAGTTATGTATTTAGCACTTTTTTATGTATGAGAAGATGTAAGAGCCTGGACTCATTGAAATCATTCCTTTGGTATGCACCTTACCTATCTAGGGCCAGTATCCTGCTTTTCTCCATCCTGAATCCCCTCAGGGTACACCCTTAGGGTGGTGGCTGCAGCATCCTTTGTTTACTGATATGTCAGGCAATATTCTTTATCCACACCACCTAAGCTGGAAAGGCCATGTCTAAGCACTCTGGTTGACACTCATAGCAGCGCTTCCAGTGCCCAGCTCACATCAACCACCAGCCAAGTGAGTGTGCCATCTTGAATGTCCAGACTTGTGCAGCCTTGACTGCCCCCCCAGCCTACATCTGACAGCAGCCTTACAGGAGACCCCATGTGAGAGCTGCCCAGCTTAGCCCTTCAGAATTCCTGATCCACAGATCTGTGAAACATACATATGTAAACAAGTGTACATATTGTTTTATAGCATTCAATTTGGGGATAATTTGTTATGCAATAATAGTAACCAGAATGAGTAGGTTCATTAAATTACATAAATCTATTCTTACATGATATAATATATTCCAAAAGATAATCATGATTTTTAAAAATTATTTTGCCTCAAAGAGCTAAACCCATTATATGAACACCTTGTGAGTCAATCTTTATAAATTAGTAATATATTCTTCTAATTATACACAGGTTAGTATGTGTTGAAAATATAAATCATAAATTCAGATTTCAAAACAAAAACATTTAATAGAATTATGCTAAAGTGAAAATTAATATGCTATAGAGTTTCTCATCAAATGATAAAATTATAGGCAATTGCCTTAGTTTATATTCTAGGATTCTAAGAGGTTTTGTATGCTCACACCTTGCTGCAACCATTTGCCAGTAAGCTAAACTTGCTGAGCTGTAGTAGAGAACTAGAACTCCTCAAGCCTTTGCTCAGAGCCTTCTACTTATTTTATGTATTTTTCTTGGTATTTATATTATAGAAGTAATATATGTGTATGCTTAAAACTTGATACAGAAAAAGAAAAAGTAAAATGAAATATTGGCCTCCCTGCCTCCTATTCAGTCCCAATCCCCAAGGCAAATGTTTAAATTAAATATTATATGTATTCCCCCTCTGGATTTGTCAATGTTATATAATGTCTGCTCTTGACTACCTGCTATCATAGATGAAGGATTTCATACACTTACATTTACCTACTACCTCTCATTCACCTCCTCTCCTTCCTGACTCTTACATACAATTTTCAGGTTAATGGTTATCTTTCACCAAAGAATTGCATTTATAGCTTTAAATAATATACTTAAACATCTATTTCTTGATTTACCTACCCTAGGCAATGTTCTTAATCCTTGTTTTGATAAATGAAGCAGTTAGAAGCCTTTTTCTTATTTGAATTTCCCTTGATTCAGCATTCTATTTATGAGTCCATTATTACTTTTATCTAACAATTCTTTATCCATTCTACTCTTGATGGATATTTGGAATTTCAACTTTGAGACTATTACTAGTAAGTCTGCTATGAGCATTCTTGTACTTGTCTTTTGGTGAACACATGTACACGTTTTGTTGAGTCTCTACACCTAGGAGTTAGAGGCTGTCTGCATATTACCAATGTTTCAAATGGCTGTTCAAAATTACACTGGCACCTGCAGTGTAAGAGAGTAGGATTCCATAGCCTTACCTGTATTTGATACTGTTTGGCTTTTTCATTTTAGCCATTCTGATGGGTATGTAGTGATATCAAATTAAGGTTTAATTGGTATTTCCTTGATTAATGAGGTTGAACACCTTTTCATATGTTTATTAGTCATAGTTTTATCATCTTCTGTGAACTGCTTATCTAGGTCTCTTGCCCATATTTCTGTTGGATTACCTCTATCTCCCTCCTTTCATTGATTTGTAGGTATTCTTTATGTATTCTCTTTAAGAACCCTTTTATTGAAAACGTGTTGCAGATATCTGTAGCTGGCTTTTTTCACTCTGTAATGTCTTTTGATGAAGATCTTTTTCAATGTAGTCCAATTTATCAGTATTTTCCTTCATGGATATTGCTTTTGTGTCATGTTTAATATGTCTTTCCCTATCCCCAAATCATGAACGTATTCTTTGTTACTTTTGATAAACTTTATTATTTTTGTCATTAATTTTTTAATTTATATATAGTCTACCTGAAATTTACTTTTCCTGTGGTGTAAATCAGAGGTCCATTTTCAATCTTTGCATATATTTACACAGATTTGACCCAGCATGTTTTTTTTGTTTGTTTTTTTTTTAAGAAAAATGATGATTTTACTTACTCGGCAGTATCTATGCTTTTATTCCCTTTTCTAGCCTGACTACAGTGGCTACAATGTTAAATAGAAGTGAGAACATCTTCCCAATCTTAGGTAGAAAGCATTCAGTCTTTTGACATTAAATACAATGTTACATTTAAGTTTTTCATTGATACCCTTTAAGGTTGAAGAAGTTTCCTTCTGTTCCTAATGTTCTGAGAGTTTTCAATCCCAAAACTCTTTTTTTAATATCTCTTTTGTTCTGTTAACATGATGAATTACATTGATGGATTTGTGAATGTTAAATCAAGCTTGCATTCCCAGAATAACCTCATTTGATCAAGGTACATTATCTTTTGTATATATTACTGGATTTAATTTGCTAATATTTTATTAAATATTTTTGCATCTCTGTTCATGAGGGATATTGGTCTCTGGTTTCTGTTTCTGGAAAATGTCTTTATATGATCTTGGTTTTAGAAAAATGCTATGAAATTAATTAGGAAGCATTCCCTGCTTCTCTCTTTCTAAAAGAGACTTTATAGGATTGGTATTATTTCTTTTTAAAATGTTCAATATGTAGTCATCTGGGCCTGGAGTTATCTTTGTGGGAAGGCTTATCATTATAGATTGAATTTCTTTATATGATATAGAGCCCTCTGAGTTCCATCTTTCTTACTGAGTCAATATTGGTAATTTACATCATTAAAGGAAGTTATCACTTTCATCAAAGTAGACAGTTATGTTGCCATAAGTAATATTGTCCCTTTATTTTTCTTTTACTGTCTATGGGATCTGTAGTGGTGTTCCCTCTTTCATTCCTGACCTTGGCAATCTGTGTCTTCTCACTTATTTCTAGGTCATCTGGCTAGAGATACGTTAATTTTATTCATCTTTTCAAAGGATCAGCTTTTTATTTAATTGATTTTTCTCTATCATATGTCCATTTTCTATTTCATCAGTTTCCACTCTTATTTATAATCTTCTCTTTCTTATACTTACTTTACTCTTCTTTAGCTTTTAAAATGGAAGCATAGATAATTTATTTTAGGAAAGATTATTGTAAACAACTGCAGACCAATAATTTGAAACCTTTGCTTTAATGGACAATATATTACTAAAGCTTTTTCAAGAAAAATTTAAGTCCCAAATTAGATATATAAGTGTAAAATAAATTATAAAGTAAGAGGTAAAATACACCGATTTTTTTTTAAAGGGGAGCATTTCAGACTGTGGTAGAGGAATATTCTCCAAGATCCTCAAAGGGCAGATAACCTCAATAGTATAAAAATGGTTCCAAAGAATAGAAAAAAGAAGAGGAAGTACTTCCCTACTCATTATGATGTTAGTACATCCTTAATACCAAAACTAGGTAGGAATGGTATGAAATGGGCAAATATAGGCTGATTTCATCATGATAGGAAAAGGGCACAAATTATGGTTTTAAAAACCTCAACAAGTTTGTTACAAAACCACTGCTTTCGTTCATGCTGTCTATTGTGCTTCCTCTCCTTCATTTGTCTCTTGCTCAGTCTTACCACTAGCTTTTCTATTTCCTTTTTCTTTTTCTTCTTTTTTTTTTTTTTGAAGAATCAGTTTTTGGCTCTGATGCTTTTAGCTGTGGCTTTTTTCCTTTTTAATTGTTTTTATATTTTAATGTCTCTTTTTTCTTTCTTTAGGCTTATTCTTTAATTTTCAGGCTCTTTTTTCACTTTAAAAACATTTTAACCTCCTTATTAAAATTTTTAAACATGCATAAAAGTAGGTTGGTATAATGAACCCCAATGTACCTGTCAACCTATGTACCTGTCAGTTTCCATAATCAGCAATATATTATCTCATTTAGTCTATTCTCCCTCTTATTAATTTTACCTTAATACAGCAAAGAAACTTCCAGACATCATGCCATTTCATATGGAAATATTCCAGTGTGCGTCTCTAACAGATAGGAACTCTTAAGCATAATCACCATTCTGTCACCACACCTAAAAAAATTAATAAATAATTCTTTTAATATCACCTGATACCCTGTCCATATTGAAACTTATTCAGATAGCTAAAACATTTTTTTTAGTCAATTTGTTTGCAATAGAATCTACATTGTGCCCATACATTGCATTTGTTTATTATGAAACTTAGGGTTTTTATTTTGTAACTGTCATTCATCTCATTTCCTTTTTTAGGTTCTTTGAATTTTGTGAGAAACCAGATCATTTTTTTGCTGTACAGATCCCTACATTCTGGAATTAGCATATTGCTGCCTTGTAGGATCATTTAGGTTGTTTTTTCATCCCCTCAATTTTCTATAGTTTAAATGCGATGACTTGATTTGATTCAGGGTCAGTTCTGGCAACAATACTCCACAGATGGGGCTGTGAACTTACTATTTGAATCACATCACGGGGAACATGGTATCTAGGTTGTTCAGGTCCTGATCTCTCCTCTGTAAAATCCTCCATTACCTTTTCATGTGATACTTTTACCATTGCAGGCTTTCTTTGCTAATATAAATGTTCAAGTTTTTAGAAGTTATGTAATTTTTAGAAATCATAGAGCTGTACATGAAATTTCCATTGTGATTTGTTCTTTGATTTATGAGTTCTTTAGACACATGCTTTTTTTAAAAAATTTCCTAATATGTGGGTATGGGGTTTTTGTTTGTTTTTTGTTTTTGTTTTGTTTTGGTTGTTGTTACTATTTTAACTTATTAATTGCACTGTGGTCAGAGAATAGGTGTGTTTTTATAATCTCTTTAGGGTGTGTTCAGGTTGTATTATATCATAGTACATGGTCAGATTTTTTTCCTTTATATGTTGCTTTTCTTATCTGTTCTTATATGTCCTTGTTTCCCTAAAAAAAAAAAAATTGTCAGATGCCAATTCATGCACATTTGAACATTATACCAAACTTTCCAGTTGTGATATTTAAGTACCATATATCCTTTAGTCTGCATTAGCCATCAGTTATTGAGAAAAGTGAACTAAAATCTCTCATTACGACTGTGTATTTGTCAGTCTCTCTTTGTAATGGTATCCATCTTTTATATAAAGAGGCTGTGTTGTTGAATACATAGGTTGGTATATATCTTTCTCTGGATTGTTCTTTTTGTCATTACATAATTAATAGCCTTTTAATTCCCTAATAATTTTTCTTAGCTTAATCTATTTTGTATTTAAGACAGTTTTACAAGTTGCTTTTTTTTTTTACTCAGTATCTATTAATATGTATTTCTGTCTTTTAAACCTTTCAGTGTTGTCATGTTTTAGATATATCTTTTATGAAAGGTTATGTTTGGATTTTATTTTTTAAATTAAGAATCTCTGCTTTTAATTTTTCTTTCATTTAAAATATGAAAAATCTTTAAAACGTTTCTTCTAAAATTATATACCCTTATTCAGACAAAGTATTTTAACCACAAATTGAGTCTATTTTCGTATAAAAAAAAACTTATTGCCATTACAAAGGATTATTCCATGTATATTGTAAATTATCCATGACATGATTTTTTTCACTTTATATTACAAGTGTCTGCATTTATCATTCATTTCTTCCCTTGACATTTACATATTTTAAACAATAGTCATTGATATTTTCACCTTCTTTGAACTTCTTGTCTTAAACCTCATGTTAAGCATCATGTACATTTATTTGAGGTGTTTTCTATCAAACTATTGTCTAAAACCTTTACTGATACTTTGATATTGAGTTTATTTTTCCATTTTCTGTTTGAACTATATTTGGTCAGAATGGCTCATTGCAGAAAAGAATGTGGAATTCTGAGAAACAGTGGAAGGTCAAGTTTAATACCTGTACAACTTATGGTGATACTGTTGTTAACAGAGAACATACTCCTTTATTAGCCATATCGCTTTATTAGTAAGTGCAGGTTACTATCACTCGGTAGATTCTGGACTTCAAGTGAAGAAGAGCTGGTCTAACTAATTATGGCATTTCTAACCTCAATTAATTTGCTATTTTAGTGAAGACTTCAACACCTACTGGTGTTTCCCCCCAGGTGACAGTTAATATTACAGAAATAATCCATTTTACCAAATAGGTATTGAAGTACAGCTCTTTGGAAAGTCACATAGTGCAGACATGTTTGCATGACAGGAGCATTCTATGTGGGCTCTCTTGGGGCCTCTTAATTTTCCACAAAAATGAACATAGAATATGAGAGACAGGAAGTAAACACACAGTTTACATGGGAGCAATCACAGAGGCTTCTCTTTGTATTTCCTCAGAGACCAAGACATCCAGTTGCACCTAGTTCTGCATGGTTTGAGTTGCCTTTACAGCAGTTTTGTCCCAGTTTTGAAAACTGTAGTTGCTCTAACTGTATTTTGATGATCAGCTGTTTTTTCTCATGTTTTAAAAGTAGTTAATCCCTTGCTACTTTATATATTTCACTACATTGGAGGGGATCTTTGAGGACATTCCTAAAGTATGTAGAGAGAAACCATCTTTTATTTAAAATAGGGTCTGTTGCAATTAGAAAAAAGAAGGGATGATTTAGGACCAGCCCCTAGCTCTACCACCAGTGTGAAAGGCCCTGGATGAATAAGCCCACAAGTGGTGAGACTTGTCTGCATATCCAGCCCCTGCAAGGACTAGGGGGTGAATTAAGTGATGTGATTCAGGGAACACAGCAGTTCAAAACCAGATGCTTAGACCACTAAGCCATCCCTTCCGGCACATTGTAAAGCATGAAGTTGTAAATATAGCAGATAATTGAGATTTAGATTTTAGATACGGTATCGTTAGCAGCCCTCCTCTAGCTTTCTTTGCTTAGAGTCTTAGAAGTTTATTTAACAGTTCATTTTAATGCAGTTGCTGTCAAAATTAATTAAGGCTTTTTATTTTTTTCTTGTATTTTTAACTCTTCTTTGATGAGGAGAGTATTAATAATAAAAATTGTCTGAACTTAAAAGTGCATCCAAACTGAAGATGGAAAATATTCTCTATACTTGGGACATAATATTTTGAGCCCTCTTTTTGGTTTCTTTTAAATTTCAGCTTAAAAAACAACACATACTTGTTCCTTCGTTGATTAAAACTGTCATCTTTCTTTGTCCATCATATAATGTACCTTCTATAAATTGGCTGCTTCTTTTCTTCTTATGCTAATTAAATAATAGTGGTTCTTAGTCTGAAGTGGGGCATGGGACTTGGCTTTTTATAAGCCTGGCATCCTCCTAGCTAGCTTTTTAAAGAACTCATTGACCATACCATTTTACGAGTAAATTTTCTCCTCTTTTTCTTCCTATCTTCAGTACTATGGACAAAAATGATCCTGTTGTAGCAGGTTCTCTTCACTTCATAAAACGTCATGTGTAATGAGATTATTTGAGGAATGAAAGAGATCAAGAATCTATTGAAACATTGCTTTATCCAATAGTAGATAGAGGAAAAAGTAGTATTTTGAAAAGCCATCAACCTGAAATGAATGTCACCATTTCCTCAGTGTTAATATTAGATGTTTCACATGGAAAAATAATATCACTAATGATAACATCATTAAAAAACACACAAACAAACAAAAAGCTCTACCAGGTTTAAAGTGATGCTTATCACAGCAGCTACTCAGGCTGGAATAAGCAAAATAGGTATAGTCTCATTCCATGTGGATATCGTTTCAACAAACGATAGAGGCCATACCTAAGAAATTGTTAAAGAATGACTTCAACTGTGACAGTGGGATTATATAGGAGACAATAGGGTTAGGCCAACTGTTTGAGTCCAGAGCAAGTATATATTGAGAACTATTTTCATGCAGAAGTGTTCAAATGAATGTAATTCTAAGAGACCAATCAAGTAAACGGCATCAGGCTTTAAAGAGTTTGCAACTGCAAACCAAATGACTACCAAGGTTTGGCAACAAGGCTCTAACTCTTGGGCAAGTACTTATCAGTCTTTCCAGTAATAGACCCACACACTGAGAAGTCATCATTAGAGCCCTAATGAAACCTAAGAGTAATGATAGAAACATACTCAGCCAGCGATGTATGAGACAACTGTGCAGAGTCATTTCCTTTAGAGGGAAAGATTAAAATTTGACAGAGTTTGGGCTTAAGTGAGGAAATCAATTAAGACAAGAAGTCTTACCACCTGATCATGGTATATGATCCTTTAATGAATTGTTGGATTTGGTTTGCTAATATTTTGTTAAGAATTTTTGCATCTATATTCATCGGTGACGTTGGCCTGTAATTTTATTTATTTATTTATTTATTTATTTATTTGTGATTTCTGGCATTTAAGGTGAGGTAAAGAGTTTTTACTGTGTCTGCTGGTTCTCAGCTGCATTTAACTCTAAATAATCCTTCTGCCAAAGTGGCATATTTTGGAGTGGCATATTCTGGTACCCTTAGTGGCAATAATATAGATTTATATGAATAACTACAGACTTCATAGTGCAAAGTATATAGAATGGTGCAAAACTTATGACCCCTCTTCTCTACCAGCTCCAAGTTATCTTGATGAGCACACCTGACCACCTGACTCGCGAGGAGAAAGTAAGCACAAGTTGCATGCCTGGCTCCTTTCATTGTCCATGGTACTTCATCCCACTGCTGAATACCAGCCACCAAATTGCTATACATTTCTGGTTTTGGTGAGATAACAAATATGAGCCTAAAATCTCATGGATTCCCCATGTACTGGAGCAGAGGGTAAGACTGAGTCCCTTATTTTGTTCAAACTCTTTTTCATCCCTTGGGCATCCTAACTATTATTCTTTCTGCATGCATGTATTTCAGTCTTTAAGAATGAGTTAACACCAAGCTTTTTCTTTACTGTCATATTTGTGATTTGATTATTCCTTAGGAGGTCACCCACAGAAAAGTAACCAATATATATGATTATATAGACTATTATTTTTGTTTCCTGTTGCCATTCCCTTCTAAAGAGCTGTTAAATGTAATTTTAGTATGCTGTGATTGCTTCACAAATGGATAGGTCATTTGCCATATTTTGTAGAGGCACATCACCTGAGTGTCCTCAGCTACAGGAGAAGTATTTCCCTTGTAATACGAAGAGAATAGAGAGGTTTACATCACCACTCAGTTTAAAAACCCTGTCAGGAAGCGTGCACTTCTCTGTGCAACCCCAGTTGTTCATTAAAAGTGTGAGCCTTTATCACTGATTAGGCATGGCTGAGGCCTGGGTTGATGGTGTTGTGACAGACATCTTAACAGACATTGGATTAGAAGAAAATCTCTATTTTGTTCAGGTCCAGGGAATCTTTGATTAGAAAGACTTCTTTCTTGTTTGGGATTCTGTTTTGTTGTATATATAGAATTGAGTAAGTGATCTGTAATAGATTTGAAAAATAACTGCTTGTTCTTTTTTGTTATACTTTTCTGTTTATACTTATCTTTTCTGTTATACTTATCACTTAGAAAAATATAGTTCAGGGAACATTCAAATATTTACAACTATTTATAAATTGACATTTTGCTGAGTGACTAGAAAGCTACAGTTTTTCCTTGGCTTATTATTTCTGCATGCAATTATGAAGAAGTGCACTGGCCCATGTTTCTTTGGGAGGGAATATGGGAGTACAGTCTGGTTCACAATCAGAAAACAGGGTAGGTGGATTGGCTTGTTCAGTGATTCATTCATTCACTAAATATGAACATCTACTGTAAGCTGATAAAAATCAAGCAGAGACCTAAGGTGAACTGACATGACTTGCTTTCTTCCAACTTTGTAAGGTGGGAGCCATGTCAATTTCATGAGCATTTCAGGTGACATTCATCAGACAGTGTTTCCTGAGCACGCATACTGTGTTCTTGAAGCCTGGTGAACATGAAGGTGGGAGAGGTGGTAGTGATGCACACGCTGTGCTGAAAAGACTTGCCCGGTGATGTGGGGGAAGTCCTTATGAAGCTGATTTGTGGCTCTTCTGTAAGAGGTATCAGAACTTTTACAGGATCTGCCAGTTCCTCCTCTAGCAGTTTTCATTGCTTTAAATTTCTTGTCCTACAGAATTGCTCCAGTAACTGTGCCCATTTGGCGAATCTGAATGGGTTTCAAAGATTAATCCAGAGATGACATTTGGATTAACTCATCACTGTCTAATAGGAGCAGTTTTAAGATGTGAATTAAGAAAACTAATTAGAGTATACCTTTGCCACATACTTCTAGTAATTTTCTGGATCAGGGGTTGGAGGAAGAGATTTAAGTTTAGAGGCTGAAATTTGTCAATCGCAGAATAGTGAACAAATGGACTAGTAGTCGTCAAGAACATCAGACCTTTAGCACTCACAGATTCAATATTTGAAATTTCATATATACTGCATGTAAACCAAAGGTCCAGAGCATGTGATGTGATCCTTTGTAATTCTGCCGCAGCACCATATGAGTCACTCACACTGGGAAGTTCATGTGCAGGAATGACTTAGCTTGTCAAGGCGTCTTCAGAAAAGATCGCAGCATTTGCTGACAGATTTTGAAGGGATGTTTGTACTGTACCTCTCCCCTCCCTGGAGGATCTCAGGAAAGTAGGTGAGCAGTGTGGTCAGTGAGATACCCCCCGCCCCCCACCCACTCAGGCTTTTTATCTGTAGCAGCCACCTCCTGCCCTATTCAGATATTGTCCCTTGTAGCAATCACTGCTTAAGGATATGTCTGTGAAAACATGTTTATCATTTCTGCTGTACAAATCTCTTATGATTCTGTCAGAGATATGGGCTTGCATTAACAGCTAAATATAAGTTCTTGAGATCATAGTCAAGATTGGGGAGTTTGGAAAGCCTGAAATTTTGTGCAGGATTCTGTGTGTATATGCATATGTATACCTGTATTGCGAAGGGAACCATTACTGTCATTAGTTTTGTAGGTGAGACTGTGATAAAAAAATATATATTAAAAACACTGCTTTAGATAGAGAATGTCTAATTTCTCTTAGTCTATTTGCTTATGCCTGCTGTTGTACATGGAAAAGGGTTGAGGTTGGAGGAAAACTAGCAGTTCAGTTGGGATCTGGCTGGTGCGCAGTGGAGTTGAATTATGGAGCTTATAAAGGGGAATGGTGCAGAGGCCAGTCACTACCATCTCCTCTCCAGCCTCTTTGCTCTTCCCTCCACGGCATAAGCTCATTAAGGTGACGAATACATATGATTTTATCCCTAGTGTGTGGCACAGTGCCTGGAACACAGGGGAGCATCCTGCCCTGAAACTCTTTCATGAGCTCAGGAATTTCTTGTAGTATTCACTCCACCACTTCGATTTAAATGAAAACTGACTTTGCCCAGTGATACCACTTCCTCAGCAACCCTCTGAAGTAGAACATGCTCATTTTCTTCATGCTGCTTCAGGGCACTCCTGAAAATAGCGGAGGAGGAAGGTTTGGAGGCATTTGGGATGTGATGTACCATTGACGGATGAAGAGGTGCCCAAAGCGGGAAAAACAATGGAAGAAGCCAATTGACCCAAGAGATTTCTTACCTTGACCTACGTTTGGATCTAAAGAAATGAGATAGCTGGAAGAAAAGATCTTGAACAAAAGTTATTGAGCAAAAGTTTCAAAACGGCTTTGCTGCAGTGATGGGGTCTTGCTCCCAGTCCTGTCTCTGGTGGAAGGTCCCCACCATGATCAGTAATCTCCAGTCTGGAGGTTTCAGTAGGACAGGTCTCCTTTTCCCAGCTGGCCAAAGCCTGACAAACTCAAGCTTGCAGCCACTGTGGGACCTAGATGGTTTTAAATATTGGTTTAGATACATTTTATAAATAATGAAAGTCATTTTAAATTACATTATATTAAATAAAATATAAAAGCATATATAAAGAAACATAACCAGCCAGGTACAAATTGGTGCATTCTCTTTTGCTTCAATTATTTCAATCAATAAATAAAGATTAGCTTTCAATTCAGCCTTAAATTATCTCACCAGAGATGGCTCTGGCAGTGGTTCCAGCCTAGCTCTCAGCTTTGAATGCAAAGACGGTGCTATATTCATCTTTGAATCCTACTTTCCACACACCCCCACCCTGCCACCGCCAAGCCCAGAGCTGGATGAGAAGAGAGTGGATGTCTACCGAATGTAAGCAACACGAAAGACTTAAAAACAAAGTCCTTGAACATGCCTTATTCATGGACAAAGAGGAGTTTCAGACTTAGTTCTCCATCTGATAATTGTAAAGGATTTTCAGCACAGACCTTTGACTTCCTACATTTTGAGAAATTTTTGGAAAGTTTCCACCAAACAGAGCATGTACCTAAATCCCTGTGTTTCCCCCCCCCCCCCGCCACATACCTCTAAAACAAGTCCCTAGGGACATGGGTGTGGATTCAACATTTTCTGCAGCCTATTTTCATAGGGAAGACTTTCATAGTGCAGACCGGCAGAGGAGTATGCCTGTACTGGCATGAGTGAAATGAATGTGCAAATGAAAAATATTCCTTTAATAGCATTTTCTTTTATCTTTACACTCTCCCAGCCAAGCTTGGAATCTGTGTAGCTTTGCTTCAGTGCATAAGGTACATTTAGAGAATCAAACCTGATTGAAATATATTTCAGACAGCAAGAAAAACAGTTAAGCTAGAAATTTTTTTGTAATTGCTATATTATCCCAACTTCCTCAAGTATTTTTATATTTGCCAGCTTTAGGTGATGGTTTGTAGTTACATGTGAAGCTCTAGTGCCATCAAACTGTCCATTTGGACAGACTTGTATTCTAAATATCTGAGAAGATGCTACAGTTTAAATAGAGAGATTAAATGGAAGAGAAGCAGGTGTTTATAATACCTTTGATCACATGTTTTATGAGGGGAGCATGACCTGAAGCAGACCCTTATGGGAGAGTGTGCTGTATTGTTCAGTATCTTCACCCTTTCACTGGTAGACAGCACTATCTTGGTGTACTCAGGTGGTTTTGACAGATTCAGTAATACAGAAAACTAGGGAAAATTAGATGTAACTGGGTGGGGGAAGTAATCCATTTATAAACTGAAGCAGTCATTATAAACATGTTTGTATCAGTCTTGTATTTGAAAAAAGGATGTGTTTTCCATTTTTCTTTTTAGCACTTTTTGAAATGTGTTATTTGAGTATGAGTAAGAAACATTGAACCTTAAAACAGCAGCTGCAGGATTGCCTTGTTGAACTTCTGAACTTTCACAGTTCTAAGGTTTTTAAAGCAGCCTTTTCATTGAACATATTTGCTTGGGAAACAGCACACCCACAGGTGTTGGTGTTAGGTTGAAAGATCAATAGAGCCGATGCAGTGCTGATTGTGGGATCAATAGTGGTTTTCATTTTTGGTACCTAGATATGACTAGTCAGTGCATCTGTTCAACTCAGATCTCACAAATAGAACTGAATTTCCCCCCTTCCCCCAGCTTTTTTTTATTTTTATTTTTTAACTTACAGTTGTGTTTTAACTTCCTGATATCAGGTTTAGTCAAGCTTGGTCACCTTATAATTTTCTAAAAAAAACAAACAATGAATAACACAAACAAAAAATCCCAGCAGGTAAAATGTGTAAAGAGTATGCATTTAAAAAAAACTTATCCAAAAAGATTGTCTTTTCAAATCTAAATCAGAATACTGGCAAATCTTAACAATGAACTCTTAACTCTGCTAATTACTAACAGTAAGGAGGAAAGGAAATATCCAAGAAAATATCATAGAAGAAGAAAAAGAAAAAGAATGAGGTATGGAGGGAGGATTTTAGTTTTATTTCAAGTAGACTTTACCTCAAGTCATATTTTTGTTCCCCAAAAGTTATTTAGAATCAGTATGTGAAGAAAGTATATAATTATATGTCTTTGTGAGAGTTTGCTTTTCAAGGGAAGTTTTCAAAAAAAAATTGTTCAAATGAATAATCACCCTTAATTTATCTGTTGAAAAAATTTTATTTTCTTCAGTGGGGACTTACCTGCCTTACTATTTGGTGTCTCTTCACTAAGTTCTGGGATATCTAGGATATTTTGTACCTGGAATAGACCTTAGAAATCTTGTCCTTATTTTACAGGTAATGGAAGAGAGGGTCAGGAGATTAGGTGACATCAACAGGCAAAGCTATGAGAGAACTTCTATTGGAACCTGTGTCTCCTTTGTCTTAGACCAGAGCTTAATTTTATGAATATACCTTGGTCTGTCTTATTTTTGTTAAACCTATTAAAACTGTGCAGCATCTCCTGAACACATGCCAGATGAGGAGAAGTTGTGGCCAACTCTGAATGTGTCAAGAGTCAGTGGGATTTAACCTGTGAAGTGCATCATTCACAATGGCACGATCTCTGTGAGACAGCCAGCTGGAATATTGTTGACTTTCAGTGTATTTTACAAAATCCAGAATTGTTTAAACTCAGTCCAGTTTTACCCTAGGAGCATTAAGGTAACTTACCCTGTCACTTAGCAGTGCCTGTGTATATATATGTGTGCACATATACCCCACAAGCCAAAGTTTTGAGATTAGTTAGTAGATTGATCTAATGAATTGTATCCTCAAAAAATAACTTTTTATTTAAAAAGTAAAATTATTATTAGAAGGGCTTCAAGATGGTGGAAGAGTAAGACGTGGAGATCACCTTCCTCCCCACAAATACATCAGAAATACATCTACATGTAGAACAACTCCTACAAAACACCTACTGAACACTGGCAGAAGACCTCAGACCCCCCAAAAGGCAAGAAACTCCCCACGTACCTGGGTAAAGCAAAAGAAAAAAGAATAAACAGAGACAAAAGGATAGGGACAGGACCTGCACCAGTGGGAGGGAGCCGTGAAAGAGGAAAGGTTTCCACACAATAGGAAGGCCCTTCACGGGCGGAGACTACGGGTGGAGGAGGGGGGAAGATTGGGAACCGCAGAGGAGAGCGCAGCAACAGGGGTGTAGAGGGCAAAGCGGAGAGATTCCCGCACAGAGGATCGGTGCCGACCGGCACTCACCAGCCCGAGAGGCTTGTCTGCTCACCCACTGGGGCGGGCGGGCGGGTGCTGGGAGCTGAGGCTCCGGCTTCGGCCGGATCACAGGGAGAGTACTGGGGTTGGCGGCTTGAACACAGCCTGAAGGGGTTAGTGCACCACGGCTAGCCTGGAGGGAGTCCGGGAAAATGTCTGGAGCTGCCGAAGAGGCAAGAGACTTTTTCTTGCCTCTTTGTTTCCTGATGCACGAGGAGAGGGGATTAAGAGCGCCGCTTAAAGGAGCTCCAGAGACAGGCGTGAGCCACGGCTAACAGCGCGGACCCCAGAGACAGGCATGAGATGCCAAGGCTGTTGCTGCAGCCACCAAGAAGCCTGTGTGCAAGCACAGGTCACTATCCACACCTCCCCTCCGGGTGGCCTGTGCAGCCTGCCACCGCCAGGGTCACGTGATCCAGGGACAACTGCCCCGGGAGAATGCGTGGCGGCCTCAGGCTGGTGCAACGTCACGCCAGCCTCTGCCGCTGCAGGCTCGCCCCGCATTCGTACCCCTCCCTCCCCCCGGCCTGAGTGAGCCGGAACCCCCGAATCAGCTGCTCCTTTAACCCTGTCCTGTCTGAGCGAAGAACAGATGCCCTCAGGCGACCTGCATGCAGAGGCAGGGCCAAATCCAAATCTGAACCCCAGGAGCTGTGCGAACAAAGAAGAGAAAGGGAAATCTCTCCCAGCAGCCTCAGGAGCAGCGGATTAAATGTCCACAGTCAACTTGATGTACCCTGCATCTGTGGAATACCTGAATAGACAACGAATCATCACAAAATTGAGGAGGTGGACTTTGGGAACAACGATATGTATATATTTTTCCCTTTTTCTCTTTTTGTGAGTGTGTATATGTATGCTTCTGTGTGTGACTTTGTCTGTATAGCTTTGCTTTTACCATTTGTCTTAGGGTTCTGTCTGTCCGGGTTTTTTTTATTACTTAAAAAAAATTTTTTTAATAATTATTTTTTATAATTTTAATAACTTTATTTTACTTTATTTTATCTTCTTCTTTCTTTTTCCCCCTCCCTTTTATTCTGAGCAGTGGGGATGACAGGCTCTTGGTGCTCCAGCCAGGTGTCAGGGCTGTGCCTCTGACGTGGGAGAGCCACGTTCAGGACACTGGTCCACAAGAGACCTCCCAGCTCCACGTAATATCAAATGACAAAAACCTCCCAGAGATCTCGTGTCAATGCCAAGACCTAGCTCCACTCAATGACCAGCAAGCTACAGTGCTGGATACCCTATGCCTAACAGCTAGCAAGACAGGAACACAACCCCACCCATTAGCAAAGAGGCTGCCTAAAATCATAATAAGGCCACAACAGCACAAAACACATCACCAGATGTGGACCTGCCCACCAGAAAGACGAGATCCAGCCTCACCCACCAGAACACAGGCAGTAGTCGCCTCCACCAGAAAGCCTACACAACCCACTGAATCAGCCTTAGCCACTGGAGACAGACACCAAAAACAACGGAAACTACGAACACGCAGCCTGCGTAAAGGAGACCCCAAACACAGTAAGTTAAGCAAAATGAGAAGACAGAGAAACACACAGCACATGAAGGAGCAAGGCAGAAACGCACCAGACCAAACAAATGAAGAGGAAATAGGCAGTCTACCTAAAAAAGAATTCAGAATAATGATAGTAAAGATAATCCAAAGTCTTGGAAATAGAATGGAGAAAATACAAGAAACGTTTAACAAGGAACTAGAAGAACTAAAGAGCAAACAGTGATGAACAACATGATACATGAAATTAAGAATTCTCTAGAAGTGATCAATAGCAGAATAACTGAGGCAGAAGAACGGATAAGTGAACTGGAAGATAAAATACTGGATATAACTACTGCAGAGCAGAATAAAGAAAAAAGAATGAAAAGAATTCAGGACGGTCTCAGAGACCTCTGGGACAACATTAAACACACCAGCATTCAAATTATAGGGGTCCCAGAAGAAGAAGAGAAAACGAAAGGGACTGAGAAAATATTTGAAGAGATTATAGTTGAAAACTTCCCTAATATGGGAAATGAAATGCTTAATCAAGTCCAGGAAGCACAGAGAGTCCCATACAGGATAAATCCAAGGAGAAACACGCCAAGACACATATTAATCAAACTATCAAAAATTAAATACAAAGAAAAATTATTAAAAGCAGCAAGGGAAAAGCAACAATTAACATACAAGGGAATCCCCATAAGGTTAACAGCTGATCTTTCACCAGAAACTCTGCAAGGCAGAAGGGAGTGGCAGGACATACTTAAAGTGATGAAGGAGAAAAACCTACAACCAAGATTACTCTACCCAGCAAGGATCCCATTCAGATTTGACAGACAAAATAAAACCTAAAGATAAGCAAAAGCTAACAGACTTCAGCACCACCAAACCAGCTTTACAACAAATGCTAAAGGAACTTCTCTAGGCAGGAAACACAAGAGGAGTAAAAGACCTACAATAACAAACCCAAAACAATTAAGAAAATGGTAATAGGAACATACATATTGATAATTACCTTACATGTAAATGGGTTAAATGCTCCCACCAAAAGACATAGACTGGCTAATGGATACCAAAACAAGAACCATATATATGCTGTCTAGAAGAGACCCACTTCAGACCTAGGGACACATACAGACTGAAAGTGAGGGGATGGAAAAAGATATTCCATGAAAATGGAAATAAAAAGAAAACTAGAATAGCACTTCTTATAGCAGACAAAATGGACTTTAAAACAAAGACTATTACAAGAGACAAAGAAGGACACTACATAATGATCAAGGGATCAATCCATGAAGAAGCTATAACAATTGTAAATATTTATACACCCAACAGAGGAGCACCTCAATACATAAAGCAAATACTAACAGCCATAAAAGGGGAAACTGACAATAACACAATCATAGTAGGGGACTTTAACACCCCACTTTCACCAATGGACATACCAAAATGAAAATAAATAAGGAAACATAAGCTTTAAATGATACATTAAACAAGATGGACTTAATTGATATTTATAGCACATTCCATCCCAAAACAATACACATTATTCTCAAGTGCTCATAGAACATTCTCCAAGATAGATCATATCTTGGGTCACAAAACAAGCCTTGATAAATTAAAGAAAATTGAAATCATATCAAGTATCTTTTCCTTCCACAATGCTCTGAGACTAGATATCAATTAGAGAAAAAAATCTGTAAAAAAATAGACATGGAGGCTAAACAATTCACTACTTAATAACCAAGAGATCACTGAAGAAATCAAATAGGAAATCAAAAAATACTTAGAAACAAATGACAATGAAAACGCAATGACCCAAAACCTATGGGATGCAGCAAAAGCAGTTCTAAGAGGGAAGTTTATAGCAATACAACCCTACCTTAGAAACAAGAAACATCTCAAATAAACATCTTAACCTTATACATAAAGCAGTTAGAAAAAGAAAAACAAACCCCAAAGTTAGCAGAAGGAAAGAAATCATAAAGATCAGATCAGAAATAAATGATGAAGGAAACAATAGCAAAGATCAATAAAACTAAAAGCTGGTTCTTTGAGAAAATAAACAAAATTGATAAACCATTAGCCAGACTCATCAGGAAAAAAGGGAGAAGACAAAACAATAGAATTAGAAATGAAAAAGAAGTAACAACTGACACTGCAGAAATACAAAGGATTATGAGAGATTACTACAAGCAAGTCTATGCCAGTAAAATGGACAATCTGGAAGAAGTGCACAAATTCTTAGAAAAGCACAACCTTCCAAGACTGAACCAGGAAGAAATAGAAAATATGAACAGATGAATCACAAGCAATGAAATTGAAACTGTGATCAAAAATCTTCCAACAAACAAAAGCCCAGGACCAGATGGCTTCACACGCGAATTCTATCAAACATTTAGAGAAGAGCTAACACCTATCTTCCTCAAACTCTTCCAAAATATAGCAGAGGGAGGAAAACTCCGAAACTCATTCTACAAGGCCACCATCACCCTGGTACCAAAACCAGACAAAGATGTCACAAAAGAAGAAAACTACAGGCGAATATCACTGATGAACATAGATATAAAAATCCTCAACAAAATACTAGCAAACAGAATCCAGCAGCACATTAAAAGGATCATACACCATGATCAAGTGGGGTTTATCCCAGGAATGCAAGGATTCTTCAATATACACAAGTCAATCAACGTGATACACCATATTAACAAATTGAAGGAGAAAAACCATATGATCATTTCAATAGATGCAGAGAAAGCTTTCAACAAAATTCAACACCCTTTTATGATAAAAACCCTACAGAAAGTAGGCATAGGCGGAACTTTCCTCAACATTAAAAAGGCCATATATGACAAACCCACAGCCAACATCGTCCTCAGTGGTGAAAAACTGAAACAATTTCCACTAAGATCAGGAACAAGACAAAGTTGCCCAGTCTCACCACTATTATTCAGCATAGTTTTAGAAGTTTTAGCCACAGCAATCAGAGAAGAAAAAGAAATAAAAGGAATCCAAACTGGAAAAGAAGAAGTAAAGCTGTCACTGTTTGTGGATGACATGATACTATACATAGAGAATCCTAAAGATGTTACCAGGAAACTACTAGAGTTAATCAATGAATTTGGTAAAGTAGCAGAATAAAAAATTAATGCACAGAAATCTCTTGCATTCCTATACACTAATGATGAAAAATCTGAAAGTGAAATTAAGAAAACACTCTCATTTACCACTGAAACAAACACAGTAATATATCTAGGAATAAACCTCCCTAAGGAGAGAAGAGACCTGTATTCAGAAAATAATAAGACACCGATGAAAGGAATTAAAGATGATAGAAATAGATGGAGAGATATACCATGTTCTTGGATTGGAAGAATCAACATTGTGAAAATGACTCTACTACCCAAAGCAATCTACAGATTCAATGCAATTCATTTCAAACTAGCACTGGCATTTTTCACAGAACTAGAACAACAAATTTCACAATTTGTATGGAACACAAAAGACCCCAAATAGCCAAAGCAATCTTGAGAAAGAAAAATGGAGCTGGAGGAATCAGGCTACTTGACTTCAGACTATACTGCAAAGCTACAGTAGTCAAGAAAATATGGTACTGGCACAAAAACAGAAATATAGATCAATGGAAGAGGTTAGAAAGCCCAGAGATAAATCCATGCACATGATCACCTTATCTTTGATATGAGAGGCAAAAATATACAGTGGAGAAAAGACTACCACTTCAATAAGTGGTGCTGGGAAAACTCAAGAGCTACATATAAAAGAATGAAATTAGAACACTGTGTAACACCATACACAAAAGTAAACTCAAAATGGATTAAAGACCTAAATGGGAGGCCAGACACTATAAAACTCTTGGAGGAAAACATAGACAGAACACTCCATGACATAAATCATAACAAGATCCTTTTTGACCGACCTCCTAGAGAAATGGAAATAAAAAGAACAATAAACAAATGGGACCTAATGAAATTTAAAAACTTTTGCACAGCAAAGGAAACCATAAACAAGTCGAAAAGGCAACCCTCAGAAGGGGAGATAATATTTGCAAATGAAGCAACTGACAAAGGATTAATCTCCAAAATATACAAGCAGCTCATGCAGCTCAATATCAAAACAAACAACCCAATCCAAAAATGGGCACAAGACCTAAATAGACATTTCTCCAAAGAAGATATACATATTGCCTGCAAACACATGAAAGAATGCTCAACATCATTAATCATTAAAGAAATGCACATCAAAACTACAATGGTTGACATGTATACACTGATGTGTATAAAATTGATGACTAATAAGAACCTGCTGTATAAAAAAAAGAAGAAAAAACCTATTAGGTTTATAGACATGTTTGCAATTAAAAAAAAATACTACTGTTACCTTGGGAAAAAAAAAAAAGAACTACAATGAGTTATCATCTCACACTGGTCAGAATGGCCATCATCAAAAAATCTACAAACAATAAATGCTGGAGAGAGAGGGTGTGGAGAAAAGGGAACTCTCTTGCCCTGTTGGTGGGAATGTAAATTGATACAGCCACTATGGAGAACAGTATGGGGGTTCCTTAAAAAGCTAAAAATAGAACTACCATATGGCCCAGCAATCGCACAACTGGGCATATACCCTGAGAAAACCATAGTTCAAAAAAAGTCACGTACCAAAATGTTCATTGCAGCTCTATTTACAATAGCCAGGACATGGAAGCAAGCTAAGTGTCCATCGACAGATGAATGGATAACGAAGATGTGGCACATATATACAGTGGAATATTAGCCATAAAAAGAAACGAAATTGAGTTATTTGTATTGAGGTGGATGAACCTAGAGTATGTTATAGAGTGTGAAGTAAGTCAGAAAGAGAAAAATAAATACCATATGCTAACACATATACATGGAATCTAAAAAAAAAAATGGTTTTGAGGAACCTAGGGGCAGGACAGGAATAAAGACTCAGATGTAGGGAATGGACTTGTGGACATGGGGAGGGGCAAGGGTAAGCTGGGACGAAGTGAGAGAGTGGCATGGACATATATACAGTACCAAATGTAAAATAGATAGCTAGTGGGAAGCAGCCACACAGCACAGCGAGATCAGCTCAGTGCTGTGTGTCCAACTAGAGGGGTAGGATAGGGAGGGTGGAAGGGAGAGACAAGAGGGAAGAGATATGGTGACATATGTATATGTGTAACTGATTCATTTTGTTATAAAGGAGAAACTAACACACAATTTAAAGCAATTATACTCCAATAAAGATGTTAAAATAAATAAATAATAAAACAAAATTATTAGAGCTCAATCTCTAGAATAATGACATACTTGATAGTTTTTCATATAAATCCTTTTTAATGCTTCACAATGTAATATTTCTTGCTTGCACCATTTGTCTAAATCAGCAGCTAAGAGACATCACAAGGTAAATATGTTTAACATGCTTGCATACAAACCTCAGTCTTAGGACACATGGGTCCTTGGTTCTTTCTTTGTCCCTTAGTTTCACCTTGAACAAGGCATTAAGTTTTTTTTTTTTTACTTGAATATGCCCATGTACAAAATTGGAATATGAATGCCTAGAAATTATTTAGGATTGTCATGAATATGTATCTAGTTGTATGTGAAATGTTGTGAGATCTTTGCAATATGGGTAAAGAATATCCAAGACATCATTAGAGTTTTTGTTACTGTCACTGAAAGAAAAAAGAATCCATAAAGTGATCAGCATAAGATCAGCATTCATTAAGTCAGCAACTGTTTACCATGGTACACAGAAAGAGCACTGAATTGAGAATCAAGAATCCTGGATTCTGGCTTTGTCACTATCACAATAATTTAAAAGATTTGTCACCTCTCCCTTCTGTGTCTCAGTTTCCTTAGCTATAAAATGAGTGGACTAGACTAGCTTGTCAGCACCATTCTTTCTAGGGCTTGCTTAGTACTGTTCAGGATATCTGAGGATCTGCACTATTTATTAAAGGCAGTGCCAATTTCTAGATATATGGATATATTGGGTTGGCCAAAAGGTTCATTCGGCTTTTTCCATAAGATGGCTCTAGCTAGACAACTAGCACTTAGTTGTCTTTACTTTCATTCAAAACAGTTTTGTTAGATTGTATGTGACAGCTGTCGTATTAGCATGCAGTTAAAAAAAGACATATCAAAATTGGTCAGTTTTTGTGCAGCCATTTTAATATTGAAGATGGAAGAAGAAAAGGAACATTTTTAGCATATTACGCTTTATTATTTCAAGAAAGGTAGAAATGCAGCCGACATGCAAAAGAAGATTCGTGGTATATGGAGAAGGTGCTATGACTGATCAAATGTGTCAAAGTGGTTTGCAAAGTTTTGTGCTGGAGATTTCTAGCTGAATGATGCTCCATGGTCGGCTAGACCAGTTGAAGTTGAGAGCAATCAAATCGAGATATTAATTTAGAGCAATCAACGTTATATCACGTGGGAGATAGCCGACATAGTCAAAATATCTAAATCAAGCCTTGAAAATCATTTGCACCAGCTTCGCTATGTTCACCGCTTTGACCTTTGGTTTCCACATAAGTTAAGCAAAAAAACCTTCTAGACCATATTTCCGCGTGCAATTCTCTACTTAAATGTAATGAAAACCTTCCATGTGTAAAACAAATTGTGATGGGCGATGAAAAGTGGATACTGTACAGTAATGTGGAATGGAAGAGATTGTGGGGTAAGTGAAATGAACCACCACCAACCACTCTCCAAAGGCCGGTCTTCATCCAAAGAAGTTGATGTTGTGTATATGGTGGGATTGGAAGGGAATCCTCTATTATGAGCTCCTTCCAGAAAACCAAATGATTAATTCCAACAAGTACTGCTCCCAGTTAGCCCAACTGAAAGCAGCACTCAACGAAAAACGTCCAGAATTAGTCAACAGAAAATGCATAATCTTCCATCAGGATAACACAAGACCACATGTTTCTCTGATGACCAGGCAAAAACTGTTACAGCTTGGCTGTGAAGTTCTGATTTATCTGCTGTATTCACCAGACATTGCACTTTTGGATTTCCATTTATTTCAGTCTTCACAAAATTCTCTTAATGGAAAAAATTTCAAATCCCTCGAAGACTGTGAAAGGCACTTGGAACAGTTCTTTGCTCAAAAAGATAAGTTTTGGGAAGATGGAATTATGAAGTTGCTTGAAAAATGGCAGAAGGTAGTGGAACAAAAGGATGGATACGTTGTTCAATAAAGTTCTTGGTGAAAATGAAAAATGTCTTTTTTGTGTGTGTGTGTGGTACGCGGGCTCTCACTGCCGCAGCCTCTCCTGTTGCGGAGCACAGGCTCCAGACGCGCAGGCCTAGTGGCCATGGCTCATGGGCCCAGCCGCTCCGCGGCATGTGTGATCCTCCCGGACCGTGGCTCGAACCCATGTCCATGCATCGGCAGGCAGACTCTCAACCACTGCGCCACCAGGGAAGCCTGAAAAATGTCTTTTTACTTGAAAACTAAAGGCACTTTTTGGCCAACCCAATACAACCTAATATACATTTTGTATATATAACATTTACATTTGTTATATATATATAAAATGAATAAACATATCATTTATATAAAATAAATTATGAATGTGTCAAATTGCTAGGACTGGAACATTTTGGGGTAGGATCTATGAAGCCAACTGAGATATTTCCCATGGCACGGCATTGCTCAAGGCATGAAGAAAATATATTAGGTCAAGCTTAAATAACAGTGCTGACTACCAAAATGGATGTTCATCTCATGTGTGCATATCAGATACAACTTGTTTTTACCTTAGTACAGATATTCGTGCTCTAAAAAGTCAAAACAAATATTCTGAAATTATGCCCAGAATTTTATTTTATAATTTACATGATGTTTATGTATGAGCACCAGGCACATAACCTAGCATTCAAGTCTTCTCTGTATAATTTTTCTATTACTCTCATTCTAAAATTCATATGCAATTTCAAAGGAAACTTGCAGTTGGCTTTTCAGAATGCAAATCTTGTTATAAAATACACCTGAGTTTTGGAAACATAACTCAATTGTAATTAAAATTTTGTAGGCAAGTGGTTTCAGATGTGGCTAAAATGCATTGGGGTGGGGAATCAAGGCCATATATCTTCACCTGTAAGTCAAAGCGAGCCATCTACGGATAACATCTATTTCGGTTCTCATCTGAGAGACGAAAAACTGAGCAGTAAAGCTGTTTTTAATATTGTTTTATAGCTGTGCATGACTAGGGAATAGTGATGAGAATGTGGGTAACATTTTCTTCCAAAAAGTTTTATTGTGAGTGTTAAGTTTATTTGGAGATGTATAACTTAATGAGGCTACGTCATGAATACACTTTCCTGTATGAAATCGGTGACTTTTACCCACAGTGAACGTTGAAACGATAACCTGGTGGCAACACCAGGATCACACTGGAGAGAGAGGGCTGCCCTGCCTGGTACTTGGCCCCTTCCATGCAGCCTGTGAACACTTGCTGTCGTGAGCACTCGTGCTAACTAAATGTGAACACCTTTACTTTCCAGCTGCCACTAATTGGTTTGGGAGTATTTATGTAAGTGTTGATTTTAAAGCTAAAAATAGCACAGTGATGTTTAAATCCAACTCATTCTGGCTGTCAGAAATGCTCCCGTGATCCTGAAAGTGTTGCTAAAAATGTTCACGTTTTAAAAATTGTAGTAATTAAACTTGTCTGTTGTGAGAGCCACATATGATACGTTCCCTGCTCTGATAATCAAAGAGGTAAAGGACAAGCTTCTTAAAGGTCTCTGCCTGGCTGGCAAGACACGACCTCCTGCTGAACTTTATTAGGGAGCAAAGTATTGTAATGTGAGCAAAAGGAAGAGACAAAGTAAATTTCAACATAGTTTTATACCCTTGTATTCTATGTAACAGATCAGATCTATTTTAAGTTAACATTAAAAATAGAAATTATAATAATTTTACCAGTAAGATTAAGCATAGAGCTTGCCAAACCATAGTATTTTCTGGAGACAAATTTGAAGCTTTGAAATCACGTAATTAATATTTCTCAAATCTAAACTGAAGAAATATAGTGACTGTTCAGCACCTGTTGTTTATACCCTAGCTCTTCATAATGAGATGTTTTTTGCCCCTTTATTTCCAAATTTAAAAGTCACGATTTTACAGATTTGGCTCAAAGTTATTCAAATAAGCTATGAGAAAAATATATATAATTTTTATTTTTAGCTTTGTGTGATTTTGTGACTCTTCATTTCATCCTGTTATTTAGTGAAGAAAAAGCCTAAGTGCTCTTAAATTATTGCATATGATTTTTTTGGTAATTTTTGGAAAAAGTGATTTTTATGGACCCTGTCAAGAAATAAGCTGCCTTTGTCTAAGTCTTTTTTTTTTTTTTTTTTTTTTTGGCGGTATGTGGGCCTCGCGCTGTTGTGGCCTCTCCCATTGTGGAGCACAGGCTCTGGACGTGCAGGCTCAACGGCCATGGCTCACGGGCCCAGCCGCTCCGCGGCATGTGGGATCCTCCCAGACCGGGGCACAAACCCGTGTCCCCTGCATCGGCAGGCGGGCTCTCAACCACTGCGCCACCAGGGAGGCCCTTGTCTAAGTCTTGAAGCACTGCACTGCTACAGTATTGTTGAAGTTAATTGGGAATTGGCTTTGTGTCCTTGTAGGATGTCCTAAGCATTTGTCTGCCTGCCCCATCTCTAGAGAATATCAAAGAATTCTTTTACTTCAGTATATAGAGATGATTTTGGCAAGTGACAAACACTGCCCATTAGTTGAGATGACAAACTGTAGTTACTACCCTTTTTTTTTTTTTTTTTTTTTTTTTGCGTTACGTGGGCCTCTCACTGTTGTGGCCTCTCCCGTTGTGTAGCACAGGCTCCGGACGCACAGGCTCAGCGGCCATGGCTCACGGGCCCAGCCACTCTGCGGCATGTGGGATCTTCCCGGACTGGGGCACGAACCCGTGTCCCCTGCATCGGCAGGTGGACTCTCAACCACTGCGCCACCAGCAAAGCCCTTCTTTTTTTTTTTTTCCACTACCCTTTTTTTTCTGCTTTATAACAAATTTAATCAGTCATACATATACATATGTTCCCATATTCCCTCCCTTTTGCGTCTCCCTCCCACCCACCCTATCCCACCCCTCCAGGCGGTCACAAAGCACCAAGCTGATCTCCCTGTGCTATGCGGCTGCTTCCCACTAGCTATCTACCTTACGTTTGGTAGGGTATATATGTCCATGCCGCTCTTTCGATTTGTCACAGCTTACTCTTCCCCCTCCCCATATCCTCAAGTCCATTCTCTAGTAGGTCTGTGTCTTTATTCCTGTCTTACCCCTATGTTCTTCATGACATTTTTTTTTTCTTAAATTCCATATATATGTGTCAGCATACAGTATATGTCTTTCTCTTTCTGACTTACTTCACTCTGTATGACAGACTCTAGCAGGGATCATTTCTATAGTTCGTCACTACCTTTTTTGATAGCTGTGGCAAGCAGAGTTTTTGATGCAGCTTTTAAAATAGTAGAACTTTTGTCTTAGACACGTAAGTCTGTGAATGTGTGTTTTTTCTTTTACTCTGTAGTGATTAACATGATTGCTATATAACTGTAGTCAGTTCAGAATTACCCTTGAGCAGATTATCACATTGCAATTGGGCCAATATTGCTTTCAAATTCTAATTGACATTTTCATATACTCGGAGCATTAGGTACTTTGTTGACATAAATAAAACCTTTACTTGCTATCTAACCAGAACTAGAAAAAAATTCCTTTGAACCTCACGGAACGTTGATTTGAACCAGAAAATATGTTATTTTCTTACCTTGGCATGGGATCAACAAGAAAATTACAGTTGGAGTAGGGAGCAGGGTCAAAAATACAGTTAAAACCTTATAACAAACATCCCAGTTTTTTCTTTGACATTCCGAGGATGTATGTCCATACAGAATTACAAAGCCAAAAAAGAATATTTATTTTAATAACTGCCACTGTTAACTGTTCATAGACTAGACTTATTTTGTTAAGATGGTAATACTGTCTAAATTAAGCTACAGATTCAATGTGATCCTTATCAAAATCCAGCTTTTTGCAAAAATTGGTGCTCAGATTCTAAAATTCATATGAAAATGCAAAGAACCCAGAATAGTCAGAACAAATTTAAAAAAATAATTAGAGAATTCTTACTTCCTGGTTCCAAAACTTAGTACAAAGCTACAGTAATCAAGACTGTGTAGTACTGGCAAAAGGATACAAATATAGATCAATAGAATAAAATTGAGAGTCCAGAAATAAATCCTTGCATTTTTGGTCAGTTGAGTTTTGGTAAGGGTGTTAATACAACTCAGTGCAGAAAGAATAGTCTTTTCAACAGATGGTGCTGGCACAACTAAATATCCACATGTGAAGAATGAAGTTGGACCCCCTACCTCACACAGTGTACAAAAATTAACTAGAAATGGTAATAGGCCTAAATGTAAGAGCTAACACTATAAAACAGGAAAAAATATAGGAGTAAATCCTTGTGACCTTGTGTTAGGCAGTATTTCTTAGATATGACACAGAAACACAAGGAACTAAAGAAAAAATAAATAGAACTTCATTAAAATTAGAAACTTTTGTGCTTCAAAGGGCCCATCAAGAAAGTGAAAACACAGCCCATAGAATGGGAGAAGATTTGGAAATCTATACGTAAGGAATTTGTATATGGACTGTTTAGGAAACTCTTACAACTCAATAATAAAAATACAAATAATTAGGCATTTCTTCAAAGAAGATATACAAATGTCCAACAGTCTCATGACAAGTTGCTCAGCATCATTAATCATTAGGGAAATGCAAATCATTACTCGTTAGGTATATGCAAAACAAAAACCACTTTACACCCGCTATGATGGCTAAATTTTTTTTAAAAAAGGAAATAACAAGTGTTGGTGAGGATTTTGAGAAATTGGAACCCTCATATATTACTGATAGGAATGCAAAATTGTGCAGATATTTTGGAAATACTGTAGCAGTCCCTCAAAATGTTAAACATAGAGTTACGATATGACCCAACAATTCCACTCCTAGGTGTATACCTGAGAGAAATGAAAAACATCTGTCCATGCAAGAGTTTCTCATTCTTAGCATTATTTCACAATTGAACACTATTTCAAATATTCGTGGCAGCATAATTCATAAGCAAAAGTGGAAACAACCCAAATGCCCATAGAGTGATGCATGGGTAAACAGAATGTGGTACATCCATACAGTGGAATATTATTTGACCAAAAAATGGAATGAAATACTGATACATGCCACAGCACGGGAGGGTCTTAAGAACATCATGTTAAGTGATAGAAGCCACATATCTTATGATTCTGTTTATATAAAATGTTCAGAATAGGTAAATACTTATCAACAGGGCTTCCCTGGTGGTGCAGTGATTAAGAATCCACCTGCCAATGCAGGGACTGGGTTCGAGCCCTGGTCCAGGAAGATCCTACATGCCACAGAGCAACTAAGCCCTCACGCCACAGTTACCGAGCCTGCGCTCTAGAGCCCGCAAGCCACAACTACTGAGCTTAGAGCCCATGCACTGCAACAAGAGAAGCCACTTCAGTGAGAAGCCCGCGCACCACAACGAAGAGAAACTAGAGGAAGCCTGCGTGCAGCAACGAAGAACCAACCCAGCCATAAACAACAAACAAATAAATAAATTTTATTTAAAAAGATCCTTAGCGACAGAAAGTAAATGATTGCCATGGGCTGTGGGAAGCAGAAAACATGGGGAGTGCTGGCTAATGAGTATGGGGTTTCTTTGTGGGGTTTTGAAATTGTTCTAAAATTACATAGTGGTGATGGTTGCAAAACTCTGTGAATAAGTGAAAAGGGACTGAACTGTACTTTTTCAAAGGGTGAATTTAATGTTATGTAAAGCATATCTTAATGAAGCTTTTATAAGAGAAAAAGTAGTGGATCTTAAAGCTCCAGTCAAGCCTTTAGATGATTGCAGCTGCAGCCCTGCTGACACCTTGACTGCAACCTTATGAGAGATTCTACCCCACAGCTTCCCAGCCAAGCCACTTCTAAATCTCTCACAGGAACTATGGGAGACAATGTTTTTTAGCCATTTAATTTTGAATTTATTGCACAGTATTAGGAAGCTAATAGAATGCCATTCAGCTTATTTATTCATTAACATTCACTAAATCAATTCTGTGTGTTGTGTGCTTAATGTAGAGAGGACTAGATACAGCCTCACCCTTCATGGAACTCCCTCTTTTGAGAGAGAGAGATGAGAAAGTCAATGATTTTGATTTTGACATAAATGCAGTCATCAAATGTTCTGTCATGTGCAGTAGTCACAAGTATGTATATTTTGTTAAATTGTCTCCAACTATTTTTGTAACCTGCCCAACCCTGTGACTTTTCAATGTAAGCATACATCAAGCCCTTCATAATAAGGTGAATGTTTTAAATCTTTCAAAGACATTCATCTTTTAAGATTTAGTACCTTAAACTAAAAAGCATCCTTTAACTTTTTGGATTTTTTTTTCTTTCTTTATCCTCATGAAGACGAAAAAGCGAATAAATTTTTTAAATCTAGTGTAGATCAAGTGCTTCCCAAAACTACCAACCCCTAGGTGAAATGTTGCTCTTCAATCTAAAAATGAAATAGATTTTTTTAATCAGTTCACAATGACACACTGCTTAAGTTGTGCCTCCCTGTCTTGTTTTCTTCAAAATATTAACCTAATTCCTTTATGTCCAGCCTTTTAGCTCATCTATTGTATTTTTTGGTTGAAATGGTACATTTAGATCCATGAATGCTCCATGTAGTTTGTTTCAGTGAAACCTGAGTTTGTAATGAGCGCTATCTGTGACTCTGCTTCTGAAGAGTGATGTGTCTGCAGAATTACTCTGTTAAAGTTCATTCCACATGGGGAGGGGGAAGGGTAAGTTGGGACGAAGTGAGAGAATGCCATGGACATATATACACTACCAAATGTAAAACAGATAGCTAGTGGGAAGCAGCCACATTGCACAGGGAGATCAGCTCGGTGCTTTGTGACCACCTAGAGGGGTGGGATAGGGAGGGTGGGAGGGAGACGCAAGAGGGAGGGGATATGGGGATATATGTGTATGTATAGCTGATTCACTTTGTTATAAAGCAGAAACTAACACACCAATGTAAAGCAATTATATTCCCATAAAGATGTTTAAAAAATAAAAAATAGTTCAGTTCCAAAGCCTAACAGAGAACTAATGTCTTACTAAATGAGAATCTCAAGCGGGCTGGCTTTCCAGAATCCATCTCTCCTCTATGTAACACCCAGTTCAACTTTGCCACCATCCTGAAGTGCAGGACCTCTCTCGAGCTCTTACCTCTCTGTAGTAGAAGAGTGTTTACCATTTTAGAAGTTAAGTGGTTAATTTTAGTTTCTCTGTGCTGAAGATCATCCTCAGAATTAAAGTCTTAAGGCAAAGTAAGAACTCCAGCTTTCTTTTCCTGCACTAGTCCTGTCACGCTTTTGATAGAAGTGACCTTGACAGGCAACTTTTTTTCATGAATTTTGCTTTCTTTATATTTTTAGTGTCACCAGGGAGATGCAAGCAAGTACAGTACATTAAAGCTAATACATCACTACCTGTCAATGGTACCTTCCCTTTGGTACCCCTTTTCCTTGCTGATTTAAAACACTCAGTCCCAAAAGCTTATGGTTGAGTAGCAGGAAGCTAAATGATGTATTCCAAAGCTCTTAACATACTGCCTTGTGTAAATGGCCCGTTTGAGTATTTCAGAAACCAAACGGAAGAGAAAAGAACATTGAAAGCACTGAAAAGATTAACACCTGTTTCCAGTCTTCAAAGAAATTGGAGCACACTGTATATATCCAGAGTAAAACCATTTACTCTCTCCTGTTGAGAATTTGTATTCAAATCTTCAATTCTATGTGCATAACATCCACATGCTTATGTGTTTGTTTCACTACAGAATTCCACACAGGACTTAGAAGATGAAGTTATGAATGGCGTGCAGACAGAACTCCTGACATCGCCAAAAACAATGGATGCATTGAGGTATATTCTATTTATGTGAATAAGAATATTTTATTTCAATTTAATGTTTGTTTTTTTTTAGATTATAGTTTTTATTTTATAGGAAACATCAAGATAAGATAAGTAGAATACTTGAGTGAAACCTAATTCTAAAATTAATTGCTAAATTACTTTTTTCTCTCATTTTTTTAATATAATATGAGAACTTCCTGACAAACATATATACAAATGAGCCTCAATGCTTCCAACTCTTCTGCAACCTGGATTTCTTAATTGCTTTTTTCTTCTCTTTGAACAACAGTTTAAAGTGAACATTTCAGCGTTCATAGTGGTGCAGTGTTTTTCTTTGATGTCAGCTCCTTGAATATTACTGTGCCTTGTGTTTTAACCATCTTGCAATATTTTCCTCTATGTGTATAAAATGAATCCAGACTATCAACCTGGATTTTTCATGTTTTTAATGTAAGTAACTTATTATACAAAGTTAGTTGCTGTCATGTTTACGGGCACTTGCTTTGCTCTGTGCTAATTTCCAGTTCATCCCTAGCTACTGCCTGGGTTCAAATCCCAGTTCTGTGGCTTATTACTTCTAGGAGGTTAGGCAAGTTGCTCATCAATCTTTGCCTTAGTTTCTGGTCTGTAAAATGGAAATAATATTAAAACCTTCTTCAGAGGGTTAGTATGAAGACAAAATTAGTTATCATGTGTAAAGTACTTTGAACAGTGCCTGAGTCAGAGTAAGTCCTGTTGCTTCCACTATCATCAACATCATCATCATCTTTATTATTATCATCATCATCATTTTTAAAGTTGCTTCAGAATTTGCATAAGTAATTTCATGTTTAATAGATTGTTGGCTTTAGCCCTGAAAGGTGATGCTTTTGAGACTGATGGTCATTCATTCATTCAGTCAACATACTCCTTTCATTCAGTCCAGTTATTAATAGGTGCCAAGCATGTTACATGGAATTAGCTTAAAAAAAAATGTGTGTTCACCTTTTATCATGATGCTTTACTGTGTGGATTTTCCTAATTGATGGCCATATGACATAGTTACTCTTTATTTAGATTGTGTTTCTTTGATTAATGAGCTGCACAATATTTAAACTTTGGTACAGAAAATCTCCAGGGCACTGTCTTTTTAGAAGCTTGATAAGATTGTTTTGGGAGGTAGGCATAATGAATGTAATACTCACGCTGTTTGCCTTTAATTTCATTTTTTTTTTAATGTTAGCTTTTTGAAAAGTTTGCTAACATCTTGGCTAAGTATTACGTTGTTATAGAGTTAACAATTGTTTGGTTTATGGCTGCATGAACAAATTAGCTCAGCTTTCTCCAGATAGAAGGAATTCAGAGAAATGGACTATAAGACTTTAAAAAAATAATATTCTTTAATGAAAACACATATGAGTATCTGTGTAATTTGATTATCACAAGGGACTTTTTGCATGAGTTTTATTATCACCTTTAGCAGGCTAAGGAGTTGCAATCCAGAGCGGTTAACTTCTAGAGACCCAATCTACATTCACCACTCTTGTCTCCAAATCCTTTGACTCCAGTGTTACCTGTTGTGTGCACCTTCACTGATTCCTTGGTGTTTTATTTCATGATGCATAATCAGGGCTAAGAAACTTGATGTGGTGAGCACCAGTGTAGGAAAAATCATCTGAAATTAGTTTGAGGCCAAGATCAGAAAGTAGAGTGAATGTGAACTCCATTGCTTGCAGACTCTCAGATGGGGGGAAGATGAGGATATTAACAGTATGGAATGCAAAGCTGGGGCGGGGGGTGGAGATGGGCAGAGTGGCAGGAAGCTTAGAGATTAAAATTCTAGGACAGGACGTTGGTTCTAGCTGGTATGGGATGAGGAAGAAAGAATGGAAGGAAACTAGGAAGCCACTTACAGCTGAGTTACATCATCAGTTTTCTCCTAAGGCAATGATAGTCTGATACCCCACAGAGCTTGGCCCAAGCATAGGACCTTGGACTCACTTCCATGCAGATGGCATAGAAGCTAAGTAAATTACTGCAGAGTCCATCTCAAAATGTCTTCAACCTGTTGTGATGTTTTAATTCCCCTAGCTATTGTTCAAGCCTTTGTTACTCTCTGTCAGACTATTGTAATAACCTACAAACTCTGCTCTTAAGTGTCAATCTCTCCTTATTCTCATTGATCCCACATATCACTACTAGATAAAATTTTTTTTTCTTTTTTAAAATTTATTTATTTATTTTTAAATTTTTTTGGCTGCGTTGGGTCTTTGTTGCTGCGTGCGGGCTTTCTCTAGTTGCGGCGAGCAGGGGCTGCTCTCGGTTGCAGTGCGTGGGCTTCTCATTGTGCTGGCTTGTCTTGTTGCAGAACATGGGCTCTAGGCACGCAGACTTCAGTAGTTGTGGCACACGGGCTCAGTAGTTGTGGCTCGTGGGCTCTAGAGCACAGACTCAGTAGTTGTGGCACACGGGCTTAGTTGCTCCATGGCATGTGGTATCTTCCTGGACCAGGACTTGAACACGTGTCTCCTACACTGGCAGGTGGATTCTTAACCACTGTGCCACCAGTGAAGTTCCTGGATAAATTCCAAACTTCTGGATTTATTGAAGTCCTGAGTTTGAACACTACCTTTGTAACTGTGGACTATTTATTAAACCTCTTTAAAATATTCTTTTTTTCCTATGGAAAATGGGCAGTTACACAAGCACAATACTAAATGAAAGGGTGGATAAACATTAATTGCTATTGCAATTATCATTATCACTCATACTATATTGTAACTATTTGTCATTCTCCCGAACAGACTATTGATCCTCCAAGGATTTCCGACACCAAGCACATATCTTGGAACATAATAGCAGCATATTTGTGGAGTGAATGACTGAATGGATAAAACACAGTGCTTCATAAATCATAGGCATAAGTATTAACTGCTCACCCATTATTAACACAAGCATTTATATTTAAAGAAAAATAATATTTAGAGGCAGTTCTCCAAATAGTCTTACAATATATCTTATAATAGTCTTACAATATATTGTAAGACTATCTTACAATAGTCTTCTATGTATCTCTTATGAAGTACTACTCAATGTACTTTGATCTTAAGAAGACAATGAAGCAAGAGGTTTCTATTGGATATTTCTTTTTTAAAAATAAGATTACCGCTTGGTGTGCACTCCCATTCATCCACAAGGGTGACCAAGTGCTTCTTCTGAGGACTGCTGTGTGGCTGACAGGGTCTTGGTGTTCTGGCCTGATGTTAGGCCTGAGCCTCTGAGGTGGGAGAGCCGAGTTAAGGACATTGGACCACCAGAGACCTCCTGGCCCCATGTAATACCAATCAGTGAGAGCTCTCCCAGAGATCTCCCTCTCAATGCTAAGACCCAGCTCCACGCAGCAGCCAGCAAACTCCAGTGCTTGATGCCCCATGCCAAACAACTAGCAAGACAGGAACACAACCCCACCCATTAGCAGAGAGACTGCCTAAAATCATACCAAGTTCACAGACACCTCAAAACACACCACTGGACGCAGCTCTGCCCACCAAAACACAAAAAATCCAGCCCCACCCACCAGAACACAGGCACCAGTCCCCTCCACCAGGAAGCCTACACAAGCAACTGAACCAACCTCACCCAGTGGGTGCAGACACCAAAAATAACAGGAACTATAAACCTGCAGCCTGTGAAAAGGAGACCCCAAAAACAGTATGTTGAACAAAATGGAAGACAGAGTAATATGCAGCAGATGAAGGAGCAAGGTAAAAACCCAGCAGACCAAACAATTGAAGAGGAAATAAGCTGTCTACCTGAAAAATGAATTCAGAGTAACGATAGTAAAGATGATCCAAAACCTTGGAAATAGAATGGAGAAAATACAAGAAACGTTTAATAAGGAGCTAGAAGAACTAAAGAGCAAACAAACAGTGATGAACAACACAATAAATGAAATTAAAAGTTCTCTAGAAGGAATCAATAGCAGAAAAACTGAGACAGAAGAAGGCTAAGTGACCTGCAAGATAAAATAGTGAAAATAACTACTGCAGAGTGAAATAAAGAAAAACGAATGAAAAGAATTGAGGACAGTCTCAGACACCTCGTGACAACATTGAACACACCAACACTGGAATTATAGGGGTCCCAGAAGAAGAAGAGAAAAAGAAAAGGTCTAAGAAAATATTTGAAGACATTATAGTTGAAAACTACCCTAACATGAGGAAGGAAATAGTCAAGTCCTGGAAGCGCAGAGAGTTCCATACAGGATAAATCCAAGGAGAAACATGCCAAGACACATATTAATCAAACTATCAAAAATTAAATACAAAGAAAAAATATTAAAAGCAGAAAGGGAAAAGCAACAAATAACACACAAGGGAATCCCCATAGCGTTAACAGCTGATCTTTCAGCAAAAACTCTGCAAGCCAGAAGGGTGTGGCAGGACATATTTAGAAGTGATGAAAGGGAAAAACCTACAACCAAGGCTACTCTACCCAGCAAGAATCTCATTCAGATTCATCAGAGAAATTAATACCTTTACAGACAAGGAAAAGCTAAGAGAATTCTGCACCACCAAACCAGCTTTACAGCAAATGCAAAAGGAACTTCTCTAGGCAGGAAACACAAGAGAAGGAAAGGACCTACCAAATCAAGCCCCAAACAATTAAGAAAATGGTAATAGGAACATACATATCTACAATTACCTTAAATGTAAATGGATTAAATGCTCCAACCAAAACACATAGACTGGCTGAATGGTTACAAAACAAGACCCATATATATGCTGCCTACAAGAGACCCACTTCAGACCTAGGGACACATACAGACTGAAAGTGAAGGGATGGAAAAGGGTATTCCATGCAAATGGAAATCAGAAGAAAGCTGGAGTAGCAATTCTCATATCAGACAAAATAGACTTTAAAGACCATTACAGGAGACAAAGAAGGACCCTGCATAATGATCAAGGGATCAATCCAAGAAGAATATATAACCATTGTAAATATTTATGCACCCAACATAGGAGCACCTCAATACATAAGGCAAATGCTAACAGCCATACAAGGGGAAATCAACAGTAACACAATAATAATAGGACACTTTAACACCCCACTTTCACCAATGGACAGATCATCCCAAATGAAAATAAATAAGGAAACACAAGCTTTAAATGACACATTAGACAAGATGGACTTAACTGATATTTATAGGACATCCATCCAAAAACAACAGAATACACTTTCTTCTCAAGTGCTCGTAAAGTATTCTCCAGGATAGATCATATCTTGGGTCACAAATCAAGCCTTGGTAAATTTTAGAAAATTGAAATGGTATCAAGTATCTTTTCTGACCACAATGCTATGAGACTAGATATCAATTACAGGGAAAAAACTGTAAAAAATACAAACACATGGAGGCTAAACAATATACTACTAAATAAAGAAGAGATCACTGAAGAAATCAAAGAGGAAATCAAAAAATACCTAGGAACAAATGACAGTGAAAACACGATGACCCAAAACCTATGGGATACAGCAAAAATATTCCAAGAGGGAAGTTTATAGCAATACAATCCTATCTCAAGAAACAAGAAACATCTCAAATAAACAACCTAACCTTACACCTAAAGCAATTAGAAAAAGAAGAACAAATAAACCCCCAAAGTTAGCAGAAGGAAAGAAATCATAAAGATCAGATCAGAAATAAATGATGAAGGAAACAGTAGCAAAGATCAATAAAACTAAAAGCTGGTTCTTTGAGAAGATAAACAAAATCTATAAACCATTAGCCAGACTCATCAAGAAAAAAGGGAGAAGACAAATCAATAGAATTAGAAATGAAAAAGAAGTAACAACTGACACTGCAGAAATACAAAGGATTATGAGAGAATACTACAAGCAACTCTATGCCAATAAAATGGACAACCTGGAAGAAATGGACAAATTCTTAGAAAAGCACAACCTTCCAAGACTGAACCAGGAAGAAGTAGAAAATATGAATAGACCAATCACAAGCACTGAAATTCAAACTGTGATTAAAAATCTTCCAACAAACAAAATCTCAGGACCATATGGCTTCACAGGCGAATTCTATCAAACATTTAGAGAAGAGCTAGCACCTATCCTTCTCAAACTCTTCCAAGATGTAGCAGAGGGAAGAACACTCCCAAACTCATTCTGCAAGGCCACCATCTCCCAGATTCCAAAACCAGACAAAGATGTCACAAAAGAAGAAAACTACAGGCCAATATCACTGATGAACATAGATGCAAAAATCCTCAACATAATACTAGCAAACAGAATCCAACAGCCCTTTAAAAGGATCATACACCATGATCAAGTGGGGTTTATCCCAGGAATGCAAGGATTCTTCAATATATGCAAATCAATCAATGTGATACACCATATTAAGAAATTGCAGGAGAAAAACCATATGATCATCTCAATAGATGCAGAAAAAGCTTTCCAAAATGTTCAACACCCATTTATGATAAAAACTCCAGAAAGTGGGCATAGAGAGGACCTAGCTCAACATAATAAAGGCCGTTATGACAAACACACAGCCAACATCATTCTCAATGGTGAAAAACTGAAACCATTTCTTCTAAGATCAGGCCCAAGACACGCAATGTTGCCCACTCTCACCACCATCATTGAACATAGTTTTCGAAGTTTTAGCCACAGCCATCAAAGAAGAAAAAGAAATAAAAGGAATCCAAATCGGAAAAGAAGAAGTAAAGCTGTCACTGTTTGCAGATGACATGATACTATACATAGAGAATCCTAAAGATGCTACCAGAAAACTACTAGAGCTAATCAGTGAATTTGGTAAAGTAGCAGGATAAAAAATTAATGCACAGAAAACTCTTCCATTCCTATACACTAACGATGAAAAATTTGAAAGAGAAATTAAGGAAACACTCCCATTTACCATTGTAACAAAAAGAATAAAATACCTAAGAATAGCCTACCTAAGGAGACAAAAGACCTATGTGCAGAGGACTGTAAGACACTGATGAAAGAAATTAAAGATGACACAAACAGCTGGAGAGATATTCCATGTTCTTGGATTGGAAGAGTCAACATTGTGAAAATGACTATACTACCCAGAGCAATCTACAGATTCAGTGCATCCATATCAAACTACCAATGTCATTTTCCACAGAACTAGAACAAAAATTTTCACACTTTGTATGGAAACACAGAAGACCCCAAATAGCCAAAGCAATCTTGAGGCAATTACAAAGCTGCAGTAGTCAAGACAGTATGGTACTGGCACAAAAACAGAAATAAAGATCAGTGGAACAGGTGAGAAAGCCCAGAAATAAATCCATGCACATATGATCACCTTATCTTTGATATGAGAGGCAAAAATATACAATGGAGAAAAGACAGCCACTTCAATAAGTGGTGCTGGGAAAACTGGACAGCTACATGTAAAAGAATGGAATTAGAACACTGTCTAACACCATACACAAAAGTAAACTCAAAATGGATTAAAGACCTAAATGTAAGGCCACACACTATAAAACTCTTAGAGGAAAACATAGAACACTCTATGACATAAATCACAACAAGATCCTTTTTGACCTACCTCCTAGGGAAATGGAAATAAAAACACAAATAAACAAATGGGACCTAATGAAATTTAAAAGCTTTTGCACAGCAAAGGAAACCATGAACAAGACGAAAAGGCAACCCTCAGAATGGGGGAAAATATTTGCAAATGAAGCAACTGACAAAGGATTAATCTCCAAAATATACAAGCAGCTCATGCAGCTCAATATCAACAAAACAAACAACCCAATCCAAAAATGGGCAGAAGACCTGAATAGACATTTCTCCAAAGAAGATATACAGATTGCCAAGAAACACATGAAAGGATGCTCAACATTGCCAATCATTAGAGAAATGCAAATCAAAACTACAATGAGGTCTCACCTCACACTGGTCAGAATGACCATCATCAAAACATCTACAAACAGTAAATTCTGGAGAGGGTGTGGAGAAAAGGGAACCCTCTTGCACTGTTGGTGGGAATGTCAATTGATACAGCCACTATGGAGAATGGTATGGAGGTTCCTTAAAAAACTAAAAATAGAACTACCATATGACCCAGCAATCCCACTACTGGGCATATACCCTGAGAAAACCATAATTCAAAAAGGATCATGTACCACAGTGTTCATTGCAGCTCTATTTACAATAGCCAGGACATGGAAGCCACCTAAGTGTCCATCAACAGATGAATGGATAAAGAAGATATGGTACATATATACAATGGAATATTACTCAGCCATAAAAATAAACGAAACTGAGTTATTTGTAATGAGGTGGATGGACCTAGAGTCTGTCGTACAGAGTGAAGTAAGTCAGAAAGAGAAAATAAATACTGTGTGCTAACACATATATGGAATCTAAAAAAAAAAAAAAAAAAAGATTCTGATGAACCTAGGGGCAGGACCCAGACATAGAGAATGGACTTAAGGACACAGGGAGGGAGAAGGGTAAGCTGGGACGAAGTGAGAGAGTCATGGACATATATACACTACCAAATGTAAAATAGGTAGCTAGTGGGAAGCAGCCACACAGCAGAGGAAGATCAGTTCGGTGCTTTGTGAGCACCTAGAGGGGTGGGATAGGGAGGGTGGGATGAAGACGCAAGAGGGAGAGGATATGGAGATATATGTATACAGATAGCTGATTCACTTCAGTATACAGCAGAAACTAACACAACATTGTAAAGCAATTATACTCCGATAAAGATGTTAAAAGAAAAAGATTGCACTTTAAGCTTCTCTGTAATTAGCAAGCAGTGTATGCAAAAAACCTTCCCTTCATTCCTAATTTCTGGCTCATTCCTGACCTCACGTTATTCCAGATATGCCTCTTTTCCCAGGATGAAAACTGTCATCACATTTTATCCTATCTTCTCCTTGGCCTCTCATTTTGCAAATTATTGACAGAGTCCATTTCATAATACCTTGAATCTTTCTCCATGTTTTCATGCTTTATTCCTATAATCATTGCTCAATCCGTAATACCTCTCAGCTACATTGTTGCAGTAATTTACTAATTCCTACCTCAGGTACCAATTTCTCCCTTGTCTTTCCCTTTTCCAGTTGATCCCACATCTCTGCCAAGTAAAATATTTCTAAACCACTGCATTGATCTTCCAAAACCTATAGTGATTCCATCTTCTAAAAAATTAAGCGTGCTTTTTTTCATTGTGGAATTTGACATATCACACTGAGGTTTGATCTCAAGCTGATAGGTCAGCCTTATCTCCTCATTATCTTACCCTCTGTTCTCCTCCCTTCCTCCCCCCCCCCCTCTCCTCCTTCTCTCTTTAGTATCACAGACAATCCATGTGTCCACAAACCATCCTGATTCAGTGTCTCAGTGCAAACTGTTTCCTCTCCTGTGCATGATCTCTCCACACCCTCACCAGCTTTTCTGGTTGAAGATTCATTTACCTTTCTCAGTTCCATCTAAAATTCTACTTCCCTTGAGAAGATTTTCCTGATTCCAGCTTTCCTTCCTGATCCTGCTCCCTTTTCTCTGAACCTCATCAGAAAGCACCTCTGCTTTGAAACTTACTTGTCAAAATGGTTGAAAACTACTGCTCTGAGAAGCAGTAAATTCCAATTTGTGTCCTGAATTTACCTTATATAAATGGTGTGATGTTGGACAGATTATTTAATCTCTCTAAGCACCGGTTTACTTATCTGTAATGGAAGTGATATGTTTACTTTGTACATTTCATGTGAGTACATGTTATAATACCCAGAAGATGATTAACATGCTGCTTCCCCCCAGATAGCATACGTTCATTGAGAACATACTGCAAGTACTGCTACTATTCTATTACTTTGTATTACTTTTTGTTACCTGTCCTAATCTGCCTGCTGATTATGAACTCCTCAAGCATTAGACTTTGTTTTTTCCTTGCAGAGCTTCTTCATTGGAACTACTTGATTAATTGCATTAAGTGAATCCCACCACCTTTGACAACAAATTCTTTGTTAGATTTTTACTCAGTATATTCGTATCAACAAGACATTTCCTAAGTCGTTAAAAGAGTAAATGCTAAGCGTTCTCATCACAAGAAAAAAGTTTTTTTCTATTTCTTTAATTTTGTATTTACATGAGATGATGGATGTTCAGTAAACTTACTGAGATAATCATTTCATTATTTATGTAAGTCAAATCATTATGCTGTGTACCTTAGACGTATACAGTGCTGTTGATTATATCTCAGTAAAACTGGGGGAAGAAACCCAAGACATTTCACTGTCAAGTAGCCTTCGGCATCATCAGCAAGCTCTTCTTGGAGGTATCTCTCTGTGATCCATCTCTCACATTGCTGTATATGACAGTCCTGGATATCAGTCCCCAAAGAACACCTGCCAGTAACTTCTCTCCACTCATTATTACCCACTGTGTTCTCTGTCAGCAGTCTAATTATGAAGCAAATCCTACAGTATTTATGGATTAAGAAAAAAAACTCTTACTGAGGAAATCAAGTTGAGGAAAATTTGGAAAGTTTGAAATAGGTTATTGCCTTTTAACCCATAAGCTTCTTTGTTCCTTCAGAAAGTTATAATAATATTACTAATAGCTGATATTGAGTCCTTTGTATATGCCAGAGACTGTGTTTGATGTATTTATATACTATTCTCTATATTTTTTCTTTAAAACCAGCAACTCTATTAGGAGTTTATCTTAATTCCCTCATTGTCCAAATGAGGAAATGTACTTGCAGTCTTAGGTTAAATGATCTACTCAGGCACCTGACTCAGAGCCACCACTAGGACACACTTCTCTCTAATTTCATAAGTTAATCATGATTTCCTCCTGAAACAAAGTATCTGCCCTTCCCTGCCCTCAGACCTGTCTCTTCCGTACCCTAAACTAGTGGCCAATCACTGGGTTGACTAATCTTAAAGATGCTGTGCATTTGCCTTGTGTGGAGAAATTAGACCTACAACCATCCGTCTGCAGCCCCTTCTCTCCCTCAAGCTTCACGTCTTTCTGCTGGAAGGAACCAGATGAAGCATTTTTCATCTAGCTCTTGCCATAGCCGTTCGCAACAGGCTCATTTTAAACCACTGATTCTGTACTTTCACCCATAGTTTTGTACTAAAGTCTTAGGTAGGTAGCAGCTGGTTCTAGTGATTATTTGAATCAATTTTGTCAGTCGGAGCTTAGAACATGTAGCTTGCTTAATACTATTGGACCTGCTTGGTGACTATCTGCTTTTGTTTTAGTTCGTCTTAGAAAGTTGAATTAGCTCTTTTGAGCTTAGTGAAATCTTCCGACTTTTCTTTTTGTAACTGAAATACTTTTCCTTTGCCCCGCAATTCATTTTTTATCTGTTTTTCACAAGTAACTGCCAATCCCTTTCTCTTTCCACTGCTAGAATAGCCTTCTCACCTCATTCTCTACATTTTCCATTCTCAGTCTGCCTCCAAAACATAAATGTGCATACCCTGCTCACCGGTCCTTGAACTCTACTGTGCTGTTTGCCTAAACAAATAACATTAATAGCATATTTTCACATCTTAGTGAAATCTCATTTTATGAGATGTGTATTCAAGTAATTGTGTGTAGCCCTCCTTGCTATGTTTATCTTCCATGAGGGTATATATATACAGGGATATCCACAGAACTCCATCAAGTATATAAAACACTGAGTGGTGTTTTCCCCTTTTAAAATAAATTTTAAAAGATGGACTGGTCTATGAGTTTCCTTTTTCAAATGCTTTTCTTTCCATCTTGAAACAAATAATGGAAAACAATTTATAAAGATCTTGGTAAAACATAGTCTGTGTAAAACTTATAATGCTTGTCTATAGATATAATAGATCTAATTCTCTAAGTATCTGCATTAACACTCAACAAAATTGAAAGTCTTTTATGCTGCTTTTTCTGGGATAGTAATATTTTTGTGATAGTAATTTTACATTTGTCAAATATCATTCGAGCAAAAAAATGTGACTATCATGTATAAAGATAGCATAAAAGTTTATTCTGAAATACTGAAAAAGGGAACCTTATAAAGTTGAAATAAACCTTAATACTGCATCCTCCAACAAAGTTTTAGTGTTTTGAAATAAGATTGATTACTTTAACAAATTTTGTGATTTACTTTTAAGTAAATATAAAAATACAAGTTTGATGATTACTAAAGAGTAGGTGTTGGGCCTCCCTGGTGGCGCAGTGGTTGAGAGTCCGCCTGCCGATGCAGGGGATACGGGTTCGTGCCCCGGTCTGGGAGGATCCCATATGCCGCGGAGCGGCTGGGCCCGTGAGCCATGGCCGCTGAGCCTGTGCGTCCGGAGCCTGTGCTCCGCAACGGGAGAGGCCACAACAGTGAGAGGCCCGCGTACAGCAAAAAAAAAATAAAATAAAAAAAAAAAATAAATAAAGAGTAGGTGTCAGTATGATACATATAGAATTTTTATGTTTTATAGGAGAGGTTTTGAGTGGGATAAAGAAATACTTGCAAACGAGAAAAAAGAATCCATAAAGCCATTCTAAAAATTTTTAAGCTGAAATCTTGTTGTCTAGACTAAACACTTATATTCCAAAAGCACCTGTATAATACATATGAATGCTATCTATCAGCATGTGGATATTTAATACATTTATTAGGAAAGATTTGTGTTATGCTCTAAGTGTAGAACTATAAAATTATGTTATAAAGGTAGAGATAATAAAGTTTCAGTGGTTAAACAAAATTTTCGTCTCTGTTTTTAGAAGTCTTTACAATAATATCATAACCCTAGAATGTGTATGCTTTGGGTTTAGTCTTCCTCAAATACCTACGAATGTACTATAAATCTGTTATATAAAAGTTATTTCTTCATGGTCCATTGAAAGCTACACAACTTTCTCTTCCTACCAAATAGTTTATATTCAGGACTTATAATGCATACCTATATTTAGGATTTCATATGCGTATATTCATATAGTGCCTATGCTTACACAGAAAGTATAGAGAAGAATCTACTTTATCCCTTGATATTAGCACTCTAAGATTTATTTTATTTCTAACTTTTATTCCAGGCTTCTTATGTAACCTGCTTGACTGAACAAAGTTTAAATATATCAGCAGTATCTGAGCAAAACTCATTTGAAATTTACTATCAGTTTTGAAATTCCATCCCTTTCCATAAATGTTGGAAACTAACATGCTCTTTTTTGCAGTTCTTAATGATAATAGCTTATGAAAGCACATTAAAAATAAGCCTAATCCACTGATGAGAATATATTTAATATATTTATTTTAGATTGCTGATAATTTAGGGAGTACTTCATGCAGAGTGAATTCATTAGGCGTTTTGCTTTCTTAATGCTGTTTTCAACTTTCCAGCAAGGAGCCAAAATTTTCCCATTTTCAATTTGGAGCAGAAATGTATTTGTAGCAGCTGTAGCTCTTAATTTGACATCTAGTTTCAGGTCATTTTCATGTAAATAGGAAACAATACAGACCTGCCTACAATTTCCATAATGGGGATGTTTGCTTCAACTTTATCATTTTTCCTCTGACAATTTTATTTTCTCTCTCTGGGATTAAAGGAGCCAATAATTGTTCATGGTTATTATTTTTCATCTTTATAAAAACTTATTAGTTCCACTTTCCGTTACTCCAAAGCTCCCAGTGCCTTGTATATTTCAGTCATACACACTATCCATTAATGTTTCTAGCTCATCCTTTCCTTAATCTGGAGTAGGTTAGACAGGTCAGGCTTTCCATTTCTTTCTGTAATACATTTTCTCCAGGCTTTTCAACTTCTTTTTCTACGTCTTAAAAAAAAAAAAAAAAAAACTAAGAGGTGAAAATTTGGAATTGTTCCATCGAATACAACTGAGGCCTTATTGAAAGGCAAGTTTTAGTTTTGATTTATAATGCTTCGAACATGCCCATATGTATTACCAACTTTGGCTTCACAGTTGTTTAAAATGTAATTATGTGCTTTTTCTAATAAAAATTTGTTTTATTTCATTTTTCCTCTGTTCTGGAGGAAAAATCCTCCTTTATGTTTTAACCATAGATATGCTTAATTCAATGTATTTTATCATCTATTCAGTAATTTTCAAGTGTGTCTCAATGGGGAGAAATTTCATTTTTGTGTACATCCTTTTAAATATGTTGATTTATGCAGATTAAGTTAAATAGGAAGTTATTTTTGTACGTAGTCATTTCCATTTTTTCCTCTTCTAGGAAAAATATAAGAAATCAGATAGCCTTTTAAACATTTTATTTCCTGGATCTTCTGAACATACCAGCAAATCATGTACTCTTTTGATTTCATCTCTGCTGTTGAATTTACAGTAGTTGTTATAATCCTAAGGTTTTTTGTTTTTCTTTTTAATATGCCACATCTGATTTTTTTGGTTTTTGTTTTTTTAGCAGGAACTCATTTGTCTTCTTCTTATTATTTTTTTTTTGTTTTTCTGTCCCAGTAATATGACAAGAACAGTGGAGATTTCTGGGGAAGGAGGCCCTTTGGGAATACATGTAGTACCTTTCTTTTCATCTCTGAGTGGAAGGTAAGATGTTTTCCTTATATCAGAAGCTCATACTAATGCAAAACTTGACTTGAGCTCATTTTCCCAAACATTTTTTAGAAGGGGATTAAGTGTATGTCTCTGTTATTTAGATAGACACCTCAAGATATACTTCTGTTGGCCACTTATGTGTTAGAAACAAAATAACATCACTTCTAGGATACGATGGAAAAGAAATCATGGCTTCGGCATTTACAATTAATTAAGAAGTTCTTTATTAAAGTATTCTTATCAGTGACACATAGACAGAAATCGTGGAAAGACTTTAACATATTGTTAGAGAAATATAGCAACTGAATTTTTTAATGTTCAAAAATACACTTAAATGAAATATAGTAATTCCAAATGGATATTTCTTGATATGCCTCAGGTTTACAGAACTTAGGATAATAAATATTCTAATATTATAAGTAGTTATATCAGAAGTTAAATATGTTTTGATTTTAGCTATAGTAGCAAAATGCCATTATTCTATTTATTTTGTTCTAAAATAAAATATAACCAATTAAAAATAATTTATCGCATCCTTTTGAAATTTTAAAGACATTATATTTCTAAATCCATGCTGGTAAATGGTAATTTAGATTGCATCACCATCTCCTGAAATTTGTGTCTACTTAACTGGCTGTAAAACTTGTTTTACTGATGGGAATTAAAGTGTGTGTCTGAGAGTTAATATTAGTTCTAACAAATTAGTTATAACAACCTTACAAAACTAGTATTAGATATTACGTTATTATAATACTTTTCAATAGGATGACTACCTTTTGCACTAGATTGACACTGACAAAGGCTGTCAGAAACTTAAAGAAAATGAATTTCTCACCCATATGATATGATTTTAATTAATTTGCTAAATTTATTTTCTTAAATTAAATATATCATTGCAAAGGCAAAATACCTGATTTTAGCTTAGGTGATCAAAGACCAGAAAAGTCGGTTGATTTTTCTCAAGGTCATACAAAATCCAGATATCTTGACTTGACCTCACTCCATTGCTCTTTCTAGAACAAAACTTTTCCCAAAGCTTATGTAGTATTTATTTACTGGTTCTGAATATTTATTCAATTTGGTCTGCCATACAGCGGGAAGAACAGATTTAGTCATGATATTTTGGTTGGCATCATTTTCAGTAGGTAGCCATCTGCTACCTGTAATTGCTAAGTCATCACCTTCTTTAGCAAATAACATCTGATGCCAATAACATCTTGCTGGAATGAATGTCCCCTAAAAAGAAATGAACTGAAAAGCTAGTGGCTCTTATTGTCTCATTTCCTGTATGTGTTAATAAGCATGTTTATAAATGTTATGGGTTATGGCACAGGACAAGCTGAGGTTGTTTTTGATAGACAGGGAGAGTATTTACCCAGTTGTCATGAGGAATTCTAATGGCTTTTGTCAGAGGTGTACTGGTAGAGCTTTGTGAAATACCAGTGTGGCTAAATTACTAGGCCCTTTAGCTTAATGAAGCTGGAATAGACCACAAGATCATCCCAATTTTCAAAACATGAAGAAATATACAACATGACAGTCACCCTACATCATTTTCAATTGTTCAGAAAACAAGTTGACCCTATAGACCAAAAATCACCTTCTCTCACTTCAAATGAGGAAAACACAGTAGAATGCATTGATTTACCCCCTGATCCTTCCTAGTTCTGATTTCTAGCATAAGCTTTATAGAATAGGAAAAAGTATTGGACTAGGATCTGGAACAATTGGACTTGAATCTCTCTGTTCTCTTTTGTATAACCTTGCGTGAGTCCCCTAAATTTGCCTCTTGTGAATACCTACTTCACATCAAGGTTGTGGGGATTAAACCACATTAAAAATGTGAATGCTCCTTGTGAAACACACAACATACAAATGTGTAAATTATTAGGATTAATACTATTTTGGCTAAAACAGAAAAACCTTGTTCAGAAATGAACTTTTATAAGTTCATGGTCAACTGTTCAGTAAATTGGTGAAATAATTTTCTCTCTGTGTGTGTGTGTGTGTGTGTGTGTGTGTGTATTTTTTGCTATCCACTGGTATTATAGAAAGGAAATTTAATTAAAAAACATAAAAAATAATATGGAAGTGGAGACATGAGCCAATAAAAGTTAAGAAGTAATGAGTACAGGCTGAAACAGCACACTTAACTCAACCCATGTGTCTAGAAGCAATTGCATACAGAGTGTGTCAGACAAGTGTCTGACTTCATCATGCCATATGGTTTCCCTGTGTGAGCACAGGGGATGGGGGGAGTTAAGGTCATAGTGGTAGACTTAGTTCTTCATTTCCTTCCATTTATTGGTTTGTGTCATTATTTTAAATTAGAATTTACATTTAATTATTTACTAAGACTACTGTAATTTGCTCTGCCTTCAATTTCTTTTTAATTTTTTTCTTTTACAAAAATAGAGCCACACCTGTTGTAGAATTAAGTCCCTAATCAAAGTTAGAACACCCCGAGTACAACACACTGGCTGCTGTACTAAATAAGGCCTCAGTGGTTTCATTGGGGTGCAGAATGCTGCTTGTACGGAGGACCATTGGTTCGCACAATAAAAACAAAAATGCAAGAAAAAACAATACAAAACAAGAGTCCCTGAAAGTAAAAAGCAACTTAATTTCATTCTTTTTTTCGAAAAAAAAAATATATAGTTTTATTTTAGAATTAAAGCATAAAATCTAATTATCAGTAAATAAAGATAGCATAATATACCTGTTTCATAGTAAAGACAGCTGAATATGAGGCAGAAGAAGGAAGGAATGAGTGATATATAATGTGAGCAGAGGAGATGTTTAGGTAAAAACTCTAAGCTGGTGAGCAGCCTAGGCAGTGTGATACAGTGGGAAAAAAGGAGGAGGCCAGCAGGGCATAGGTTTGTGCCTAAGTGATCATTAGAAGGGCAAGAAGCAATTGTTACCCCTCTTATTCTGCGGGGCTGTGGGTTTCGGCCTCCTTTATCACTGCTTCTTTTTTTTTTTTTTTTTTTTTTTTGCGGTATGCGGGCCTCTCACTGTTGTGGCCTCCCCCGTTGCGGAGCACAGGCTCCGGATGCGCAGGCCCAGCGGCCATGGCTCACGGGCCCAGCCGCTCCGCGGCATATGGGATCCTCCCAGACCGGGGCACGAACCCGTATCCCCTGCATCGGCAGGCGGACTCTCAACCACTGCGCCACCAGGGAGGCCCTATCACTGCTTCTTAATGCAAATTAACTGGTTCATCTCAGCCTATAACTCATCAATGGCATTAATTTTTAAATCCTGAGAGCCTTGGTCCCAAATGAGATAGCTATCCACAGCTCACCCATTTGGGGCAAAGAGAATAAAGAGGGACTCTTTTCTGAGCCTTCTCATACTGGTCTGGATGAAATCAAACTGGAAGGAATCCATCCCTTCCATAGAATAAAGAAGGCAGGAGTGGTTTGTTGCCAGGGAACAAACTAATAAAATCAGTTAGTTTTACATTTTACCAAAATTACCTCTGACATATGGGTTTTACAGTTGGGCTTATTCTGTCAATAAATTTTTCATGGAAAGTTAGGTTATTTAGTTGAGTGAGGTTCACATAGCATACTCCAGCTGTAATATGCCAGCTAAATTGCAACCCAGTGGCCTGAAAGAATTAATTCATCTCCCAAAATGTGAAATTAAATCCTAGGGAGTAACATTACATGACTGATGATGTACTGAATTAAATTAAAGGAGGACTTGAATGCTTGTTAAAAAAATATCGCTTACATAAACTAGTTTATAACCACATGTGAGCCTCCTAATGGGTCGTGTTATTGTGAATCCACCATAACAAAAATCCAAAATGTGAACTATTAGAGAGTTGTTCAGTTTAGGAGAGAAACAGTATTTTATTCTATTTCTTTCCTTTTTTTTTCTTGACATGTCAAATAGTTCAATTTTTAATATTATGTTATGAGATTAAGGTGGGATTAGTACTTTAAATATATTAATTTAAATCTCAGATCCTTTATCAAATAGTAGCTTTGGCCCTTATTCTCTTCCACCCAGAAGATGATTAATTTACTAACCTACTAGAAGTAGGAAATGAAGCATCACTGCACACTTGACCTGTGACCCTGAGCTTTCCCCACAATAGGTGACATGACTATTTGCTCTGCTCTCTCCTGCGTCAGCGTACTGTGTTCATTTAACTTATTTAAAGTAGAGATCTAAATAGCCCTGCATGTGCCTCTCCTCCGGCTGTCTTGAGATGACATGAGCTCATCAGATGAACTGAGGCCCTGGAGGCCGAGGTCCCACTTTGTGGCAGCTCCAAACAGGAAGATGGTTTTCTCTTCCACTTTCATTAGAGACTCCCCTTTTTTATGGCGGACCCTATTATGCATGCATAAAATGTGCTCATGTTTTATTTAGATTTGAGACTTAATGCAAAGGGACTACGTAATAGCACCTAAGGCCCCTATATGAAAGAGGGTGACAAAGTAGGAAAACAAGAGGATGAGGGAAGGGGAGGTGGTGGTTTCTCCACATCTAGCAGACTCCTCTTGGAGGACGTGTCTGTTTTATCCTGAGACACCTGGGACCCTGACATGCTGCAATGAACAGGGAAATCCCTCACATGAGAAATGGCTAAAGTATACACAAGTTTGATTTCTTTGAGTTTTCAGTTCAAATACTACCAATATGTAATAGGTACGTGCAAGTACATACACACACAGTTGAATTATTTTTATTGCTGTAGCTTTCTTTCTCCTTTTCTTTTTCTCCAACCCCATCCCCTCCTGACTCTAAGCCACAGCCCCGAAGGAGGTTCAGGGGATCCTCTCTGAATCCAGACTCTTCCTGGTTGAAATTTCAGACAACTCTTCCCAAAGCCCTAATTTCATCCGGTCACCATCTCGCTCAAAAGCAGTGAGTGGCATGAGTATTACTCCAGCCTCATCAGATACCTCCATCAGCTGGTGTTCAAGGCCCCTTCATGTGGCACTGGCCTCCACATCCAGTGTGAGCTCCCACCCTGCTCCCCTTACTTACACCTGTTCGTTCCTGCCTCTGTGTGTATTCTCTCTCTCCTCCTGTCCAAATCCCACTCATTCTTCTGATCCAGTTTACATCCCATTTTCTTCCCAAATCCTTCTATGAAGACTCTAGGCTTATAGCTCCAGTTTTTTCGTTTCTCCTGTACTCCAAGCCTGTGCTGAGCCATTGTCCTGGTCCTACAGCCCTGTCTCATATTCCTCCTTCAGAAGTGCATAAAGAACACTCAACACACACTTGATTCAGTGGCACTAACAAATGGGACCGAACTTCCTTCTAAACGGAGTAATATGATCTCTGCTAAATATTTACTACTTCAAATGCGTGTTATTGGAAGAGGTAGGAAGACAGCAAAAAAACTACTGTGAATACCTAATCCTCTCCCATTATCAAACATCGAGCTGCCCCCTGGGCACCAACTCAAACTTACTTATTACAGTCAGCCCTTCTGTGAAGCCCTCTCGAAGCCATGAGTCCTCTGTGTCCTCAACTCTACTGAGCAACACTAGCCTTTTCTAAGTTAACTACAAGCATGAGGAATGGGATTGTAGGTCATTGTGCTCTGGGCTGGTGTTTATGTATATGTGTCTTGAAGGGCCTCTTCTCTTTAGTGAGTCATGTGTGCAAGTGTGTTTTTTTTTGTTTTTTGTTTGTTTGTTTACTAAGGATTTAAATAACAGTTGCCTGAATATAAAGCATACTTTCTTTCATAAATAGAAACCAATATTTATTTCTGAACAGTTACAAATGGAGAAACAACTCGCAGGTTATTCAGTCATTCTCTTTCAACCTAACTGTTGCATTTAGGATTCTAGGGCTCTTCATCCGTGGCATTGAAGAAAACAGCAGGTCCAAGCGGGAAGGACTGTTTCATGAAAATGAATGTATTGTAAAAATCAACAGCGTGGACCTCGTAGACAAAACCTTTGCTCAGTAAGCATTTTTTCATTGTTTTATTTACTTTATTGATTCCTCGAATGCTTATAATCATTACTGAGCTCATTATGATCAAAAATGTAGGTAGAACTTCTGGTAAGTTCCCTTTGACCCCAGAACATCCATTTTCAAATATGTCCTGTGTTTTAGCATACTCAGAGGTGGGCTGCAAATGTCCCTGACAGCCCTGAGAAGGGCAAACTGCAGAATAGAGCAAACCTTCTGCCTGGCTGTCTTTCTGCGGCATCGATAGATGGGTTTGTTTTTCTTGGGATACAGGTCAGTTAGACTGGTATTTAAGAACTCTTCACAGACTATTAGTTTGGCTTATTAATTAACTTACTTGGTGTCAGTAGTCTTCCTTAAACTAAATATCTGTGAGAGATGACTGTGAAGACTCACTGAATAATAGAAACAAATGGAAAAAAAAGTTAAAATACTCTCCCTCAAGAAATTATTTCTCTGCATGTGAAAATGTTACAGGAATAGGTCTTTGTACCTAAGAATTAGAGTATGCAACAGTCTGCATATGCTTTTTTATATGTATATTGGCATCACAGTGGAACAAGGGAATAATCATGAATATTCTTTAGTAATGATCACCAACCTCTCTTGTTTCAACCAAAACAACTCATAATATTTCTTCTCTGTGACCATTAGTTGCCAATATTGTGTTGGGTGGAGGGGCAGTGCTGTAGCTGCTTAAGTGTGGAAGAAAATGAAGCCTGAAGAGTGTATTTCTAAAAATAATGAATAATAGGTAAAATTATAATTATTATCAATAATGATATTATTTTTATATATCACTATGCTTGTTACCAGGACTTAATAGGAATGCAAGGCAGACATTATTCTCCCTATATTATAGAGGTAGAAATCAAGGGTTATAAAAATTCAATGTGGAGTGGAAATTGACTCCTAGTCAAGGAGCTGACCAGAGGAGTTGGGCTGTCTATATGAAGTCTTCTCCCTCCTCCCCTAACATTGTAAGCTCTTCGTGAATAAAGTGAGGGGGAGCTCAGATAGCAGTTGGAATTATGATGAATTATTATTTGGTGTGGCTGCTAATAACAGAGACCTGGAATAAAGGTAGCTTAAACAAAATTTACCTTTTCTAAGGACAAATAAGTGTGGAGATGGCAGTCCAGAGTTGGAACGGAGGGTCCACCATCATCAGTGAGTCAGGCATCCTCCATCTTTCTGCTTTGCCATCCTTCTTATGTGGATGCAATCTTTAAGCTGTCTCATGGTCACAAGATGGCTGCTGGAGTTCCCTCCATCACTTCTGAGTTTTAAGAAATAGGAAAGAGAAACAGTAGAACAAAAAAGTTTCTGCCTCCCAGATGAGCCAGATTTTCTCTAACCTTTCATTTCATTGGCAAGAAAGCTGGGAAAGAGAGTTGTTTTACCTAGTCATAAGGTATAAGGAGACATAAGGAAGAAGGAAAGAAAAAGTAGTAGGAAATTTGAGGAAAAGCACAAAGCGCTAAGACAAAAAAGTAAAAACATTAGGGACTCTATAATAGAATAACAGGGAGGGTGCATTTTGGATTGCCAGTCCACTGTGATATTTGACACAGCCAACATACCTACCAAACGTCTTCGTGAGGAAACGTTTGTGTCAGAATTGGGCTTCTGCAACACAACCCACATTAGGAAAGACCTGTACTTTAGATTAAAGTCTTAAAAGGAAACCAAATGGTAATCTGATGGAGACTATGAAAGATGTTTGTTCCATTTAAAATTAGAGCTTGCTTTTATATTTACTTCAGTAAATACTTCTGGGTAGAATTTCAGATTTAGAAATGCTTAAAAGCTGTGGGTCATTGGACAAGTTACTTAAGCTCTCTGAGCCTCCACTTCTTCATTTTGCAAAATGAGAGCTAATTATACTTACTTAACATGGTTGTTAAAAAGGTTAAATGAGAGAATCGTGCATGTTGATAATGCACATGTAGCCCAGTGTGGTGGCACCTAATGGGCAGGCCATACATGGTAACTAGCATTTAGTTAGCAAAGTCATATTGGTAGTAATAGTGATAGTATCTCCTGTGCTTATGCTCCTGGGATGCTCCTATAACCATGAGGCTGGGTGCTTTGGATGGCATACTAGGAAGTGGTATCATTATATGTTCACTGTCTTTCAAGGGCTCAGGATGTCTTCCGTCAGGCAATGAAATCTCCAAGTGTGCTGCTTCATGTACTTCCACCTCAAAACCGGGAACAGTATGAAAAATCAGTCACTGGACCTCTTAACATTTTTGGTAACAATGATGGTGTTTTGAGAACAAAGGTGCCACCTCCTGTCCATGGAAAATCAGGAATAAAGACAGTAAATCTCACAGGAACAAGCAGTCCTGAAGAAGATGCATCAACTTCCCTGCAGCAAAGCAAGAGCCCCCGAGTACCAAGACTAGGTAGAAAGCCATCCTCTCCCTCACTCTCCCCACTTATGGGGTTTGGCAGCAAGAAAAATGCAAAGAAAATTAAGATTGACCTAAAGAAAGGTAATTATTAAATTATGCTTAATAGCATTCTATTATTGTAACATGTAAAATTGGTTAAGAGAAATACATTAAGGCTAATTTTGTTAATTCTCTCTTCATTTAATTGAATCAAAGAATAGATTTAAGTGTATACTGCAGTAACTTAAATTTCTTAAAATCGTAGTACTTTCTTATTCTTTTTTCTGGAGAGTGTAAATTATTTGAAGCAAGAAAATTATAAAGACCTGCTGTGAAATAGAAAGAACCATTACAAACTTGGTAGGAACAGAGTGTTATTGTATCACAACTTAATACTAAATAGGCACTGAAATTCAGTTGTCTGTTTTAAGCAAGATTAGTGATTTTTGAAGCATCCTTTAGTCCAAGTCTGAAAAGCCAATATATTGTTTCTGGTTCTCTAAGATAGCTTTATACCAGCAAAAATTGTTCCTCAGCAAATATGTAGTAATTATTAATTTCACTAATTCAACAATGCAAATAATTTTTCAAGTATTCTTAATTTCAAAAGTATGTATAACCTTTTTTCTTCATCTTTTTCAACTTTTTCATCCATTTGAAGCCCAGAACAATAAGACTAGATCATGTGTGTTCATAGATATTTACACAATATTATACATACACACATACACATTCATGTATTTCTGTGCTTTTGTTTGTTTTGTAACTTCTCCTGATAATCCCTTCCCCCACTGCAACCTTCTGCAACCCACTGTGATTTTCAAGAGTCCATTCAAAAGAAACCAAGATTTTATGGATTCTTGTCTGAATTAATAGGAAATGTAATGATCACAAGGTAGTTTTAGAATACTTGTTCACATATATCTAAAGCAAATTACATGTACCTTTAATTGGGATATAGAGATTATTCTAAAAAACCCTCTGGTCAAAATTTTTCTCCTATAAGAATTCTATACTCGGAAGAAAATGTATTGATAGGAGGCACAATTAGGCTTTTTATGTAAATACATCACGTGTGCTTTTCATACAAATTGTGCAGCTATGTATAAGACATGGGGTTGAGTGCTTTGAGAATAGATAAATCAGAAACAGAACATGACCTTAAAAATCCATCAGAAAGCCTTGAATGCAAAAATAAAGAATATTACATCCCACAGCTGTGTTTTGGGAAGATTAATCTGACAGAAAAAGATATACTAAAGAAGAGAGCATAAAACAAGGGATCAGTAAAGGGTGCACGGTGTCTGTCTGAATATAATATGTATGCCTAAATTGCTGACTGGATGTAGGCAGGAAGAGAGAGGAATTACTGTTATTGCTGAGGTTTTCAGCCAGGGTGGCTTGTGCAATGGAGATACCATTACAAGAAATTAGAATTTTAAGTAGAAAGGACAAGGATCTGGGTTGGAGAAGGAAGTTCATAGTGAAGTTTAAAATGCTTGTGAAAGAATGTGCATGGTAATATGCTGGAGACTGACACCAGAGAGATTAGAGACAAACAAAATGATCTCAGTGTCATCTGCAGGGAGATGGTAGCTGGAGCCAGGAGCATGCCAGGAAGTCTAGAGAACAGATTGTTCCAGATGCTTGGGGAACATCTATGTTTACGTGGGAGAACGATGGGTAAGAGAAAGAGTGACAGACATGTTGTGATCAGAGAGGCAGGAAAATAATCAGAAGCTAAAAACATGAATACCAAGGGGTGAGTTAATTTCAAGAAAATGGTTGGTGAGAAGTGTCAAAGCTAGAAAAGGGGAAAGATCAGAATAGGAAAAATGACTGGATACGGTCATGGGTAGGTAGTTGGTGATGGAAGATTGAAGAAGCAGTAGGATTGACATAAGAATTCTTTAGGGTAGAGAAATCTAAGCATGCCTTCACATAGAGTGAAAAAAGACATAAACTCAAAGAGAGAAACTGGAGATGCAAGAGAGTGGGACAGGAGTAACAGGAACGAGTGATGGGACAATGGGATGCAGTACACAAGGAATGGAGACTCAGGGGGAGGGGGAACCAGCCAACTAGGCTGGCTAGTTGATTGAAAGCCTGACATGTTAGATGGCCTCTTGCTTCTCAGCAAAGTATGAAGTCAGGTTATGGTTTACTGAGAAATCAGTCTCCCAGGTATATGGATAACATGTGGTGTTTCTTCTAGGACCTTAGTAAACAAAAGTGTTATATATCTACACTGGCCCTAAATTCACTGTGATACAATCATGGCCTATAAGGAACTGTAATCTGTATTTAAAACCAGAAAAACTGAAGCATATTTAAAATATTTACTGGAATGTCAATATTTCACTTATTCTGCATTAGTCTAAATTAGGTGGATTTAACTATACAATTGAATATAATATTACTCCTGCTGAAGGTGACCGTGCGTTTTCCTGGTCTTATACGCTAGGACCTGAAGGACTTGGTTTCACTGTGGTTACCAGAGATTCTTCCATACATGGTCCTGGTCCCATTTTTGTAAAAAACATTTTACCAAAGGGAGCAGCAATAAAAGATGGCCGCCTACAATCAGGGGACAGAATTTTGGAGGTAAGAATTAGAAGGAATATCTTCAATAAAATCTTTCTTGGAGTTTGAAATAAGTATATAAAATTTATTAAATTTTGAATTCAGTATGTTGAAAACTGTACTTATAGACAAGATAAGGACTTTAATTAGAAAACTGGTTACTCAATAGCCTATCTTTGTAAGTCCTCAATAAGGGCAACGATATGGGGCCAAATGATATTGAAAAGTTCTCCCTATCTCCTCTTTCTTACTTCTGCCTCTTAGAGTCCCTGGGGAATTTGGGTCAAATCCACGAGTTCATCATATATTCAATTAGGGCTAAGGATTTCAAAGTTGCACCCAAGCTCTTGTAACAGTTCCCTTCAACTTCTCCAAGAGTGGGCCAGCCTGTCTCAGGTTGGTCTATGCATGTAGAGAAGTATTTGGAATACCCAAAGCAAGAGGATTTTTTTTTGTCATTTATTTTTGTTTGATAGCATCATCTTCTTGGCTAAATATATATTGTCAATTTACCTTTCAAGAAATCATATTCGTTGAAACTGGCTGGTTCCATTGAACTTTCTCATGGCATGGAAGTAGCACTATAGCTTTGTATATAGTTCTAGATCATGATAGAAAATGGGCCAAATGACTAATGTAGCTCCAAATGACAACCTCCAATAATCTATGGTAATCTGATGACTATAATTTTCTAAACATGGAAAATTGTAGAATTATAACAAAAATACTTATGCCTCAAGAATTTACTATGTGATAACAGTCCATTTCTCCTATTTGTATTTGGCAGAGAATGGTAACAGCTAAGCATTTGAAATCAGCTTCCTTCCTACTTGAGGAATCATTCTCTGGTATCTGTCAGTTTGATTTGTCCTTGCTAAGAATGTAATGTCTTAGGGAAAACTGCTGATGCCAATTACTGAATGTCTGAGACTGTCCAGCACCACAATAATGATGGTTGGTATATTGCTAGTATCATAAACATAGTTGGTTTGGGCTCATGTATTCAGTTTTCATCTTTCCAGAGCTTCATTGATCATGGGAGCCCATTTGCTGCTTGCTTTCAAAAACCATCTAGGGCAGAAGGGGATGGCAAGTGTTTTAATTGTGGCTGCTCATATGGTTGCCTGCATTAGGTAAATGGCAGAGATGTCACTGGACGAACTCAGGAAGAGCTCGTGGCCATGCTGAGGAGCACCAAGCAGGGAGAGACTGCATCACTGGTCATCGCCCGCCAGGAAGGAAGTTTTCTGCCCCGAGAGCTGGTAATGTTCAGATCACAGTCTTACTGAATTTTCAATACAGAACATAATGCACTCAGTGAATTCATAATAACTGAGAAATGAGTTCTAAGTCATGGGCTTCATTTGTAAAAAAAATTTAAAAAGTGAATCACACTGACAGTGTTTTGCCCCCATTTGGGGTGTCACTGTTTTAGTGGTGATGCTGTGATGATGCAGTGAGGTAGGTAAATGCAAACAGTGCTTCAAGTGTATGAATTCAAACACCCTTCAAGGAGGCAATTTAACAATATTTGATAAAATAAAATGCACATTGAGTATGTGCTATGGGCTAGGCCCTGTGCAAAACACAACCAGCAGAAATGTTCATGGCCGTACTTTAGTGCAATTAGCAGTCTAAAGGAAAATTAAAATATAATCAAGTATTTAAAATGGTGATGAAGATTATGAAAGCAAACTGTGGAGTGCTACAGTAATATATAACAAGGGAATTTAACCTAGTCTTGAAGGCTGGGAAAGGCATTTCAAGAAAGAGAATTTCAAGTCTTATTAAAAATGTGTACCCTTAAAAAAACAAAAAGAAAAGTGTACCCTTTGACCTAGTAACTATACTTTTAGCAATTTGTCCTAAACTGATCATCAAAGATGTGGAAAAAATTCTTCTATATTGATTTTTTTTCTCCAGTCCTATTTATTATAGTGATATATTGGGCATGGTACAACAAGAAGGTACTGGTTAAATAAATAACTGGATCGCTTTCCAATGAAATATAGTAAGTACTTAAAATGGTCTCTGTGAGGAATTAATAATAATATGAGAAATGTTCATAGTATATTACTAAGTAAAAAGTTGGGTATAAAATGACATATGCAGTATGGCAAATAACATTAAAAATCTTTTTTAAAAAGCTGGAAGGAGATGCACTCAGATTGTTGGGATTGTGAGAGATTTTTTTTTTCTCTCTTTTTTTTTTTTTTACAATGAACACATAATATTTATTATTGAAATATTTAAGGAGGCTTTAGAAACTTCAAAGGACTTTTATGGCTAATAATAAAGTAGAATAGATGTGGTCAAAGGACTTCTAATTACCCTTTGTTTTTTATTTCCTTTGAATCTATATAAGAAACGACAAAGGCACATATGCGTAATATGATAGGTTCCCCTAGTTAGATCATCAGAAGAGTGAGTGTTGAGAAAATTGAGTATAGTTAACTTGAAAAAAAATGTTTGGTACTGATAACTGCTATCACATATATAAAGAGTTATTGTATGGATTGGAAAGTAAATTTTAGTCTGTTTCTTCAGATAGTTTATATCCGTTAATTTACTTATGCATTAATCCAACAAACAAGTTACTGAGCATGCGCTGTGCACTAACTTGGAGGTTCTGGGGATACAAAAATAATTAAGACTAATTTCCTGCCCTATGTAAGCCTGTTCCAAAACAAATAGTTGGAGGTGATAATGTTACAAGCACTTTCTAAATGTTGGAGCTGTCCAAGAAGGAAACAGGTTATTTAGCATACTGAAACAGAACCTGCCTCACCATCTGTCAAAGATGCTCCAGAAACAATTCTCCTGTTGGTAAGGTGATAAGACCAGATAACCTCTAAGATACCTACTCTGGGTCTAATATGTGTTTATATCCACATTTGAATATACAGCCTTCCTGAACCTCCTCTCTTATATATTAAGCCTCCTTAGTACTGGCCAAAGGAACCCCTTCCTTCCATGTTTCTGTACCATGGAGTTTCCTTTTGATCCTTCGTTATCTTTCCCATCATCTTATCCATGTTTCCTCTTGTCCTCTTTTATGCTTTGAGAAGATCCATGGTAAAATAGGGAAGGGGAGATGCACTCCCCGCCTCCTTTCTGCTACTGGACTCCTTCACACTCAGCGATTTGGAAGGCAGAATCTTGAGTTACGGCCTCATCTCCTCACTGAAGCTCCCGACTCTTCCTAAAGAGAAATGCTGTCAAAACTCGAATTCTAGATTTTTTTTCTCTAAATTCAGATGGATTCTTTCCCTCAATCTTTTATTTATCCAAAGACGTTGGTCTTTCTCTACAAGGGTCAAAGTGAAAAGAAACAACACAAAAGGGGGCAGCATGGATATATAGCAGGAAGCCCTTACACTTCTTATCTAATTCGTTGGTTGCTGGTGATAAAAGTGGTTAGAAAACCTCAGTAGGACTATGTACTTGTTTCAGGGATAGGAGAACTAGGAAGTTTTGATTGTGTATTCTTTTGAACTGTGGTCCTGGGAGGAGTAAAATCCTGCATATAGAGAGAAATATTCCAGGCAGCCCCTAGGCATGCGAAGGAACCCAATAGCAGAGCTCCAGCTAGGAACTCAAACACTCTCGAGTCCCTCGTTCCCCATCTAACAGTTACTTATACCCCTTTTCCATATGTCCTCTAGAATTCCCAACTGCACAGCTAATTCCTTCTTCCTATAAGCTCTCCCAGCCCCGCTTACCCCCACCAACTCCCACCCCTGCCCCCAGTAAGGGGGAAAGGGATGCTGATCTTATTCCAGTTTGAAACCCTGAAAGCATTTCTAGTCAAAGACAATTACATCTAGAAGTTAGCAAATGGCATAATAGAATTCTTGGACTAAAGGGAGCTGAAAGAATCTGTGAGCCCAGCTCTACTTTTGTAGCTGAGAAAACAGAGAGGCTCAGGGTGATTGAGTAACCTGTCCATGGGCCCACAGTCAGCAGGAACTAGATGCCTAGGTTTCTTAGCATTTATATTGTCTCTGAAGCTCAACTTCTATCCTTACTACCTACTGTGTGATCCAGAGCAGATCACAAAATCATTCTGAGGCTCAGTCCTCATCTGTATCATTAGATTTCTGTGACAATTAAAAGAGATAATGCATGCAAAGCTCTAAGTGTTGCTTCTGGTCAATTGTAAGTACTAAATATGTTAGCTATACTTGTTTCTTCTAGTACATTACCACTTCTGTAGTATTGTAAACACAATACTGTATAGGTATTATGGGGTAAATAGATTTATGCAGGCTTACCTGGGATTAACCACTATTTTGAACATTGATTGTTTTCTTTTTCATTATTTTAATATGTATTCTGGTATCCAAAATACAGAATTACAGACAAAATTTGTGTAACCAACCAAATTTACAAGCCAGGCAGCCTGTATATATTATTTCACTCTCATTTAATATAATTTAGTGAAATTGGATTTCTATCCCAGAAAGTGATATCATAGGCCAAGCCCACCAGGGAGTATATTAAATTAATTGTGCAACTATGAGATTATAAGTGAAAATAAGTTCTTTGTTCTCATCATTTTCTGTGTTATACAAAATTTGGAGGGCATGTAGTTAGTATCCATTTTCTTAGAATTCTCTAGCAAATAGTCTCTTTAAAAAATATTTGAGGGCTTCCCTGGTGGCGCAGTGGTTGAGAGTCCGCCTGCGGATGCAGGGGACACGGGTTCGTGCCCCGATCCCGGAAGATCCCACATGCCGCGGAGCGGCTGGGCCCGCGAGCCATGGCCGCGGAGCCTGAGCATCCGGAGCCTGTGCTCCGCAACGGGAGAGGCCACAGCAGTGAGAGGCCCGCGTACAGCAAAAAAAAAAAAAAAAAAAAAAAAAAAATATTTGACTTCTAACTATCCAAATATGTGGAATATTCTTTGTAACCACAGCAAAGCAAGGGCCTTTGAGGCTAACAAGCACTGAAGTAATGTGGACCCAGAATCTTTGTTTTGGAGAAATGTGGAATAATATTATTTTTCCAGCCCAAATACCTGTCTTGAATGCTAAATAGCAGGAACTCTGCAGGAAGTTTATAAAGAGGTCATATTTGGCATTCATGGGGCTATTTCAGTGGGAAATACTCAGAATGTGGCACTGGACTATTTGAAAGCACAGAATAAAGAAGAGTGTGCGACGTGATACATCTTTGTATTTTTCTTTCCAAAAATTGAAGGTGGTATCATGTCGGTCTCTTCTCCCTTATTGTGATTGATGCACACACTTGACTTGCCATTGAAAATCTGGCAGGATGAAGGAAGGACAGCACTTCCTGCTTTTGTCTTGTTCTATCTCCTTTGAAGAAAACAAACTGTTTATTGGTTTCCTGTTCTGAGAAACTGTCCTCTCCCTTTTGTTAAGCTGTGCTATTTCGTGAGCTCTGTACCCTCTTAACAGCACTGCTCTGCCTATTTTCTGACAGTTAAATCTTCCTTACTTCCTTGATATCATTAGCTTCCTGTGAAGTCTTAACACTCACAGCCGAGGGAGCATGTGGTCAGCAGTTCCACAGGAAGGCCCAATATAGGATGGTCTCTCGAATGTGACCCTCTGTCATTCCAAAGGCCTCAGCATCCATTTCCTGGTCATTTCTCCTGACTTGCCACATAAGAGAACTGTGCTGAATGCTTGTATTTGCTGGTCCATGTCTTCCTTCCTGAGCAATTGGTTAGTATCACAAGTACAGCAGCACGTTTAGCCAACTTTCTTTCCATCTGTGGCAGTCTGGGTTGAAAATCAAATGAAAGGAATTTATATAATAACATCATTTAATAACATCATTACTATTTAGCTCTTTCTAGTATTTTTACCAAAAGAACTGTGCTTCAAAGGTAATCTTTCCAGAATCCCAGTCCAGAAGATCCTTTGATGTTCTCATCCCCTTACTGGGTGAGAGTTTATTAAAGAGGTGTTCACATAAGGAACATTTTTGCAAAAGGGACTTTGAGATTAGTGTTGGTAATAGAATCAGAAGGTGAAACTGCTGTATCTGCGCCTGCCCTTGAAACAAAAATGATGCTACTTATTCGGTGGTTTGGTCTGTTCTGTGAGAGACATGGTCTGCATGTTCTTTTCCATCCCCGATACCTATAATTCTTTTTGTCCTGTGCAAAGTGTCAGATAAAGCTCTCTTTCCATTCAGAAAAGATTCTGAAAAACTAAAGGTTTTCTATGTATTTCATGCCTATATTTTTAAGGACTTCAGAGAAAGCAGCACTTTATTATTTGCCACGTATGTGCATGTATGTGTACATGTATGTGGCTGTCTTCTTTTGTTTACGGGGGGAAAAGAAGTATTCTGCCATTTCATTGTTAACCTGTTTAACGTTTCATGTTCTGACCTGCTGCCTTATTTTTAACTTATCCTGAAAATCACAGCAACCCCTGGTGGGTAAAACAAGCTGGGAAAATTTCAAATGTATTTATAATTTTTGCCTGCTATTAAGCACTGGCCTCTGCAAGGGGCAATAACTATATTTCAGGCAAGCAAGGTGCTCCTGCCTGGAATGATTGAGATCCCAAAGTTAGCCATGTTTGTCATGCTGATCTGACCTTCCCTCAGGAACATCACTTTTGCTGAGAAAAAACTGATGCATGCATATGTGGAGGCTCCCTTAATAGTTGCTGAGATGGGTGTATTCCAGCACTACCGTTTCACCAGTCCCGGTAACTACCTTAGCAAATGACACATGGCCCCAACCCCTTCACAGTTTACTCTATCTTCTTCCTAAGTGAAAAATTCACACCTCAAATGTCAAATGACTTAACGTCGTGAATCATGGAAGAATTTTACTTTGAAAACTTAGATGAACCTCATTTAACTGATATTTTGTTCTCTTTGGCTATTTGATTCAAAATGATTCCATGCTTAATTAACCAAGGTACTTAAGGAGGAATGAATATTATAGTGGTTATTTGTGGATAAGTAGCAGAAATTGAAGGATGGTTTCAGAATGATTTTTCCTACCTAAACCAGAGTGAAGTTATGTTTTGGAATTTAAATAATTATGCAAAAACCAAAATTCATTGCTATATTTTATAGATTCTCCAAGTAACTCAGTTCTATGACTTTAGATGGAGTCCTTGCTAAGATATAATCTCCATTTCTGCCTCTTTCTACAGTAATTTCGGTTTCCTTCTTACTGCATTTCTGTTCAACCAGTAGTCAAGGCTCTGCAACATGACCTCCAGCATCAACAAAATGTGTCCCTGTCCTCAAGAAGCTTCTAGCCCATAAAGAAAAAAAGAGTGATGAGTTGATCAAATTACGCAAATAAAGTGTTATGGGAATTCAAAGTTGGGGACCAAAAAACCTTTAAGAACCTAATGGTTTTTGAGAGCAATCTTGATGATTGAGTAGGATTTCAAAATGCAGAGCTACGGGGGGAAGGAAATAGCATCTTCGGATACTCAGAGACTGGAAAATACAAAATACATCAAGGAGATAGTAAGTAGCCCATCCTGGTAGATTACTGAGCAAGGAGCTATCATGAGTGGTATTATTTGTAAGGGGTGAAAAGGTATTAGGATACCTGCTAGGATCTGTTGCAGTTCACTAGACTGTAATGACGGGGAGCTTAAGAGCTGGGTTTAGTCAGACCTGCGTTGAATCCTGGCTCTCCTACTGATTGGCTGAATGGCCGCAATTACTTCCCTCTGCCCCCACTCCTCATCACAAACATGGGGATCGGAGTTTCATCTACCTAAGAGACTGTTTGTTAGCATTAAATGAGATGCATGTATAGGGCACATAGAATGGGATTCAGCAAATGTTACTTGTTATCGTTATTACTCATCTAAATGAGAGAGATTAAGTGCACAGTTAGGGCTTCCCACTCACTGGGAACGGAGAGGGGTATGGAAATAGAAAACTTTGGCTTTGGCAGCTGATAGATGTTAGGGTAATGGAATGAGATATATCAAATCTACCCAAGTTTTGGGTTTGGATGTCTGGAGATAGAAGATACATAGGCAGGTTTGGAGAAGAAAACAATTAGTTTTGGCCTAGAATTGTGTTCCTTTCATGGATCCCAAGCTGGTCTATGGCCCAGTGATCATCAGCCTTTTTGCCTTCTCCCTGCTCTCTAGCCATTCCAAACTTTTTTTTTCACTTGTTTAAAATGTTACCAGTGCCCTCTCTTTGTCAATCAATTGCTGTGAGACTTCCCTCTGCTAAGGACACCCCCGCCCTTCCCTCTCACTGTACAACTCCTTAAAACATTTACTTACAGAGCCTTCTTGAACCCCAAAGTTTGGGTTATGGAGCCCCACTTAGTTTTCCATTTATATTCAAAACTTACCATGCTTCTGAGTCACCTTAAGGACTGTAGACAAATAGCAATTCAGAGTCCAGGTTTGGGAGTCTCATGGGCTGAATGTGAATCGCTGCTTCACAACCTTACTCAACCTCTCTGCCTCAGTTTCTTCACTTGTCAAATAAGGATGATGATAGCACCTACCTTGTAGGGTTGTTGTGAGAATTAGTTGAGCATAGATGCTAACACGTGGTAGGTGTTGAATAGTATTGACTCCTGTTATTTCCTATGCCTGGTGCACACTGTGTGCTCAGTAAATATTTGTTGACTGAATAAGTGAAAGCTATGCATTATTAAAGTAGACAATATAGAAAGCTGGAAAAGGTATTGCTAAAACAGCTATTACCCCTGATCTATATCTAATCTGTATTGAATGCATTATCCATCCTGCTACAATCATTTTAAAACAAAAAATATGCAGAGATTTCCTTAGATATCAGGGCACTAGCAACTTCTAATTACACACAAGACAGTGAGGGTAGAGATAGTTAGTGTTAAATGTAAAGATGTAGACATAGAGAATGGACTTGAGGACACAGGGTGGGCGGGGGAAGCTGGGGCGAAGTGAGAGTAGCATCGACATATGTACACTACCAAATGTAAAATAGATAGCTAGTGGGAAGCAGCTGCACAGCACTGGGAGATCAGCTCGGTGCTTTGTGACCACGTAGAGGGGTGGGATAGGGAGGGTGGGAGGGAGACGCAAGAGGGAAGGGATATGGAGATATATGTATGCATATGGCTGATTCACTTTGTTGTACCACAGAAACTAACACAGTATTGTGAAGCAGTTATACTCCAATAAAGATCTATTAAAAAATTTTTAAATAAATCTAAATGACAGTTTAGGTAGTTTAAATTATCATGAAGACATTTGCATGGTCTAGTTGTACAGTTTATTTATAAAGGCATATAAAAACAATAAGTATCAGTACTTTTTATTTTAAAACATTAGAGGTATTTTTGAAGTATTAAAAGTATTTTAAATTACTTTTAAAACATTTCAGTCTTGGCTACAATAACGTGTTAGAACACTGGTCCTCAAAACATGGTCTCAGACCAGCGGTATAGCATCACCTGGGAACTTGTTAAACATGCAAATTCTCAGGCTCCCTCCAGAACTAAGAAATCAGAAACTCTAGGGGTAGAGCTCAAAGATGTATTTTAACAAGCACTCCAGGTAGTTCTGATGCTTCCTCAAATTTGAGAACCACTGGAATAGTGGTCTAGTTATAGAGTGTAATAAGGCCTATAGGATAACTTACTGCCTATAGCTGACTAGCTTCAATAATCACATTTTCAACTTTATCTTTCTGTTCTTCAAACAGTTTCTTGCTCTGTGAAAAGTATTCAGTGAGGGCTTCCCTGGTGGTGCAGTGGTTGAGAGTCTGCCTGCCGATGCAGGGGACACGGGTTCGTGCCCCGGTCCAGGAAGATCCCCCATGCCCCAGAGTGGCTTGGCCCGTGAGCCATGGCCTCTGAGCCTGTGTGTCCGGATCCTGTGCTCCACAACGGGAGAGGCCACAACAGTGAGAGGCCCGCGTACGGCCAAAAAAAAAAAAAAAAAAACGGTTTTCAGTGAAAATTTCAAGCCCAATTGAGTTGCGTATCTTTAGCCACGTGCCCCTCATTTTGGCAAAGGTCCAGCACTGAACGCAATCCAGTTACTCAGCTCAATTACACCTGATTCATTTAGGCAAACTCAATTGTACTTGACTTTTTCAGGCCCAACTCGATTGTGCTTTAAAATTTTCACACTCAATTTGATAGTGCTCAAAATGTGTTATGTGCCACCTTGTAACTTGTAGATTTAGACACATACCAAAGGGAGGTACTTTTAGGGAAGCTTAGAAGATTGGGTTATTGGCATTTGTTTGCAGTTACATTTATTTTGTCTCCAACATGGTGTGCTACAGGTAAGGTATCCTCCACCAGCTCCGTGCATAGACCATAATCTACCATCCCCATTCTGCTGTGTTGAATTCAGGTCACAGTTTGTAAAGCTCCTAAGAAAGTAATCCTCGTGTACTGTCACAGAGCCACTATGCTTAGTTGTTCCCATTTATCTCATTTTAAAGGTGGCAAAAAATGAGGCACAGAGATATTGCCCCGTACCAGAATTTATACTGTTTGTCAAAATCAGAAATATTTTTAAAGGAAGACTTCCACCTCACTGAGATAAGCATCATACCTTCTCACTTGTGCTGTGTACTAAAAGACCAGGCCCTTAATCTCTGCCAATTTTTTAAAATGCATTCAAGAACCCACAAGGCTGAGGGATTAATAGTCATCTGCTACTCCCTGGGAAGTACTCATACCTAAAAGAATTTTACTGAACCCTTGTCAGCAAAATCTAGTCTTGATAAAATAGATGATGATAAATGCTCTAGTTCAGCATTATTAAAACAGATGGTGGAAGTGCTGGCCATTTTGCCTGGTTGTATGGCTTCCAGGTGTCAGAATGAAAATACTTAATGGGTTTTATCACAAGACTGGTTTTGTTGGAGTTTGGGAGGTGGTGCAAGGAAGAGTGTTCTGTGCTGAAAAGAAGCTCTCCTGACATTCAGAGGACTGGGGCCTAATTACATTCTCTTGCAAAGTTAAGGATGAAGAGCCAGGAGATCTGGCCGTACTCTCATGGCACAAGACATATGTCTTATTAGTGGCCACTGTGGCCATGATTAGGCTTCCGGAGGCTAGAAAAAAGAAGAGTTTTCTGAATATCCATGTTTAAACAGCTCAGAGAAAGGAATATTGTGACCAGCCACAGACTATATCCTTCTTATTATCCAGTTAGCAAAATGTTACCAGTAATTCATGCCAGCTGTTGATATGGAACAGCTGGATAAGAAGGTGTTACAAAGCTCAGGGGATGACCTTGATTTGCCTAATTACCCCGATGCCTGTGATCAGTACATTTGTTAAGGTACATTCGCTGTAAGATAAGGAAATGTGTTCATTTTGTAAAGGATATTTAAAGATTAAGGGAAAAAAAAGCACTGCCATAATTGGTTGTGGTCGACTTTTCCAGCTGTTATCAAAGTAAATACCACACATGTGAAACTGCCGCAAGAGTCCATTTCACTTTGAAAGTATACTGAGAGGTTTGAACATGTTGCATCTGCCTGTTTTTCAAGAAAATGTGTGATCTTTATCGTTAAAGAATATCAGCTTAAGACTGTTACTTTTTTTTTTCTTTTTTCCTAAGGGCTGATAAAACAGAGATAGACACTTAAATAACAATCTGTTGCCACTTACCTCTTCCCATGCCCTGTCCCTAAAGATTCTCTGGGCAATGACTTTTAAATATGTTCTCATTATTTTTAATGAGTGTGCGGAACATATGATGCATAATGCACCACTAGATAGGTGCCCTTTTACTGAACTTGTCAGATATAATAAAACATCGAAGGAGTTAAGATGCATTTTTCTTTAAGATATTATAATTATTTGAATTAAGATGCCCAAGTGCAAATCATGTACTATTCAATTCCTGTTGCTGCCTAAAGAAAGCCCCACCCCAGTCTTAGTTCTCTCTTTAAAAAAGAATGTTTTATCACAATGTTAAGAAGACAAAAGAACATATAATATTGTTTTGTCTCTTTAAGTATACCCTTCTTTAAATCTGCCCCAATGGCAGGATATTCAATTATAAACGAGTTCAATTATGTTTCCTGGCCACTTACTGAGTTATATGAAGGACTTTTATCACCGAGTCTTTCCGTAATTAATTCTTTGCATTTCTTAGAGGCTTAGGACCTAAGGAAGGACTGTTTAACAGCTTAAAATGTTGTTTCAATTTTCTTATATTTCCTTTCTCTTCTTTTCCTGCCTCTCTCCTTTTCTTTCTTGCTCTGACCTATCATCCTGCCTTTCTGGAAGCAAATAACACTTAGTATGGTATCTCTCAACTGCAGAATATTTTTATTTCTATATTACATTAAAATGCCAGGTGGTGACGAAGAGGAAGGTAATAGTATATTATGTTAAACTACATTAAAATGCCAAGTGGTAGATGAAAGTGGTGGTAGAATGGAGAAATATATCATCCCCAAGAACAACAAAGCCTCCCCTTGCTGGTCTTTGTTGCATAAATATTGGTGCCTCTGACTCCTGGTTTATGGAACTGTCAGCCTTAGCACCCTGCAGGTTTTACAGACTTTCAGCCTGACTCAACAGGGCTCTCTTCTCTCCTTCTTAGCAGCTACATCTTTCAACTGTAGACCCTTGACTTCCCACTGGAGGGGAAAAACACACAGAAACAAGCAAGCAAAAAACCAGAAAGTGGCAAAACACAAAAACACCCAACCACAACATGTTACCCATGACTTGCTTGCACTCCATCTCCCTGAGATCAAATGCTTCTCATCCATGATACACAAAGAGAGACTGATGTTCAGGAGAATTGTCTTCTTGGGCCTCCATTTCCCTCTATGTCTGGATCTACATTGATGATAACAGGACCCAATTGTTCAATAAATATTTACTGAACATCTATTTCCAGTTCAGTTGATCAAATACTTATTGTTTATTTATGCTAGGTGTTGTACCAGGCACTGGGTATTCTAAGATGCACTAAATCGTGATCCCTGAACTACTGGAGCTTATAGGCAATGCTAAGCGCCATTAGAGAAACAGGGTAAGAATATGGCATAGTACCTATCATCTGTGGGGAAAGCTAGTGGGAGGGAAATAGGTGTAGAAATTTAAGGAAGAAGCTGAGAGATTAATAGTGAACTAGAAGTTTAAAAAGAAATAAATAAATAAGGGTTTTTAAATCATGAAAAATTTCATTTATGAGGTAGGACTTTGGTTGGGCCATGAATAAATTCAAAGAAGCAAAGAGGGAAAAACTTCCAGGAATATGGAGAAGCATGAGCCAAAGGCAGGAAGGAAAACTGAGGAAAAGGAAGGAGTAGAGAAACGAAGCATCTTGGTTACAGTGATATTCTTTTTGGCTACTTATGCTATCCCAGCAAAATTTGCAAGTCTATAACAAGGCTGTTTCTAGGGATAGCATAGGAAACCCCTCAAATGTGAATTTAGGATCTATTTGAAGCCCTCTTTTATAAGGTCTTTGTTTATAAGTTCTGTGTTTGGGCTTATTCATGTAACCTACATTCAACTGGAGCATCTACTGGGCTGGAAAGTCCAAGATGGCATCCCTTACAAGGCTTTCAGTTGGTGCTGGCTGTTGGGTGGGGCACTTTTGTTCTCCTTCATGTGCCTTCTCATCCTCCAGAAGGCAGTACATCTTCCTTACATGACATTCTCAAGACAGCAAAAGCAGAAGATGCAGGTGTTCTTAAGGCCCAGCCTTGCAAGTTGCACAGTGTTACTTCTGCCTCATTCTCTTAGCCAAAGCAAGTTACATGGCCAGTCAAGATTCAAAAAAGAGGTGGATAGATTCTACATTTGGACAGAAAGAGCAGTAGTCATGTTTCAAGAAGACATAATTCACTGGGACCAATATTACAGTCTCTCACGTTAGGTTAGGAAAGTTAGTGAGTACGCTGTTCTATAGCAGAATGAGTATTGGTCAGGGATGTAAGATTCAGTTACCAGCCCAGGGCTTCCACTGGATGGTTGAGTTTTTAGAAAGGCCATTTAACTTCTTGGGTCTTATCTTTCTGTATTGTATTCACAAAATTTTTATCGAGTTCTTAGTGCAAATAGAGTGCAAGAGATAAAAATGTCTATAAGCCATTCCCCTTTCCCTACTTTGCTGTTTAGCAACATTTTAACCATGACATTCTAGCTAAACATAAATTGCTGTCTATGTTCTGGATACTTCTCTCCCTAGGTGAGGGATATGCTTTTCCCTTTTTTTCCCATCCCACGACCTGGATGGGGGGCCGGGAGTCAGGGTTGGATAGTGTAGATAGTGATAAACTAATAAATACTAAGATTAAATCATCAGAATAAGAAGTATTTTGATAGTGAAATGGGAGAAGACTTTCCTTATCTATAAAATGAGAAGACTAAACTAAATGGTCTCTTAGATCTCTTCCTACTGGAAATTTCTGTGAATTTCTGTGCATCAGATCTTGGCATGACACGCCATAAAGACAATGCCTGAATTATGAATAATCTGTATATATAAATGGGCAGCAGGAGTCCACCTCTGAGTGTTTGTTCCACAGTTCAGAATGCCTTGGGAGCTTCTGACCTAAAGAATGCCTTCTCCTAAGTAAATGTAGAGCTAACTAATTGCCAACAGATATCTCTCTTCTGGCCACCTTTTCAACCCCCTGCCATTGTGGTGCTTGTTGCCATAGTAGTTAGTAGACACAGATGGAGCCCTTCTTCTAATACTCTCCCGACACCACCATAGCTATGGGTACCATAAGAGACTTCTCCCATAGCTAGCTCAGAAGAGAATGTGTTCCTTCTTTCCTAAATTGGAAATTTAGGTGTATTTTCCCATAGAACATTCTTAAATATAGCCCATCCAATAGAATGTAAATTCCTATGTACTGTTATGTTTTGAAGATACTGCAGAGTGAACAAACCATGCTGGCTAATTGAAACCTAGGCACAATTTACCAGTATTTCCTTTTAGGAAAATAAAAAATCGAGTCCCAAGAATCAAATTTACAAACCAACTTACAGCATACAACCTGCTTTCTGACTAGAAATTGCCTTGCCTGTACCCACAGTCACAGTTTATTTAAAGCTTATTTCCATTACACACAGAGAAAAGTGAATGAGTTACAAACACTATTCATTAATATTTTGGCCATCCTTAATGGAATAAAAAAAAATCTCTGGGTTCTGGATTCTTCTATTAGAAAAATATGACTGTGTCCACACTAGCACCTTGTTGAAAACTTGGCAGATATTTTCAATGTAATTATTAACGCAAGCCACCTCAGTTCCTCTTGGGTACTAGACAGGTTGTAAATAAATTATATAACTAAATATTAATGTAATTATCAACTTGATAATTTTATGTGCTATGTAGGCATGCAAGAAAATTAAACAAAGATGAAGGCTGACGTACTTGTTCATGTGTGAGGACCTACATAAGCGTGACTTATTCCCCATATGGTAAGGAGATAGAAGTGCACTAGATCGAGCCTTGTCTTCAGCTGCCTGAGTATGACTGTAAAAATATATATATGTAATTTTTCATGGTGGTTAAGTTAATAACATGCCACTACAATTTGTGTACTTCTTTGTGTACTTCTTTGTGTACTTTGGGAACCAAATCATATACATCCTAGCTGGAAAGAAAGTAAAGGCAAAATACCTACAAACAAGCTAGAGGCTTATTTGTTTTTAAGCCCAGTCTTTGCAGTCAAATAGTAATTCAGAGGTTCCTCTTTAACCTGTAGGGTTTCTTCATAAAAAGAATACCGATAGCATGTAAATGTCTTACTTCCTTCACAAACCTTTGAAAATGTAACCCAAAGATTGCATTGTCTCTCACCCTCAGCTCTCAGTAGCTCTCTAGGGAGTGGGCATGTCTTATCAGGCAGGAGCAACCAGGCAAGGGCAGCCAGCACATTGAGAGGCCAGGGCAGTGTAGTTGTCAAGGCCACTGGGCAGGTAGTGAAAGGCCTCTTGCTGTGTTAAACAAATGCGGTTTCCTTCCCGCCTTCTACAGGAGCTAACTTTGTTTTGCACTTCTCTTCTGGTATAAGAACAGCAAGGCCATTCTGCCTGTGTGGAGATGTGCATTAGATTATCATAAACCCACAGATAAAAAGTGCAGTGGTCAATGAGAACAGGCATTCTTGGATGAAATAAAAGGTTTAATTGAAAGTACTGTCCCACGGGAGATAGATGATTGAGCGTGGTATTGTCGACATCAATTACCATAGACCAGAGAGTGAAGAAAATAAAAGGAAGGCCATTCTTTTTTTTTTTCCTACGTTCCCAAATCTGTTTCTCTTTAAGAGGAGGTAGGAGATTATCTTAATAGGATGCTAAGGGGAAAAAGCGAGCTCTTGTTCATACACAGTGTTCTTAGAACACTTATAAAATTTCCTAGGAAGTTGCAGCTGAACTTACTACTAGTACAGATATTTTTTGTTGGAAGTTAGAGATCTAGACAGAGTACAAAGTGTACTGATGCTGAATAATGGTTAAAATTGATAAATGTCTATTGTGTTGAGTTATATGAGTAAATGATTTGCACTTATAGAAATTTTTGGTTCTTTGATTATGTCTCTCAGCTTGTTTTTTTAGTAGGTTGGGTTTCTGTTCTACAATGTAACAGAAAAGAAAAAAATAAGATGAAGAGGCTTTTGAACATACGGTCCCCATTAAACACTAAACGGCTTGCTTTGTATCACTAAAATATGGCTCCTTTATAAATCATGCATATTTGTCTAGCCATGCCCTACTTTTGATGTGGCTAAAACAATGAGATGAACTCTACATTCATAGAGACAAAGGCTGGGATCAAGGACTGCCTGAACAAGAAAATAATTGGTCAGGTGTCTTTTTTACCAGTCATTAACATATTTGAATTAAGAGTTTGAGCTTTCCTTTAGGTCAAATAGAGTATTAAAATTATTCTGGATTATCTGTGCCTAATGTGCAATACATTTGAAGGGACAAAGACAGGGAGATACCAAATATATTTAGTGTTTTACTTGGTGTTTTACACAATACTGCCCAATTTAGTTTAAAAAAAACTGTCAAAGCAACTTTTAGTTTATTTGCTTTTCAGTTTTATTTAGAACAAATGAATTCGCTCAATAAGTGAATTTAAACTTCTTAGACAATTGTTTAGGAGTGGACATAGACACAGCCTTAGGTTTGAATGTGAAAAAATTGCTTTTTTAGGGTTAATTTGAACAGGGTAATTGCCAAATAGTACCAGCTGTCATAATAAAGGAGAAGTGAGTGACAGGTTTACTCCACCCCATATCAAAACTCAAGAGCGGATATGGTGATCAGAAGAGCCAAAATAAATGTGAGTTCTTAGAAACATTTGCAAGCTATTTTCTTGCAAAGCTCAGCCCTCCATAGGCATCAAAGTACAAACATGTTGTGATTAAGCTTAGCACTATTATAGAAATGAGAAAGTGGGATCGCTGTTGCTGTAGATATCCCAAATGCACTACCTAATACTACAAAGTTCTATTAGGTGATGGTGGTGACAGTGGTCTATATTACAGAGTATTGGGACTTAACTAGCAGTATTTAAACTAGTTTTAATATTAGTGAAAATGTCGCCCATTTGAGCTGCAATGGAAGAACTAACTGATGCAGCAGTTGTCTGCAATGCTCTTTAATATTTACTGCACACTTATTCTCAGGCGTTCATTGGAATAGGTGCTAGTGGCATAAATAGAAGTGCAGTGGACCTTATTGCCCTTGAAATCCTTGAAGATTTATATAATAACAAATAACTATAATGTAATGTGATTAGTGCTATAATTAAATTATGTATAGAGACCCAGGTGAGGGCCCAGCCACAGAGAGCAGGTGACAGTTCAGCTGGGTTTTGATTGGTATGTAAGAGTTTTCAGTGGGTGTCAAAGTGGAAGGAGGGGAGAGAATTATTTTTAGGGAGAACCCCACCTAAAAAGTAAGAGAAGCTCTTGGTAACATTTAATTAATTAACTTCAGTTCTATCTAACAAACATGTTAGAAAGTTTAGGCCAGAAGTGTTAAAACTGTGCTTTTATAGATAAGATGAAAGACATATCTGTCCCTTTTTTTGTTTTTGGTCTTTTAATGCTATTATTTCAAGAAGGGCATTATGGCAGGGAAGCATCAAATAAATAATTTATGAAGTCATCCTCTAACAAATATTTTTTATACATATGCATTCTATCACATGCTAAACTGGATTGAAAGTTGAATTAAACATAATTCCTGCCTTTGGTGAGAACACAGTGCTATAGTGGAATCAAAACAGGCACACCAGCAAATAATTGTAAGAATAGAAAGAAAGGGATGAGAATCATAAGAAAAGGAGAAATGGGGCTTTCCTGGTGGTGCAGTGGTTGAGAGTCCGCCTGCCGATGCAGGGGATGCAGGTTTGGGCCCCAGTCTGGGAAGATCCCACATACCGCAGAGCAGCTGGGCCCGTGAGCCATGGCTGCTGAGCCTGCGCGTCCGGAGCCTGCGCTCCGCAATGGGAGAGGCCACAACAGTGAGAGGCCCGCGTACCGCAAAAAAAAAAAAAAAGAAAAAAAGAAAAGGAGAAAAACAGAAGAATGGAACTCAGAGGAAGGCAAATTGTTTTCCTACTGATAAAATCAGAGAAGGAAGAGGCAGCTTGCATGCTGAGACACAAAGACTGGGTGTTTGGAAATACTAAGTAAGGAGTCTTTGATTCCCTTAAAACTTTGCTGTAAAATTTCCTTTGAGATGAAAATAATTGCTGCACTTTATATATATACACACATATGAAATAAAAATGTTTCCCTATGTGTATGATTTCATTATCATAAAAAATGTAGGTCTGTACCATCAGGAAAATGCTTGACTAAAAAGATTCATTCACTCTTTATGCTTAGATGATTCTTCATTTTTCATGTATCAGAGTAAAAATGGACCTGTGATGGATTCATTTAAAAAAATTTAATTCCTTAGGAATGAACTAAATTGAGATAGTCCTTGTTTATTCTTTGAAGCATACTTTACTTTGTTGGAAAATGAAGATCCATTATTTCAGGGAAGAAAGAAGTTCTGCTAAGCCTACATCTAGGGAAATATTGATTGGAAGTATGCTGAACTTTTAAACTTCTTGTAATTACAGACTGATTTTACAGGAATTAAGGCCACAGAAATTGCTCCCTTACTCTTGGCCTGCTTTCCTGTATATATAAGAGCAAAGGAGAAAAACATTTGGAAGATGAATACTGAAGAAGAATAATGCAAAGTTAAAGGCAACATTCAGCAGCCCAAGCCAGTTATTAGGACTCTGGGGCCTCTGAAGAGTCCCTCTTAAGAACCTGGCAGATCCAGTGCTGGGTCACCTCAGGCCAAACAACCAACAGGGAGGGAACTAAGCACCCCACCCCCCATCAGCAGACAAGTGGATTAAATTTTTACTAAGCTCTGCCCACCAGAGCAACACCCAACTCTACCCACCACCAGGCCCTCCCATCAGGAAGCTTGCACAAGCCTCTTAGATAGCCTCATCCACCAGAAGGCAGACAGCAGAAGCAAGTGGAACTACAAACCTGCAGCCTGTGAGACATAAACCACAATCACAGAAAGATAGACAAGATGAAAAGGCAGAGAACTATGTACCAAATGAAGGAACAAGATAAAACCCCAGAAAAACAACTAAATGAAGTGGAGATAGGCAACCTTCCAGAAAAAGAATTCAGAATAATGATAGTGAAGATGATCCAGGACTTTGGAAAAAGAATGGAGGCAAAGATCAAGAAGATGTAAGAAATGTTTAACTAAGACCTAGAAGAATTAAAAAACAAACACCTAGAAGAATTAAAGAACAAACAGAGAGGAACAGTACAACAACTGAAATGAAAAATACACTAGAAGGAATCAACAGCAGAATAACTGAGGCAGAAGAACGGATAAGTGACCTGGAACACAGAATGGTGGAATTCACTGCTACAGAACAGAATAAAGAAAAAAGAATGAAAAGAAATGAAAGCCTAAGAGACCTCTGGGATAACATTTAACACACCAACATTCATATTATAAGGGTCCCAGAAGGAGGAGAGAGAGAGAAAGGACCCAAGAAAATATTTATAGAGATTATAGTCGAAAACTTCCCTAACATGGGAAAGGAAATAGCCACCCAAATCCGGGAAGCACAGAGTCCCAGGCAGTATAAACCCAAGGAGAGATACTCCAAGACACATAGTAATCAAATGGACAGAAATCAAAGACAAAGAAAAATTATTGAAAGCAACAAGGGAAAAATGACAAATAACATACAAGGGAACTCCCATAAGGTTAACAGCTGATTTCTCAGCAGAAACTCTATAAGCCAGAAGGGAGTGGCATGATATACTTAAAGTGATGAAAGGGAAGAACCTACAACCAAGATTACTCTACCTCGCAAGGATCTCATTCAGATTTGATGGAGAAATGAAAAGCTTCATAGACAAGCAAAAGCTAAGAGAATTCAGCACCACCAAACCAGCTCTACAACAAATGCTAAAGGAACTTCTCTAAGTAGGAAACACAAGAGAAGAAAAGGACCTACAGAAAGAATCCCAAAACACTTAAGAAAATGGTAATAGGAACATACATACCAATAATTACCTTAAATGTTAATGGATGAAATGCTCCAACCAAAAGATACAAGCTTGCTGAATGGATACAAAAACAAGACCCATCTATATGCTGTCTACAAGAGACCCACTTCAGACCTAGGGACACATACAGACTGAAAGTGAGGGGATGGAAAAAGATATTCCATGCAAATGGAAATCAAAAGAAAGCTGGAGTTACTATACTCATATCAGATAAAATAGACTTTAAAATAAAGAATGTTACAAGAGACAAGGAAGGTCACATATAATGATTCAAAGGATCAATCCAAGAAGAAGATATACCATTATGAATATATATACACCCAACATAAGAACACCTCAATACATAAGGCAAATGCTAACAGCTATAAAAGAGGAAATCTACAGTAACACAATAATAGTGGGGCACTTTAACACCTCACTTACACCAATGGACATATCATCCAGGCAGAAAATAAGGAAACACAAGCTGTAAATGACACAATTGACCAGGTAGATTTAATTGATATTCATAGGACATTCCACCTGAGAGCAGCAGATTACACTTTCTTCTCAAGTGCACACAGAGCATTCTTCAGGATAGATCACATCTTGGGTCACAAATCAAGCCTCAGAAAATTTAAGAAAATTGAGATAATATCAAGCATCTTTTCTGACCACAATGCTATGAGATTAGAAATAAATTACAGGGAAGAAAACTTAAAAAACATAAACATATGGAGGCTAAATAATACGTTACTAAATAACCAAGAGATCACTGAAGAAATCAACAAGGAAATCAAAAAATACATAGAGACAAATGACAATGAAAAAACACGATGATCCACAATCTATGGGATGCAGCAAAAGCAGTTCTGAGAGGGATGTTTATAGCAATACAATCCTACCTCAAGAGTCAAGAAAAATCTCAAATAAAGCAATCTAACCTTACACCTAAAGGAACTAGAGAAAGAAGAATAAACAAAGCTCAAGTTAGTAGAAGGAAAGAAATCATGAAGATCGGAGCAGAAATAAATGAAATAGAAACAAAGAAAACAATAGCAAAGATCAATAAAACTAAAATCTGGTTCTTTGAGAAGATGAACAAAATTGGTAAACCTTTATCCAGACTCATCAAGAAAAAGAATAAGAGGACACAAATCAGTAAAATTAGAAATGAAAAAGAAGTTACAACAGGCACTGCAGAAATACAAAGCATCATAAAAGACTCTTACAAGCAATTCTATGCCAATAAAATGGACAACCTGGAAGAAATGGACAAATTCTTAGAAAGGTGTAAACGTCCAAGACTGAACCAGGAAGAAATAGAATATATGAACAGACCAATTACAAGTAATGAAATTGAAACTATGATTAAAAATCTTCCAACAAACAGAAGTCCAGGACCAGATGGCTTCACAGGTGAATTCTATCAAACATTTAGAAAAGAGCTAGCACCCCTCCTTCTCAAACTCTTCCAAAATATTGCAGAGGGAGGAACACTCCCAAATTCATTCTATGAGGCCACCATCACCCTGATACCAAAACCAGACAAAGATATCACAAAAAAAGAAAATTCAGACCAATATCACTGATGAACATATATGCAAAAATCCTCAACAAAATACCAGCAAACAGAATCCAACAACACATTAAAAGGATCATACACCATGAGCAAGTGTGATTTATGCCAAGGATGCAAGGATTCTTTAATATATGCAAAACAATCAATGTGATAAACCATATTAACAAATTGAAGGAGAAAAACTGTATGATCATCTCGATAGATGCAGAAAAAGCTTTTTACAAAATTCAACAGCGATTTATGATAAAAACTCTTGAGAAAGTGGGCTTAGAGGGAATCTATGTCAACATAATAAAGACCATATACAACAAACCCACAGCAGACATCATTCTTATGGTGAAAAACTGAAAGCATTTCCTCTAAGATCAGGAACAAGACAAGGATGTCCACTCTCACCACTCTTATTCAACATAGTTTTGAAAGTCCTAGCCACAGCAATCAGAGAAAAAGAAATAAAAGGAATACAAATTAGAAAAGAAGAGGTAAAACTGTCACTGTTTGGAGATGACATGATAGTATACATAGATAATCCTAAAGATGCCACCAGAAAACTACTTGAGCTAATTAATGAATTTGGTAAAGTTTTAGAATACAAAATTAATGTACAGAAATCTCTTGCATTTCTATATACTAACAATGAAAGATCAGAAAGAGAAATTAAGGAAACAATTCCATTCATCATTGCAACAAAAAGAATAAAATACCTAGGAATAAAGCTACCTAAGGAGGTAAAAGACCTGTACTCAGAAAACTATAAGACACTGATGAAAGAAATCAAAGATAATACCAACAGATGGAGAGATGTACCATGTTCTTGGATTAGAAGAATCAATATTGTGAAAATGCCTATACTACCCAAAGCAATCTACAGGTTCAGTGCAATCCCTATCAAATTATCAGTGGCAGTTTTTACAGAACTAGAACAAAAAGATCTTAAAATTTATATGGAGACACAAAAGACCCTGAATAGCTAAAGCAACCTTGAGAGAAAAAAAAGAGAGCTAGAGGAATCAGACTCCCTGAATTCAGACTATACTACAAAGCTATAGCTTCAGGACAATATGGTACTGGCACAAAAACAGAAATATAGATCAGTGGAACAGGATAGAAAGCCCAGAGATAAAACCACGTATGCTCAACTAATCTGTGACAAAGGAGGCAAGGATATACAATGGAGAAAAGGCAGTCTCTTCAATAAGTGGTGCTGGGAAAACTTGAGAGCTACATGTCAAAGGATGAAATTAGAACACTCCCTAGCACCATTCACAAAAATAAACTCAAAATAGGGCTTCTCTGGTGGCACAGTGGTTGAGAGTCCACCTACTGATGCAGGGGACATGGGTTTGTGCCCCGGTCTGGGAAGATCCCTCATGCCGCGGAGCGGCTAGGCCCGTGAGCCATGGCCGCTGAACCTGCACGTCCGGAGCCTGTGCTCTGCAACGGGAGAGGCCACAACAGTGAGAGGCCTGCGTACTGCAAAAAAATAAAAAAAATAAAAAAATAAACTCAAAATGGATTAAAGACCTAAATGTAAGACTGGACACTATAAAACTCTTAGAGGAAAATATAGGAAGAACACTCTTTGACATAAACCACAGCAAGATCTTTTTGACCCACCTCCTAGAGTAATGGAAATAAAAACAAAAATAAACAAATGGGACCTAATGAAACTTATAAGCTTTTGCATAGCAAAGGAAACTATAAACAAGACAAAAAGACAACCCTCAGAATGGGAGAAAATATTTGCAAACGAATCAATGGACAAAGGATTAATCTCCAAAATATATAAACAGCTCATACAGCTCAATATTAAAAAAACAACCCAATCCAAAAATGGGCAGAAGACCTAAATAGACATTTCTCCAAGGAAGAAATACAGATGGCCAAGAGGCAAATGAAAAGCTGCTTGATATCACTAATTATTAGAGAAATCCAAATCAAAAGTACAGTGAGGTATCACTTCACACTGGTTAGAATGGGCATCATCAGAAAATCTATAAACAACAAATGCTGGAGAGGGTGTGGAGAAAAGGGAACCCTCTTGCACTGTTGGTGGAAGTGTAAATTGACACAACCACTGTGGAGAACAGTATGGAGATTCCTTAAAAAACTAAAAATAGAATTACCATATGACCCAGCAATCCCATTACTGGTCATATACCCAGAGAAAACCATAATTCAAAAAGACACATGCACCCCACTCTTCACTGCAGCACTATTTACAATAGCCAGGTCGTGGAAGCAACCTAAATGCCCATCAACTGATGAATGGATAAAGAAGATGTGGTACATATATACAAGGGAATATTACTCAGCCATAATAAGGAACGAAATTGTGTCATATGTAGAGACGTGGATGGACCTAGAGACTGTCATGCAGAGTTAAGTAAGTCAGAAAGAGAACAACAAATATATATTAACACGAATATGTGGAATCTAGAAAACTGGTACAGGTGAACCGGTTTTCAGGGCAGAAATTGAGACACAGCTGTAGAGGACAAACGTATGGACACCAAAGTGGGGGGGGAAGTGGGTGGTGGGGGTGGTGGATGAACTGGGAGCTTAGGGTTGACATATGTACACTAATATGTATAAAATAGATAACTAATAAGAACCTGCTGTATAAAAAAAAATAAAATTAAAAAAAAAAAAAAGAACCTGGCAGAAACAGTGCAGGAATGTCAGAGAGGGAGTCTTCTCAGATCTAGGTTACCTACTTCCTCTCTCTTGGTGAGATCTTACAGACCCAGAAGCCACTCTGGAGGCCAGACTATAGGATGACTATAACCTGATGTCTCATTCTAGTAGGGATGCTATAACAGTACCACACACTGGATAGCTTATAAACAGTAAAAACTTATTTCTCACAGTTCTGGAGGCTGGAAGTCCAAGGTCAGGGTGCCTGCATGGTTAGGTGAGGGCCCTCTTTTGAGTTGCAGACTTCTTATTGTACCTCTGTATGGTGGAAGGGCTAGGAATCTCTGTGGGGTCTCTTTTATAAAGGCACCAATCCCACTCATGAGGGTGTCGCCTTCATGACCTAATCACCTCCCAAAGACACCACCTCTTAAAACTATCTCCTTGGAGATTAGGATTTCAACATATGAATTTTGGGGGGACAAAAACATGCAGACTATAACAGATGCATATGTGTGTCAAATAGAAAATGTGTTACCAAAAGAAAAGACATGACTAAGAGAAATACAAACCCTATGATATATCACTAGCCCTGGATATCTCCCTTGTGCGTGTGTGCGTGTGTGTGTATCACCCAGTTGTTGGATGGGATTATTTGTCTCACTTCTTCACTTCCAAATAGTAGCATTTAATACCTATATTTTGGTTATGGTCTCATGATGTGTGGAGAGTATTTCCAAACTTAGCCTGTAGGCTTGGCTATATGAATTTATTTGGCCATTGAGATGTTAGTAGATGTTTTGTGGGCAAAGGCTTTAAATGTACTTTCATTTTTGTATTCCTGCCTTTCATCATGTGAGAAACATGTTTCAGATACCCAGTGGTCTAAGGAAGTTAAAAGATCAGCCAGACAGCAGTCAACCTGAGAAATGTGAGCTGGAAATAAATGCCTTATTGTTCATATCACAATTTTGGGATTGGTTTGTTATGCAGTATTTGAGAGGCAACAGCTGACTGACACATCCGTTCACTTTTCCCCATTAATTAACTCTGGGTAGATTTCCCTCCCTTCTCCCATCAGTTTGTTAGTAGTGAGGATAGGAAGACATATCCACATTTTAAATCTAATGGGTTTTATACTCTAGAACCTAAATGACTTATTTTATAGTTATTTTTATCTGAAAATTAATTTTAACAGGGTAATTGATTTAATTATTAAGATAAAAGGCAAATTATATGTCTTTATCTACAAATGGCATATATGTATGGTAAGAATATTCTCATTACAACAGTAAGCATTTACTGTGAATTTAAAACAGTTGTTTCCCACTGAGATTTCTCAATCTCTATTTGGAATTTAAGATTATTTATCATTAATACTATACTAAAGGGGATTGGTTTCCAGCTGGAGTCTCATTAGATGCAATTCAGACATCAGAGAAAAGGGTAGGGTTAAAGTGGTTATATTCCTAATTATGTTATTTTCTTCTAAGGCTTAACCAACAAGCAAACTCCGCCTCCCCCAGCCCTCATGAAAATATTACTTTCTTGAGGCTGTGGTAGTACTGTTACTTCATTATAGCATAGTTTAATAAACATGACTCTCTGTGCCTTAAAGTAAAAGAACATTTACTGGGTCCTCTAGGGAGAATGTAGGTACCTGAGTTGTAATCACTGCCTTTAGAATTCTTGAGTTGGGACAAAAGGTATATCATCTTTACTAAAAGAGAGCTTGTACCCTAAACAATGACACATAGACTAAGAATAGAGGGTGTTATGTAGAACATTCTTATATCTTCACTCTGATGATTTAAGATTTTATTCTTTGACTTCACACTTCCTAAGAGCCTAGTGAAAACAACCTGTAATTCATTGTCTTTAAACTATCTTCAGAAATCTCCCAGTCCCAGACAAATTTATTTTTTTTTAATTTCACATCAGGAAACTAAATGTCATTTATTCCCCTTTATGGAATAAGGACTCCCTTATTCTAAAAGCTTCAGAATGTACTTGCTATTCTGCATCTTTTGAAGCCTGGCATGAGACTGTACTTTCCTTACATGATTCTTTTTGTTGTTGATGGTAATTGTGACATATGACATGTACCCAGAGTGTGATGCAGAAATAATGGAACTGGAAGGTTGAACCGTGAGGTTATGTGGCATCTCTGGGACCTTGTTCCTGACCTACAAGATTTCTTTCTGGAGTCTTCTCTGTTCTCTGCTCCATTCCTTTCTAGCCTGACCTTCCCTGTGCTCTCTAATGCACCGTTTCTTTAAGTGTATGCTAGGGAACTCTTTCCTGTAATACACTTCATGCAAAGATGCGTTCCATGGTCAAGTAAATTAGGGAATGTGTATTAACTTTTTTTTTTTTTTTTTTTTTTTTTGTGGTACGCAGGCCTCTCACTGTTGTGGCCTCTCCCATTGTGGAGCACAGACTCCGGATGCGCAGGCTCAGCGGCCATGGCTCACGGGCTCAGCCGCTCTGCAGCATGTGGGATCTTCCTGGACTGGGGCACGAACCCATGTCCCCTGCATCGGCAGGCATACTCTCAACCACTGCGCCACCAGGAAAGCCCTGTATTAACTTTTAAAAGCACTGAAAAGTCCTAACATAAACCATTTCCCTAGAATTCATCATCATGGAAACCCTCCTTTTTTTCCTCATATGCAATGATTGTGCCCCTGTGTGTTAGACCTTAGAATGATCCAAGTCTGAGAAGGAATCAGTTTGTTGGTTACTGAAGCCAGCCCTAATTGGACATGGCCTCGGGCCAGACGTCCTCAGGGATCTCTAGCAGCCTGTGGACTGACTGTGTCATGGGGTCAGGGGACACCCACTTCCTGAGAAGTGGGCCGGGCTGAGCTGTGGTCAGAGCAAGCACCCTTACTGGGAGCCCACTTCCTGCAGTGCCGTGTATTCTTATTTATGTTTAGCTTTTGTCCGTGATAGTTCTGTTGTCTTTTAAAGGCATTAAGTGCAGGTAGCCTCGTGTGCAGTGTCTTTGCGATGACAAAATATTAGAAGTATTTCACCTAGGAACCCAGTTTCTCAAATGGGTCTGCTCCTCTTAGAATCAGGCCCACCCTGCTTCTTTTTTAGATCACCGGATTATTACAATCATTTTGTTTGCTCTTGAATCTTATATTCATATAAAAGCATGTATTTTTGTATTTTAACTACTGAATTATTGCCTGTAAAATACTTTAAAGTCTTTTGACTTCTAATAGGAAAGACTAAACACAAAACAAAAAGATCTATTGTTTCTTGATATTAACAAAGCAGGTTCTAGTTTTATAAAAACACTTGCTGTCTGATTATAAAATATTAATTTATATTACATTTCATGACAAAATATTATTTTCACTTCTTTAACCTATATCTGAAAAGGAAAAAAAAATTTCCAGTGTCCCTAAACTGTTGAATTTGCTGATCTTTCAAGTATATATACTGTAAGTAGGAGGGAAAAAAGGTTGCTATAGGAATCTTAACTCTGACTGACTTTACTTTTGTTAGTTTTAATCTCTGACTTAGTATTATATTAAGGTACTTTTATCTTGAACAGGCAGTAAAGAATGGCCATTTTTTGACATTTGTTTTCTGGTATTAGATTAATCCTTTACATAAAGGAAATTGGTTTTTGATAAGTTAAGTCAGAGACCAGCTCTTGCTTTCAGTAGTTCCCCTTTCTGCCCCCTTTCTGGGGAATGGATTTCAAAACACATGAAAAAGTGTCTCAGTTACAAATATTTTATAGTATTTTCGTCTTTCCGATATTTGATTTAAAATTACTTTAAAATGAATGAATGTATACTTTAAAACATCATATAACGACATATATTTAAAATATTGATTACTGAGCTAACTATAACCATATCATTTAAAAATCGTTGGTTCATTAAAAGTAAATAGCAGTGTTGTTTACACATAGCTCTATGAAGCTTTTGCCCTACTTACTGAAACATTAACTTACATTTTCCTTTTCTGTGTGATAGGTATATAATATTGAGTTTGGGGTTAATTTGCAGCCACCTATAGTATAATTCAGAATTTTAAAAATTATCTGTACTATGATTTCTGATTCTTTTCGGTGATTTGTCTATATTGTTCAGAGGACTTTAAAAGATGATCTGCCTACTTGCAAATCACCAGTAATTCTTCTGGTTTAGCAGCAGTGGTGGGAAAATCCTTTGCTATTTATTACAATGGTTGTCTTTAGATCACACATAGCTTTGCATGCGCTAGCTCATCTCTCATCGTCTTCTTTTCTTGACTCTCTTAAAAGTACAATCTAAAATAAAATGCTTCCCAGCTGTTGGAATGAGTCTCTGATCTCCACTCTAGGGCAATATTCACATTTTAAATTCTATGTAATCCAATTGGCCAAAAACCTTTCATGCTAATAATAGCTACCCATGCTTTTTCGGAAGATTAAAACTTTTCAGAAAATTAAGTGTCTTGAAGGTGTCTTATCCTTTCATTGTTGTGAAAATTTATTTAGATGTAACAAAAGTTTCATCACCTTAAATTCTTGAGAATTTATTTAGGCAATTACAGCAGTGCTAATTATAAAATATCTATCCTGGCAGAATTGTCAGGTCTGGCTTTTGCTTTATATTAAAAAAAAAAAAAAAAGGAAAAAAAAGCTTTTTTTTCTTTTTTTTTTTTTTTTTGCCTTAAAGCCCCTTTGTTTGAGTTTTGTAACTGACAAAATGATTGCATGTAAAACATAACTCTTGCATAAAGTAAGCTGCTCGCAACACAAACTAATTACACATTTGGGAGGCAGGGCAAAGACATCCAGAACTTGCTTGTGCTGAGCCAAGAGCACAGCATTTAATGAAATGAGGGCCATAAAAGGTTCAGCATGGATGCTTTCAGGTCTGACCTGGGCTTCTTGGAAATTGAACATTGGCCCTATGGACTGGGGATTCCCCCAGGCTTTGAAAGACTGGGTTATTACCACTTGCATGTGCGAAACAAGACTGCTTTTGCAATACAGGAACATTTGTGATTCCAGAGATAGCCTCATTTGGAGCACTCTTAAGCTAATAATACGGATGCCTCCTTAGTCATCTATCTTACTGCCTCTCTTTCCTCCTCTCACACCAAATAATTACTTTTGATATTTGTTTGATAAAAAATGGTTGTATATCTGTCAATCTCCTACTATGCAGATTCCTCTGTTTCCTTTTCCTATTGTTAAACTCTATTCCTTCCCGTCAGATAATACTGTGAGTGAAACAGAAAGGCCCTGCCATGTTGTTCAACAACCTTTTTACCAATCATGTTCTGTGTAGACTGGCCATTTCACATTGCAGTGTTGATACATAGTAGATGCCTGATAAAAATTTGTTGAATGACTGGTTTGTTTGCAAAAATTTGTTGATTGACTCTTTTCACTCAGGCCAGAATGGGCCAGTCTCATATCCGAATTCCAACTGTGAGAGATTATTCATTATGCTTAGAAAGTGAAATAGTATTTTAGGGAACAAAATGAGAGAATAGAGAAATAGAAAAAGAAATAACTGAATGGGAAGGAGAAGCGGAGAGATAAATAATTAGGATGATAACAGAACAACATCTGTAGGAACTTGAAGGAAGTTTGTGTAAATGAGAGTAAAGGGCTAGTTAAGGGCTAGGGGTTAGGTAGGATAAAGCATTAAAATGGCTTATGAAAATTAGGAAAGAAAAGGCAGTTAACATTTTACTCACCATTTGGTTTTGCATTCCATTTCTTTTTTTTATTTAATAAAAACAATGCCTTTATATATCATTGCAGTGTTTTCCAGATTGAAAACTGTGATTAATTATTGGATTATGAAATTAATGTAGTGGGTCGTGACAAATTTTAAAAAATAATGAAATAAAATAGAAAACATTAGAATGTGTTGCCCTCTCGGTAAGTATTGTCTCATAAAACTTTTATTTATATCTGTGTATGTGCACACATATGTGTATGCATGGATGTATAGACAGGAAGACAGGTAGATAAATAATGTGGCTTTGGGTACTTGATCACAGGACTTCCCAAACTTGATGAAATGTACCATGAATATTGTTGTTTGCAGTGTTCACTTATGATTTGAGGTACATGATGCAATTTTAAATCATGAACAGTCCAACGTGTGTCACAGATTGGTAGCTATGACACATCTTGGTGCTTTCATTGAGAATATGATGCTGAAGCTGAACTGGCTTATCATCTCTCCTAGGAGTAGGAAGTGTGGTATGAAAATGGAAATTAGACAAGGTTACTTTTAAGGTTTCTTATAACTGTGATACTGTATGCTCTTCATAATTATTTTTAATGTAAAAACTAATTTGTATAAACATTTAAAGTAATGAAATCCAGAATAGCAGGAGCCTAGGGCCTATTTTTGAGTCTCGCACTGTTTTAAGCATCAGTGATACATTGATGGAGAAAAACCAGAGCAATATAAAAGTTCCTGCATTCAAAAGACACTATTAAAAAAAAAGTAAGCAAGCAAGTACATAGTGTGTGATAAATGCTATGGAGAAAAAGCAAATCAGGATAATGGACATGGGTAGGGTAGTATTGGGAGAACCTTAAAACATTTTTAAACTGAATGATCAGGGAAGACCTCACTGATAAATTGGCATTTGAACACAGAATTGAAGGCAATAAGGGAAGAAGGTCTGCAGGAATGTAAGGGAGGAATATTCAAAGCAGAGGGAGGAGGTGACTCAAAGGATTGGGGGCAGAAGTTAGATGAGGTAACTTTGAAAGTGAGGTTGGGAGAGGAGAAAAGGTCAGATGATTGATTCTTAGGACACTAGTATTTAGGGATTGGTGAGATTAGGAAGAGTCTGCAAAAGGTATTGGAAAAGGAGTAGACAGTGAAGTAGGAGATGAACGCTGAAAAGTCGTGTCCTGGAACCAAGAAAAGAAAGTGTTTCAGGAAGTAGGGCTTGATAATTTGGGTCTCATGCTACTGTAGACCTAGTAAGGTGAAAGCCGAGGATTGACCATCGAATTTACCAACATGAAGGTCATTGGTGACTCTAAGAGGAGTTAGTATACACACATCTACACCTATATTTATAAAACATATATACATATTATGTATTGTGTGTAGTGTTAAAAAAATGAGCCATGGCCGCTGAGCCTGCGTGTCCGGAGCCTGTGCTCCGCAACGGGAGAGGCCACAACAGTGACAGGCCCGTGTACCGCAAAAAAAAAAAAAAAAAAAAAATGTATAGTATAAATACTACTGTAGGGTGTGTAAATATTATATCTAGTATTGATTATATTAGACATATCTGTATATCTATGTGCATGTGTGTGTAAATGCTTACATGCGTGTCATTATAGAGATGTGTTTACCATCTCTCTACTTGGCAGTGCGATAATATAGCAAATGGTTCTTATATCTTCATAAATTCCTTTTAAAAACATTTGTTTTATAATTGAGAAGTGTTGGAAAACAAATTATAAAGAAGAAAATAACAGTCCATATTGCAGTGGCAGTAGATAACCAAGTTTTTTCCTATGCAGATAGATGGGACGGGGGTGGAAGGCAGGCAGGTAATAGGTAGATGAGTAGGTGTCTGAATATGAATATAGAGTGTATGTTATGTATTGAAATGTACTGTATACATAAGCTTTTATGCCTAATACTGTCATATTCTCACATGATTAAAAGTTTGGTTTATCACTGTTTTATATAATTCTGTGATTCTTAATAAAAAAGTACAAAAACAGCATATATATTATATATATATATGCATAACTAACTTAGCAAACACCACTTGGTAGACTGTGTCTTTCTTCTGTGTTCTAATATAAGTAAAAAGCAGTATTTTATGTATATATGTATATATATATATATTTACATATACACACACACCAGTAATTCAGTATTTTTCACTTTTCATACTCTGTTCGTCCCACAAAGTTTGCATTTCTGCCTCTGAAAAATTAGCTGCCATATAACCAGAGACATAGCTAATACAATACATAGCAGACTTCCTTAGGAGTTCATTCTGACCATCTCAGTGTTCTGTCATGAGCCTTTGAGCATGAGACCCAGTTGATTGCAGGGACTTTTACTGCCACCCTTTCCTGGTACTTAGGAACATATCATCAGGCAGCCCTCACTGTAGTCCCCATTGCCTCTCTAGACCCTGGTTGCCTTGAACTTGACTGCATTTGACAATTGTTGGTTCAGGGCAGTGGTGTTCACCTAAAGGTGATTTTGACCCCTGAGGACATTTGGCAATGTCTAAAGGCAGTTTTGGTTGTCACAACTGGGAAAGGAGGTACTACTGGCATCTAGTGGGTAGTAGCCAGGGATTCTGCTAAATATCTTTCAATGCATAGGACAGCCCCCATAAGGAAATATCAGGCCCCAAATGTCACCTGTGCTTAGGTTAAAGAAAGCCTGAGCTGCTTTGTATCAAATAACGGGATATGTTTCTTAGGTAGTAATATAATGAGTTAGTTAAAAGAGCTAACCTGGAATAGATTTATTAAATTAAGCAGTAAAGTTTAATTTCTTTGAAACTACCCCTTGTCAAAATCTTTACAGCTAACTTTATTTACAGTGAAATTAAATGACTCTAAGGCTAAGGCTAATTAATGACTCTAAGGCTAGACATGGGCTTTCTCTACTTTGGGAGGAGTCGAAGATGCTATGTCAGTGGATCTGGCTATGATCAGACCACTTAATCCTGTTTTAATTGTGGGTTCTTTGCTACTTCTGATTTTATAGTTGTTATTTTGTGACTGACATTCAGACATTCACGATAATTTTTAAAATACATAATTTTACATAAGTGCCCCTCAAAGTGACCTTAAGATGAGAGTCTCTAGACATAATTATAGAGCAGAAGGAACTACCGACCTGAAATGAGTTGGTGGTTTCCAGGGCTATCTCATTTTCAAATTTTTCAGTTAAACACTGGGGCAGAGTTTCACATTTCTGCAAGCTCGGGAGGGATGCAGGAGGGGCATCTATACACTTTATCATGTGGACAGCACTTTTCTATCCCCACTTCTGTATATTTGAAAACACTAGAGACCAGATATGATTAACCGCATGCTTCTCCCTGGAGACCTGAACCCTAATTATGCCTTTTGCTACCATACTCTGTAATTTTTTTAGAACAGCTAGGCTTATGGCTAAGTGTCATTTGTCAACAATGACATGAATATTTGTTGTGCATTATCATTTTTGTTTAGGTTCAAAAACCAATTGCCAGTGAGTTATACTATCCAAAGGAGCAAGCTTAAGGCATGAGTTTTGACAAAGTGAAATTTAATTCAGTGATATCTGTTAAAAATCACATCTCTAACTTTAAAATTAACATTTTATTTTTTCAGTGTTCGGTATCCTATTGACAGTCTTTATCAGTAATCTTACTTCCACGGTAAATGATATGTTTTAAATTATAGAAGCCAAATATTCCCCCAAATTTTAGAACGTTTCTACACTGAGCCCTTGTTTCTTCATCTGTAAAATGAAGGTGTTGAGATCACATTATCTCTAAGGTCTTTTCTGGTACCTAAGATTCCCTAAGTAATGTCCAGTCTCTTTAATTATTGAGAATATCCTGCTGAATTTTCAAATACTTTTCGAATGTTTCAAATGGTAGGAGAGCCTTGCCAAAGAATCCTCTCTGTTGACCATCACCAAATATTGTTCCCAGGAACCTCTCCCTTCCACCCCGTCAATGTGATGGTGGCCCCTGCAGAGAGAGACCAGCCTTTGCCCACCTGGAGCAGAATTACAGCTATTAGAGGTCCAGTCATCCCATCTTGCCGGTTGCATCTGTGTTTCGCCATCTGAGTGTATAAATATTAATCTGCTTTCTCCTCCTTTACTCCTTTCATGTGTATTTCCAACAGAAAGGAGAACCTGACTGCTATGCACTCTCCCTGGAAACAACTGAGCAACTCACCTTCGAGATCCCCCTGAATGATTCTGGTTCTGCTGGTCTTGGAGTGAGCTTGAAGGGGAATAAATCTCGAGAAACTGGAACAGACTTGGGGATTTTTATCAAATCCATCATCCACGGAGGTGCTGCTTTTAAGGTAGGTAGGGGTGATGTTTGCACATCAATGAGAAGATATTTAGAGATGTCATCGCTGTGCTTGGGGACTGGATGGAGAAAGTATCTAAAGGCTTGAGACCACTGAGGCTTTCCTGCCAGATGCAGGAAATGTATGTGTGAACAGATCTGGGTGACAGTTTGTTTTCACACTTTAAGTGGTCATGTCCTATTGATAGTTCTTAAAACTCACCATGATTAATATTCTCTTTGACATTATTTTTTATTACTGTTAGGATTCTTCTGAGTTTGTAACCTAATAAAGTTGAACCTAAAAATATGAAATCAGAAAAGCAAAACTAAAAACAAGTCAACATCCAAGCAACAAATAGGAAACTATCCTTCTTGTGCTTGCAAGAATGAAAGTTCAGTGGAGTCGGAGAGACCGTAGTACAAATTAAAAGTCATTTATCACATTTTATGCACTGGAAAATCCATGATGCTGGGAATGCATATTTGCCTTTGAACTTAGAGAAGCTTATAAATTTCCAGATAAAAAGAGAAGAACGTGATTCTACTCTTTCATACAGGGGCAGGCAACATGATCATAGCTGTTGCCATAATATAATGGTTAACTAGATTTGCCTGAGTTCACATGCAACTCTACCACCATGGGCTCCAAGTAGCACACCATTAATAATAATACCTAATGTATAGAGTTCTAAGGATTGAATAAAGTAATGTACACAATGTGATTAAAGCAGTGAAGTGATTACAGAGAGGGGGGAAAACACGTTTGTGCTTATCGTCAGCTGTCCTCACCATCGTCGTCTCATGCCATGCAGTGAGGCTTCCTGAGCTCGAATCCTGCCTTCACTACTCTCACCGTGGCTGAATGTAGGAAACTTACTTGTCCTCAGTGTGCTTGAGTTTCCTCATGTGTAAAATTAGTAAAATTAGTAGTGCCTGCTTCCTGATGCTCTTGTGAGGACGAAAAAAGACAATAGATATAAAATGCCTAGCACCGCACCTATGATAAACATTGAATAAATGTTAGCCATTTAAAAATCATTTTGATATTAATAATGTGTGCCTTCTCCCACTCAAAAGCCACGAAGGCATAGTTAGAGTTTACAGGAGGCCCCCCTGGTCCTAGGATCCTGGCTTTATGGAAGCATTTGTTTCCTCACACTTAATCATTCCACTTTTGCTTCAGACCTAGACACGGAGCTAATGTCTTTTTCTTTGGGAAAGAAGAAATGCGTTGGGGATAGATAACTCTTTAATGCACTCCTTGGATCAGTTAGCTTCTGTTGCATAATAAGTAATGACAACATTTCAGTAACGTACATCTGTAAGCCTTTACTTCCCTCATGGCCCTGCAGGGCAACTAGAAGGGCTTTGATTCAGGCTGGTATGTCTCTATCGCACCATAGATCTACAGGTCTGAGCGTGCTCCACATATTTTAACTACACCTTGGACTACCAGGCTAGCTGATGTCAGAGGGTCTTTAGTTCTGAGTTCCAAACTGGCATGCTGTCGCTCCTGACACATACCACTGGCCAAAGCAAGTCATATGACTGAGTCCAAGGTCAATGTAAGGAATAGGGAAACAGTCCACCCATGATGAGTCTATGACAAAGGTTTGGGTACAGAGAAGGGTGAAGAATTGGGGCCAATCATCCAATCTATCAAACTCTCCAATCAGGCTCAGAAATGCAGAACCAGGAGCAGATGGGAAATGATAATAATAATAGCAACAAAAACATCAGTTAACGTTCATTCTGTTTTGTGCTTAATATGTGCTGGACTGTATAATAAGCATTTTAGGTGGATTCTCTAATTCTATTCTTCACATTCACACTGCATAATAATCATGCCATCTCATTGGGGGAAATTGCAGATTTCAATGATTAGTGCCTCTCCTATGGTCACAAAGCCAGGAATTGCTTAAACTAAGATTTGAACCCGGGCAGTCTGACTTTGGAGCCCGTGCTATGCTGTCCTGTGACAAAGCTCTTTCATCTCATCTGTTCATATTTCCAGAGATCAGGGGCTGTTGCCCTGGAGTTGTCTTATATCATGCTTATCATCCTGAGCCAAGCCATCTAAACAATTGCTATGTTTAAGAATGTGTCTGGGGCTTCCCTGGTGGCGCAGTGGTTGGGAGTCCGCCTGCTGATGCAGGGGACACGGGTTCGTGCCCTGGTCTGGGAGGATCCCACCTGCCGCGGAGCGGCTGGGCCCGTGAGCCATGGCCCCTGGGCCTGCGCGTCCGGAGCCTGTGCTCCGCGGCGGGAGAGGCCACAGCAGTGACAGGCCCGTGTACCGCAGAAAGGGGGAAAAAAAAAAAAAGAATGCGTCTTGGTCATGTTTGTGGATACCAACTTCACATTCTTCTTCTTATTCCTAATGACAGCTCTATTTACAGAATTTATTCCAAGTAAAATTGAAACTGAAATGAATTTTTGGAAATTAAAAGCAAACATCTTAGCTTTTTTATGGGCTATAACTTAAGCTCAAGCGATATTGGATAGCAGGTTTAATATGTATATCCATGTTTGTGTAAGTGAGCATCTCCTTACCTAAGCAGTTTCTAACGGTCCCGTTTCTTGCAGAAAGGTTTCACTTTCCATTTATGTAAATTTCTTTCTTGACACTGTCTGCTGAGTCAGACAATCACAACATTAAAAACTACTGGACAGCATATTTATAGCTGATCTTAAATAGTAAGAGGCATCAATCATGAATTTAGCCTTATTGTGAATGTTTAGTATCCATTTGTCTTGTTTACTTTCTGCAGTGTAGAGGGTAGAGACCTAAACTTTGCTTTCAAGAAATCGGATTAACCAGGAGAAAGAAAAGTATTTTTCTGTTCTACTTCTGCTGTTCCAATAATCCACTGTTACTCCTCAGAAAATTGCCACCTGTTCTGTGATTGAGGATTAGGTTTTACAAAAATTGTTTTGAGACTTAGTTCCTGTCCTTGTTCAGAAGATACACATGTAACAGACTGCACTGTCCCTGGGGCAGAGGGGAGATAAGCACGAGGAACATCCACTTTAGCATCTGGCCAGAGGTTTTTACCTGAAATCAACAAAATAATCTTCCTGCCAGGGCGCACTCTTTGTCTCCTGGCCCTTCCTACCACTAATTGGTTCTCAAGGTATTTTCCCCTTTAGGGAAGGTGGATTTTTGGAAACTAAACTACTTTGAAAAGTATGACCAAATTCTTCCTGTGGCTTCTGTGTGCTCTGTTCTCCTGGGGACTTCCATTGGTGTAAACAAAGACAGGCTACTTCTTGCCAGATGTAAAACCCCTGGATGACTGTGATTATAATTAAGGGCCTTCTTCCCACCGCCCCCCACTGCCCCTTACCTCTCTAGCTGCTGCTTTCTATCATTCCATCTCTTATTTGAGTCATTTTTAATAAAGATATAAATCTCTATTTGAAAATAAGAGCATCTAGCTACCCTAGAATTCCCTCTTGGAAGTGAATCCATCACCCACTCTAAGGGCAAAGTAACAGTATTTTTACTCTATTCAGAATTATTCAAATGCTTAATCTCATCTTAATATTTAAATTCCAGTCTGCATGTCAAGAAGTAAAGCCCAGACACTCTTCCCTGCTACTGGCAGGTCACAGCAATTGCCATTTCAGGCTTCTGTAGCCTATGGAGTCCTTTGTAGACCCCTCTGAAACATCCCTTTGAGCTATGCTTTTCAATGTGCAGCCAAAGTGACCACTGAGTGTAACAGCCAAATGTGGATTAGAGTATTGATGCTGATTTGCTTAAATAATTACATGCCTTAAATGTTCATAGTTCCATTTTAGTTTCTGTCATTCTTCCTGGGCATTTGCCCCTGAATGTGTAGTGTAATTGGTTCCAGAACCAAATTATACTAGATGCAACTATATATGTTAACTTTCTCATGAACTGAGAACTATGGGTGGAATGAAATTAGGATTTCATGAGGATGCTTTTCTAAAATTTCATTTTTGTGATTGGAATTTAAAGTGAATATGTTGTTGTTACTGATAAATGAAATGGTATATTGTCTTTGTTCAGTTAGAAAAATAACTTGAGAAAAATATTCTCCTTTCCCAAAATCTACATAAAAATGAGATTTTTCTTTTTCCAAGGAAGCACACATAAAGTCTAGACGATCAGTTTGAAGACCTCACATAATTTCATCCTCATGTGCTAAACATTTTGAATTCTGGGATCAGTGGCTTTCTCTTCCTTTGCTTTTGACATACTCTATTAACTGAATGTTTTTTAGAGAAAATGCATTTTTATATCTATTGACAATACTAACTTAAACTGCTTATTTTTCTTCTTTTTCTACCTTAAAAATGAATACTTTTAGAAAATATATAACTGAATGGTGATATTTTTTAAAAATTACGGTAGAATACTAACACCCTTTATAGTAAGAATAAAAATTCCATGGAGTCCGTTGTACTAATTCTGAATGATGTTTTTAAATTTGAATATACTCACTTTGGAAGTGTAATGCGTTCTATTGAAACCTAGAAACAATAATGTAAAAATTAAAATTTAAAGGCAGTTTTTGCTATGGGAAAAAATGTCATATGTCAGGTAGATTATTTAAGGGCTCTTAAATAGAAAGAATGAATTTAAGAATACCTTTTATTCTCTAGAAAATTAATTAGCTAGGTTTGTACTTAATAAATACGACTTGATGATGATGAAATTAAATGAAAGAAAAATGCCTGACATAGCTAATTGCAAATGCATGCACTCAGAATATAAAATAGACATAATTTAAGTAATTTGATTCTTGTATGCTAAGGAAATTTGGAATACAACCTCTGAGAGATGCAGAATTGCATGATTTATGCCATTTAGTAATAGGTTAAAAAAATTTAGTGGTACAAGAAATCACCCTATTTTAAAATGACGAAAAGTATGAATTTTTGGAGAGAATATGCACAGTCCTAGAATTTCCGGGAACACGTTGCTTGGTGCTGAATTTCCGTGTCTCTTCATAGTATGGAACATTTAACAGCCTCCAAGCTACTTAACAGGAGTTCAGTAGGAGTTCTAGCGGGAGTAATTTCCACCTCCATTTCTGCTGGTATCTGTAAATCATGTGGTGGATCTATAATTAATGAATTCAAAGGAAGATAAAAAGGACAGCATTTTAAGGAACACAAATGTTAGATGATTTCTTCAACTATCCATTTTTCTTAAAATTGATAGTGTTTTCTATTGGTGGAGAGCTATAAACATCATTACCTGTAGTCATGCCTTCCAGGTTTTTACCTCTTACAAAAGGACCATACAGTCTGGGTGTGTAAACAGCTTCATTGCAAATCCTCAACTGTTAGAAGCCAAACTCTAATATTTCATCCTAACCACAAAAATGTGATATTCTATGAACAACTAAAAGCAGGATCTCTGCCTGGAAAAATTCACCATCACTATATACCCAATAATAATTTTGCCTTAAAAAAAATCACTAACTTAAACATGAAAAAAAGAATTATCAACTATGTTATGCCAAATATTTTAAACCAATTTCCTTTTTAGAAAAAAACCAAAAATGTTAGTATATGTTAATATAATCAGGCTTATCATTTATGGGTTTTCTGCAATAAATTTTAAAGAGATATAAGAGAACATTACTTTTAAAATCCCATAATACCAGCATCAATCATTGCTTTTCTTGCCAATTTTTAGCACTTTCATATTTTTATCTTATATATGGAAATGCAAGTAAGAAATAAATTTATATCATGCTGGATAAAATTTTAGAACTCTGTGTCATTTTGATGTGTATTTTGAACTCCATGACTGCCTCAGGAGGCTTGAAAAAATATAAGACTTGGTAGACCTAATCAAAAACTAAATTGTTATCTACAAAAGCTGATATAACATGATCATGGTACTTTGAAAATAGTACCTCTTACCTGAAAAGCTATATTCACCTGCATTGTGGAGATACTGAGTTCATAATGTGGTCAGAGCTTTGGTCTAGGCATTCTGCTCTAGGTCTGTCTTTTTAGAGACCAGACTTTTAGCAATCTTAGCACAAACAAGAGCACAGTTTTGTTTGTTTGCTTGTTTTTAAAGTGAATAAATAAGATCCTTTCATTAAGTTGAAAAGGCCTCTGAGATGCTAATCTAGTTAGGCATTCATGCAGGATCTTCTTGACTCATATAACACATACACCTTAATAAGCTTTTCATTATCCAGTTTTCCAAGCCAGAGTAAACAAAAAGCAGAAAATCAGGAAGAGGATAAGAAGGAATGGAGAGAAAACTGAAAGGACAAGAAATAGAAAAAGTGTAAAACAAGCACAGAGTGCTATTGCTGCAAAGCAGGCCAAGGAATATTTGTGATGACTCTCAGTCAGTGCTTCTGAAACTTCTTGATGAGGAAATTGTAAAATTCACTAATGACCATAGTGAAGGCTGTAAGTTGCAGTATGTTTATTTATGTCCCATATGTTTCCAGATCTTTTAAAAGGAAAGAATTATAATACATTATATCAGAATGGTTTGGATTATGTATATTCTGATGCTCTAAAAAGTACTCTTCAGTTATCTTTAATTAAGGTCTCATATACCACAGATGCTGAATAAATGGTGCATTGCTGGGATTTCACTGATTTGCTACATAAAATGGAGTGAGGCTCTTAATAACTGAATTAGATACATTTAAAATTTTATAATAACTGAACAAGGGGAGATTGAGCTAGTACACAGAAAGTAATCAAGCTTCACTTTTAGAATTATAAAGTTTCTCTGAGCATGTGCCAGCATCTCCAAGCCAGCCTGGGATCAGGAATCTCTTACAGTGACAGTTTGTAAGTTACAGGATTTGTCCATTGTAGATGAAACATACACCAGGTCCAAAGCACCTGAATGAAAGATGTTTCAAGTGATTCAATTTAGCAAGCACTTCCTGAACATCTACAGCTACAGCAAGTAATTCAATATATAATACACTGGAGACAGAAAATTTAAAAAGACTCATTCCATAATACAGGAAGTGGTAGCATAATAAATACATAAACGATTCGAATATGATAAGAACTATGGTAGACAAATATAAAAGTATCATGGGTATCGAAATGGAGCACTTAATTCTGCCTGTGAAGAAAACTGAATGGAAGGCAGTTGCTGAGCCTTGTTTTGAAGGATAGATATTCAACAGGTGAGCAGAAATGCAAAGGGCATTTTGCTGAGAAGGAAGAGTGTGGGCCACGTCACCACGGTGTGTACATCAGAGTGCAATTTATTGTGTCTGGAAAAGAGAGCTCTTATTTGGGAAGAATGGTGCCATTCATATTGGTTGAAATTGTGTTAGGACAGATGTAGTAAAACATTGACTAATGTGGGCAGATGCCCTTCAAGACAAGAGCTCACATGCTTCTAGTCTTACCAACTTCCTTTATTCTTTTCTTTGTTTTAAAAACTATACTTTAAAATCTTGATTTATTCTTTTGCCTTTCATTGCTCTTGTTTGAAAATGAAGCTAAATGATTTCAATCTGGAATCCAAGGCTCTTTCTAGGTTGGATTTTTTTTTCCCCCAAAAATACAGTAAGCAGATGTTGTCATGGAGTGATTTTAGGACCTTGAGAAATATTTGTTCAGAAAAATCATTTCTTTCAGGTGCCATCCTGCCTAGAGTTCCACCCCACTCCAAGGAAATGCTGCCTGTAGTCTGAAGTCAGGGTTTAGAATTTGGGTGCTGATGTCCCCGAAGGCTTCACCAAGGGCCCCATTAGAAACAGGCAGAGGCAGGAACCAACATCTGGTCATGATTAATCCTCTCAACACCCTGGCCAAATAGGGACCGGCCTTGGGCCCCAGCCAGCTACCCGTGGGTTAGCCAGCCCACTCCCTCATGCTTGACTCATGTTTTGCAGAGGCTCATTCTTTGCCATGGCTTTCTTCTCTTCCCTCTGTGTTCATTAGAACGTTAGAGGTAAAGGGACCTACAAAAAATTGGCCAAAAGAGGTGGATTAAGCCTTGCACTGTCACCAGTAATCATGACAGAGGCACAGCAGGGCTTAACTATGAGGTCACTGGACCCCTGGAAATCATAGATATGCTTCACTGGGCACATGAAACATCCTATAAGGTACATGACCGCTCCCCATTACAAAGGATTACCTGGTCCAGATGTGCAGCTGTGGAGAAACTATCATGTAAATATTTATTTTTAAGAGGTGAGAATCTGTAGCTTTTATTAGATTTTCAAAGGAGTCTAAGAAGAGCCCATAAAGGTCAGGAATCACTAGCAAAGTGGTTGAAAACATGGACTTCAGAGTGACCCAGACCTACTTCAAATTTGCTTTTAGACATGTGACTTGTAACGATGCACTTAACTTGCTTGATCCTTGGTTTCTTCTTTCATAAAGGCGAGCAGTAGTCCCCAGTGTATAGCGTTGCTGTTAAGGATTAAATTGTCTAGCGCATATAAAGGGTTTAGCACAATAACTGCGCAAAGGAGAAACTCATTAAATAATTATATTCATTGTCGTGCCTTTAATCATCTCTAGAACTCTGATTTTAGAAGCAACATAGCATAATGGGTGCATATCTGACTCAGACAGGTAGACCTGGCTGTGACAGTATTCTTTGACTTCATTTCTCTGAGCCTCCATTTTTACCTCTCTTAGTGGAGGGTGATGATTGTATCACAGGGATGTTTTGAGAAATGAGAACATACGCAAAATATTTGCACAAGGACTGGCCTGCATTTGGTGTTCAGTAGAAGGGGATATAACACTCAAACACCTTGTCCCCTAGTCCATTCTTCCTCCTGCATTAGAACCAGGTTAGGGCTGATGAGACTTGAAGCCATCCCAGGACATGGAGAAGACCTAAATCTCATACCAGTTTTGTTGTTGTTGTTTTGCGGTACGCGGACCTGTCACCGCTGTGGCCTCTCCCGCTGTGGAGCACAGGCTCCGGACGCGCAGGCTCAGCAGCCATGGCTCACGGGCCCAGCCGCTCCGTGGCGTGTGGGGTCTTCCCGGACCGGGGCACGAACCCGCGTCCCCTGCATCAGCAGACAGACTCTCAACCACTGCGCCACCAGGGAAGCCCCTCATACCAGTTTTTATTCGTCCTAATTTGCCCTAATGTGGAGGAAGTTACTTTCTATCTTTAGTCTGTTCTCCTTCCTCTTTTTCTTATTTTTCTTCCTTTTTGGGAACCTCCTTTACTCCATCTTAGCTTGAGGTTGGATAGAGTTGGTTATGGGGGTTGCCAAAGGTAAGGAGTGTAGTTGTGGTCTTTTTGGTTAGGGGCCTGATGGCCATAAAGTAGGAAGGAAAGTGTCTTTTTTTAGGGCTGCTGAAAGAGAGTTCCATAAACTGGGTAGTTTTTTAATGGCAGAAATTTACCCCTCACAGTCCTTGAGTTTGAAGTCCAAGATCAAGGTGCTGCAGATTCAGTGTCTGGTGAGATGTGGTTGATAGAAGCTGTCTTCTTCTTCTGTAACCCCATATGGCAGAGGGGACAAGAAATCTCTCTCAGGCCTCTTTTATAAGGGCACTAATTACCTTCCAAATACCCTGCCTCCTAATACCATCATGTTGGGGGTTAGGATTTCAACATATGAATTTGAGGAAAACACAAACACTCAGTCCATAGCAGAAAGGGCATTTTCTTTTCATTCAACAAATGCAATGATCCAGATTACGATGAAATAAATATCCTAGAATTCCTGGGTAACATCCTGGATAGTTGAATTCACTCATGTAAAATCAGCTGAGGAGAGTTACCATTCTCATGCCTAAGTATTTACTTAAACATAGTATTCACAGAAGAACATAAAACCATAAAAAATGACTTTTCTTGGTAAAAATCATTCCAAAGCAGAATAGACATGCACAATTTTGAGGAATCTTTGATGAGTTTTGAGTCATGGCCTCTTCACTGAATCAACTTGATTTTAGATCAAGACTAGACCTGGATATACACATGTATGTATATATAGCTAGATAGGTAAACAGTCCCTGCCCTACCCCCTTTGCCCCTGCCACTTCCAGCTTGCTTCCTTGCTCTGCCATCCCCCAGCCCAGTCTCCTGTCTCCCCATCTTCTATCGTCTGACTCTGGCTTTCATGTAAGGTTCTCTTCCAGGAGACATCTGGTGGATTTGAAAGTCTTTTTCCTTGAAGCACGATCCCTTTAGGGACTTGTCATTGTCATCTTCGTAGAACATAGAATGGGTAGTGAATAGGGAGTGCTGAGAAGTCAGAACTTGGGCTATTCTGATCCAGGTCTGATCTTAACTAGCTGATCACGTTCTTCCACATAGATTGTGGAAGTGCCTTCTCTTAAGAAGAGGAGTTCAATAAATGGTTTCTCATTCTCTTTGGCCATCACATTATTTATAAACGGAAGAGGTTGGACAAGATGATCTCTAAGGACCCTTCCAGCTCTGAATTCTATGATTGTATTCTACATGTTAGGACAATGTGGAACTTAGGGGCATCACCAGTAATGAAATTACCCATCCTTTATCTTATAAAGGGAAAGCAAAAACGAATAGCAACAGACCAGTCAAGCCTAAAAAGGAGAGTGTGTGGATTTTTATCACACCAGCAACTCTCCAGTGATGCTTGTGATGAATGTGAATGTCTTCATAAAAAAAAAAAAAAAAAAAATCCCAACTGCCCTGGGGTGACCTGACCTGCCTTTTTGTTTTGGACTTGGATACACAAACATGTTCTACTTTAATGTAGTTCCGCATGCTTGAGACTCAGAATGTAGCTGAAAACAAAAGTCTGTGCTTAATACTTGCTGGTAAGAGATTATCTTACAAAAAATGTTTGTCTTCCATCTCCTTATCTCTTATTTACCTCTTCACTCAGACCTTGCCCCATACTTCACAGAGAAAGTTCACGGGAGGTGACCAGGTGGATCTCACTCAGATTTCATTCCCTCAATTCTAGAAGTAGCCATTAAGTTTCAATCTTTATCTTTCTTCTTCCTGTCATAGCGGATGAGATGTCCTGCCAAGACAGCGTCTACAGATCTAGCGCTCGACCTCGTTTCCTGTTAACAGGGCTGGGATCCTGATCCAACTCTTCTGCTTCCTCCTCGTCTTTAAAAACCACACATCTGTTTCCAGTCCTCCTAAAAAAAACTTTTTAGTGACCCTCCCAACTGCCCACAAAAGATTCAGCCCACTAGTCCTCCTTCCATTAAATGCCATAATAGAACAGAATAATTTCTGGAGTAAAGTGTCTCACTTCACTTGCCACAGCCATTAAGGCTGTTTTTGTTTTACCCCATTTCATGTAGCCTTAATCTTACCCTTTATGTGCCTCACTCAACATGAGATAACAGAAATGAAGTGATTTCTTTCTCGTTTGGCCTTTCTTGTAAATCTCATTTCCAGATTTGCTCCAAATTAGAGGAAAGGTTAAGTGGAGTGGGAAAACAAGAGGAAGGCAGAGGACATTAGGCTCTGTTGAGGCAGTGCACTCAGACGTTTTACAGCTCGATTTTACCCCTTTCTCGATCGATCCATCCCATGGCCTCGCCATCTCAACTTTTCTCATCGGGAGGGCATGTGCGCCTTTGGGCGGCCGCCACGATCTATGGGCCAACACCTTCTGCAGCAGGAGGCGCATGCAGTACATCTCCACGAGGGCATTGGCGCTCCAGAACAGCTCTCACCACTCTCCCCCTTTTCCCAGCTGTCAGCAGAGGAACTTCCTCTGACCATCTGCTGCTGCATTAGTCAGAGTTCATCAACTTGTCCACAGGATTTCTCTCCCAAAGCTGTACAGTTGCTCCTCTTGTTCATTGTATGTCTGTTTTTCTCATTTCTTAGGGAAGTTGTGTTTTGTTTTTCTTTTACATTTCATTCTGTTAATTTGAACATGGATCCCAGATGCTTCTAACTGCAGAAACTTTAATACTTCCCTTTGCCTGTTTTAGTGTGGCACAACTGTAGTCTAGAGACGAAGAACAAAGGGAGTCCTAGTAGAGAAACTGAAAAGAGCCAAGGTTCATGAAACCTGAACTTAAGTCAGTTTCTCTCTGCCTCTATTTTCTGACCTAGAGCAACTTACGTCACTTTCCTGACTCAGTTTCCTTATTTGTAAAATGTGAATAAAAGCATTAATCTACTCAACTTCTTGAGTTCTGTGAGAACTAGAGATAATTCGTGGGAAAACTGTGATACAAGCCTACTGTTATTTCTGTTAAATTTATTAGCAGTGGTGCTAGCACGACCTTCCTAAAATTGCATCTGTGCCTCACAGCAAGAACTTCCTACCCTCGTGTGCAGCAGGTATAACGCACATCCCTAATCAGACTGTCAATATTTAAGCATCTTTTCTCCTAGGCTGCCTGATGGGGACATGTACTCTGATCCCCACCAGTTCTTTTGTAGGCACAGCTGGCATCCCGGTTTGTTTAGCTACTGCTATAGACTCCAGCTTGTGGGAGGCTCCAGGCTGAAGATGACTAGTGCCTAGAGGTGCTTTAGACTAGAATCTGGGCTGCCTATCCACCTGCCGCGGTTCCGAGTGCTCTGTGGCATGCGGTGTTCCTTCCTGAAGGCTCTGGGTGAAAGTGCTTGTCAGTCAGGGCCTCATCACAAAAGGCTTGACAGTCCCCTTTGTCAAGCGTTTCTGCCGGAAGACATCATAGCAAATTGTTCCTGTGTTACACACCTCTGCGTTCTTTTGCAGAACAGCAACTTTTTAGTTGTGTTAGAGAAAATTACAGGAGAATTTTTTTTTTTCTCAGCACTATCCAATAGAGCTAGCAATGATATCTAGGAGACGCATTACTGCACTCAAGCTCGCAACGTTTAAGCATGATGTCTCTCTGTGCCTGAAAATGCAAGCGATATGACCACTTTCTTTTGCTTCCAAACCCCCTTTCCTTAAGTCAGCAATATGGTCCCTGCCACAGTGAATGTCAGAATCAGGCTAGGCTAGCATACTTGCCAAAGATTTAGGTAAGAGACATTATACAAATGTCTAAATTATTGCAGTTTGGAACTCTGAGATTTCTAAAAATCACTTTCACACAATTCATTATTGTTCGTATTTGTGACTATTTGATAAACTCCAGAATCTTTTTCTGCCAGGAAAATAAATTATTTCTAATGACTATTTTTTTTTTTCATTTTTCATTTTGAACTTGAACTTCTCCCTGAAACAGTCACATGTCATCACCATGCTTTTCTCTATTTAACACTGTTTTTCTTACCTCCACCCTAGGATGGTCGTCTGCAGGTGAATGACCAGCTGATTGCAGTTAATGGGGAATCTCTTCTGGGAAAGTCCAACCACGAAGCTATGGAAACACTTAGGCGATCAATGTCCATGGAAGGAAACATACGAGGGATGATCCAGTTGGTGATTCTGAGGAGGCCAGGGAGACCACTGGAGGTGATGCAAATTTTTATTTCCCTCTACAAATTGCCCAAATGGCCACCAGAATATTCACACTTCCACCACTAGTATGGTAGCTAGGCTCATACTGATTCTGAAATTGGAAAAATATGCCCTAGAAGTGCTCTGATGGGTTTATGTGGCAAATTGGTGGTTGTATATTTTAGGTATAACTAGAAAGTGTAAAAATTTGCATATAAATTAAGTAATTTATCTAGGGTAACAAATCCATAATTTCCAGTTTTCCCCCCAGAAACTCCTAGAGCTCTGGACTTTACGAATAACACTTTATTCATATTATAAACATTAAAGCATAAAACATGCTTATATACTTTTTGGATGACATGCTAGCAGTGTCCATACCTTAGAAAGTTCTTAATCAGATGTATATAATGCTTACTGTGAAGATCATTATAATGCAATCAGCTCTCTACATTCTTCCCTGTAATGTGTGCCTGGGACTTAACTAATTTAAAATGTGATCTATTAAACAAGCTTCTTGCTTCATGCTCTTAAATAAATGTTTTTAATTAAAGAAGTATTTTTAAAATCTTTCATCATGATTTCTTTATGGATTTTTTAATGTAAGCAATATTTTTACATACACATGAAGTGTGAACATAAACTATTCTTGAATGCTGATATCCCTAAACATTTCAGTTACATACAATTATATTATTTATATAATTATTATATTATACAATTATATATTATAGTGTACAGCTATCATATTCATCATAAGGTATTCCTAAAACATTATTTTCACTTATATAGAGAGAATAATTATTAAATGCTCCTAAAAATTATTTTAAGAACAGATAAGAAAAAAGTCAATAATAGTTAAGAGTTGAGAAAAACATCAGCAAATCACACATATATTCTCTCAGGACAAATAATGTTTTTGTGATACAGTAATACACAAAGTTAAAATAGAATCCTATTAAAATACACTAATATAAAATATTAGTTTTAATAATAAGTTTAACTTAAACATTTTAAAATGAAAATATTTTGAAATTAAGACTGGAATGTGGGCTTCCCTGGTGGCACAGTGGTTGAGAGTCCGCCTGCCGATGCAGGGGACACGGGTTTGTGCCCCGGCCCAGGAAGATCCCACATGCTGCGGAGCGGCTAGGCCCGTGAGCCATGGCCGCTGAGCCTGTGCGTCCGGAGCTTGTGCTCCACAATGGGAGAGGCCACAATAGTGAGAGGCCCGCGTACCGCAAAAAAAAAAAAAAAAAAAAGACTGGAAGGTAGTTGGGGATGATAGTTGTTAAAAGGTTGGGCTCTGGAGTTTTGGATTACTTGAGTTAAAATCCCATGTGCATCATTTCCTGGCTGTGCAAAGACATACGTAGTTGAATGATCTGTACTTATAGATAGCAATACTATTGTCTGCCTTATCCCTTCATAGATCCTCATTTCCCAGCACCTAGTAGTAGACAGTTGTTATATATTGTTGAATGAATGGATAAAAGTTGCATCTGAGACCTACTTCATCTGAGAGGATAAGCTGAAGTAGTGAACTTATCAACTGTATCTTACTTTGCCATTTTATCAGCTGTTGGAAAGGAGTAACTGTACCTTTTAACTTTTCTGTACATAACCTTGTAAATGTTAAATAAATGTAAATTTCCCAATTACTGGAGACTACATATAATGAGCCAGCTCATTTCCAACATTTGTGTCTGCTTAAGTGACAGAGAGGTTTCCATGAATATTTAAGGGATTTTACTTATGTACATAGTCATGAAACCCTTATCGCTTACTTCCTACCATGAGAGAATCGGCTGCTTTCTGGTTGAATTTGGTTCTTATTTGAGAGCCCTAGACCTCCACAGAACCCACTTGTTGGATGTGGGTGTGAAGTATGACCTGTAGACCCCTGAATCACCTCTTCCATGCATCTGTGTTTTAGATCTCCCTTAAGATGTCTTGGGACAAAGATACCTCAACTAATAGAAAAGTCTGGAATACACTGCTCAAGAATTCCATATCTGTGTAGATAGGAAAAGTAAAAGAAAAAAAAAAAGAAGTGAGCATGATTGCTAAAAGAGTTCCCTCCCCACCTCTCCACCTCTCATCTTCCCTAGTTTCATGTCTTTCTCTAAAATATGTGAATGCCTAGAGGATAAGTACTCTCTGTTTTGACTCATCAAGTTGAGACACTTTCTTATTTGCGTTCTCCTTTACCGCACGTATTTTCATATTAATTCTCACACTCTGGGCTGGGTTGACAATTATTTCATCAGAAGAAAGTACTAAGCCTTCAGTTCGTTGCCCATCCTCAGGAGCGTCTTTGTTGTTGTCGCTGTTGCTGTAGTTTTTTTTTTTTTTTAATAGATCTTTACTGGAGTATAATTGCTTCACAGTGCTGTGTTAGTTTCTGCTGTACAACAAAGTGAGTCAGTCATATGCATACATCCCCATATCCCCTCCCTCTTGCGTCTCCCTCCCACCCTCCCTATCCCACCCCTCTAGGTGGTCACAAAGGACCGAGCTGATCTCCCAGTGCTGTGCAGCTGCTTCCCACTAGCTATCTAGTTTACATTTGGTAGTGTATATATGTCCATGCCACTCTCATTTCGCCCTAGCTTCCCCCTCCCACCCTGTGTCCTCAAATCCATTCTCTATGTCTCCAACTTTATTCCTGCCCTGCAACTGGGTTCATCAGTACCTTTTTTTTTTTTTTTTTTAGATTCCATATATATGCGTTAGCATACGGTATTTGTTTTTCTCTTGTTAATACTGTTCACTGGGGTCTCAATTGGGAATAAGAAATGGGACAAAAAGCAGTTTTTATGAGGACATTTAAACAAGATCCACTTTTATTTTCCCTAATATTTACATGCTTTCCATGGGGGATGAGCAGGCACTTGGCTCTCTCAACTAGTGAGAATCTCTGTGGTACCTATGAAGATTAAAGAGTGTTTTTTTCATATAAAGACAGCAGCCTAACATACAGATAATCTTTATTAAATTGAAAAAAAAGTCTGTAGTTATTTGATATCCCAAATCTGTTGTGCTGTGTCAAATCATATATGTTGTGTGCTCGTGTTTTTGGAGGATTCTTCAGTGGAACAGCAATCGCCCTCAGATACAATAAGAAAGGATCTGTAACCTAGAAAAGGCCTCAGTTCTGCTCATATATTCAGGGAAATCAATTAGTTAGTTTTGGGGAGAATACCAAAATGGTTACTTGAACATTATATTGATATTAAAAAAAATACTGAAGACGCTACTTAAGAAAAGTCAAAATATATTGTCGTTGGGTATTTTCCCACATTACCCAGATGTACAAGATATGTAAACAGTTTTGATGAGGACCTCGTGAAGAATACATAATGAGCCCTTGATTGAATCAAAATCATTTTAAACAGAAACATGTTTTTCAAAGGATGAGCTTGAGGTTCAATTGTAATTCTATTTGAGCCTAGAGACTTGGTATTAAAAAATGGGTTATGACCTGTTTTTTTTTTTTTCCTTCCCCAAAACATTTCCCTCCCCTGAGCTGTAAGCTCAGCTTGGTGGAAGCAGAATATGTTTAAAAATCCATTGTATTTTTTATTGGCTGGGACACTAATGGAAGGCTCCACGACAGCTCTATTTTACAGGCTGAATATTTTAATTAGGCTGGTTACTGATCAGTTGTTGGGATATTGATTGTGTCATTTATCAAAGAGCTGGGAAAGCAGAAACAAATTTTTTGTTGTTGCTGTTAAAGCACTTGACTGTGCAAGGTAGGTCGTACCTCTCCTACCTTCCAGGGCTCCAGCTTTAATTTAGGAGTAGTTCACCCCAGGCTTGGGTTGACTAATGAACCAGGGGCAAAAGGTAACACTGGGTGTGGAAAAAGTGTTATAAGCCTTGACAAAAAGCTAAAGGACCTTCAGCCGCTGAAAACATTTTAATTATGAAGAATGCATGCATGGAATGTTTTGAAAATTTTGTTTAACTAGCAGGACACCGAGTTTCTGTAACTAAAGAGGAAAGTAGAAATCAAATGCATTGTTTGGGCCAAATGCTCTTTCTCAGAAGGAAAGTGCTTTGGGGATCAGATCTATGTTTGTGTTCGTGGACTGTTCCTCTCACAAATGGTCAAGGGAACAGCCCTGAGATGGCTTTCAAATTACTTCTTTGAAATCTGTTAGAAGACACACAATATGAACCGGAGCAAAACCCAGTTCTCTGTGCCTCCTTCCTCTAGAACAATCACTAGAGCTCCCTGCGGACGGCCCATTCCTAGTACCTCGGCAGCACCTGTGGAACACGGTTTATTCTGGAGCTAGCAGTTTTAAGGAAACTGAATTTGTTTACAGACAATCAAAATCAAAACAGAAGGGGAAATATGGAAGAAGAGAAAAAAATCTCAGGAGAACCACTGTCTGGCATTGTCCCAGCAGTTTGTTTTAGCTTCTGGCCAAAAGGCCTAGTGTCTGCAGTGGAACACACTCATGACATTTCAGTGACAAACCTGCCTGGGTTCTGACTTGTCCTAGAGCATATACACTTAGTCACCAAGGGAGAGGGAGACAGGAACCAGCTGGTTGGCAGAGAAACACCCTTGGCATGAACTGTATTCTTGTGTTGACTCTGCCACAAGCTGTACTCCCAGATGGAAGAAAATTTGAAAGAAGCTAGTTGTAAATGGTGGGAAAGAATAATAAAGTTAATCTGCTTTTGTGCTTGCTATCAGCACTCCTAAGCCTTAACACCACATTGTCAGTATTTTTTATTGCCTATTCAGAAATGTTTTAGCTGATAGGGCCATTTTGATTTTCCACAGTCGAGGACTTACGTGCAATAGACTCTTGAAAGATTATTCATAAATTGATCGTTCTTTCACTTTGCTTCCATTGACCAAGTTGGAACATACTAAAAAAGCGAACATAATTTTTATTTTCATCCCCTAGGAGCCTGCAGAGTGTGGGGCATTTTCTAAGCCATGCTTTGAGAACTGTCAAAATGATGTAACCACCTCCAGGAGAAATGATAATAGTACATTGCATCCATTTGGCACTTACAGTCCACAGAACAAACAGAAAGGTAAGATTCTATCCACTCTCATCTGCAAGTGGTATGAGAAAACAGGAGAGTGTTTATTTAAAAAAAAAAAAAAGAGGAACAAAGGGGAATTAATTAGACTAAGTGCAGACTTTGTTACTCTGAGTCATGAAAATGAGAGATGGGTGGGAGATCTGACTCGCAGGTTGTGAAGCAGATTCCTGGCATTGCCTAAAGTTTAAGTGACAGTTTCTATGCTTGCTGCCCCAAACATGGAGGGTTACGTATAAAACAAAACCATGCCTGGAGAAACAAAATGACAAACCGTTATATTTTTTTTAACAGTCTTTTAATATTGGAAGTTACCAAGTGTAAATAACAACTAAACTTACAAAATATTGATATATGCAATAGTATTAAGTCATAAAGTGGTCATAACACAGTTCGCAGATTTATGCTTGTTTCTGAGCAGTAAATACTGTGAACCGAGACCATGATATGATGGTGGAATGTTTTTGTTATTGCCTCACTACTACTATCTTGTATGGATCACATTTCTAGTAGAGCTCTACATGTAAAAAAATTGTATTTTCTTCTTTGTTTTTCAAAAATTATACTTAAGGCCACCAAGAAAATTCTTTTATTTCTCTGCATCTCCTTTCTTTAGTAACTTTACGTTTTTGTATCACAAAAGCAATAGATATTCATGACAGAAAATTAAGAGAAAAGCAATAAAGGGAAAATTTAATGGCACTCATACTTCTGTCAGAGATACTGATCAGTAACATTATGTATATATTGAAAGTGTTTCCTTCATGTAAATATGTGTATATAAAATAAAATGAAATATATATAAAATGTTTAGGAAATTGCTTTTTTAATTAATAGCACATTATGAACATCTTACTATGTCACTGAATATTCTATAACATCACATTCGGTAGTTGCATAGTAGTCTAGTGAACGGAGGTGCTGTTTATATAATCAATCCCTTATTTACACTTAAGATGTTACCCAAATTTAATGATGGGGGAACAGTTTCTAGACTCTGAGATTACTCCATCAGAACAGACTTGTAAATCTGAGGTTCCTCTAGAATTAAATTCTTTCATCTGAATGGGATGTTTTTTCCTCTGAATTCCTCTGTTTCAGTGAGAGTAGCAGCAACAGCTGTGATCATTTATTGTTTACTGTCTGTTACATACTGTGGTGAGCAATTTACATGCACACTCAAAGTGGGTGATATTATTATCCTCATTTTACAGATGAAGAAATAGAGAGGAGAGTAAATGACTAACCCAACACCATATATATATATATATAGATAATCCCTGCAGAACCTGAATACATCTCCTGTCTCTCTGACTCAAGTTCATTCCCTAAACCACAGCATGGGCCCTGTCTTACATTGGTCTCTTAAAACTGTTCTTTCACCTCATCCCAAGAGTGTCCATTAGAAGCTGACTTGACTTGGTGTCAGATAAAGAAACGCCCAGTATGTCTTTCCTCATCTTAATAAAATTAAAAGTTTTCTTGACAAAGCAGCATCTCCTTCTGAGTCCTTCAGTTGCAATAGCAGGAGAATCTGGGGAAGGAACAGCAAGTTTACCTCATACCAGAAGAGCCTTCTCTCTACCATGTCCACTAATGATCAAGAACATTCCAGCCTTTATATAACTTGATTGGCACTTAATTCTCAAGCAACATGTGGTCCAGTGACAATCCAAGTTCCGGGATTTATTCCTAATTACACCAGTGTTGCCCAAAGGAACATTAGACACATTACCTCCCATCCTGTGTCTTTTTCAATACTTATAAAATATCGATGCTGAAGTGATAATTAAGCAGTATATTTTTGGAGGACATTGAGATACTCAAGGAAATGGGATAATAGCTCTAGGAAGGCTAGCAAAGGCTAAAATAATGAAACTATAGAACTAGTTATAGTGTAAGGATCCACCCAGAAAAAAAATTTTAAATAATAAAGTCCACCCAAAACACACGTTAAAAATGAAATGCAGTAATACTTTGGAACTTCAGTAGAGTGTTCAGAGTTTGTATGTCACTGAACAATTAGAGTCCTTTAGGCACAGAACCACTGGGAGGTTCTGTCTCTTCCCTCCCTCCTGAGACACAGATCCGTGGTCCATAAGGTTCCCGCTACACCTCCTCCTCCCACCTCAATTTTCCAAGGTAACATCAAAAATCCAGTTCTTTTACGAAGTGACTCCATTAAACATTATTTTTTAAAAAGCACAGAAAATCTATTGTCATTATATCCTTGGGGATCTGTGATACAATACTTGGTTATAAGAATTAGGCTTATCAAAGCACAGATTTGTTATATTTTAATTATAAGAGGCCAGTAGATGGAATGCTCTTTCTTTTTATATAAGCCTATTGACTGAGAGACCAAAAAATATATATAACAGAATTTATAGACATGATGTTGTAGAAGAATATCATGCTTATCACGTCTTTGTGTAGGTTTCCGACGCACACGAGGTGGCCATAGGCCACAGAGACTCATGAAACTTGAGTGAGTGTTAACTCGCCACCACCAAGCCTTTTTAAGGAGCTCCTTTAGAAAAACAAGATTGACTTGACAAAATGTAATGTCTAGTGAGGAGAGGAACTGTTACAGCCAAAACATTAACTTTTTTTTCTTCCTTTCCTCCTTTCCTTTGTATATTTAAAAGTCCAATCTTGATATGCTGTGTTCCATCTATTTTTATAATAATAGTACTACCACCCATCGTTCCACTGTTATTTTTTTATATATACATATTCCTGTCAAGCTGTTCCAGAGAAAAGGCATTTTTAGAACTAACGTTTGTAGAAATTGTAACACCAGAAAATTCACATTTGCGTTGGAGAATTGCTCACAATGCCCGCAGTGGAATGAGTATAGGGCTCCAAGATGGTAATAGGATGGAGGTTGTGTCCCAGGGGTTTACTATAAAATCCTATTAAGCATTCGAATGGTAATGAAGTGCGCAAACACTGCATTTTCTGAAGATTCTTGCTGGCAGATCTCACCCTGGGCCAAGTTACAGCCTAAGCACAGTTTGCCTCTGGTTTGTTCTTCCCTCTCCTTTAATAGTCCTCATCTTCCCTTTGTGCACTACTCCTGCTTCCTCCCTACTTTCAGTTCGTGAACTCCAGCCCCTGCCCCAGTAGCCCGTTGCCTCAAGTCTGCCCAGGATCACCCACTGAGGTCTTCTCAGGACTTTCATCCATACCCCAAATCAAATGTTTCGGTTCTATGTCCTGTCCCACTGGATCCATGTGCCCTGAGGTCCTTTGAAGAGACACATAATAGTGTGATTATTTATAATATCTTCCCTCCTGGGAACCTGCATGTATCCACCCCCTACAGCACGTAAGGCACTGCCACTGCAGTGATGATCAGAAATTGAATTATACTTTTCAATTTGACTGATGTTTCTGGGATACCTCCGTTGTGCAGAATGCGCTAGGCTGCAACGATGAATACAATGCTGTTATTATTCTCAAAAACAGTCTAAAGTAGGGGTCAGCACACTTTGTCTGTAAACGGCCACGTAGTCAATATTTCAGGCTTTGTGAGCCATAGGATCTCTTTCGCAACTCGTCACCTCTGCCATTGTAGTACGCAAGCAGCCATGGACAGTACGTGCATGAATGTGTTCAGTGAAACTTTATGTGCAAAACCAGTTGGCGGGCCAGTTTGGGGCCAGGGCCATAGCTTGCTGAGTTCTAGTCTAAAGGCACAAACTCTTTTGCCCTTCTTTTCTGATCTGGCCCTGGCAGGATGGATCCTGTAAAACAAGTCACAACAATAAAAGATGGTGATTAAAATAAGGGTCATTTGGTCATGGATGAAGTAGTGACTAGAGGTGCGACATTCACAGGTGATATATAAAGTGACCTTGTACACTCAGTGAGATCCAGAAATACTATTTTTAAGGGATAAGAATTCCAGACTTTCACGATGATAAAGGGCTTAACAGACGTGTTTGGGCCAAGAGGGGAAAAAAAATATTCTTTACAACAACTAGATTTGTTGTTTAAAAAGTACCAAGGACCGGGCTTCCCTGGTGGCGCAGTGGTTGGGAGTCTGCCTGCCGATGCAGAGGACACGGGTTCGTGCCCCGGTCCGGGAAGATCCCACGTGCCATGGAGCGGCTGGGCCTGTGAGCCATGGCCGCTGAGCCTGTGCATCCGGAGCCTGTGGTCCGCAATGGGAGAGGCCACAACAGTGAGAGGCCCACGTACCGCAAAAAAAAAAAAGGACCAAGGATAAAGAGTCATCAGAGAAGATACTAACCTCTGCATCTATCATTACTTTAAAAACACATAGATTATTCATGTGAATGAAATAAAAATGAAAGTTAATGATCGTAATAAAACCAGAGGAGATGCTGAAGAAGAGGAAGGAGAGGAGGAAGAGACGGACAAGGAGGAAGTTACCTGTGGTCCAGTAAGAGAAATAAATGTAGATAAATAGATGATAGATCGATAGATAGCTCATTGCAAAAGCAGCATGTGGTAAATGTTACACACGAATTATTTTCTGTAATATTAACAGATAGAGCCAAAATGTCAGTGGATAAAGATATTGAAGGTGTATTTCTTGCTCAAATCACAGCCCAATGAGAACTGAGGGACTTGGGCTCCTTCCATTGGTAGCTGGGCCATCTTCTGGTGCCTCATCCACTCATGGTTGCAGCTGGTAGATGGGATTGGGGGGGAAGGTGGGGAAGTTGCGTGTACCCTTCTTTAAACCCTGAGACCGGGCACAACATTGACCACAGTAACTCACATTCTATTGGCAAGAACCAGTCTAGATACAAAGAGGGCTGGAAAATGGGGTCTGGGGTCTAGCTGTGTGCCCAGGAAGAAAGGAAGAACACAGACACTGGGAGCACTAATATTTTCCATCACTGTTGTAAAAGTACCAACAGATCCCAGAGCAACAGTGAAGGTTTCATAGAGAAGGTGATATTTGAGGTGGACCTTGGGAGAAGGGTGGGACTTTAATGGATGAAGTCGGTTTTGCAATTATATGAGCAAAGACACTGGGGTAGGAAAACCTGGCCTTGTGGTCTGGGAGCAATAAATAGTCTTGAGTGGCTAATGTGTAATAGGAGATAAAGTTGGCTGCCGGGGACACAGACCTTTATTCTGTAGGCAGTTGTGTGCGACTGCAGTGTTTTTGAGCAGGCAGTTACATGGTCACAGCTGTTTACCACCAGTGAAAGATGGACTGAGAAGTTGAGGATGAGTGATTAGAACCAGTGGAAAAGATGTTGTCCCAATATGTCCCTTGCTCCAATTTACCTTGTAGACCCTCTGCTCTTTTTCTCTCAGCAAATCTTTGGCTGCCTAACTGCTGCCATATTACCAGATCACTGGAGTGGGGGACAGTGCAGGAGGACAGTGCTGGCTGCCTTTGCTCATCATGCTTCTGTACCCTGATCATCTTACTTACCAGAGTCCTGCTTTGAATCTCATTCCCTGGGACATGTCAGCACTGCTAGAACTGCCTCCATTTTATACTGGTCCCTGGGGCAGAGCTTGGAGCAAGTCCTTCCCTGGTGTATTCATCAGGCTTCTCCAGAGAAACAGAACCAGTGGGGTGTGTGTGTGTGTGTGTGTGTGTGTGTGTAGATTACATACACAGATTTACTGTAAGAGATTGGGTCACGTGATTATGGAGGCAGGCACGTCCCAAGGTCTGCAAGGTGAGCGGGCAAGCTGAGACCCAGAAGAGCCAATGCTGTAGTCCTGGTCTGAAGGCCAGCAGGCTCAAGACCTAGGAAGAGCCAGTGGTTCAGTTTGAATCCAAGAGCAGGAAAAAGGCAATGTCTCAGTTTGAAGGCAGTCAAGCCGGAAGAATTCTCTCCTACTTGGAGGAGGGTCAACCTTTTTGTTCTATTCAGACCATCAACTGATTGGATAAGGCCCACCCACATAAGGGGGGTACAATCTACTTTACCCTGTCTACTGATTTCAATGTTAATATCACCCGAAAACAACCTCACAGAATACCAAGTGTCTGGGCACCCTGAGCCCAGTCAAGTTGATACATGAAATTAACCATCAGACCTGGTATGTGGGCAAGTCAAAGCAGTTGTTACCAGGAGCATTTCTGAAGGACAAAGAGATGATTTTCTTGTTCTAGCAATAGAGTCTACTTTTTACAAATATCTCACTGTAACAGATCCACAGCAGAGTTTATGGTGTACAGAATAATAATCCTTTATTTACTCATTGGCACTCATTGCACTTATAAATCACTGCTTGAATACACACTATCTTATATAATCCTTGTATTCCTCCAATGACGGTATTCTTATCCCTACTTTGTAGATATAAAAACCAAGGTTTATAGAAGTTGAGTAGTTTGCCTAAGTTCATACAGCATTACAAGATTGGAAACATGCAGTCTTGCTTCACAAACTATACTCTTAATCATGATGCTCTATAATTTTTTCATACATTTAATATTTTCATTAGTAATGGGGATTAAACGATACGTAAGGCTTAGCTCAGTGTGTGGTACACGATAAGATCTCAACAAACCTTACTTGTTATTAGTTGTTGTAATATTCAGTATACATGTCTATGTTTTTCTGTATAAAATAGACTGAAAAAGTAAACATTTTTAGCAGGTAGGAAAACTAGAATTCAGACCCCAGTCTTTTGCTTCCGAGGCCCCAAACTCAGGGTTTTCCACTACAACACAGATGCAAGAAGAATATATATATATATTTACCTCTATGGTGTCTAAATGATGAGTAGATATACTGTATCTCATGGTTTTTTTTAAGTACTTTTTGTCACTGAGGCAAATGCTTAAATCACCGTTTAATCCAGAGCATGCATTATAGAGTCTTGTTTACAAAAACGTTGTCATAAAAGAGATGGCTTGTTAATCTTCTGCAAATCACAGGTAGTGAATATGTGTCAACCCTTCCCAGGTGGTAAAAGGTAGTTAAGATGCACGGACTTCACTTGCCAGGGGTTGCCAGCAGGCTGCCAGCAGGTTGCCAGCAGGTTACCAGCAAGTCACATTATCAGGCTTAGATTTCCTCGTACAGGCTGTATTAGCGTGCATATGAATGCTTCAGTGCTGTGTGAGGACTTATTTGTTTCAAGGCTGGTTTCTGTGTTGGTGAAAATTATGTCTGAGAGATGGACTGAAACAAAACCAGGCGCTGGACGGTTCTGCCTCCTGTTTACTACAGCTTTATTTGTTCTTTGCTTATAGAGCTGTTGCTTCCCAATGATGGATGGCCTGAGAGCGGAGGACCTCCTCCTCCACCACATCCCGTTCTGGAATTGGGACTTGAAGATTACAGCCACAGGTATTGATAAAATGATATACCATAGGGGCTTCCCTGATGGCGCGGTGGTTGAGAGTCCGCCTGCCGATGCAGGGGACACAGGTTCGTGCCCCGGTCCGGGAAGGTCCCACATGCCGCAGAGTGGCTGGGCCCGTGAGCCATGGTCACTGAGCCTGCGCGTCCAGAGCCTGTGTTCCGCAATGGGAGAGGCCACAACAGTGAGAGGCCCGTGTACCGCAAAAAAAAAAAAAAAAAAAAAAAAAAAAAATATATATATATATATATATATATATATATATATACCATAAATATTCTCCAGTATGGTTTTTCTGGGAAAACCCAGCAATCTTATTGTAACTCTATTTCTTTCCAGGATGGAAATCTCATAGTATCTGTAATTCCTTTCCAGCGAAAACTTCTCATAGCAAATATTAATACCTCAGATTATTCATTTTTGCTTCCTGGAATTTAAGATTCATCATATCTTATTAAAATATATGAGAAAATTGATGAATTTTCTTTTACCAAGTTAAAAACCAGAGAGGTGGAACTCAAAAGAAAAACAAGTTATATGGGAAGGTATGAAACAAAACTGAGAAGACATAAAGCTTTTTTTTTCTTTCTTATTTGTAATTGGCAAACCCTAAAGGTATTTTAAAAATAGATGTTCCAAGAAAGTTAATGGAATCTAAAAATTAAAGCAGCACCATATATAATCTAAACTATTGAAAAGAGTGCCCAATATTATATCCATTCTGTAATAGAAACCAAAAAATTAATATTTTTTAGAATCACACAAGCATGAGAGAGAGAGATTTACTAACATACACACCATTTGACTAGTAGAATTCATAGATTTTGTTCTTCTGATGAGTTTTAAAAATCATTAACTTGTCCCTTTGCTGTTTTCTGTATTTATTATGGCTGTTAAAAACTGGATATTTCATTCCATTCTTGTCCCATGATAATCCTGTGAAGTTTTTTCATTTTTCTTGCAACAATGCTGTTTTCTTTCAAACATCACTATTATGGTTTTTGTTTTGTTTTGTTTTTTACAATTTGCTAAAAATAAAACAATACAACAAGAGTACAGCTAACTCTATTAGCCAGAAGCTTACCTATATTTAGTTATCTCCGACTCCTCCATTTTTTTTTTTTTTTTTTTTTTTTGTGGTATGCGGGCCTCTCACTGCTGTGGCCTCTCCCGTTGCGGAGCACAGGCTCTGGACGCGCAGGCTCAGCGGCCATGGCTCACGGGCCCAGCCGCTCCGCGGCATGTGGGATCCTCCTAGACTGGGGCACGAACCCGTGTCCCCTGCATCGGCAGGCGGACTCCCAACCACTGCGCCACCAGGGAAGCCCGACTCCTACATTTTTGAAGTCAACTTTTTTACTCAAATACAATTTCTTGAACTAGGTTGATAATCACAGTAATGTTCTAGATCAGTATCTCTGGGGGTTTCTTGAGCAAAAGTCTGGACCTTTTAAATTTTGCATGCTTATTTGCTTTGCTTGCCTCAATCCTGAATCAAAAATGACAGTTTGGTAGCATTAAAAAATCCATTTTAGGACTTGAGGACATGGGGAGGAGGAAGGGTAAGCTGGGACGAAGCGAGAGAGTAGTATGGACTTATATATACTACCAAATGTAAAATAGATGGCTAGTGAGAAGCAGCCACATAGCATAGGGAGATCAGCTCTGTGCTTTGTGACCACCTAGAGGGGTGGGATAGGGTGGGAGGGAGGGAGACGCAAGAGGGAAGAGATATGGGGATATATGTATATGTATAGCTGATTCACTTTGTTATAAAGCAGAAACTAACACACCATTGTAAAGCAATTATACTCCAATAAAGATGTTAAAAAAAATCCATTTTAAAAATAATTTCACTCATCCTACCTTACTGTTTACCCAGGGTATATGCACAGAACTGCTGGAATAGTGCAGAGAGAAATCAGATATAAACCTGTGATATTGTATTCATAATAAGATAAATGTATTTGGCCTTAATCCCATTTCTGGCACTGACCCCTTAAAACCTTGGAATTCTCTACTTATTGAGACTGATTAAGGTGTCATGTTATGTTAATGAAAGGGGCTGGTTGCTAGTGGAGACCATCTTGTGCTTAGAGGGTTGGAACTTTCAGTCCCATCCAGAGAGATGGGCCTTGAATCAGTTGACAGTGGCCAGTGATTTAATCAATCTTGCCTCTGTAATGAAGCCTCCATAAGAACCCAAAAGGACAGGGTTTGGAGACCTTCTGGGTTGGTGAACATGTGGAGATGTGGGGAGAGGGGCACACTCAGGGGGCATAGAAGCTCAGAGCCTCTTCTCACATACTTTGCCCTGGGCAGCTCTACATACGGCGGTTCCTGAGTTATTCTCTTTTACAGTAAACCAGTGATCTAGTAAGTAACACATTTCTCTGAGTTCTAAGAACCACTATCAAAAACGTAATCGAACCCAAGGAGGGGTCTAGGGCACCTCTGATTTATAGCCAGTTGGTCAGAAGTAGAGGTAACAACCTGGACTTGTGACTGGTGTCTGAAGTTCAAGAAGGGGTCTGTGGAGCCTCCAATCTATAGCCCATCAGTCTGAAGCACAGGTGACAACCTGAGCTGGAAACTGGCATCTGAAGTGGAGTATGGGGGGCAGTCGTATAGGACTGAGCACTCAACCTGTGGGATCTGATGCAATCTCCAGGTAGATAGTGTCAGAATTTAGTTGAGTTCTCTAAAACCCTGCTGCTGTCCTAGAATTACTGGAAGTATGGGAGAACTCCTCGCCCCACCCCCCAACACTTGTTAAAATTGGGTCCAAGAGCCCAAAAGGAAACCCTAGCCTCAAGACGATGGTAGGCTAATAGGTAAAAGGGACAAACGAGAACACAGGGTACAAAATGATATTTACCAGAAGACCTAGATAAAACGCCCTGAGCTGCTGAGGCAGAGAAAGGAGAGTATTCCCAAGTACAGGAAGCAGGGAGAATGTTAGGGGGAAAAGTGGTACTTGAGCTGAACCCTAAAATATGAATAGGAGCATGGGCATGAAAAGAGCCCTAGAAGGAAGAGAATTTCAGAGAGAGGCAAAGGCAGAAGGAACAGATGGAGGTAGGAAAGTAAGTTGATTTGTGCAACTTCTGTCATGGCTGACTGGCCAGATGATCACGCCCAAAATGCAAGGATAAGGAAATCAGACTTCATTTGGTAGATAGTAAAATCTTACTGTGGGAGTTCAGCAGATAAGATTGGGTTTTAGTTGTGTACAACAAGGATTATAATTTTTGTGACTTTCTGTTTGAATAAAACAAACAAAAAAGCAAAAATAACACAAGGATTAGGTAAATTGAGGAGGGTTAATATCTGCTAGAAGCCAGAGACTCTGTGGATACCTCCTGGGGCCATGGCAGTGAAACTTACTGAGGACCTGTGCTGGGGAGGATGGGGATAAACTTTCTCAGGTGGGAACCTTTCAGGGGACAGAGGTAGTTCAGAGATATTGCAGAGCTAGAATCATTGAGAATTAGCAACTGCCTTTTTGGCTGCTTCCGTGTCGCCACATATTTCTTCCCTTCCCTTTTCAGGAAAGCATGTTTCTCCACGATCTTGAAAAACAGCTTATATTGGCTCTCACTGCTGTAAATCTTCATCACATGATGTGAACCAGCAACTTCCTTTTCACCCTCTCCTTCCCTAACTCACTGTGTTTAGGCTTCCATTCTCACCCTTTTCTAGAACTGCTCTTTTTAACATTGACAGTAATCTCCTTTCAATCAAAAGTATAACTTTTTCTCACTCTTAAGTCTTCTTTTGATCATTGTCATTCACTTGTTCACTCATCCATTCAAAATTATTTATGGAACTCTAAACTGGGTGCCGTAGAAGGTACTGGAATGGATTGGAAGCATCCCTGCCCGCAAGGAATGCAGTGTCCCCTTGAAGAGACAGACACACAGATAATTAGGAAACAGCCTGATGAGCATGAGATACAAAATGTCATTGGAGCCTAGAAGAAAAAGCCACTAACTCTGTCTATAGGTGTCAAGGAAGGTTTTTTACAGGAGAGGTAGTGTTTGAAAGGTTTCTTGAAGGATAGAAGGGAACTTACTAGGCAGAAAAGAGGTGGGAAGGGCAATTTAGGTTAGGAAAACCAAATGATGGGAGAGGGAAAATGCAGTGTGTTCAACGTGGCTAAAACATATAGTATCTGGGGAAAGAATTTACAGGAAGGGCATTGTCTGCCATGCTCTGTGAGCGCCATGCTTCTCCAGAGAGCAGTGGAGAAGCATTGAAGGCTTTGAAGCCTGACAATATCATGTTAAGTGAGTTCACTTGTGGAGAATAAATGGATAAGGGAAACCATGGACAAGGATACTAGTCTGGGACAACCGCAAGAGAGGAGAGGGGCTTGAATGAAGGGAGGAGCAGCATAACTGGAGAACAAGGGACAGAGTCAGACATTTTTGAAATGGAAGGAACAAATCTAAAGCTTTGAATCTCTCTCTCACTCTCTCTCTCCCCCCCCACCCCCTCTCCTAGGATTCTGTGACCTGCACCATCCTGCAAACTGCTGTGTTGCCTAGGTGACCAGCTGCAGTGGGGGTTTGCAGTTGGAAACTTACAGTGGAGGAAGCATTGGAAGGGAGCCAGGAGGGCTGAGCAAAGGAGGCTGTCCTGTCTTAAAAAAAAAAAAAAAGTTAAAAGCCCCCTGAAAGGGAAAAGTGGTGCTTTAAGGGATGGAACCAGTCTTGTGAAACAGAAAACTACTAATTCATGAGAAATGAAAAGCAAATTTGATCAAACTAAACTTATGCCTGTACTTTGAACCAAAACAAAATCAGGAACTTACTGAACTTATTTGTACTATTATGTCAATAATTATTTGACAAACATTTAGAATAGGTGTCTAAATTAAAATATATATATTTATATATTATATATATTTCCTTTATATATATAATATATATTATATATTATATGATATAAGTATATATATTATATACATATTATATATATAAAGGAAATAAATTTTTTACTGTGATGTCTCAGGGAGAGTTTAAGACAAATCAACAGCAGGGAGAATATATGAATTTGATTAGCTGTTCAGACAACATTTGGTTATTCCCTACATGTTCATATTTTCCTTCCCTCTTGGTTCTCTCTCAGTTCGGCTCTTTCTGTCTCTCTCACTTTCATACATGTGACCTGCATCTACTCTCATTCAGAGTAGCCAATCATTGAAGCTGATCCATGGCCACCTGAGACTTCAGACACGCCCCTGAAAACCTTCCCCTGCCTTTTTATTTCAGACAGTTCTCCTTGAACATTCACAGGGGGTCTTCTATGTCTTTCACATTCCTGATTTGTCACTATATTCAGGACATTGGCATATGTTTCATGCTATCCTTATTTATTCATTATGCAGCCTAATTTGACATTGAATATCATTTCTCTTTGATAGATTCCCTGGTTGTTCATGGTGGAAATACAGTCTTTAGCTAAGACACGTGTTTGGCCTGCTGTCAACTTACAGCTTCCGCTGCAGCCCATTCAGCCATGAGCACATGCTAACTGCCTTCAAAATTTAAATATGTCATGTTTTATAGTTAATCATTGTGTCACCCTCTCACACCAAAAACTTCCAATATGTAGCATAAAATTGCAAACTGTTTTACTAGTCTAATGTATGTGTCTAAGATATTTTCACATTAACCAATTCAGTACTATACTCATTATTCAAGTACATTAGAAGTTCACATTGGCTCCAATCACATCGTGTCTCATATTACACTTCCTTCCTTCCTTCCTTAAATATCTGCCAATCTGATATCAGCCTTGTTTCCATTTTGTACCATGGCAAGAGGGGTCCTTTTATTGAAGGCTCTCAAAGTGTACACTTGGCCATGTTCAAAACAATGGTCACAGAGGTACATATCACCATGATCAATTTAATGGACATACCCAGGTATGCATATGTATATATGTATATATACAAACACATATATGAATATATGTTACATTCATATGTACAAAGCAGCTTTTTATTTTCTTTGATCATCTTTGATGGTGTCTCCACATCATGTTATTGCATTGTCTTCTTGTTTTTTCAAAGGGGATGAGGGTAGTTGTTTCTCAAGAGTTTGGGAAAATTTGAGTTCTTATTCTTCATTTGTCACATAATGCCTGGTTTGGTAAAGTATTCTAAAACATTCAAGTGGGGACTTCCCTGGTGGCCCAGTGGTTAAGACTTTGCCTTCCATTGCAGGGGATGTGGGTTCAATCCCTGCTCAGGGAGCTAAGATCCCACATGCCTCATGGCCAAAAAACCAAAACATAAAACAGAAGCAATATTGTAACAAATTCAATAAAGACCTTAAAAATGGTCCACATCAAAAAAAAAAAAAAAAAAAGAAAAGAAAAGAAACCAAGCTAATAAATAAATAAATAAAACAATAAAGTGGATTAACCAAAACATTACTCAGTTGGGTAGATTCCCATAGTCTGCCTTGAGAAGAGCACTTTAAATGCAGCGTGAGCTGTTTTAATGAGGAATATTCATGTTGGTTCTAAACCTCCTCCCTAAAGGTATTCATTACAACATGTGGCATCTATTTTGATTAACCCTTTAATTTTCTTTTATTTCACGATACGAACCACTGTTGAAACAAAAAACTAACCTAAAATGCAAGCTGCATGAGAGAGGGTGCATGAAACTACTGTAAGAGGGAAAAGTCTGATTTCTGTGGGCTCAAGGTCAGCAACAACCTGTGTCCCAGGCTGGCCACCATTTTAGTCAAAGCTTTTGTAGCTCTGGGAAGAGTTCAAGAAACCACAATCTGGTCCTGGCTTTGGCACTGGCCAGCTGTGTGACCTTGGAACATCAGTCTCCTCTTTGGGCCTCAGTGTCTTATCTACAAGATGAAGAGTTAGCTGAGGTGACCTTTAAGGTCTTCCAGCTCTTAAATTCACTGGTTCCATGAAGGCCATGAGTCTCTCTGACACTAAAACCACGTCCTCACAAGAGATCAAAGGATGAAAAACTAAGTGCAAATAAAGGTCTAGTAACACATTTAAAGGCAAGTGCTTCCAAAACATCAAGGCTCAGGGGGCAGCTCATATGCACCATGGCATCTCATAATTCTTCTTTAAAGTGGGCTAAAACAATTAAAATATTTCTATTATGCCAAGTCAGTGTCAACAGCACTAGCAGGTCAGGATTTTTGTTTACAATTGACACATTTGTCCACTACCACTAGATACCACATCTAATATGCTTTATGTCGGTAGCTTTCTTTATTGAGCATGTAGCCAGACACAAAGAAAGAAGCCAAAAAAAAAAAAAAGAAAGAAAGAAAGAAAAGAAGCACCTTCATAATTCTAAAGAGTTGATTTAAGCCTCTTGAGGAAATTTTCATGAAAAAATGTACAGTTGTCCCTCGGTATCCATGAGGAATTTGTTCCAGGACCCCCACAATATTATTATTGCTGCAAGGCAATACTAAATATACATGACTAATAAGTTTCAAGAAAAGATTAAACTTATTTTGGTGTATCTGGTTAAGAAATCGAGATACCCAGTACATTTTATAAGGATTCTCATTCGTGACAGTTGAATTTGGGGGTTATTTTATTTTTTACAATGTCAAATCCCAACTGTTTGAAAAGAATTCAACCTCAGTACTTTCAGATTTACCAAGGATACTTGATTTGAGTTTTTACTGCATTTAAGATTAAAGTTGTGTTGAAACGAGCTACCATATTTACTTTGTAAACACATGTACCAAGGGAGAGTACCAAGGGAGAAAGTGGCTGTAATTTAATTCATGAAAAGTATATATAAATATAATTTATTTCTAGATCAAGAAATGAGGCATTGTCTGTAATTCCCTTATATAATCTCCTCCATCCTCAAGCAAAATAAATAAAATATTCATCAGAAATGGAATTCTTTGAGATTACAAGTACTAGGAAGCCTATAATGGGCATTTGATGTATCTTTTGTCTAAATTGTCAGCTGTGCTTTTCCTGTTACTTCCTGTTGGTATTATTGATGAGCAGACTATTTGCTCAGCATTAACATTAGTTTTAGAAAATAGACCTAAATAGAGTAGAAAACCAAACTATGGCAGCCATTAGTCATTCAACAGAATGGTTTTCTAGAAAGGATACAACCCTTACACTTGTTTTTAAAGGAAGGGCATTCTTAGCCCACAGATCTCTCTCTCTCTTTTTTTTTTTTTTTTACATCTTTATTGGAGTATAATTGCTTTACAATGGTGTGTTAGTTTCTTCTCTATAACAAAGTGAGTCAGTTATACATATACATATGTTCCCATATCTCCTCACTCTTGCATCTCCCTCCCTCCCACCCTCCCTATCCCACCCCCCTAGGTGCTCACAAAGCACCGAGCTGATCTCCCTGTGCTGTGCGGCTGCTTCCCACTAGCTATCTATTTTACGTTTGGTAGTGTATATATGTCCATGCCACTCTCTCGCTTTGTCACAGCTTACCCAGATCTCTCTTAACCTGCCTTTAGGCTCTGCTAGTATCTAGTGACATCCTTTGAAGCGCCAGTGCTTTGTGGGTTTGCTTTACCCACTTAAAGTTATATATTGTATAGCAGGATCCCAATTAGCAGAAATCAGTGAAGAGGAAAACATGATATTAGCCAGAGAATATTATTTGAATTGCAGAATATGATAAAATGCATGAAAACAGAGTTGCTATATCTCGTAAAAGAAACCTGAGGTTCACAAAGTGGTTGAAAATGCCTGGTTGGAAGCTGCAGAGGGAGCGATGAGGGTCTGTATTCAAAACGAGAACTGCTGAATAAAAAATAAGATTTTATTCTAAGCCTAAATATGGCGTATGGCTTCTTTCTGCAGCCCTGGAGTGGATTCAGCAGTATTATTTCCAGATCAGCGCCTCAACTTTAGATCTGTGACACCAGCCAGGCAGCCTGAATCAATGAATCTGAAAGCCTCAAAGAGCATGGACCTTGGTAAGTGAGGGTGAGGTGACATCCAGATCAACTGTCCAGCCTCAGCCCATCTATCTTCTTGAATGTCCTGCCGTTGTTTCTCCAACTCCAACCTTGGGGGCAGGGTTTGCTGAAGCTTGGAAGAGGGGATATTGGTCATCCTATCTTCCTGTCTCCTCTCACACATTTAATTGTAATTACCCCTTTTTAAAAGAGAGATAAGTGACATTTTTATATATAGCTCAGAAAAATAGGAGTAATCCTTCTGGAGGATCTGAATGCCATAAGCATCTTTAACTCATCTGCCTTTGCATTTGTACTCTCACCTCTGCTAGTGTTCTTCTGTTTCTCATGTACATACCTGTTGCAGGGCCTGGGAAGTTAAGGCAGTACAATGAATCCTCTTCTACAGGGCATCCCATCTCTCTGTGCAATGGATGGGGATGGCGGCAGTGGAGAAGATCTATCTCTTTAAGTGCCCATCCCCAAATCCTGTAATACCAGAGGGAAGAGGGGTCCCTGGGTTTGCCAGATTGAGGGAGTCAAGGTACCTTGTTTTCGTGCCAGACAACCTCAGTGAGATTCTGAGTCCTACAAGGAATTTCTGGGTGATTGTTGGCTGCCAGGGCAGAGCAAGGGCCCCTGCAAACTCTGCTCTTCAGGCCCTGGAATTTGAGATCCTGGAAGACATCTCAGATACCCAAGCACATTGTTGCACTCCCGTGGGTCCTTAGAGAGAGAGAACTATTGGAATAGGATGCTGGTGCAAAATAAATTCTCAGCAAAATATTCACTGCTTCCTGAATGCTCAGAGGCCAAGCTTTGCCAATGTTTTTGTTTGTTTGTTTGTTTTCGAGGCATATTACATATTTCATTAGTAACGCCAAGAAAATGGAATAATCAAAACTGTGTGTTCCATGAAACAATCTGATAAATAGTGCTTATCTGTTACTCATTTATAGGAGTTCAAAAAGATGTTCAGTCATGATGAAAAAAGAGAAATTGATTCTATTTTCTATAAATTAACTAGATCGCTGGGATACATTTGCTCTAATCACCTATAGTAAGAGACTGACAGAAAGCCTTAATAAGGAAGCTGTCTTGAGCACTGGTCAAAAGGGTATTTTCTCAAGCGTGAACCTCTGACCAAAGGAATAATGTGTGACAGTGACACAGATTACTACTAATAATTTAAGGAGCAATTTGTTTTTATAGAGTGCTTGATAAATATTTCCTGTTCTGTCTTCCCAATTTCTCTATAAAGAAGATGAATGGGTAAAAACTGCTCTTAATTTGGGGTGAGAAATATATTACTCTTTTCCTCATTTAATTAAAAAAAAAAGTAGCCAGTAGTACAGTTTTTAAAAGTCTCTGCAAAAGAAAAAAATAGCATCCATTTTAAGAAAGAAGAAAATTATATCAGTTCCATAAAAACAAAACCTAAGCCATGTCCAGAAACAGTTTTTCTGTTTACATTTTTTGTTACTGAAAATTTTGTTTCTGAGAAATGTTCTCGTTTAGATTGAAATAGCCCTTGCAAAATATTAATAGTTAGCAGTCACCCTTTGCATTTTATTGTACTTATAACATAAATGACAATAGTAATGTTTGTTCAATTTTACATAGTTGGGCAAAGGTCATGAGCTATTTTCTTCAGGATACAGGTGTCAAACTAAAAGCATTGGCTTAAATGCACCATACAGCACAAGTGGTAAAATATGCTATAAAAACATTTTGTAAGAAACTATCAAAGTTTGGTCCCTTCCAGGAAAAGCCAAATTAAAGCTAACAGTCTTTCAGAGGGCTCTGAGGTCAACATTCTAGGGCCATTCTGAACCCCTATTCTCAGAACAATTGAGTGAGCTCAATAAATATGTTGGTTTTTCTCAATGAATAAGCTCAGGTGATACCAGAATGGTAAACATTTGGAAGTGTCTTTCCTGTTTGATTAGATGAAAAAGATATTGTAAGTAGTTTAGTTTTCCAGTTATGGCACTGGGCCAACATAAGGAATTAATATATTTGATAAAAAGCTTGGTGACTATGCTTAGAGGAATTATCCTCTCAGCAGGGTCAAGATCCATTCTTCAAAAAGTTTTTAAAAATTGAGGTATTTAGGTTGAACAACAAATTAGTGCTATTTGATTATTTTTGACCTAGAAAAACAGCAATTTCATATGTTCAAAATGAAAAAGATAAACCTCCTATTTATTGCATAATTTATGTTGGATATTCCTCCTTTACAAAGCCTTTACACTTCTTCAAAAGCTAATAAGCCTCATCGGTACCTCCTTTGTTTTTATTTGTTTCATTTTTGCTGCTGAGTCTAAGCTAGTATTTTCATTTGCATATTATGTTCAAATTATTTTAAAGGTGAGTGGGTTCCATTTATTTCTTTTCACTTATGTTTCCAAAGACAGACAGTTCTTATTGTGAAAAACAAAGAATTCTCATCCCCATCTCCTTCTTTTATTTCTGAGATACAAACATGATTTTAACATAGTTTGCTATGTATATCCTTATAGAAAATACTCTACCTAATTGCCATTCCATCTATGTACAAACATCTCTGTCACTCTGTTTCTTTATACTAATTGTATAGTGTTACGTTATATGAATGAATCTTGATTTACTATTTACTTTTCCCCTTTTGATTAAATTTGGACTTAACTGAGAGTTTGTATCTTTTGGTTTGGATAAGGGGGTTTGGTGCATTTGTATTTCTTATTCTTTATTCTATGATTTGTTTATTCGTATTCTTTGCCAAAAATGTTTCCATTTGTTAATTCTTTTTCATCTTTAGAATATTGTTATGTATGTTATAAATAACTTTTGCAATCTATTATTTGTCTTCTTAGTTTGAGCGTGATATCCTCTACTATAAAAAAGGCTTTAGTCGTATAGTCAAATATTTCCATCTTTTCCTTCATGACTGTTTGGTTTTATTTATCTCATTTATTTTCTTGTACATTTAAAGGCTTGGTGGTTTTTTTTCCCCATGTTTAGCAATAATTTTATTCATGGTTTATGAGGTGGAAAAATTTTTCTCCATGTAAATAGGCAAATTATTCATAACATTTACTGACTTTTATGTCCTTTCCCCATTAATTTGGAATGCAGTCACATTGAATACTAAATTCCCTTTCATACATAGGGTGATTTCTACACATGCTGTTCTATTGATACATTGGTCTGTCCCATGCCAGTATCACCCTGTTTCAATTGTCATTTGACTACACTGTATTTTGATAACTTATAGAGCTATCTTCCTCTGTTTTTTCTTCTTTTGTAAAATTACTTTGGCCCTTCACATGCATTTATTCTCCCACATGAGCTTGAGATCAGCTCATCAAAAATGAATTTAAAGATTAAAGAGGAATGCTTCTACCATGGGTGTGCCCATTAATTTATGATGTTTGCCCTTGGTTCCTGATAGAAATGTTTTGATCAATTTAAACAAGTTTCTTTGTGTTCCTAGCTTCTTGAAAAGTTTTTTATTTGCTCACTTTGTTTAATCAGCAATGCATGCTGAATTTTATTAAGTGATTTTAAGGATCTATACAGGATGATCATGTGTATTTTGTTCTTTATTCTATTAATATAGTGAGTTATTTTAATAGATTCCCCAGTATTGAATCTTTGATTCTTTCTGAATGACTCTAAATTTTTCTGTGCATTTGAAGAAGGTAGAAATGAGTAACAACATTTATCTATGTGATCTAAAATGTAGGTGTAAGACTCTGATTATAATTTTACTCAGGGTCATTAATTCCTATATATCTAAAAGTTATAGATTTTTTGAGGCTATTCTGCCTCAGTATTTGTGGATACTTTTGCTGGCATGCATGTGGCCACATTTAAGTCAGATCAGAAATGATTAAAATGATGAATACAGGGAATTTATTTTTAAATAATTAGATGTAACTATGCTTATTCAAAGGGGTTAGGGTGTCATTTTCTGGGTTTTCCAGAAAATCAATCTTGTCCTACTAATTGTAGACTTTCCTCTATTTATTTAAATTACCAGAATTACTATGTTCAGTCTGGATCCCTTTAATTTGTTCATAATTGAGCTTGTGTGGGTGTTGAGCTGGAAGCTCTCAGGAGCTGAGTAACACAGCTGCCTCTTTGGCCTTTGGCATAGGGTTTTCCCCCAAAGAGCTGACCTTGTTGGCAGCATGCCAGAGAGTCACATTCAAAGACTTTTTGATGAAGCACAAACATCTTCAATATCCAGGCCTGGTGTTTTATGACCCCCTGATACTATTTAAGAATTAGTCTGAATTATTCAGGGAACAGCACTTCAGTATTTTGGCCCATTCCCTGACCTAATCTATAGCCCCATTCAAAGTTAAGTTTAAAACGCTATTTCCCACAAGATTTTTTTTTTTTTCCTGAGAGTTTTCTCTCCTGTTTCAAATTGGCCTCCTACTCCCATTTCAGAGGGGTGTTGTGTAACACAGTTAGAGGAAGGCTGAAGGCAGTGCAGATGGAAGATGCTGACCAGCTGTCCTGCCTCTGTTCAATGAGAGGAAATGAGCTTAAAGTGATGCATGAGGCATTCGGACGAAATTTGAGGAAGTTTCCTGACAATGCAGGTTGTTAACATTCCACGTCTCATAGTCTCTTAAAACAGTGTGTGTGTCTTGAATGACTATCCCTAAAATCAAGACAATAGATAAATTGGTTTTCTTTCAAGATCTGTGATTCAGCCATTTATTTTCTAGTTGCTTGCTGAAATTTGTATTAAGATAGAAATATTAGTAAACATTCATAGTCAAAGTAAATTATAAATCTGATTTCTCATTTCAACAAAAGATTTGGGTCAAATTTTGAATATAATCCTTTCATACACATCAGGCATTCCTCTCAGAAGGCAGTCAGGCATCTCCAGTGTCCAATGGAAGATAGGCATGAAAAAAGTTAATTAAACCCATTCTACTGTTCCAATACTTTCTTTTTAAAGTTATTTTTTATATAGTGAGGAACCTTCATATGCATTCTCAGAAATAAGACAAAAATCCTGAACACTGAATACACAGGATAATTTTTATAAAACTGTATATTCTGATAACTGTGATGCTGATTTATCCATTAAAATATATCATATAATGCCATATAATATTTTAACATTTTTAATATAACTTTTAATTTATATCCAGGGATCTTCTTTATTGTCCATCAGTAAGTAATATCTCTGAATATTGTGAAAGCTGAATTGAGTACCACTATTTAAGATATAACTTTGACTTATTAAAAAAAACAAAAACAACAACCTGATTGGTAAAGAAGAATTAATGGTAATACTAAAAGAAAGCATCTACTATCTCTATTAGATGAGGAAGAGTTCAAGGACACAATCAGGTGAATGCCCTAGGCTTTAGGAAGTCAAAATGAAGGAATTACAGAGAATATTTACTCATTGATTAAACAAATGTTTCTTGAGTACCTACTGTGTGCCAGGAAGTGCATTAAATGCTGAAGATTCAGTAGTAAATGAGAGAAATGGTGCTTGCTTCAGATACCTAGATGACAACCCTAACAAGAAAGGGAAACTCAAGAGTGAAGATCCCCAAAAAGAAGTACTGACATGATGATGATAACTTAGAGAGAAGAAAAGGGAGAGGCATCTGAAGCACTAGTGTGGCTACTCTAAGAACTAATTGATAAGCTTGGCTGTGTAGAGAAGAGAGAGAAGCAAAGGGTGTGAAAAAAGACTAAAAATAATCTAAAAGAATCAATGTAGGAAGAGTTAAGCAGCTGCACACGATGAGGCTTGCAAAACTTTTGAGAGTTAGACAGTCAAGCTATTTTTAGAGCACGAAAAAGAAAGTGTGGTGGACCATTGTTTAGAGCACGTAACAGCTGTCAGGTGGAAAGCAGAGCCACTGGTTCCGGTGTTAATTTTATCTTCATGCACACAAGAGAATGATGTTCACACTGGAAAAGCATGGCTGCCAGCAAGCGGAATTCTAGATGCTTTGTATCCCTGTGCACTAAAAGGACTGTGATTATAAAGTGACTATTCCTGATCATTCGAAATTAGGATTAGTCCTCATACTGGAGGACAGGAAGCAGATTACCAATTTTCACAAAGATGATGAATTCCAGAAACAACTGGTGAAACTAGTGATCTCAATGCTGATCCTCAGAGGATTTCTCTTTGTCAAATGAAAAGGAAAATAAAAAAGTGGTCACTAGCCACCTCCATGCTGGGGTCTCTGAAACAACCAGTGTCTGCTTTCCTTTTTGATAGGATTTCTAGACTGATAAATCAGCGAAATATTATAAATGTAGTTTACATTGATCTTAATAAAGGTATTTCCATTTGTTTTCTGATTGAGACTTTTACCAAATTATGCACTAAGCTAGGTATAGCATTAGGATGCCCTTTCCCAAAATGTGCGAATTAAGATGCATTGTCACTCTGAAAGGAATTAAATAACGTATACTGTAAGACTCTGCACTTGGGCCCTCTTGTTATATTCTAACAAAACAACAGAATTTGATGAATATTGGGTATATATAACTTGGATGAAGACATGAAAAACGTTCTTACCAAATTTTCAATAGATGTTGTCTCAGAGAATTGGGTAGTATGATAGATTGACAGAATTAGCATTCAAATGATTATTCAGAATTGAAGAAGATAGAATTTATCAAATGATGATGAAGTCATTGGACAGGCATTTATTGGATACTTTCTCTATGCCAGGCAATACCTAGGTAAATAAGATAAAAGCTCCACTCTTACGGTATTGTCATTCTCGTTGGGTAAATAGATGATAAAGTTGCATAGCAGTAAATAAATAATAAAATTTCAGATAGAGATGATTTCTCTGAAGCCAAATTCAGGTAAAGATGAAGACTGGGGAGAGGCAAGCCTATTTTAGATAGGGTGGTGAAGGATAAAGGCAATGTCCTGAAGTCAGGTTAAAAGAAATCAATTGTACAAGCGTAGAGTTTAGGAGACCTGGGATAATAACAGTTACTGAAGGTGTCCCTGTTTTTTAGCTCTTGCCTGACATGGCCACCCCCAAAGCTACTTCCCATGTTACCAGATTAAGAAAGACAGCAGTTCCACTATACCCTGGCCTGGCCATAACCCACCTAGATAGAATGCTGTATTTAATTCTGGCTACAGTATTTTAATAAAGACAAGAATAGAGTAGATGCATCCAGATATTGGTGAGAGGCCTTGAAACCATGTCTGATGAAAAGCAGTGGAAAGAAATAAAGATATCTTGCCTGGAAGAGAGGTGATTTAAGAGACATATGAGAGGGCTTCCTTGGTGACACAGTGGTTAAGAATTCACCTGCCAATGCAGGGGAGATGGGTTCGAGCCCTGGTCCTGGAAGATCCCACATGCCGCGGAGCAACTAAGCCCATGTGCCACAACTACTGAGCCTGCGCTCTAGAGCCTGCGAGCCACAACTACTGAGCCCATACGCCACAACTACTGAAGCCCACACACCTAGAGCCCGTCCTCCGCAACAAGAGAAGCCACTGCAACGAGAAAACCACGCACCGCAACTAAGAGTAGCCTCCGCTCGCTGCAACTAGAGAAAGCCTGCACGCAGCAACAAAGACCCAACTCAGCCAAAAATAAATAAATAAATTAAAAAAAAAAATAAAGAGACATATGAGAGCTCTCCTTAGATATTTTCATGGCTAATATTGAAAAACTCACATCTGTTTAAAATCGAATCTGCACCCCAAATATATCAAGCAATGATAGCCAGATCCGAAGATACATCAAGTTTACAAGCTTTGAAATCTAGGAAGTTAATAAGGATGGAAAATTAATTCTGGTTTGTGGCATATTTTGTGTGCAAGGAAAGAATAGATATATAAATCGAAACAACTCATGGAGACTGAGAAGAGAAGCAAAATTCATCAGAAAAATAGAAAAGGAGACACTGCATTTTTTGTCTTTAGATAAAAGGTACAGTTTGTTTTTATTTTAATTTTTTAGTGTACCTCAATATGTTTAAATAAAGTAACCACACAGGTTATAACTGAAGTAGGGTGACTAGATGGAAACAGGTTCAATGAGTTTTGAGAAATTACATATCAGAACTCAGGCTGAATTCTTCTCTGGTACGAAAAGAGAAACCAGGAAAACTTAGAATAACTGACTTCACACATCCAAAGCCAGGCCTCTTTCAAAACATTAAGAAAAAGCAACATTTACATTAACTAAAACATATAATTAAATTTTAGACAATTGCACATTTAAAAATGAAAATAAATTAAGGACTAGTATTACTATTAACTAAATTATAGTGATATGGATCACTTCTCTATACCTTTAATATAACTAGATCATTATATTGAATATAGCAGAAAAATGCAGATTCTGTTTAAAATTAATTGGAATAACTATTGGGGTTGGAAGCAAAGGTACATAAATGCTTCTTTCTGTAAAGGACCTCTTTCTCGCCCTGTAATTCCATAAGTATCCTTTTTTTTAATTGAAGCGTAGTTGATTTACAATGTTGGATTAGTTTCAAGTCTACAGCAGAGTGATTCAGTTTTACACATATATATATTCTTTTTCAAGTTCTTTTCCATGTGTATTCTTTCTTCTTGCTTTTTAAATTTACAGTCCCTAAGGAATATATTTTCAAGAAGTTCATTTTCAAGACTAATTTGACTTTGTGTTCATTATTACTATTAAGTAGAGAAGGATACCTTTTTTTTTTTTTTTTTTTTTTTTTTTGCGGTACGCAGGCCTCTCACTGTTGTGGCCTCTCCCATTGTGGAGCACAGGCTGCGGACGCGCAGGCCCAGCGGCCATGGCTCACGGGCCCAGCCGCTCCACGGCATGTGGGATCCTCCCGGACCGGGGCACAAACCCATGTCCTCTGCATTGGCAGGCGGACTCTCAACCGCTGCGCCACCAGGGAAGCCCCAAGGATGCCTTTTGTGTAGAAGTTGTACGTTTATGCTATTCAATACTTTGTGTGTTGTAGGCTTCTCTGAAAGTTGTGGCACCTTCCATCCCACTCTCATGCCCTCTCCCATGAATAAGTGCTGGTAAATACCTTAAACACAGTTGCTCTCATTCACCATTTGTTGCATGAATGACTAAGAGGCACAACTCTCTCATATGCCCCATCAGGAAAAAAAAAAATCTTTAAAGTAAGGACCATCCCTCTTACATAAAAACACTTAACCTAGTGCCTAGAACATAAGAAGTTCAATGATGTTATTAGTCATAGCAGCGGTAGTGGAGAGGGTCATGTCAATAGTGGTGTCAGAGGTGAGCCTCTTCATATCCTACATGTATTTTTGTACTTGGTGACTGACTTGAGCTGCCAGTATAAGTAAATTCTCCTCAAGTCAGTGTTGTGAAATACTGCAGAAAAGGTTGCTGTGGATTTCGTATGTAGATTCTTAATTCAATCATGGAGTCACACATGGTCTCAAATGTTGCCATGGTTTTTCACAAAGATTAGGTTTCTTTAAGCTGGGGTATTGTTTAGTGGCATATGTAGATAAAGTAAAAATTTAGTGTCGGGAAGAGAAACCCAAGGCTCTGTTTTCCCACAAGAAATATAAAGAAAACTATAACATTTGGAAATGTTTATAATTGAACCTTAACCAATGACATTATGCCAATGACAAACCCATGCCAATCTTTCTTAAATTAGCTTCTGTATATTTAGAGCATTATTTGTGCTCCGATGGGAAATCCTGATCAATGGAGAATCTGCCTCATCCTTTAAAACTGACATATTCTGGGCCCCTCTTAAAACTTGGATTAGTAAATGAAGTGCTTTCTTCTTTATATTGAATATTTTTGCACCTCAGTTGAGGCTCTACATCTCTGATACTAACCATTTTAAATAAGGCCAAATATGAACTTTCTTTCCCACTTGCCTTTGTTTTCTAAACCACTGTTCATATTTAAATGAAATTCTGTGTTCCTTTTTAATAGAACTTTTGTACTAATATAAGAACATCTTCATAAAATATGAAGCTAAGGAAGCTTTTCAAAGCTAAACAAAATACTTAAATTCTCCTCGCAAATATGAACCATTTTACTTGTTTTGAAGCGAGAGTTCCATTAGCTGAAAATATTGTATATAAATATATAATTAAATATAGTATAATAAAATATCATAAGATATATACTATAATAAATACATGTTAATGAAGTTTGGCAGTTTTATAGTTGTCTCTTCCAAATGCTATTCAGAATGATAAATATTTGTTACTGGCAATACTTTATGCAGAGATAAAAACTACTGTAGGAAGGTACAACTATCTCATTTTTAAGTGCAGAAGTTGCAGTTTATTCTTTAAAAAGCAAAACTTCTTTGGTCTTATGTATTTCTATTCTCATATATACATATTCATATTTTTATATTCTAATTTTTCCCCAAAGTGATTCTACTGAACATATGCTTTTAAATTTGAGTCCTTTAAGAATAATCTAGCTTAAACATTATTCTCTGTGTCTTTGTTTCTATATACTGTCTTCTAATTGTAAAGCTTGCTCTTGAAAACATATAGCCTGATTTATTTGCTTAATATTATATCATTGGCTGTAAAAGTTGTTTCCAATTTTTTGCTCTTAGAAATAGCAGTGGATTGACCCTACTAGTACATAAACCTTTGTAAAAAATCATAATTATTTCATCATTGCAAATTTCAGTATGTATCATTCTTTGACCAAATGGTATATAAAGATTTAAGGCTTTTTTGATATATGTGACCAGCTGCCCTCCAGAAAGGAAATTACACTCTTCTCAGTAGTATATGGAAGAATCTGGGTGTCATCGTTTTTTTCATTTTTGCCAGTTTTGTAGGCTCAACAGGATTATTTTAATTTTACTTTTAAAATTATTGCTGTGGCTAAACATTTTTTATATATTTATTTATTGTATATTTTCTATTTTGAATCATCTGAGCATTTCCTCTGTAAGCCTGAAAATTTCTAAATTAAATAGCACTTTTTGTAAGGTAAATGTTAATCTTCATTAAAGGTCAAATCTCAGCTCTTGCTCATGGGGGAAAATAGATATTTTGCTTTTACTTTCGTAAAGCTAAGTATGTTTTTTCCTCCAAAGTATGTATTAATTACTACATCCGTATCTTTCATTAAATGGTTAGAAAATGTCTAGTTAAACATGAATCAGAAACAGAGTCAGAACTTGGACTTATTTATGAGAAAAACTTCTAGGGTAAATCAGTTAATCTTACTAAAATAATTTCTTTTTGGTTCTTCACTGGAACACTAAAACTTCTATTCCATGTATCCAGTGGCTTTGGCTGATTTAGAGCACGTTAGTACAAGGGCTGGTGTCGCCAGAAACACCTACTCTATTTTTATAAGACTGAAAAGTTGTCCAACACTTGAAAACATATTTTCAGTCCCTTGTAAAATTCACCCATCCATCTCTTTTCCTTCCTTCAACAAATATTTATTGAGTGCTTCCTCTGTGCCACACACTGTTCTAAATAATTGAGAATTATCAGTGACAACAGACTATCTTATTTCTGTAGGTTACCCTTAGTGGAAATAGTCTCATGGACAGTAATAATAAGTGAATAAAGACACCAGAAAGGTATTCAGTATAACAAACATAAACTTCCACAAATTGTGGAGAGAAGGAACATGACTGGAAAGACTAATGTTTCAATCCCCACTTGGTTTCTAGTGTTCATAAGAAAAGGTTACTAGGAACTCTTATCAGATGATGTTATTAAAATTAAAGCAAAAATTGCAATAGAGATCAAATTGGAAATTGACTAATCATGAGTGATGGTTTCAAGCGAGCTGGGAATAGCTAATCTACCCTCTGCTGATCCAGGAACTAACTGACATAATCCCCAAGCACATCAGGATTGTCCTGAAAAAATGTGAGACCTGCAGAGGTTGCAGCTTAAAAGTCTTAAAAGGAAAACAAGAGTGTACCGAGTTATTGGAAAACATTTAGCCCATTTTCTAAATTTGGAAAAAAATACTTAGCACCCAAATTGAGTGAAAACTGAGTTATGTCAGAGATTTCCTATTTCTATCCTTAATGAATCAGTAGATTCCAGGTGAATAATCTTAGTGCTTTCTCCTTTGTTTTTTTTTTCCCCTCTAGAGGAAAATCATAACTGGCAAAGTCCTCTAACTATGGACTAGTAATGAAGCCTTATCAAAGATTAAAGAATGTGTTCGTTAATATAAAAATAGGTGAACATAAAATTGAAACTGAATTGTTTGAATGTCTTAGTAGTAACTTAAATGATATAGTAAAAGAACGGTCAAGCAAGTTTGGAAATTTCTGAGTTAAACAGTCTTCTTAAACACAAGATTGTTCACAACCTTTAATGTGTTCTATACACATTGCTGGGCATTTAAGAGTCCCCATAAGTCTTCAAGATACAATAATGTGCAGCATCTCCCAAACGCATTTGATCACAGAAACCTTAAGTACAGACCATCTCACAGGACTAGAGCTCTGAGGAATGCCCTTGGCAGAGAAGATGTGTTTGTGAAATTGAAAGGTGGTGTGCAAGAGCCAGAGTAGAGTGAGGAAAGAAAGGATTGCCAGCAAGCTGGGACATGTGAGCAGTGCTGTGCAGCGGGATGCAATCTGGGAGAGAATCTCCAGGGTAGAGAAGTGTCTATGGTCGCTAAGTATGCAGGAATTAACTGCAGAGCAGCATGAAAGAACAAGGCTGTAACTAAGCATGAATTAATAATGGATTATGATTACAGAATGTGGCTGACTGCATGCAATGTGCCTCAGAAAGAATAGCACATGTATGGTAAAATAACCTCTCATACATTGCTGGATGACTGTCTATCCAATGGCTAGAAGCCGCTGACTTTCCTTTACTCCTGGTAAAAAGATCAAACTCCTCAGCCCAATATTCAGGGCAGTGATGATACCTATTAATCTAGAATATGAAGAGGAAAAAGTGAGAAAGCAGTAGTATCTGTGATGGTAGTGGTGGTAGCTAATGTTTTTTTGAGCACTTGCTCTATGCCAAGCGTGGTTTCTTGCACAGCAGTTCTATTGCCATTTTATAGATGAGTGTAACAGGGCTTAGAGTGATCGATTTCTGTAAGGTATCATAGCTAGTAAGCGATGGAGCCAGGATCTGAACTCAGGCACATTAAACTTTGATGCCTAGGCTCTAAACCATTGTACCTTTCTGTTACAAGTGAGGCTTATTAATTTCCCAGTCTCAACTGTAAAAATAGAAGACCGTCACCTTCTCTTCTTTCCTATTTAAATTTTAACTTTCATTCAGGACCCACTCAAGTCTTGCCTGCTCCAGGGAGCTGTCATTTTTTTTCCAGCTCTTTCTCTGAATTCTTAAAGCAATTTCTTTTGGTATCCTGAGTTTTAGCACTGAACTACATACTCGTTTGGGTACCTACTGAGTGAGAATTTTTGCCCACTCTAATCAGATTACAAGCCTTTACAGGGTCGTACCTTATAAGTCTTTGGCTTCCTCCTCACCCCTTAGAATGTGTAGGTGTCAAGTAAATCCAAGATGGATGATGTGGATGGATAGCACTAGAGCAATCTGGCTGCAATCTCAGAAACCCATTGATCTCCATGATTGATTTGACTGATCTTACTAAGTAGAAAGGTTCACCTTTTCTACATCAAAATATCGAATGAATGGATGAATAAAAGTGCAGATGAATACTTAAAGTATAAATGAATAAAAGTGCAAATAAATGTTTGATTTGGGTAGCAAAATACAATAGGGATAAAAATATTTTAGGAGGGTGTGGAATATAGCAGCCTACATTCACTTTCACTTACCCAAACTCGTTTTGTTCATTTGAAAGTGTTTGGAGAAGGTTCCTAATAATGAACAGATTTAAGGAAAGAGTCAAACACAGAAAATACAGAAGGCCAAGGGCTTTAATTCCATTACATAGAAAAGAGTGAAAGCAGTTGTTTAAAACTTGAAGAAAAGGGCCGTGTGCTTTATTTCCTAATTGGAGGAATCTATGAATAAATTAGGCAATCACTTGACATAATTGATTTAGATCATGTGAATTCCCTTGCACTGCCAGGGAGGGTTAATTAGATCAGATTGTTTTGTGGCCCTTCCTAGTCTTCTATCACTGACATTTTTCCCCTTTGTGTTCTTCTATCATTTCTTTTTGTTATCTTCCTTTTAATCTAAAGCAGTACATCCTTTTATTTATATTTTAATTTATGAGAATTTTTTCCTTTTGTTTATTGAATTAGAAAAAGTTGAAGACAAGTATTTCTCTAACAAAAAAACGGTGTGCTTATTTATGACTCCCCTTTTCATTTTCCATAAATCTGTGTGCAGAAGAGTGGTGTAGTCTGTGCATAAACCTCATGGCATGAGAATTATATTCAAAATATTCCTGAACTGCTTGCTTTTACGTGCAGCAACACGAAATCGAATTACATCAGGACAGAGTAACTTGACTCCATGTGAGTTGTGGCGAAGGTCGTGTAAGCTGAATATTCAGAGATTTTGCTCACCTTGGGTCATATAGTATTAGTCATCATGACAAATACCCCAAAATAATTCCAAAAAAATTCTGAGTCAAAGAACATGATTAACTTAGAATAAATTGGAAATATTCTACATAGTTTAAACACCTGGTACAGGCTCACCCATTACAGCTCCGTAATTTACGCCCATTTTTATCCACAAAGCAGTTTATGTATTTAGGTTTAATCAAAGAATTTATTAATACAAGTACAGTCTTCTACAGCCTCATATGCTGAGGCAACTGAGGAGCCTTAAAAGGCCTCATAATCACGTAACCTGACTTAGACAGTATCCAGCATAGATGTATTAGTTAACACTTAAATCGGCTAAAGTAACTAGCCCCTTAGATATCTAAATCTGTATCCAAGTAAAAAAAAATAGTTTTTGTAAAATAGCAAAGTATTTTTGTAAAACTTGTAAAATAGTTTTTTACAAGCCATAATTTAGAGATATTGTTATATTGAAAATGTGGTCACAAAGTCGTTAAGGGCAAGAATTTCTAAAGACAGCTCAGTCTAATTGTCTGCCCCACTGGAAAAACTGATGATATGCTTCATCATTAATGGACTGGGAATATATTTGTGAAAGAAGGCAATAATCTTAAACAGGCGTTCAATATATCATTACGATGTACTTTTCTAAGCATGTGTTAGAAGGTTCATTTTGAAAATAAAATGCTAGTGTTAAGAGAAATATGTAGAGAAGGTTATTTGAGTGGAAAGAGCAAACATTTTTTTCTTAAGTTGGAGAAGAGATTTACTATGGGTAGTATATGTGAAACTAAGGATGGAATTCATTTTGGATGACATTGTTCTTTTTTAATCCAGCAACATCCTGAAAAATTAATTAATTTGGAAACTCCAGCTTTCTTAAATAAGATTGAGACCCTGTTTAAGAGACACTTAATAATCACTCCCTATTATCCTCATGTTCTGTGTTCAAGAGAATAAAGGAATCATTATAAAATACATGACAAAGAATTAACATCTCTAATATAGGAAGAGCTCTTGGTAGTAATTAGAAAACATTTCAATATAAAATTAGAAATATATACGATCAGACAATTCACAAAAGCAAAGAGAAATTTAATAAGCCAATATATATTAAATATATTCAGCCTCACAAGCAATAAGGAAATTAAGATATTATATTGGCAAATATTGGAAAATGTTGAAAAATATATGTACCAGCCTTATAACACATGATGGTGTATTTTTAAGTTGATGCTGCCTTACTGCAAGGCAATGCGGTAATTGTATAAGGCACCTTAGCACCATTTTTACCTTTTATCCAGTAATTCCATTTAGAAGAACCATCCTACAAAAAAAATGAAAGATTTGACCGAGATTTAAGTTTGATTTTTCACTGTAGTGAACTTAATTTTCCAGCAGTAAGAGGATTAGTGAAATTATAGGCTATTAATCTGATAGATATAATAGACTATTATGCAACCAATAAAACTCTTCAGACTATTTAATGATATGAAACATTAATGATAAAACATTTGAAGAACACAGTGGACAATTAGTATATGTATGTATGTTGAGATGTGCGTGTCTATACATATATAAATAATGGAAGGACATTTGTCAAAATGTTAACGTTGATTTTTCTCTTAGTGGACAGTGCAAGGATCATTTTTATCTTAGATATATTTCTGCATATTTCAAATCTTCAAATATCTGTTACACTTAAAATTAGAATAAAATCAATTGGCATCATTGAAATAACTTTAAAATAGAATTTAAAAAGCAGGTAATCCTGTCCCTGATAGAAATGGGGATATTTAACTATAAAAAGGGTGAAGAGGCTTCCCTGGTGGCGCAGTGGTTGAGAGTCCGCCTGCCGATGCAGGGGACACGGGTTCGTGCTCCGGTCCAGGAAGAACCCACATGCCGCGGAGCGGCTGGGCCCGTGAGCCATGGCCGCTGAGCCTGCGCGTCCGGAGCCTGTGCTCCACAACGGGAGAGGCCACAATAGTGAGAGGCCTGCGTACCACAAAAAAAAAAAAAAAAAAAAAAGGGTGAAGAGGGAGCAGGGTGTATTTGCTGACCTCACATCACTGAGGACTATCATCTGAAAGAGAGGATAAGAATATTTATGGGCAGAGTGATGAGATGTTTGTTAACAGATTAGGGGTCGACACAAGAAACTACTCCCTACCAGTTAAAATGGTATTAAATAGGAGCACATTCCATTGCAACTCTCAGAGAACTCTACCAGCAGTGGTGTAATAAACAGGTTTTTTTTTGTCATATATTACATGAAGTCCAGATAGGGCCAATTCAGTGTCCCAGTGAAGCCATCAGAGAACCTAGGCTCCTCCTCGTTTTCTATTCTGTCATTCTTGACTTTTTGGCCTTTGTCCTCATATTTGTTACTGCAGTGTCCAGATGGTTGCTACATCTTCAGAAATCATATCCATGTTCCAGGCAAAAGAAAAAATAGTGGTGCACGGGGAGAAGGCAAAAGGGTGTGCCACCTTCTTCCCTTTCTATCAGGATACCCAATATTGTCTAAGAAGTGCTGTCCTGAAAACTTCCACTTTTAGCTTATTGGCCAGGCTGTGACATGTCACATTCCTTGTAGCCAGAAAGTAGCTGGGGAGAATGAGGTTGTTGGTGACATTGGGTCAGCCAACCTACAGCGTATGCCATAGCTACCCTGTAAGGCTCTATGCTCTGGTCACTGCTTATATACAGAAGTGCAAAGAGAGCCTCATGTGAGCTGGCAGAAGTTGAGAGTTCTTTTAGATCTTAGTCTTTAGGGACTATTATTCCAATCGTATTTTGATACAATTGTAGAATGGGTAGAAAAGCAGTAAGAGAGCAATGACCTGATTCCCTACCTGTGGTCAAAGTCAAGCTTGACCCATTATATATTGAGGCAGGAGCAGAGGATGAGGAGTTGCTTGGGACAATGACGGTGCCATTTTCAAGCTGGAAAATCTAGTGAAGGCACAACATATAGAAAGGAGATGCCCATATGGAACATCAGTAAACCATTATATTTTTTTCTTCTTAATGATCCTAAAGCTATGATTTTTAAGTTTACATTTTCATGTCCTGAACTGTTGAAACAGCCCCTCTGGTTGAAGCAGGCAATGATTTTGGTTTTTTCCTATCAGTCATTCTAGGCACAAGGCTTAGAGCCTATGTGCTTTACAAGGACCGACCCCAAAGTATCCGAGATATGAAAAAATTACTGGCTCCAAACTATGAGAATAAAGCCAGAAATTTGAAATTAATAAATGACTAGTTCTGAAATGTATAATTATGCCAGTTTTATTAATTGTTACATTTAGAATTAATTTTAAAATATCAATACATTACATTTATATTTTGGGCTTTTTTTCCCCATCTGACAAGAATTTCTAGGTATTCACAAAGATTGATTAAAAAGTCAGTCAATTCTTACTAAATGAGAGATTCATACCCAAATAATTTTAAATCAATTTTTCTGAATATCTTTCAAACTTTTATGACAAGAAACTGTGTTTAATGTAAGAATTGGGGGGCAGCAGAAAGGAGGGGATGATGCACCATAAATGCAGCCCACTGCTTTTCCTTTTTCCCTTGCTTGGTTGGTAGCTTCTGAGGCCTCCAAAGAAACCCCTGGTCTAAGGAAAAGAGATTAAAAAATCGCTTCCTGTGAAGTCACTTTGGAGTCTGGGTCTAGCAACTTTCTCTTTTTCCTAGTAATGTTTTCTATTAGTTCCACCTTGTTCAGGATCCTTAATATACCTCAATACCTTCCAAAAAAATAGTGGACATTTAATATGTATGTGTAACCACCCGTTCTGCAAAAAGGAGCCTGATTTAAATGAGCTCACCTAATAGATCATTATAAATTACCAGATCATTTCACTAGTGTGTGCAGAACTTTGTGACCCTTTTTAAGTGAATTGTTGTGTGCTCTGAATTGGAGAGACAGCACATAAACCCCCAAATTAACATCCTCTAATAAACAGTGAGTCTAGATGACAACTTTTCAAGATCTATTACATACTAGTAGCCTTGGACAGTTTGCATATTAAACAGATGATAGAAGAGTCTGGGCAGAAATATAGACACTATTATGTATTTCAGTTCATGCCAGAACAGAAATCTTTTGATAGCACTTATTGTAGCCAGGAACAGAAGCAACTATACAGTCCCCAGCCAGAAGCCAGGTGCCAAAATTAATTCATGCAAGAATAAACTGAGTTGCTGTCTTAGTATGAAGTCCATAAGCTCAGGGGGAAATGCACATGAAAATCCTGGGTAGCTCGAATTACTAGATCTTGAGGGTTATAGTTCAGTTCTGGGGTGGCCAGTTAACTTTACAAGAGATACTGCCTCGTGATGGGAGAGTATGTTGCTACCCAGCCAGACATCCCACAAGTACCTGAAGAGAGCAGGAATGGTGTTCAGTAATATAAGCCCTGCGTGTTACTCATGTGTAGCAGCCCAACTTGTCAAATGTATAAGTGACACACAGTTTGGTGGGTTAGCTAATGCATGGATGACAGAATAGGGATTTAAAAAGATCTCAACAGGGAGAACTGATGAGCTACAAATCAGAAGATTAAATTTAATAGGGATAAATGTAAATTCCTGTACTTGGGTTCAAAAAAAAAAAAAAAAGAAGCAACTGCCTCCTGTCTTACTCCCATCCAATTCATTTTCCACGCTGCAGCCTGGGTGATCTTTTTAAAACATAAATCCGATCATGTCACTTTCTTGCTGAAAATCCCTTAACAGTGTCCCATTGCCTTGAGGATAAAGACAAAACTCATTAATGTGACTTTTGAGATTCTCCATGACTGACCCGTTTCTTTCTCCCGCATTCAGTCTCTCACCAGTCACGCGCTCATGCTGAGCACTTCTACTGTACAAAGGATTTTTAGATTCCGTGTATGGGACCTGTTTTGGGGCTGTCATGTTTCCTCTGTCCAAAAATCAACTTCACCCTTCCCTCTACATCTCCAGGTCTCAACTTAAAGCCATCAGGAAGGCCCAATCCATAAACTAGGTCTAGTCTCTGTATTACCTATTTTCCCAGTTCCCTGAGCATCCTTGTTTCGTTCAACATATTTATTGGGTACCTACCTAGCAGGCACTGTTCTAGACCCTGGAGACAAAACGGTGAACAAAGCAAAGCCCACATCCACATGGAGCTTATGTTCTAATGGAGAAGATGTCAGTGATGAATGCTTTGTGGAAAAATGAAGCAGGAGGAGGAGATAGTAACAGACTTGGGGGTGGAAGGCCTTACTTTAGGTAAGGTGGTCCGGCAGGACCTCTGTGATGATCTGATATCTGTGAAGATGTGAATGAAGGAGAGCCATGAACTATGTGGGGGAAGAGCGTGTCCCAAAGCCCTAAAGGGGGTCGTACTTGGCATGTTTGGGGCACTGCAATGAATCCAGCATGGGTGAAGTACGCTGAGCAAGGGGAGAGCCATGCAGAACAAGTTGGAAAGGCCCCCAGGGACCAGGGCTTGGAGACTCTAGTAAGTTTTTAGATTTTCTTCTAAATGTGATTGGAAGCTATTGGTAGGCTTTGAGTACAGAGACTGTCACGGTAAGATTTGTGTTTTGTTTTTTGTTTTAAGAGGATTACGGTAGTGCCTGTGTGGAAAGTAGGCTATAAGGAGTAAGCGCAGAATCCCAAAGATGAGTCAGGGGCTTACTACATCTGTCAAAGTGAACAGCTGATGGTAGCTTTGATCAGGAAGGTTTGCTAATAGTCCTCTCACTATTTGTGGTTAGTTGTGTGATAGAAACCCTGCTGGTGCACGGCTCGAGACTGTCTTGTTCACTTCCACAATCCCCGTGCCCAGCATGATGACTGGCATAGCACTGGATCTCCACGTATATTTATTGGACAGAGACCTGGCTTAACAGCAGTTAATATAAGAAGGACTTCAGGATTTTCCTTGACTGTGCACTTGACGAGCCAACAATAGGCCAGTTTGGCTGCCAAAATCTAATACTGTCTTAGGTTGCATCAAAAAGTTGGCAGGGGATGAAAAAGAGAGATGTGAGTCCCCAGACACGCCATGCTGCTTCTACTGTCGAGACTATTGACCTGATCCTACACCATTTTTTTCCCTCTGACTTCTAATAATGGTGGCCCTCAGTCCCAAGACCACACACTGGATTCATTTGTGGTTCTCTCTGTTGCTTCATTCCTATGTTCGAGCAATAAATTCTCTGTGACGTCACTTTGATTTTTCTCTTTCTCCCCTGCTCTGACGTCGTCTGAACAATAGTCAATGCCTCCCCTTGGTAACAATTTCCAGGTGTATGAGGCTCAAAACAACTTATGACAACCCTATTTCTTACTTCTGAGAGCATCAACAACCATTTTTAAGAGACACCATTTGCCCTTTCACATGGTTATGAAATTCTACTTTAGGAGGTAGTGGTGACTAGTGACATGTATAGTTCTCGATGGTAAAGCTATTAGCAAAATCCTACCACTTGGACTCACATAGTAGAAGGAATGTATACTTTGAAGTTGGGAACTCTTCAGTTCTCAGCTATCCCACTTGCTAACTTAATGACACAACACTTCTGAGCCTCGGCTCCCTCCTCTGTAAAGTGAAGGTAATAGTGCTCACAGAGCTTTTGTGAAGATTAAATGGGATAACGTATATTAAAATGCTTAGCACGATTTGTGACACGTGTAAGTTGGTAGTAAGTTTTGGTTTCCTTCCTCCTTATCCCTGTTAAAGAGAGACTCACTCTATGGAAATATACATTGTAAATAGTGGAATGAGAGATGTGTTGTTTCACTGGTTCATAGTGAATAATGGCCATTCGTTGTGTGACTTAGAGGGTCACCTCTGCCCTTTTTTCCCCGTGGTTTAATCAATATTGATTTCTTGCTGATAACAGAAATACTTACCAAGAGCCTAGGAAACATGAGAGTTTTCGTAGTCTAAGTACTGGAAATAGTCCAACCCTTGGGTAGATCCAAAGAATTCATTGAGAAAGAAGTTTCCTGGGAGGGATCTCACACAGTGTTCTTTTCCCTGTCATAGATTTAAGAAAAGAGAGAGAGACTTCATACAACTAACCTGAGGGCCTTTGTAATCTGTAACTGTTTATGATGTGAAGATGAACAAAATACTAGCTTTGCCTTCATTGAAGTTGCCCACAGATCAACATAACACAGGATAAAAAGTGGTACATTTGCTTGGAGGCAAGCCTAAAGTGTTCTGGGGGAGACAGAAATAGAGTATTCTACAAAAAGGAGGTTATAGTGGAGAGCTGGGCCCAGGAGAAATATAGTGTTTTTATATGAGAGGTTTGAGGCATTTCTATTAAGGATAAAGACAAATAGGAAGAAACAAGAAATCACTGTAAATGATGTCAATAACAGGTAAATAGAGGAAAATATAGGGAGAAAGGTAAAAAGGGTTCAAACCTTAAATAAAAGACTAAGGAAACTATTTTCTAAGCAGGTGAATTTAGTGAAGGTTTTTGAGTAGGTTGGAGAAATGATGAAAGTGATGTTTAGCATAGATTAATCAGAATATGGTAAATAAGATGTAGACTTGAGCAGGTGGAGGGAGGGCAAGAGCACGTTGGAGGCATTTGCCAAAGTTCAGTCATGGGATGGAAGAAGCCTTGGGTCTGGTTCTGAGGACACTTGGAAGAAAGTCCTGTGACTTGCTCATGAAGGTAGCATGTGTGCTGTCAGGACAGGGGAATAGCCCTGGGCCTAGACATGGTTTCCTTTCAGTCCACCAGCTTAGCTGCATTCTCTTTGTGGTCCTGTATTCCAAACAAAATTTTTAATTGCTTATTCTCAGAATTGATTTCATCATATCCTTATGTAGGCGGCAAGCAGGTAATGAGACTTTCAAAGAATATCCTCAGTCACTGATCACATTCTTAGCTCAGTGTTCTCCCCATTACACTTTGGGTTATAGTTACTCAAGTAGTCTTAGGACCACTGGTTCTGTGATTTAGGAAGCTGTGGTTATAAGGACAAGATACTTTAATTTATTAAATATTGGAATTATCTTGCAACTTATTTCAGAGAAATTAAATAGTACCATATTATGAAACTTGTTACAAGATTCACATTACATTTTTAAATACCTGAATTAAGGAGATAGGGCTGAGACTCCAGGGAAAGCAAGATGGTTAGAGTTTGGAGAGTACCAGAGAAGAGAGATCTGCATACAGAGTGAACTCCAGAACTATATAGAGAATCTCTCGTGGGTATTATACACAGAGCACTGATCAGAGCACGTATGTGAGGAAACTACCAAGGCTGAGAAAATAAGTCCCAAAAGGATCCAGGAAACAGTACCCAGAGCCCACACAAGACCAGGAATGGTACCTGTTCCCACCAACAAGGTTGCGAAAACCTTAAAATCCACAGGACATTGGATAAGGTATGCATAAAAGCACTTCTTCTGCAGTAGAGCATCATCAGCGTAGGGTAAATGCTGCTATAGTCCTGACTGACACGTCTTAAAAGCAAAGCCCAAAAGGATTAAATCTTTTTAAGTAACTCAACTATATCCCGAAGAGAGAAAAAATATTTATAAGAATATAAAAATACCGAGCACCCAACAAGGGTAAAATTCACAGTATCTAGCTCCCAATAAAAGATTATCATGCTTGCCAAGAAGTATGGAAATATGACACATAGTGAGAAAAATCAATCATTAAAACTAGAAATGGTACAGACATTAGAATTAGCAGACAAACACATTAAAAAATTATTATGTTTGTATTCCATATATTCAAAAGCCTAGAAGAAAATTAAACATGTTAAGTGGAGGTATGGAAGATGTAAAAAAATCTGTCCTCTGGAAATGAAAAGTTTAATGTCTGAGATGAAAAATACACTGGATGGAATTAATAGCAGATTAGACAATAGCAGAAAACAAGGTAAGTGAATGTGAATACATAGCAGTAGAACTATACAAACTGAAACACAGGAAGAAAAAAGATACAGAAATGAGCAAAGAACAGTGACCTGAGGAGCAGCTTCAAGGTGGCCTAAAGTATGTGTGATTGGATTCCTCAAATGAGAGAGAAGGGTGAACAGAGAAAAAATATATGAAGAAATAATGGCCACAAATTTTCCAAATTTATTGAAATCTAGAAAGCCAGATCCAAGTGTCTCAATGAATTCCTGAGCACACAAAAAAATGTTTAAAGAATTCAAGTCATACAACTTATATTCCCTCACTACAGTGGAATTAAAATGAAATTCAAAAACAGAACGCTGGCAAACCTACAAATATTTGGAGAATAAAGAACTTCTCAATAACACATGGGTCAAGAAAATACTGAGAGGGAAATTGGAAAGTATTTTAATTGAATGAAAATGAAAACAGTACGTATCAACATTTGTGTGATTAAAAAACTTTGTGGGATGCCAGTAAGAGAATAATTTATAGAATTAAACTATATTAGAGAAAGAAAGTTCTCAAATCAATAACCTCAGCCAGCTTTCATGTTAAGAAAATAAAGAGGGTTCGATAAAATTGAACCCAAATTAAGCATTATAAGGGAAATAATATAAAACAGAATACAAATCAATAGAAAATATTTGAGAAATTAAATGAAGATCTAGTTTTTAAAGAAGATCAATAAAAATGATAAACCATTAACCAGACTGATCAAAATAAAATAAGACAAGATACATGAACATTGTTAGGATTGAGAGAGGTGACATCACTATAAATTCTCTACAAATATTAAAAGAATTTTAAGGCAATATCATGAACAATAAATTTGACAGCTTAATTGGACAAAACTTGCGAGAGACAAACAATCAAACTCATACAAGGGGAAATAGTCTGAATATCCCTATAGCTATTAAAGAAATTGAATTATAGTGAAATACTTTCCCACAAAGAAAACTCTAGGTCCAAATGGCTTTATTGGTGAATTCTATAGGAGGAAATAATAGGAATTCTACAGAAACACTTCCAGATAAATAAAGATAAACTCATTCTATGAAGCTGGCATTACTATGATACCAAAGCCAGACAAGGACATAGAAGAAAGAAAACTTTAGATTGACATTCTTCATAAATTGGTATAAAATTATTTTTAAAAATTTAGCAAGTTGAACTCAACAATGTACAAAAAAGATTATGACCAAGTAGAGTTTGTCCTGGGAATGCAAAGTTGGTTTAAAATTTGAAATCAATCAAACATTTGTAAGTCACATATTAACAGACTGAAAAATAAAAATTGTATGATCACATCAGTATACACAGCAAAGCATGTGACAAAATCCAATATCATTTAATGAAAGATACAAATTTAAAGAATGTTATTTGGGGACAAATTTGTGGTAAAATTTTAAAGAAAAGCAAGAAAATGATACAAAATTCAGGATTGTGGTTACCTCTGAGTAAGGAGAGAAAGGAATGAATTTGAGTAAACTAATATTCTTTTCTCAAACCCATTGGTTGATACACAGTGTTTGCTTTACTTTTGTCCATTATATCTTACACATATGTTATAAATATTTTAATGTTTCAGTACTTTGTAGAAGCAGTTTTTAAAGTTAGTGGGTTTTCTTTTTGTTTTTGTCTGAAATTGTGATGTAAAAAAATGACACCTATTTACTCTATTTACAGCTTTGAAAACTCATAACATTTGTGTACTGAAAGAAGTACCCTCTGTACCAAGTATTCAGTATTGTTGTTAATGTAATGTGATATTTTCTGTACACAGAATGAGTTGCTCTTTCAAGTGTCATTACCATGTGGGGAACAACAGTGAGATGAGTGCCGGCAAGCCCAAAAGTAAATTCATAAACACTAATAACCTACTTATTAGAGATACACAGTGAGTTGTGACTAGACTACCAATTATATTTTTTTCTACAGTTCACTACTCAAAATATAAGTGAGTTTATATTTATAACAAACAGTTCTACCATGTTGTGGTCTTTATTTAGACCTATCCCAGGTTCGAATTCCAGTCACCTTCTTCCAGTCACCCTTTCCTTGCCAGGAACATATCTGCAAATTGCACCACAAGAATTTTACTAGGTTTATACACATTTTTGTTACAACATTCATAGAACCATATGTATACCACAATGAATATATTTCACATTCATTGCTCTAGAACATTTTGCTGAATGTATGTATCCAAATTGCTGCTTCCTTTCTTTACTCATACAAATGTTGCATTCATTCACTCAGCAAACATTAATGAGTACTTACGAGGGGGTGGGCATGATTCCAGGCTAACAAGGAAAAACAAGACATATCCCTTCCTTAAGGTGCTCATGTTTAATGTGAAACAGACCCATACACAAATAATTGAGATATTTACAAATTACTTTGGTCCTGAAGCTCAGCCTGGAGACATGAGAAGATGACCTGGAGAAGATGACATTTGAATGGGGTCTAAAGCATGTTTGCCTAACAGGAGAACAGATGAATTTTCATTGTAAGTCAGAAGAAATTCCATGTGCTATGTGTATAATATTGTACAGATGCATGAGGTTGCACTGCCTGTTCAAAAACATACTTCTGATGTGATAGAGTGCAGCGCACCTAGCAGAAGTGGTGGTGTGTGAAAGGCACGTATAATCCATCTTTAAGCACTTGCTTCTGCTAGATTACAAGATAAGTTTTTATATCCTCTAGGTTGTCTCATACTCTGTGGTAGGGGGCATTATCTACATTTTACAAATAAGTTCAGTAAGATTGAAAAAGACTAAGTAATTAGTCCATGGTCACATATGTAATTAGTGTCAGAATCTAGGTCCCTTTAACAGCTAAGCTTGAGCTCTTTCACTCTTATCATGCTGCTCCCTTGCCATGAACAAAAAGTGTCCCAGGTGTATTGATTCAAGTACTCAGTCACCAAAAACCTTTATTATTTTTGTGAATCCTCGTGTCTGTGTGACTCTCTACTATATCCCTAACACATATCCTCCTTCCTTTATTATACTATTTATTACATTACATTGTATCAATACATTATTTATTTGTATCTCCTCATTAAACCCCAGGCTTGCGTGTCTGATTCTTTTCAGAAAGAAAGTGCTTATTGAGTAGATTCAAGACAAATGAATCAATGAATTTATGAAGGCATGTTTTGGGTTTTCCAATGCTCTTTAATGAGATATAGGCAATAGTATAAGAACATAAAAAAAGTATTGGATTTTCCTAACTTTAGATTGAAGCTCTCCTAAGATTCATGGAGAATTCCCTGGCAGTCTAGTGGTTAGGACTTCATGCTTCCACTGCAAGGGGCCCAGGTTCGATCCCTGGTTGGGGAACTAAGATCCTGCATGCTGCGTGGCCAAAAAAAAAAAAAAAGGAATTCTGAGGAGATCACTGAAAAGCTGTGAACATATGAATAGTTGGATAATGATGAGGGAATGGGTCCCTCATTTTTGTCCTGTGGCAGCCTGGCTGGAAGATGCTGTATAACATTAGAAGAAAACTTCAGCTGTTGTGTTCTGATTAGCATGTTGTCAGAGCAGCAACACATCCAGGGATGAACAGGGTGCTTTGGGGGAGATGGTGAGATAAACATTTATGTCGTTATATTGTACTGATCGCCTAGCCCCTTTTTCAGCAAAAGCCTTATTTTGTTTTTGTATTTCGCTTTTTTTTCCAAGAGATGGAAGAATTTTTCAACACATAAAAATTTATAGCGCTGAAAACTCAAAAAGTCTCCCTAAGGAGAAGCAGTATGCCAAATAGTAATTGACATAAGAAAACACTATAAATTAATGCAGTAATAGTTCATGGTTGCTAAGAAAGGAACTTAATTTACAACTTGAGACAGGTTTGGGTTCCTTAGAAATTCTGGAAATCAATCAGTGGCACGGAAACTGATCTGCTAAAAGAGAAGAAAATTGATTCTTAATATTGGCAACTACATCAATTTTTTTTTAATTCTGAAGGAACAACTTTTAGAAACAAGTTTATTAAGCATTAAGGAATTATTTGATATTTAGTTTCCTAGTAAACTATCCAAAGAGAAGTGTTTATGGCCTCATTAGAAGATAGATTTTTATTGTGCCAATCATCATCTTCAAAACTGCAGTCTCTATTATGCCAAAGACAGGGAGATCAAAAGTTAAATGAGATAGAACTATCTGTGTGAAAGACCATCATTGCATCATGTTTTAGAATGCTGCTTTGCATCAAAGTATCTCAATATGAAGTAGTGGGAATCTGAACACATTTGCATATTCCCCATTCGTGACATAATGTTGGCATTCTCAAAAAGAATAACTACCTGGTGGCAATTTTTATCTGAAGAGATTTGTGCATGTTAGCAATATACCATCTTCTGTCAACATAAGAAGAGCCTGTGGGGCCCATTAATTCACCAAATCTGCCACCGTTCTTCAAAGTTTTATTAAGCAAGTGAAGTCCCTAATAATCACTTATAAAATTCATATCAAATGCTATCAATAAGCAAGGGGATTATTTTCCCCCAGTGAGAATGCATTTGAAGAGTATAAGGAGGCTTGACAAAAGAATAAAACACTTTAAGTGATCACTATATTAATATAAATATATCCTACCAGGAAGCCAATATATGTAAGTAGTATATGCACTTTAATGTCTGCCACTAATAAGTTCTCGGAGTACCATATTTTTCACAGATTTTGTTCCCATATTTTCTTTCTTTATGGTTTCTCTCAACTCTAACAATGAACCTGGTTGAAATTAAGCCAGAAGACACTATGTGTTTATCCACACCTTTTTAAAATGTTCCACTGGTGTTGGGTAGTTGGTAGACCTTTGATTAGCTTCAAAGGTCTACAACCAAAATAACTGGAAACATAGGCCCACAGGGTGCTGTGTTTCCTGAGCAAGTCTTCCTGAACCAGAGGACGCACCAGGAAGTTAACAAACATCCAAACCAAAGAGTGTCCTCCTTACGAAAAACCTTATAGTAATTAAATCAAATAGTGTCCATTGATCTTGAGTTGAATGCCAGGAAGCAGGAGCTTAATAGAAAACCCATTATCTAAATAAATCTAGAGAAATCTCAGGAGGCACAAGTCCACAGTGCCCTCTAAGAATGTAATAAAAATGTCTGTGAATTTCATCTTCAGAAGGACTCAACATTTCCCTAATACCTCTTCAATTACTATAATAACTCTTTAAAGTAATCAAGAGCAAATAGTACCAATCCTTGGAAACTGAAGGATAAGAAAGGGAATATATGTGGGAACAGATGTATATGTATGACTGATTCACTTTGTTATAAAGCAGAAACTAATAATAAAAAAAGAAAAGAAAGGGAATATAATATGCTCTAGAAACTGGAAGGAAGGAAGGAAGGTAGGTAGGTAGGTAAGGGAAGAGGGAAGGAAGGGAGGGGGGAGGGAGGGAGAGAGGAGGGAAGGGGAGAGGGAGGGAGAGGTGGGGAGAAGAAAGAAAGGAAGAGAAAACAATCTGTCATGAGAACCAGAACAAGAAATTTTGGTTCCTGCTCCATCAACACTCTCTTACTTGACACTTTTGGTACCTTACTTACCATTTTGGAATGGTAGGCCTTTCCCACACCAGGCTAACTCATTTTCAACCTCTTGTAAATAAGCTCTTTGTTTAAAATGACATAGCTATCATTTTAATATTGCTACTGTTCCAACTACTGTGCTATCTAAATAATATGCAGGAAATGACTAGACTTAAGCTCCAACCCTGAGAGGAAACTTTATAGTAGCTTTAAGGTAATATGAGTTATAAAAGAAGTTGAGTATTAATTATAACACTTGTCATTTTTTTAAAAGCTTGGTAGTGTGTATAATTTTACCTCATTTTCTCACTTGCTACTGTTATTTAAATCACTTCCCAGCACTAAGCATGTGCATAAAAGATGATTGTTCCCAATTTAACCTTTTAAGTAAAATGTATTCTATTAATTAAGTCGTTACAGTTCCCTCTGTTTTCTATGATGTTTATTCATTTATCTTCTGTCCTCAAGATAGACATCTGTGTCAGTGAATATTTTGGAGAAAGACCCCTAATTTTTATGCCCATCACCCATTTCGATGTTCTACACTGTTTATTGAAATAGTTTGGTAGTGTTCTAAAGAATTTCAAATTGTCAATTAAAATAATTAATATTCCTACTAAAAATAGTGATAGTATTCAGCCAAAAAGTTGTTACCATGTTCAACCTAACATGGCAAGGGAATTTGCAGTACTTAAATTGCCTTAGATTTAATGGGATAACTTATGTCTGTTAAAAAAAAAAGACAAAAGCAAAAAATAAGATCCTACCCTTGTGTGAATTCCTTTTTCAGAATAACTGCACAAAATAAAATCATGTATGTAGTCTGAATACCATATTTCCTTTGCCTTTCTTCCACTACAAGATGAATTGGGAGCCATGTAAACTGGGAGGTAAAACCTGCTGTGGGTATTGGATTATCCATGAGCTAGCAATTGAAAGTACCTTGTGCCCTGCCTATTCCTTTATAATCCTAGGCAAGTTAAATCATAAGCACCACTGCCATCATTAAATTCACAACCTTTACCACTCTCAGTTTCCATTTATCAAAAGTTTTCATTTATTGAGAAACATGTACCTGGAACTGTGCTAAGTGCTTTTTTACATTTATTTCATTCAGTTCTCACAACTCCTTGTACAGTGTTTTTATCTCATTTTTCACATGGGGAGACTAAGGTTTAAAGGAGCTTAGTAACTTGCCTGATAAATCTTGAATTCAATCCACATCTGTCCCATTATTAGCTATCATGTTATTCTGTAACATCTAATGTAAATTAACTCAATTTAGTTTATCATTAATGATCTAATAACTAATATTTATTAAGCACTTACTATGTGATCTTCTAAGTATTTTACATAAACTTACACAAATAATCTTCACTCTAAACCTATGGGGAAAGCAATATCAACCTCAATTTATATATGAGATTGAGGCACAGAAAGTTAAAGTAAATTGCACGTAACCAGTAAGTATCTAAGTCAAGATTTTAACTCAGACAGATGATTTCTTATCTATGTAATGGAGATGAATTATTTCAGCTTGAACCTATTAGAACTGTAGATTTCTGAACATGTTAAACAAATTTATAGCTAACACTTGTTAATATTGGTCAACATAGAAAGATTTCTATTAATAACATATATTCAAATTAAAAGGGTAATAGTGTTCTAACATACGGGTGTCCGTCAAGTGTTTTCTTATCAATAATCTGAAAAATATAACAACTCTTCTATGATTCATCACAAGTATAGTAGAGTGATTAAAAGTGCCATGTTTAAGCTCTGGCTCCTCCGCTTACAAGCTGTGCCACAGTTTCTTTATCTGTAAAGATAATAATAGCTATCTTTACAGGTTACTGTGAGCATTAAATGAATTAATAGCTATAAAGAGTATAGGGTAGAACTTGTATATTACAAGTGCTCAGTATTAGCTTCTAGTATTAATTTTTTAGTCACCATCATTGTTTTCCAATATTTTTTCATTTGTACTATAGATTCCACTGTATATTTTTTCAGACCTGGGAAAGACAGAATTTGGCCCACAATTGGAGCCTGATACATATGGATTGACATCTCCAACTGGAAGCACGAAGAAAAGTCCAACAAGATTTTTAAGCAATTAACACCAGGAAAATCACAAACATGTAGTGCTTTTGTCTAGAAAATAAAGAAATAGCTTAGGAAAGGAGTGCTAGGTGGGTGTGGGAAGATTTAGGAAGATTTTTGTATAATAAGTGGGTCAATGAAATAAGACTGAATGTTGTAGGTAAAGGAAGGAAGAGCTTATTACTCTGAGACCAATCTCGTATTTGGGAAAATGAAGAGGTTGTCCTTGTTGGCAGAGTTCCCCTCACCTTTCTTCCACCCTTGAGCCACCAGAGTTTTATAGACTAATGTAGACAATGACATATGGTGAATATTGAACAGCTGTTGTTGAATACTGAAGTGATAATCCATGCAGAGTTGCTTAAGGATTTAGAACTTGGCCTCGTTTGTTCATGAGAGATATTGGTTAGTAGCTTTCATATAACGTCTTTGCTTGATATTAACATCAAGGTAATGGTAGCCTCACAAAATGAGTTGGGAAATACTCCCTCCTCTAAATTTTCTGAAGGAATTTCTGTAGAACTGGTATTTTTTCTTCCTTTAATGTTTGGTAGAATTCATCAGGAAATCAGCTGGGTCTAGAGTTTTCTTTCTGGGAAAGTTTTTAACTTTCAATACAAATTGATTAAAAAACAAACTATAGGGCTGTTAGATTATCTCTTTCTTCCTATATAAGCTTTGGTAATTTGTGGCTTTCAAAATCGTATCCATTTCATCAGAGCTGTGTTCATCTAAAATTTTATCCACTGCTGAAGCAAGATTCTTCTTCCTATTCTAATGGATGCCCCTGAATTTTGAAGTTTTTCACTCTGGGTATTGGGAATAGGAACTTTATTCCCAACCTTGTGTAAACTTTGGACACTGTGCTCTTCCCCCTTTGGGGCAGTTCTGTCCCAGGTCTTGGGTAGTTTCCTCACATGCATGTGATCATCAGCAATTAATTAAATACCTGAGGGTATCCTTTGCAGATCTCAGAACGATTTCTGTATACCTCTCTTCTCTCCAATTCTCTGACTTGAACTGTGTCTGCCTTGGTTTCCCTGGGCCTCCAGCTTCATGTCCTCAGGCTGGAATATCCCTGGGCTCTGCCTGTGTTCCCCTTCCTGCACCACAACCTGGAAACTTTCTCCAGACAGTAAGATGGAGCAATGGCAGGAGTCACCCACCTGTTTTCCACCTCTCAAGGGTCACTGTTCTCTGTTGCCTGATGTCTAATCTCTTGAATGCCATTGTTTCGTGTTTTGTCTATTTTAGAAATTTTTTTTCAGGAGGAATTGTAAGTTTGTTCCCTTTTGCTCCATTTTGTCCAGATATAGAAGTCTGATCCTTGGGGATTAGATATATTGCTGTCATGCTCAAAGAGTTTTATTATATATTATACAGCTCTAAATTCTTGAGCTTCTCTGTTTTTGTGGATACAGAAACAACAGCCCAGTTAAAAGAACTGAAAGTATTAGAAATTTTTGAAAGAATGAAATTCTATTCACAGAAGGTTTAATGTACATATATTTCTTCATAACTGTCTTTAAATTATGTACCAATAGAATTGAGGTGCCCCAAGCAGGCTGGGGAAAACGTTTTCTCAAATCTTTGCCAGTAAAAGATTTCACTTATTACAAGTCTATATTAATTTATTGTTCAAAAAATGGCTGATTTACAAGCAGGTCTGATCCTTGTCTCTTTAATTTCTTTGCAGTGCCAGATGAAAGCAAAGTCCATTCATTGGCTGGACACAAATCGGGTAAGAAATTCCTTGTAACTGACTTTATATTCTCCTTCCTGGAAATCTCTGGCTGTGTTTGAGTAGCAGATGGAACCTGTTTCCATCCACTCATCACTGAAAGACTTGCTAATTAATACATGAGATGTCTCTGACTTCCACAAAGGTAAATTATTGCTTGGCCATGTGTATAGTGGCATAATGTATGCTGACTCAAATGTTTGAGAAGGAGGAAGAAGGGTTTCCAAAAAAATAATTATAAAACCCCAAATCTTTAACCTGTATGCCAGCTGAACACTTAGAATAACAAAAAAATTACAAAGAAAACCCAAGAAAGTTTGAAATTATTTTCCATGATGACTCTCACATTAAAGTGGCAGGACAAAGAATTCCAGAATAAGAAAAATGTGGCCATTTCTTCCTTCTCAAAAAAAAATCATTTTTTTGCCTGTCATCAAAGGGGATTGGGCCTGAGATGACTGTATTCTCTTTCTTTAGACTCATGAATGAGCTCCCTGGAGGTGCCCTAGGAAGTCCACAAGGACTCTGAGGGTCTCCAGGCTCTTTCTGTGTTTCGTGTGAGATACCTTCAGGTCTAAAATCCAAGCTTTTCCTTCATTGCCAAATGACCTACCTTCTATTCCTTTGCCCTTTCTTCAGCATCATTTATTCACATTAGTTGAAAACACTTAAAGCTACTTAAGCTAGTAAATACAACAGTAATCCTTTTCTTGTAAGAGTGCATTATTTGGGGGGAAACTATCCATTTTACTCTTAGAAATGCCACTCCAAACAACAGGAGGGTTATGATTTGTTGGCATCCCTTCGTTTCTGAAACAAAGAAGTCGTTCCCATCACCAAGCATCTCCTGTGTTTATGGGCCAATCATGTTCTCAGCAGTAAGTGGCCTTGATGTCTCATTACGTCCATCATGTTCCAGGGCAAGATTACGATTTTTTTTCCTTTTCTTCTTTCTCCAGATTCACTAGTGATAACAGCAGGGAAGGTCTTGTTCACAACTCTTAGGTGTTTTCTTTTCTGCCCCTCCTAATAAAGAGCCTAAGAGGTTAGATCACTGTAAAAGAAAAGATTTCTGAGGGAGTGATAAATTGCCACATGCTGCTTGTTCCCATGCCTGGTACTTCTTGTCCTTAGCTCTCTTGCACATATTAATACTTGAAGATAAAAACCTATTTACATACTGGGATGGGCTTCAAGGTAAGAAGTAGAAGCATTTTTTAAAGAATGTGTATCAGTTTGGTTTTTGAAAACAAATAATAAACTTTCTGGCTTTTTCCAGGAAATCAAATCTTACTCTAATCTTACTTCATTTCCAAACAAACTACTGTTAGCCAGTAACTAAAAATTATTGTCACTCTTTTTAAAGGCAAACATTATCTTGGTATATTGCTATAGTATTTTAGGTAAATTTTAATGATATATTTTTATGTAGTGTGAAATAAAGATATTAGTAAAGAAGTACTCTAAACATAAAAATTGAAATAATCTTCCAAATTAAAAAAAATGTTAAAAATGACATAATTTTAAAGCTGTCAGTCAGGTTAACTGTAAGGTTCACATGACAGAGTTATTTTAGCTGGTAATAGAAATAATACTAATGGTTTTCATATCCCATGAATCAAACTGTTGAAATACATCAGATGTTTTAAATAAGATTTTTGTTACTGATGAACTATTATTACAATATTCACTATTCTTATATTTTAAGTACTTTTATATCCTATCGCAACATCATCAAATTTTTCATTGGCTCTCTGTGGAACCAGGGTAAATGCTGAAAACAACCAGAAAGTTGATAACTTTGGAGCCAAAGTGGCATATGATAAAACACAGTGAAGAGGGCTAACCAGTCACCTCAAATTGTGAGCTCTAGACTTAAATTAAAGGAGAGCACTCTATAAAACGTTAGAGACAGTACTGAGAAAATAAAAAGCAGCATGATAGAAAAAGATGCTATTAAGGTCTTGAATTATAATGCTCCTCAAGAACCCACCCCTCCCATGAAGTGCAACTCCCTGTGTGGGCCACACTTGGGTAGAGCATTTTCCCATTAGGCTTTGGTGGTGACGACAGTGAAAGAGAATTAAGGATCCTTTTGATTCTGGCAACCTGTTTCTGTCATTTTTAACATTCACCTAATATAGAACTATAGTCTCCATCTGCTACAGTCTAGACCACTAAGCAAGTGCCAGTTTGGATTGTAATGTGCAACGTGCCCTGATCATTCATACTTATCTCACCAATGTCAGCTTCTTTTTGTTTCACCTTTCTCTTCCCCAAATCCTTTCTCCAGAATTTTCAGGTGAAAAAGTGATATCTCTTTTGCTAAGAAGAAAGAATATCTCCCTCTGTCTCTTTTTAATTATAGAAATGTGGGCCTCTTTCCCACTATCCAAGACCATCAGGAAGTTAAATTAAATTTTATGTGCTGACCTAAATCTATCATCCATCCTCTTATTTAGGATGATATTCAACATTTTAATAAATTCATCTGAGTTAAAATTTCTTCTGAGTCAGCTACTTAGTGTGTAGAGAGCCATTTCATGCCAAGTTCCATCTGTTGGTCTGGCTTGGGTACTTCCCAAATTTGTGACAATATTTTTGGCACCGTTTCCTTGGCTTATTCTTTAAATGGTTGATTCCTCAGAGCTCAGATCAAATCAAAGTCTTAGGTAAGATAAATCTTTCTAACATTTTTGGCCCAAAATGTAGTATTCCCTCACCTCTCCTGGAATCAATCCAGTATTCTTGAGATTTCTCTAATAATCTACCTCAGGGGCTACGCCTGGCAGTGCATTGCATCTCATACCTTGGCAAGGAAAATGGCAGGCTGGTACTCCTGTTTATAATCTTATGGGGTCCTCTTCCACATATAAGAGGTATTAATGTTTATGGGATGGTGAGACCTACCATAGAGAAGTTAGGAGCAAAATGCTTTTTGTTTGGCTCCTTTAAAAAAAAAATCATAAGTTTCAGAGAGCCTTGAAAAACCAAAAAGCTGTCTTTCACCTTTTCCCCTAACTATCTCACTAATTGAATTCTGACAAAACTCAAATCCTAGCAATGCACAGGGGAAATAACTTCAGCAAAATGTATATTTTAAGCAATAAAACCATTTTTTTAAATGACATATGTTCTGAGGAAACATTAGAATCCAAAGAAAAATGACATCAGATTTGTCATAGCCTTTTTTTTTTTTACATTATACTTTAATTTTAGCTATACACAGACTCATAAAGTATGTCTGAGAAGGAGTCCTTTTTTTTCCCTATGTACTGAACTGACACTTAAACCAATATTTTAATGCTCCTCAGCATTCAGACAGAAAGGACTTATAAATTTTACTTTTTTAAAATGTGCCTTCATATTTTTTTGTTTTGATTTACTGCTTAGAATGGTTTTAGTATATATTGACTGTCTACAGGGATCTTTGCTGACCCAGCTCTTTAAGATGATGCAGTACTGAAGAAAGCCGATGAGTCCTTCTTTATGAGCTCTGACATATTAATTAGCAAAATGGACTAAAAAGCTTTCCTATTTCTATTTAAATTTCTTATAGTCTCAAACACCTGTCTATATAACTGTAAAACAGGCAAGTCTGTAAAAGTAATGGTAGGCACTAAGTCCAGACCTTTTCTGAGATGAGTTTATCAATTAATGAGCAAGTATTCATTAACAATCTAGGGGGACATCTCTCCAGCTGAGGTGCCTTGCAGCCACTAAGTACAGTTGGTATCTCAACACATTTTGCTAATGAAGAAGCTGAAGCTCAAGGCATAAGTCCTTATTCTCCCAGTTGGTAACTCTTAGGGTTAGGATAGAAACCCAGATGCGGTGTGGCAGAGCCCATGAATTTGGACACTTTATATTCCACCAGCATGTGCCTAACACCTCACAATCTCAGGAACTGAGAAGAATATAGGAGTAAGACACAGTCTAGTTGGAAGGCATGACACACATATCAAGATATTCTATAAATCATTACTTACCTTTTATAACCTCAACTATCTAAACCAGGAACACAGTAGGTGTAATTTCTCTATGGTAATTCAGTGAGCAGGAGAAGAACATCAAAGTTGATCATTTGTGCCTTTGTTTCTCTGCATGCATGTGCACGTGAATGTGTGGGCCAAGAGATGTATGAGAAAAAAATATGCATATGAGGTACACATATTATGCATAAGTTATAGGAAATGTGCATGTGATACGTGTCTTACAGTAAAGGCTGAGAGCTTAATATGCAAGTTGCTAACTTGAGAGAACATACATTCTGCTTTAAATGCATTGTGTGTAGGGACTTCCCTGGCAGTCCAGTGGTTAAGACTCTGTGCTCCTAATGCCGGGGGCACAGGTTCGATCCCTGGTCGGGGAACAAGATCCTGCATGCTATACGGCGCGGCCAAATAAATAAATAAATAGATGCATTGTGTGTAAACTTCAAATCTAGAATGTTCGAATGTAGCTAAAGAAATTGCTGAATCTTTGCAAAAGAAAAGATAAAACATAAGGTGATTGGATAGTCACTTTAAGAGTAATGGGTTGTTAAATGACATTCCATAAATTTTGTTGAGTCTTAGTGTTCCATACTTTTATAGAATATCTAAGTTAAAATATGCATTTAAATTTTGGAGCACCAACCATGATCACTTTTCATATCTGAGTCTTCTAATTGAATTACTGTTTTTTATGACTTTTCATTGTTATTGTTGATGAGGAACTAAAATCATAAAGTAAGTGGGTAGTGGATTTGAACTCTGTTTCTTTCCTCATCAGTTGGTTAAGGTAATACTGCACGGTCATCTATTTGGACAAACATTTTTATTGGGTATTTTCTAAGCTTCTGTCATGTGTTATGTTGGATAACTATAGTTTTAGACACAAAAAAAGTAAACATTTCCCACATGCTTCAGCCTTGGTTTACATTTCCATGGGATTCAGGATGTTTTCATTAGAAAAAAATTAATGATACATCTAGGATTCTTTCTATAGAAACTTGATTATGAAGCAACCTTAGTGTCTCCTATATTGCAAAATGTTAGTGATTATGCTATCCTTTAAATTTCAAAGAATCAAATCAAATTAGAAATATATCGTGAGATAAGGTTATTTACTGTTCAAATATGGTGTAGGTGTGTGCATTTCTAAATTTCATGAGTAAATAGATACTACATTTTTTTATAAATCAACTTTCAAAATTATTTCTGTTCCACTCGTGTTTATTAAATACCCACTCTGTAACAGGTATTAAGTTTTAAGTGCTGGAGATACAAAGTGACATGTGTCAGAAAGGAAGTGCTTCCATAGCAGCATCTGAAAGATAAATTGAAGTTTGAGGAATAGAAAAGGTCACTGAGCTAACACTTTCCAGGCACATGGACAGTTGTGAAAACATGAAACTTCATGGTGTGTTCCAGAAACTGTAAGCAATTCGACATGGCAGGAGTGCAAAGGGGAGAGTGACATGCGAGGAGATTAAGCAAGAAGGCCGAGATTAGATCATGGGGAACGCCTACCAAATGAAAGAATGTGAATTTTATCCTACAGGCTCAGAGAATCTAAACAGATTAAAGGAGGGGAGTGGTCAGTTTTATAGTCTAGTGATATCACTCTGGTTGTTGTGGGGACTTGAAAGGATTTTTTTTTAAAAGGCAAGAATAGTTAAAAGACCACTGCAATAGTCCAGATAAGAGATGATGTGGGCATAAATTTAAGTGATTAAATTAAGGAAAGAAAAGTATGAAATATTTAGAGAATAAAGCCTTGAGTTTTGTTGTTTGTTTTTTAATCAAACTTAGTGGGTAAGTGAGAGAGAAGATCCAATTTGATTATCAGTGTATCAGTCAACTCTTGCTATAACCATGCTACGTAATAAAACCAACAGTTAACATTTATTTCTTGATCATGTATCTTCAGGTGGGCTGGGACTTGCCAATCTCAGAAGTGTTTGGCCAGGCTTGGCTCTAACCTGTAGTTCAGGTCCAGGTTTTCTGCCTGTGTCTCTTATCCTCCTTGGGCCAATGGTTTCCTGAGGCAAGTACCTTTACCTTTGATAACAACAGTGATAAGATGAAAATAGAGTAGACAGAGAGGGAACCCATAAGCTATGTGGCAGTGTTCATGTATTAATGATGTGAGAGTGAAGGTGATAGAAGGAATGATAAGAGGAGTAGAAGGAAGTGTGGCAGGATAGCGTGAGCTCTGAAAGAGTCAGGATTTTATATAAGGGTAGAGAAGCAATGTACCTGAACATGGAAATGCGAAATAAGGAGATAGCTGAGCCCCCTCCCAACCCTGACTTGCATGACATGCGTGGGAAAGAAAACCTTCAAATAAGAGGGCTGCAGGAGAAGCAGAATTCTTGGTGGAGAGCTAGATTTCAATGCAGGCTAAAAGGAAGGGGAATTTTCAGAGAAGGGGTTGGAAGTGAACAGCATTTTGTCAACCATGGGAGGATAGTGGAGATTCGAGAAAGCAAGGTGGAGGAGTCTGGGCTGGAGGGCAGAGTGGGATGGTGAGTCACAGGGAGATGGACAGAGTGGTGTAAGGCTACAGCACAGGAAGGAGTAGATGACCAAAGGGCTCACATCTTGGGAAATGACTAAGGGTGTCAGGAGCGATGCACCTAGTCTGTTTAGATGGCTTTGCAGTTGCCAAGAGAATCAATTCTTACTCTTTGGTAAATAGAAAAAAGGCTTGAGCCAGTTATGACTCAGTGGTGACCTGGAAGAATTATTTTTTTGTAAAGAGATCCTATCTCTGAAGGATGAGGAGATGAAGATTTTCCAGGAGGAAACAGTCCCAAGGTTACAAGTTTTGAGAAGATGCTTACATTGTACTGGGTTTGGAAACCGAGAAATGGCCATGGGTCATCATTTCTGCTGGACAGGAAACAGGAGAGCAGGATCAAAATGAAGTGGCTTGAGGAGGAATGGGAGGTGGAAACAAGGATAGATGATCTTTCCAGAAGTGTAATATTAAGAGAAAAAAAGAGAGATGTATATAGAGAAGAGAAGTTGTCTTTTGTTGGTGGTGGTATTCTATTTCATGTGAATGAGAAACACTGGACCAAGTTTGTTGTCTGAGAAGAAAGAGACATTTGTAAGAGAATGAAGAACGAGGAAAGAGGAAATTTTTAAAGGGATAGGATTAAGAGTATAGTTTTATAGCAGTTGGCCTTGAAGAGGATGAGCCAAGATGGAAGGGAAAGTGGCAGGGCTGCATGTAGTACAGACAAATTTGTAGGTAGAGCGAGTAAGAAATTAAGGATGCTAATGGTCTCAATTTTCTTGATGATGTCAAAGTCTGTACATAATGGCATTGTAGGGTTGGTCAATAGGCTGGTCAAGAAAATAAGAAACACTATAGATAATAGGAAGCCCATGTTGGGATGTGTTTAAGTCATTGAAGCAAAATTGGATGGGAAACTACGAAACAATATATGTACACCTGCACATGCACATATTCACTGCATTCAAGGGTTGAGTTGCAAATTAGCTACAATTTTCCCCTGAACAAAGTGTTCTTATCTTTTGCAGTTATATTTTCAATTCTCTATTTATGGTGAAATTATAGAAAGTTAGGACTAAGTGGATAGTTATATATGTCTAATACAACCAACTTACTTTAAAGAGTAGATTGATACCTAGAAAGGGAAAATCACTCCCCACCAAAGGCCCAGCTGGTCAGACCTGTTGACTTCTACTTCAGCAACCTCTTGCTTTGTGAATTCAAACATCATTGCTACCAGTTTTGCCTGATTGAGTAACCTAAACTATCATTAAAATGCTCAAAATTTCCCCAAACCCAGCATGGATAACAGAAAGAATAATTTAGCACAGCTCTGGTCTTTTGTCTTTTCAGCTTCTCTCCTTGAAACCCACCAGAATTGAATAAGCTTCTATATATAAAAAGTATGTACTTTGTTCAAAGTTTATTACAGACTTTGTCACAAAGTCTGTATCTGTTTATGGTTGCTATTCATTATAGTTTATATTTTTATTATGGTGTTTATTTTTCCCCTAAATATAAATGTACAGGACAAACTATTCTATTCTGAGCTCCAATAGACATTTGTTGATATGGTGTATTCGGTACATACTTTTCCCCTATGCCCTTATATATTGATATTGATATTACAGATTTCTCAGCAATGAAATTTTTTATTATCCTGTCTCATAATTCAGAACGCAACAGCTTATCTTTGGAGATAAAATTTACTGTGCTTAAGTGTGCATTGATTTAGAAAATGTATAGTTTCTAAAGTCTTAACTGTTTGAACAAATTAAAAATAATTTTATACAGAGACGAGCCTATTTCTATATATGTCAAATTCTTCAAATGAGGCTGAACTCTCTGAAACTTCACCATCCATGGGGAATATGTGTCTTGTACGTTTGGAAAACAGTGGTTTGGAACTGACAATTCTAATAGTGTTTCTAAATGCCAGAGTGAACATCTACAGTGAAAAATATTATTAAATGACTACATGATGGTTGATAAATACAAAGTGAATGTTTGACATTAAAACTTTACTGTAGGCTGAGCTATCTGTACTCAGCTTTGGACTAGCTGTGCAACTGGAGAGGGACAACAGTAGGAGCCACAGAAAACAGCGAGTGACTTAAAAATTACACAGAGACGCCATCATCAGTCAATATTATTGTATGGACTTGAATGTATCATGGGTAAAAACAAATCACATTCTCAAAAACATAATAACTATAAATGTTAAGCTGTGAGCACCAATTCTGTCCTCTTTCCTTTATATTTAGCTTTAGGATCTCCTAAGTAAACTTCTTGCAATGAAACAATTTCAGTAAAATTGTTGGACTCTATACCTACTAGCTTTTTTTTTTAATTTATTTTTGGCTGCGTTGGGTCTTCGTTGCTATGCGCGGGCTTTCTCTAGTTGCGGCGAGCGGGGGCTACTCTTCGTTGTGGTGCGCGGGCTTCTCATTGCGGTGGCTTCTCTTTTTGCGGAGCAAGGGCTCTAGGTGCACGGGCTCAGTAGTTGTGGATCATGGGCTTAGTTGCTCTGCAGCATGTGGGATCTTCCTGGACCAGGGCTCGAACCCGTGTCCCCAGCATTGGCAGGCGGATTCTTAACCACTGCACCACCAGGGAAGCCCCCTACTAGCTTTAAATGATGGCAGCCCTTTAACAAGAGTAGATTTGGCAGGGGCTACAAAGCTTTTCAGTTCCTATGTAATTATGTTAGAAAGGTTTACATTGACACCTGGAATTTTAAATCACTCTTCTAAGGAAAGTATTTTATGTGTAAATGTGTTGTGGAGAGAAAAAGCGGAGACACTGTGATTCCAATGACCCAGAGAGGTTATAGCTCCCTGCTTGTAGGACCTTTTATTTTAAACTTCTACGGGTAATCTAGTCGCCAGTGTTAAGTGATTGGCTGTTTAGACATTCCAGCAGTGTTTTACTTCTGAACTTTTCTCACCAAAATATTAGCCGACATATGATATTGGAAGGACGAGTTTAAAACCCAGCCTGAGACACCTGAAGATCAGCTTTTACATAATAAATGCCCAATCTGTGTTGAATAACATAAAATATGTCAAAGCCTAAAATTTGTTAGTTTAATATCTGATAAAGGTATAACAATGCCAACTAATGGTGAGAAATATTTTAGAATATATTGATTTTGATAATGTCGGTGTGACTTTACACAAGTTGTGTGTGTGTACACACATATGGGTTCCATAAGTGAATGCTGGGTTGAGGGGGAGGGAAGCATTAAAAGACTAGTATATTTCAAGAAGGGTTTTGCCTACTTAAAAAAATTCTCATTTATTCCTGTATTTAGGCTCTATCAACAGGGATAAATTTCAGTGCATTTAACAAGTCATACCATGCCCTCTATCACCCTGTCTTGACCTGCCCTTGCAGCCTGTCTCATGCCACTGTCACCCTCCACCCCACCCCATCTCTGCCTCATCACACTTGTTCCCAATTCACAGAGCTACTCACCACTGCTGTCTGACCATATCTTATTCTTTCATGCCTCAGAGCCCCAGTGGAACTCTTTGAAGGCCCACCTCCCTGAGAAACCCTCCCCAGCTTCCTCAGACCAAGGTCTCCTCTGGTATCTAGGCTTGTTTAACTTCAGGTGTCTCCAGGCTCTGGTTTTATACTTTTTAACTTCTCTCACCCTTTCCTGCCCTAGCTCACACTTCTGCTCTAGAGCCGGTTAGCCCCCAAGGACCCGCACAGGCTGCTTCTCAAATCCCCTTTGATCAATAGTCATGACTCCCTTAGACCATTAATAATCCCAAGGCCTACCTTTTCCTCATATAGGCAGGAGAACTCTGTTATCTACTGATTGAAAGGGCAGGAACCAGTGTTAACTCTTTTATTAAACCAGTATTTATTGAATGCTTACTGTGTGCCAGACACTGTGCCAGGTACCACAAATACAGGGTTGTGTAGACTGTGGATTCTGCCCCTAAGATACTCACAGTTCAGTAGCAACAGTAGGAATGCAAACACTGAAACTACCATGTGCTTATACATAAATGCAAATACTTAGAAAAAGTAACAGTGGTTACCTTTACTTAGAGGAGGCTGGGGGATCAAGGGGGACTTCTGCTTATCTGTAGTATTTGAATTTTTACGTTGAGACTATATTTATGTGCAGTTTGAGTAATGAAAAACTTTATGGGTTTAAAAAAGTAAAAACTTTTCAAACGTACTAAAATTTCACATGCTGAATCTAATCATTGAAATGTTGTACACATGAGATGATTTAGCGTGGGGACTGGCACAGAATATGCACAGAAGAACCACAGGAAAAGGGATAGTTTCTGGGAAGGAGATGAGAGGCTGAATCCTAGAGTCACGCTGGGAACCTATTTGGGGCCCAAAAGTATTTCGGGAGGAAGGGAATAGAGAGAGGCTTAACCATGAGATACCTCATTTATGGGTTGCTGGAAAATGTGCCAATGAAAAACATATTTGGGGAATGTTAAACTCCCCTGTCAATTTTTGGTATCCTAGAGGGCAGGAACCTAGTCTTTGAAATTTATTCAGTAAGGCACCCACTTCATGCTTTTTAGAGGTTCATGGTGCCCAACTGTGTCCAATAAAAGCAGAATTATAATGAGGGCTTGTGATGAATATGTAAAAGTTAAAGAGAAAACTTAAAGCAACCTAGATTACTTCTTCTTGCTAAAATAAGCAAATGCAAATTCATTAACACTCTGTTGATAATTAGAAACCACACACATACACACACACACACAAACAAAACCACTTACAAATTCCACCCCATCAAAATAGAACAAAGCTGTTGAAAGTAACCTTTTGAATAAAAACCCTTTTATTAACTAATCCTTTTTTTTTGTAAATGTGCATGCCTTTTCAACCAGGAAAACAACAACTGCAGAGAAAGAGGGAGAAAAAAAGCAGATAGTTTTGTAAAGTATCATGATATTGCCATCAGGGAGTTGTCAGAGGTATTTAGAAATGTTGGTGTCAAACTGGTGATGGAGGCTTTTTACTTGTTATACTCAGAGAAAATGTTACTATCGGTTAGTCTAGTGACCTAGCAGCTGATGAACTATTTTAAGTGATTTATATGGACAAACACTTCTTATTTTTCAAAAGTATGCATCTATATTAATGAGTATTAGTAAAGTACTATTTTTCTATTTATAATAGGGCTATATTTTTAAAAATAAAATATTAGTGGAAAAAGTATGAGATTTTAAATAATATTAGGAAATAACAGTGTAAAATGATTTGTGAACATGGCAAAATATCCTGAAGTCATATGACACAGTTTGCTGAGGTCTGGGAAACAGTGATGAATTCTGTAAGTTTCCATCAGCATGTCCATAGTTTCCATCATCGTGCTTTTTTGCAAAGCTCAGAAAATCTTGGTTTGAGAAAAGTACGTCCACCCTGAGGTCTTGGGCTATATAATATTCACTCTCTGGGCCCCATTTCCTGTCCATGGACCGATGCCTTCAATTCTGGTTGAACACTGGCTCCTTCAGCAAAGAAATGTCCAAATCTTCAACTGTTTCTTACTATGAACTTCTCTCCATCAAGTTTAACTTGAGTTATATTTTGAAGTACATTCCTCTAACAGTCCACCTTCATCAGAGAAGGAAACATAACAGATACAGTGGTGCCCTTCTGTGTGAGCCTGGAAAAGCAGTCTCTTACAAATGCAGAGTCAGCCTTCACTTTTCACCTTTCTTTACCTACCCCATTAATCCAGTAGGAAATCAGGTTTGTCCCACAGGCACACAACCAAAGCTTTCCTTCCTACCCTTGCCCATGCCACCATCACCTCATGCCTTCAGTAGCCTCCTAACTTCCATACTCTCTGCCGTTCCGTTCTCCTCACAAGAGCCAAAGGCATCTCTGGCAAACATGACACAAATCATGTCCTCAAAGGCTTACAATCCTCCGATGGCTTCCCACCATTCATAGAAAATAATCCACATTTCTGACCACAACCCCCAAGGCCAGCCTCATCTCCCTGCTTGCCTTGCTGACTTTGTCCCCACTGCTGGGGGGACAAGTGTCCTGGGCCAGGACACTTGTCCCAGGTTGCCTGCTTTCTGTGTTCAGCAGGCCAACTTGTTCTCTTCTGGGGCCCTTTGCACATGCTTTCCCTCTGCTCAGAATGATCTCCCTCCCCTTCACGTGGCTGATTCCTTCTGATTCAGTTCTTAGCTCAAGTGTTCTTTCTTCGGATATACCTTCCCTGACCACCCCATCTAAAAGAGGCAAAATAAGTCAGTTTCTGTCACTTAGTCTGTTCACTTCCCAATAGCACTTATCACAGTCTGTGGTGTGTGTGTGTGTACATGTGTGTACACACATGCACTGTCTCCTCACCTACAGAACGTGAGCTGCACACGGGCAGAGACCTTGGGCCTCAGTGCAGGAGCAGTATCTAGCACAGAGTAGGCATCATTTGCTCAATATTTGCTAAGTCTTTTTCTTGTATGTCTTTTTGCATATTTTTACTTTCAAACTCCCCATGTCTTTATGTTTTATATGTGTGTCTTGTCTTAAATTTTTTTGTTTTTGTGTTTGGTCTGACAATCTGAATTGTAACTGGGAATTTGGCACATTTGCACGTATTGAGATTACTAGCATATTTAGATTTATGTTTATCATATTATTTTATACATGAGTCACTTCTTGTCCTCTTAGAATGAATTCCTGTTTCATTTTGGGTTTTTGTGTTTTCTTGTTTTTTTTTTATTTTTGGCTGCGTGGGGTCTTTGTTGCTGCACCCAGGTTTTCTCTGGTTACAGCAAGCGGGGGCTACTCTTCATTGCAGTGTGCAGGCTTCTCATTGCGGTGGCTTCTCTTGTGGAGCACGGGCTCTAGGCACAGGGACTTCAGTAGTTGTGGCACGCGGGCTCAGTAGTTGTGGCTCACGGGCTCTAGAGCACAGATTCAGTAGTTGTGGTGCATGAGCTTAGTTGCTCCGTGGCATGTGAGATCTTCCCAGACCAGGGCTCGAACCCAGGTCCCCTGCATTGGCAGGCAGAAGGCCTTGGAAGAAATAGCTGTGTGCCTTAATGTGCCTTAATGTGCCTTAACTACTGCGCCACCAGGGAAGCCCTTCATTTTGTTTTTAAACCCACTTTTTTCTTATATTAATTTGAAAATTATACACTTCACTCTTATCATGCACACTTAATAAAATCTAAAATTAGTTCATACTTAATCCTTTTCCCAAACAATATAAGGAACTTAGAATACTTTTGCTCTCCTTACCCCCTCCCAATTTCTATACTGTGTTCCATTTTTTTCTTTCTTATTTTTTGCTTCACATATTATATACTAATTTTAATGTTTTCTGTATCTATTATTTTTTCAAACTCACCCGTATATTTACCAATTTCTTTTGTTACCATTCTTTCTTATACTTCAGATCTTCCTTCTGGGATCATTTTCCTACTTTCTTAAGTATGCTCTTCAGACATTCCTTTAATGATGGTCTATTGATTATACTCTGTTGTTCTGACATCTTGTTCTGACAGCTAGTTTTGTTGAGTATACAGTGTTATGCTGGCAGCACATTGAAGGTGTTTTTTCTACTGTCTTCTGGCTTCTACTGTGAAAAGTCAGCCATTGGCTTAATTGGCCTCTCTGTATCAGTGATCAGTCTTTTCTCTGGACACTTTTAAATTCTCTTTGTCTTTGATGTTTACTTTCACTACCATCTAGGTCTTGCTGTAGGTTTCTTTATATTATCTTTCTTTGTATATAATGTGTCTCCTACGGCTGTATATTAATGTTTTCCATCACTTCTGGGAAATTATAAATTATAAATGTTAATGTAATATATAAATATATAAATGTTAATGTGCCTCTTCCCCAGTGGAACTCTTATTAGATGTATGTTAGACCTCACTCTTCAGCCATGTCTCCTAGACACTCTTTCATACTTTTCTGTCGCCTTGATTCTATATTTCATTCTGAGTAATTTCTCCAGGTCTATCTTCTAATTCCAATTTGGTATCTACATATCTTTCGTGTTTCTGCTGATTCTCATCCACAGTGACTTTTTCTTGGGATTTGGTAATTTCTCTTTAGGATGTCATACTTGGTTGAATTTAATGTGTGAGCATTTGGGGGAGCCTGATTTGCATGTGCTTTTCTCCACAGAAGATTTAGATTTGCTGCTTCTGGGGTACAAGCAGAGTACTACTAACCTGGAACAACTTTCATATAATTTCTTGGCTGACAGCTTAATTAATGGAGAGAAAAATAAACTTGATTTAATACATCCAAGAGGACAGTTGTCCTGTGGTTGAAAATTCTCAAAGAGACATGAAGATTGTCTTTTTGTGGGTTTTGTTTTGTTTTGTTTTGTTTTCATTATTATTATTTTTCCTTTCTAGAACCAGAGTAATGAGAGATTTTCTTGAACTTGCTTTGCTGAGGAAAGTGTATTTGATCGTTGAGGTTTCTTAGCCTACCCTTCTACTAAGGTTGTAGGTCCTTTTGAGGGTTGCTTTGCTTCAGGATTTCCCTTAATTTCCTATGAGCTAAGCAGTACATTTAAATGTATATTTGTTTTAATTTATCCAGGATCTATTTGTATTTTATTATCGGGAGTTTGAGAATTAATACATAGCGGGAAGCAGAAGTCTCTAGTCTAATAATTGCTGAATGAATGAATGGATGAAAAAATGAATGATTATCCTTCATAAATGGCTGAGTTCAAATAAACCACTGGGCTCAATGCAGATTAAAGCATATGTTCACCCAGACATGGTTTTATCTCACTGAGTCTGGATTACTTTTGACAAAATACTCTTTAGAAGTATATGGAAAGCCACATGACATAGGAACAAAGTTGGGAATGATGTCCATAATATGCTGAGAAAGTTTGAAATGGAAAATTCCCTTCATAAGAAACCACATAGTAAAAAGTTCTGGTTATATTTGTAGTTTCAGGCTATGATTTATTACACTGTCTAGAGATTATTATAATGATTCATTGTTATAGGAAGAAATAAAATAGGGTTTACAAAGGAGCTTTTATCAGATTATGATTTGCCTTGTCATGAAGTAGGGAAGAAGAGGCTTATCTGACTATTTGTTGTCACTGCCTATGTGGGCCATGGATCAGATACTGATTAGAGTTTTTTTCTGGACTCCTAGAACACCCTCCAGAGTGAATTCCTTGTCATGACCACACCCAAAGAGTAGTTTATGAGAAGGCTGTTTGATAGATCCTTTAGGTACTAAAACAAATCAAAACCAGTCCTGTTCATTCCAACAAAAGCTGTCCTTCCATACGTTCTCCTTTTTGCATCAAATGCTCTTTGGTTTTTCTCTTTCTGAAGTCCAGAAATTCTGATACTTTTATAGAATTTTTGTGCAACTTCTCATTTATGCAAGACATGTTACCATAGAATAGGTGCTGAGATTGGGTAAAGGAACAACATGAGAATTTGGATGATGTCAGCTTATAGTCCTATAACTGAAGAGCTTATCTTTGCTGTTAGAGTCTACTAGGATTAAGGAAACCCCATTAGTTCTCTGGAATGAAAATACTAGCTTGGTAAGCATTAGTAAAATAGATGATGTGCTTGTTGCCTGTTGTGGATGAAGAAATCAGTAGACTTTTGTTTTTCTTCTTTCTCTGTGCCGTTTCATCCTTTGTTTCTATGAATTAGAATTTCTGGGTATGGCATCCAGGGCTGACACTGCACACACAATACCCTTGGCTCCAAAGAGGTCGTGAATTTGGATCATTTCCCAGATTATACATCTGCCCCTGTAGCTTGCATTTCAGAGCATATGGCTGTGGCAGAGGGGGCATATTAGAAATTGTCCCTGCATTGCTTCTGAAGTGTAAGAAAGAGGAAGCACCTTTTCATCCGGTCATGAAGTTGTTACTTGAGTGTTAAAACGTTATGGGTAAAACTGTTTTCTTGTGAATTCCCTTCAGTAAGTTAAAATGCATTCAGTGTGTTGCTGTCACAGAATTCATACAAAGTACTATATGGTAGAAACACACAACACAAAAAACCCTGAATTTTGTTAAGGAATTCGTATGTCATTTGAAATGTGTACAGCAATGCCTACAAGAAGGAACAACTTGAAATGGTCCATTTATTGCTTTACATTGTATTCATTTCTCAAGTGCTAACAAATATTTTTTTTTAATATTTATGTCTACATGCAAGTATTCATTGGAGTAGTGTGTTTATTTCCAGGGATATCAGCCATTAGGGCTTCTTTTGAAATTGTGAAAATTTAAGATTCTGCAACCTAGGTATAGAATGCTACCAAAAGGCAATTTAGGGCTAATTTGAGGCCCAAGGTAACCGGTGAGTTGCTGTGAGGATAATGCTTTGTGGATCTGGGGAAAGAAATAACAAAAGTAAGAAGGTAAAGAGGTGAATGTTAGCGGAGATGTATCATTCTCTCTCCTCAGCTAATCAGTCACTTGTGTTCTGAATATATCCCCAGCTATTTCTTCCAAGGCCTTCTCCAATCAATGAATGGCTTTCTCTTCCATCTTCATATTCTTCCACATCTTTGGCTCCTTCCTTTCATCCAAGGAGGAATAATCTAGGTGAGAAAGAAACAGTGAGTGGAAATGGTGGGAGTATATGGAAGCAGGGAGTAACAGAAGGAAGGGAAGTCTAAGCCAAAGCAATGGAAAAGTAAAAAAAGTAAATAAAGTAAAAAAAGTAAGTACAAATGGGAACTATGTCTTAGAAGCTTGTTTTCCTTGCTAAGGTGTCTCACATGATCACTTAAATAGCAGACAGATTGACCATGTTAAAACAAAACCTGGACCATGTCATTTTTCTTCTTTGAAGCCTTCATTATGGATCAGCTAAATAACCAAACATAAAAAGAAAAGAGGACCTCCACCTGTACCTTACATTAGATAAGAAATTTATTCAGAATGATTCATCGATCTAAATGTAAAAGCTAAAACTTTAAAGCTTCTAGAAAAAAAATAGGAGAAATTTTAGTGATAGTTGATTAAGCAGTACATCTTTTAGGACCAGCTAGACTACTGAGTTATTTTAAGTAAGCAGTAATGAGAGGTTGAAGACGATTGTTAAAGAGAATAGGAGAATTGATAAACGTGTTGTAAACGATGTTACAGATATAGGGTATATAGGACTTGACAATTTCCTGTATTTGGGGACAAGAGATGGGGGGGGACTCAAAACTTACCTGAGACTTTTAGCCTGGAAGATCAGCAGGAAGGTGGTGCCTTTGACCAAATGAAAAGAACCATGAAGAAAAGCCAAATTATGAGGAAGAATCATTTGAAAGTACTAGTCTGGAACTCAAGAGAGAGGTCAAGGTTAGCAATACAGATTTAGAAGTCATCTGCATAGAGGAGATATTGAATCTTGGATTTGTCCACAAGATTGCACAGATTAAATTAAGTAATAATTCTTTAAAAGAGTTAGTAGCCATTAATTCATTTGGTTAACTAAAAGCTTAAGATGAAGGCAAAGGCAGTTACTAGGGTTAATGATCAGTCTCATTTTTGCTATTATCATGTTCAGTAGCTTGAAACGACTAGGATTTTTCTCTGAAAATTAGCAGCTGTATGGAAATGAAAAATTTTTAGCAGTTACAAATTCCGTATCAAGTTAAATCAATTTATATATTTATATTCTTAAGGGATCTTAAACATACAAATGAGATTTTTGTTCAAGTTTTTAAATATTAGGTGGATATGAGTGCATAGAAGTCATTATGCAATGAAATTTGCACTGATTTTGCCCATATAGTCTTGGGTTTTCTTTTAAAATGCAATTTTTTGCTTGTTTATCATATTACTTGTTTAATTACTTAAAATTAATTAAAAATACTGTTTTACACACATACATAAAGTGTGAAGGTTTGCAAAGAGTGACTATTATATCTATAGTTAATTAGTAATTCATATTACCCAAATATAAAATCATATATTTTAATTTGCATAGTCTCTATGCTTGTGTTTGCTGGTATTAATGCTGAAATTTTCACAAAAATTGCTCTAAACTTTACTGTCCTCAGAGCAAGCAGGGAAAAAATATCAACACTGAAACTGGATGGAGGTAGCACAAATGACTTACTCCAAGATAAATTATTATTTCATTTTTCTTAGGCTTAGACAAAGAAAAGACTTCCAAGGATAAAAATAAAATGCCTATTTACACGGTGGCCTTTGAGGACTATTAGAGTGGTATATAGAATAGATGCACTTTCAAGAGTGAAAATCTGATGTTCAGTGTCTAAATGTTAGAAACAATCGGGAATATTTACTTTTAAAATTATGTGAAGGGCTCTGCAGCTTTTTCTTCATTGAATTTTGATGTGCTGATATAATGATGACAGTGTTTTTCTACCTACAAGTGGGATAATTTCTTATATGTGTGGATTAGGATGGAATCTCAGGTGCTTTTTGATATGCTACTTTCAATATTGCTACTGACATATTGAAACTTTACAGAAAAGAGACTGAACGCAGTGTAGTTATGTAGATGTCACTTTTCATTGTTTTATTCTCAGAAATGAGAAAAACTCTCCTAGAAAACATTGATAACAAGGAATATTTTTTAAATTAATATTCAGTGCTCTTTTTAAAACTTGATATTCATTGATTACAGTAGTTTCAAGTCACATGCTAGTATAGAAAATTGAGATATGCAAATCTTTGGATTTTTCAGAAGTGAATTTTATCAGACACATATTTATTAAATTAAACAGGCTATCAACTAGAGCCTAGAAATTCTCTGTTCATACAGATTTTTATCATCTTGGAACTTGTCCGGGACATAAAATGTAAATCTTGAGAGAAGTGCTTTTGATTTTTATTAAAAGTAACTTGCACATCATATAAGGCATCAATCAGAAGACTCATTAGGAACATCATACCAAAACATTAAAATGTTTCTTCTACTAAGATCATACCACTGTATCTTTGAAATACTTAGCTTCTGATCTGAATATGCTTTGCCTTTTAGACTTCCATTTGAAGGAAGGAAAAGTAAATTTTGATTAAATATCTATTGATTTACTGTCTCCTAAACCCACCAGATAGAGTTTGTCTAAGACTAAAATGCAGTTACCTCTAGAATAAATTTTGGCATATGAAATGGAATTTGGAAACTGTTTAACTAGACACAGATAATTCAATCAATTTAAAACAAAAGTAAGGTGAACACAATCTTATGTCATTCAAGATGCAGTGGTATTTTAAGGAGGGAAAAATAAATTTTAAAGAAATTTAGTTTTGTAGCTCATAACTTCATGCAACATTGTAGATCAAAAATACAATTATTGGAGCCTTTGTTGGTGTCATAAGCAACTGTTGCTTAGTGATTTCCCTGGAGGCACATGTGCTAGCATCCAACGCTGAGAGAGAGTTAGGTCAGGGGAAGTACTTAGCATAGCACCTAGAACATACTAAGTATTCAGTAAATGTTAACAAGTACTATGATTTTTGTTGCTATTTTCTATACCAGTCTGTGTCTCTCTTCACCTTTCTCCCTTCACTCTAATTTCAAAAAGCATGATTTTGGCTTCACTAGATTTGAACTACTGATTCTATTTTTTTGACAATAAAAGGATTCTTTTCAGTATCTTCTCCTGTGTCAGCCATCATTGAGGAAAGAGGAAGAGGTGGGCGATGGTGGGGGTCTCCTTGTGGACTTATCTTGCACATGTAGTTTTCAGAGTCAGGTTGAAGGAATATAAGTGATTTTCAGTGAGACATGCCTCTTTTCAGACTTGTTATTGAATAACTCTTTCAGTCCAGGCTATTAGGAGCATTTTCAACAAAAAGAATCCCATCTTCAATCTTAATGATACTAAAGGAAAAGTAGGAAAAAGGGCATTTCTCTGACAAGATTTAGAATATTTGCAGTTATTTTCCCAGAGGCTTTTGCTAAAATCGAAGCTAATCTAGCTCATTTTGAAATTTTACTAATGCTTACCTTGGATTTTTAAAGATGAGAATTCACTCTAAGTTCCCTTTTTGTATTTTTCTTTGATAGTCCCAATAATATTTCTCTATTTCAGCCAACACTGATAACAGAACTTCTTTAACATTTTACACTCATACAAATTATGACATCAAGTAGTAATTCTTGCTGTGCCTGATACTGCATGAAATACTGTGAGAATCCAAAAGAAGTAAAAGGCATAGGGAGCAGGCAATTTTTCCAAGAAGGTAAAACTTATACATTTGAAACAATTAAGAATAAGTGAACTCTGAAATAGAAAGTGCCAGATTGTGTGACACAGACAATAGGGCAACAGGGCTTAGAGATGGGCAAGATCAGCATGGGCTGTATTCATCAAGGAAGGATTTGGCCTGAGCTTTGAATGATTGGTTGGATTTGGATCACGATAGAAAAGAGGAAAAGGCATTCCAGGCAGCAGGGAAAGCAAAAGCAAGCTCAGAAGCAGAAATGTCATGCAAATGTCATAGTATGCCCTAATTTTAATGATCCCGCAGTCCTAGGAAGTGACTTTGATCTCCTTATAATTTACATCAGCAGCAAAATATTCCAGTTTAGTAGCTGACTTCATTAGAGAGAAGGAAGATTGAAGAGTGAATACTGAATAAATCTATTTAACAAGTAATGATAGTAAATAAAAATAAGAAAAAGCTGAAGTTTTAGTTTCTAGCAATTCCAAGCATGTTCTTTAGTTCCTGGCTTGGTTTTAAGAGGACAGAATTCCTAGGGCATCATAAAGGACCTCAAACATTCAAGATAACTAATCTAATCTCTAAACTAGAGGAAGGACGTTTTTCTTAATACTGTAATGAAAAAGGCTGCTGCCATATTTTATATGGCACCAACTCTGTTGGTTATTAATCAAACTCTTAAGGCTAAACTGCAGGGCTGCTCTCATCCTTGGGTCTTTAGTGAGTGAGCCCTAGTAAACATAACCATCATTCTCCTTGCCTTCTCCAGTGAGAAAGAATGCTGACACCGAAATGTTTTAGAGTCAGCTGCAAGAACTCATTAATATTGTGGCAAAGTAGGAACTGCTGATCATCAGGGATTTGATCACAAAGTAAATTAGAGGTTGTGCATCACCATGTCTTGTGACAAACATGAATTAGTAAAAGTAAATAAGCATGAAGACAGACAGATTAAGGTCTGCTTATATAATTGGTTCTTGAAAACACTTTATTCCAATATATTAGGAGAGAAATGAGCATCAACTTGGAAATCAGATTGACTCTGTCATAACACTGAACAAAAGAATTGTTACAGGTTTGTAGTAAAAGATCCTGGCAGAGGCCAGTATTGATCCAGATTACTGGTCAGCACTCTTAAGATGCTGTACTTTTCTGGGTGTTAAGAATCCCCTGGGAAAATAAGAGAAAGAAAATTGAGTTTGAAGTGCACAGAAACATTTGATTTGAAATGAGGTCTAAAGAACCTAGTGCTCTAATGTCACTAGTGTTATGAGGAAGTAATTTGTGGATAAAAAGTAAAAAGGAAGGTCCATAAGTAGTACTAAAATTTTATTTCTGAAATATATGCCCAGCCCAAAATAAGCTAAAAAAATATAGTTTTGAGTAACATACTAGAAGTTTGGCAAAAGAGAAGACCTCTTAACTCTTCGGAAAAAATTTTGAAATGAGTGAAGGTTTAAATATGATCATGACTGGAATAGAAGTGGAAAAAGAACAAGAAATCACATCATTTTAACAATGTCATTAATGAGGTGATAGCAAGAGACTCTCGTAGAAGTTATTTCATTTATAGACTGAAATTGCTCAAAAGGAAGAAAATGTAATATTCTCGTAAAAAAAGACATGCTCAAGTGTGAATATCCAAGCAAGTGGTTTATCCTGTTAATAAAATAAGTATAAATCATCCAGTTTCAGAAAACCTATGAGGTTGGAAGAGTGGGTATTCCATTTTATAGGTGAGGAAACTGAGATGTTGATACAAATAATAAGTGTTCTATCAATTTGAACCTAAGTCACTTTAAATTTTTAAAAATAAATAAATCACTCAAAACTGTTACAATTTTTCCGTTTGACTTCAAATGAACAGGGTAGATAAATTTCTACCTAGATAACAACTTATTTTCTTATAATTTCCTAATTCCTCAAAGACAAGTTCTCAATGATTAAAAGTCTCTTGAGTGTCTTTCAAATAGCATTTAGATTTTTGTGTTAAAACATTTTAGTACTTAATCCTAAGGAACTAATGATACACTCTTATAGCTAAATAAACTATTTTCAAGTTGTTTTCCAATTTCAGTTTTTTTGTCATTAGTAGTATATTTCAGACATAATAAAGGAAGCCAGGAGCCTTTTTCACATCATGCTTCATGGGTAGGAGAGAGAAAGCAATATGGGCACCTTGTTAGAATTTCCAAGAACTTTTATGTTCAGGAATTTATATTCAGGAATTTCATTGATTTTTTTTAAGTTCCCCCAGGGGCAATTGAGCTCCTGGGCTGCTGATTCTCAATAACCAAACTCATACCTGACAAACAAAAATGCATTACTTTGTGACAAGGTATAATTAGTAATTTCCCTCTGAACTGGAATAGTCATTTTAGCTGTCAGAGATTTTTTTTTTCCTAGTAAAAAAAATTCCCTTGCAAAAAGCAAATTAAGATCTGAAGGATACTTACTGAGTTGAGCAAGCAAGGGGAATTGGATTATGTGAAAGGAAGCTATATGTGTTTCCACTTTTGGAATGTTCCATAGACTAAATATTCTCTAGGATTCCTCCTGATACTTTCACCAATCTCCTCATTCACAAATAGCAGTATTATGTGTAATTTTCTCCCTGAAATAAAGCAAATAATGGGAGGTTTTAAGTGACATCTTCAGATCCTTCAGATAATAATATACTAAGTACAGGACTAAATTAATTCATAATACTATAGTGTGTCAGTTAAGAATGCTCTAGGCTACAAATAACAGAAAGCTCTACTATTGTTAACCTAAAGATGTAGGATATATGTCTCTGACATAATAAGTAGTCTAGGGAAAGTCATCTGCTGGCAGGGAAGAGGAGGAAGGAGAGTTCACTGGGTAGTAGGTTGGTTGTGTCTCTGGCTATCTTGGCTTCTCCCCTTTGACACTTTCATGGCAACTCTGGGCATAAGGCCCATGGTGAAAACAGGAAAAGGTAAAAGGAGTGAAAGGATAGTGCCAGCCTTGTCTGTCCTACTGGTAAAACCTAAGGCCTCCCCACCAAGAAGTCTCCAACCCACTTCCACACATAGCTTTTTACCCAGAGTTGGCTCACTTTCAAAGCTGGAAGCAAAAACCGGGATATGAATATTTGATTTTCTAGCCTCTATTCCAGAAGCAGGGAAGAAAGAAGGTGGTTGGGAAAGGGGTTGGAATAACCAACCAACAGTGATTGTCATGCCACAAATAAATAATAAGTGCTGCCACCAAAATAAACTTTAATCATAAATTACATTATTCCATTATAGCTTACCTGGATCTAGAAAATAATCACTTAAGATGAATTACCATATATCCAAAGACAAGCAGAGAAAATCATACTCCCAAAGATTTCGGAAGCTGGACTTTGTGCCAGGTGCACTTTCTGCAAAGTGACTCAGATTCATGCCTCAACAAAATATCAGATTGCTTCCAGACAAGGGCCTTCAGAGTCACTTGAGAATATATGAAACTCCAGTGTCAAGCATTTGCTGCAGAGGATGAGAGCAGGAAACTCTCATAGTCCTCATGTTTGAAGAATTTCCTTCATGAAAAAAATAGCATTGATAAGCAATAGTGATTGACTGATTGGTGATTCAATCTCTGACATATAAGTAAATATTCCAGTAACATAAGTAAATATGCCAATAATATGTGTATATAATTTTAGCCCAAAGCAGAAATAATTTCTCTTTTAGAATATTTGTGAGCTTACTAAAATGTACAGTTGATAGTCATCATCATTTTGATATTTAGAAATAACTCACAAATCCTCATTATAGTTGCCTATTATTTTCTTAAGGGGACTCAAATGTAGACCAGAATCCCCAGGTTGGAAACCACTCAACTTTCCACTGATGCTTCCACATTGATTTTGAAAGAAATCATTGTATGGTGTTAAGTAGACTTATTGATTTTTTTTTTGATATATACAAATACCAGGTCATTATGTTTTACACCTGAAACTAATAAGATGTTATATATCAACTATATCGCAATAAAAAATTGTATCAGACATACAAATTATTTTATTTTAAATTGGTTATATTTTAACAGCATATTAGCTTCCTCTGATAAGATTAGTAAAAAATGTTCTTATTTTGTCTGATTCTCTGAGTGAAAGGGAAACAGTTTGATTCTGGTAAAATTTTGCTTAATTTGAATTCTCAGAATTTAATACTGCAGTATATATTCTACCACCTTGTCACACATTTTCTTAGACAGTCCTATTTTAGATAATCTGTCCCCTCATTCCCCTGATTATTTTCCTCATAGTCATATTTGCATTTGATAGAACATACATACCTTAAACAGCACCAGTAGCAGGAAATGTGTAGACTTTAGTATATTGTATATAAGGACTATTCAATTTTTAAAATTAGTTGTTTCAACTAGAATGTGTTTGGCTGCAAGTAACAGATAATCAGTGACAATGGTTTCACCAAAAAAGAGTTTATTTTTCTCAGGCATCATGAAGGGTAAAAGCAGTCTGGCCAGGATTGGTATAGTTGCTCAAACAAGCCACCAAAGCACCAGCCTCCTTCTGACCTCCTGCTGCTCCATCCATACCATGTGGCTTTCAACCTCATGTTTGCAAAAAGGCTGCTGCCCCTCCCTGTTCCAGGCAGGAAGGAAGATAGATGAAGGGCAAAAGACATAAGACATAATGGCTGATTCTTCCCCTTTTATCCAGAAAACAATAGCTTTCCAGAAATTTGACCTTAGAAGTTTGGGTTATATCTTCTTATTCAAAACCATTACATAGAAACCCAGAAGTGCAAGAATACATGGGGAGATGAGTACTTTGAACTAGTCACGTTGCTTCTTCAAGCAAAGTCAGGATTTCATTAGAAAGAAGAAGGTAAAAAAGGATTTTGGATAGACCACAATTAATTGTACTTAAGACAGATGAGTTAACCAAATAAAAATTGTCCCTTTTATTATATATTAGTTTTTCCCCCTAAATTTAACTTAAAATGCCTAACATAATTGAAAATAAAGAAGTTTTGCAACGTAGACACTAAAAGTTATAAATAAACTAGTTCAGTGTTCTCTGAACAGCAACTAACACATACATTGCAGGAATTTAATGAATAGTAAATTAAATTGTGTTGATTGCTTCAGTGATTCTCCTTAACCTAAATTTTCACTTTAACAGTTACAACTAAGTATTCATACATACAATCAACTCTCAATTACCAAAGGGTGCATACTGTGAATTCCTATTATTGTTGGAAGTTCCAGCTATCCATTTCTTCTTTGCATCATCACCTAGTGGAAAGCTTTCACTCCTTTGTTAATCTTAGGGTGAACTCTGCTCCTTCTCACTATAGCAAAACACAACTGGAGTGGAAGCAGATGTGAGTTCCCTCTCTACACTTGGGTCAGCTTCCATAGAGGATCTTTCCTTCCCATGACCTTCTCCTCCTTCAGCAAAGATGTAAATCCTGAAGCATTTATCTAAAGAGCAGCTACTTAGAGGCCAGTCTTATCCATCTTGACTATGAATCAAGGTGAGAAATATTAAGAGTATCAGATGCATTTGCCTAAGAGTGTACCAGTTCCTCCTAAATTGAGCATTCACGTTCTCGTTTGAAATGTTGTGAGTTTACGGTGTGGAAAACACTTACTTTGTTCATTCAGTCAATCGTGTATTCACTTGACAAATACCTGTTGAATTCCTACCATGTGCTGTGTATCATGCTGAGCTCACAATGCATAAAGTCACACTGTATTCTGCAGCCATATTGAATAGTATTTCTAAATGTAGCTTGAAAAAAATTTACTTTTTTGAGTTACCTATGTTGTTTCATTTTTATTACTACATAGTCTACCAGGCTGTACAGCTCCACGATGGGCATGGGAGGGGGCTATCTATGTAAACTACCTGTGAGTCATGTGAGTGGTGTCCCAGGGGCTACAGAGCACACAACCCATTTGAGTGTATGCAGTTGCTCTGGTTACTTTACTGCACATTTGAGGATTGGTTCCTGGTTTACATTACCCATATTATTATCTTAGGTAATTTAGACTTGGACAAGTACCGGATTTTTAAAAATCGGGCAATTTTCCCTCATATATGTATCTAGATCTTAGATAAATTACTAGTATTGCATTTATTTTCTATAAATATTAATCTTAAGACAATTTAATATCTATGTTCTTTATTTTCTTTCCTCTTTTGTGAATAGACAGCATGTCCACATGCTTTTGCTACAGCACTTTGGGGTTTAGGATACCTCATAAACTTCCAACTTTGTAAATTTGCAGGAGTATAGGCCAACTGATTTCATTCCCTTGATGAATGGAGGAAAATACTTCATTCTTCCAGCCCTCTTAGAAACTTATATTGCAATTACTTATAATATTACTGCAAAAAAAACACCCCTAGCCATCTTGTTCACTCCAGTGAGAAATGTTTATTATTAAACATTTATTATTAAACAAATATATGTTATATAACATTTGTTTTTATTAACACTTCCTTTTTCTATACTCCTTATTTTACATAGTTCACTTTTACGTTGACGACTTTTTAAAAAAATATTTCTGCTTAATTTTTATCTGAAATTATTCAGGAAGCTATGTAACTGTATCTTTGACATTTTCAATATGTCTTTTATTAAATACAGTATTTGTCTTCAATTAGTGACAAATGTAAAGTTTAATTTTGGCAACTTTTAAGTCCTCTTCAGAAATCATTATATTATTTTATAGATGATCCATAGCATTTTCTTTTCTTGGTTTTTCAACAAGTTGTCTATAATATGTATACCTTAATACTACCTTTGTAATTTGAACTATTAAAAAATCAGTGGTAAAAAGAGGAAGTACCATTTTACTAAATATTCTTTTAATATTTTAAAAGCAATTCCCATTGTTACCATTGCCTTAATTTTTATTATCCTTTATTGTAGAGTTGCATGTTGTTTCAAGGGGCTTTTAGTTTTATTCGCCCTTTGCTTCTAGATTTCTAACTGCTTGTGAATCTTTTGAATATACATTTAGACATGAGAGGAAAAAAATGTGAGTAATGCTTGCTAACTGTGGGATGATTTCAGACTGAGAAGGAAGTGAATGAAGAGGTAATATATAATCACAAATCAACCCCAGGTCCAGTGTTAGCTTCTTTCAGTACCCTATTGGAAAGGGAAGATCTCTTTTGAGTTTCCCAGATTAGCAAAAACTTCCTTGTATTTACCATGTACTGAAAACACAATTAGCAGTGTGTATGGGGAGAAGAAAGATAATGAAAAGAGAAATTACTCTCTGAAAAGCACATTCTAATCAGGCCATGAAATACAAGTTCATCTGTCTTCTCTCCAAATATTTACTTAAGAGATCCAGCAATAAGCCAGGAGCTGCCTGCCTCTTTGGATTACCCAAAAGAGGTGATTGTGGTTTCATAATAGTATAAAAAAAATCTAGAGAAGTAAGAAGAGTTACAGTCTTGCAGCCTGTGGAACAAAAAATACATTCACAGAAAGACAGACAAGATGAAAGGCAGAGGGCTATGTACCAGATGAAGGAAAAAGATAAACCCCAGAAAAACAACTAAATGAAATGGAGATAGGCCATCTTCCAGAAAAAGAATTCAGAATAATGATAGTGAAGATGATCCAGGACCTCAGAAAAAGAATGGAGGAAAAGATCAAGAAGATGCAAGAAATGTTTAACAAAGACCTAGAAGAATTAAAGAACAAACAAACAGAGATGAGCAGTACAATAACTGAAATGAAAAATGCACTAGAAGGAATCAATAGCAGAACAACTGAGGCAGAAGAACGGATAAGTGACCTGGAAGACAGAATGGTGGAATTCACTACTGTGGAACAGAATAAAGAAAAAAGAATGAAAAGAAATGAAGACAGCCTAAGGGACCTCTGGGACAACATTAAAAGCAACTACATTCACATTATAGGGGTCCCAGAAGGAGAAGAGAGAGAGAAAACCCAAGAAAATATTTGAAGAGATCATAGTCAAAAACTTCCCTAACATGGGAAAGGAAATAGCCACCCAAGTCCAGGAAGTGCAGAGAGTCCCATACAGTATAAACCCAAGGAGAAACATGCTGAAACACATAGTAATCAAATTGGCAAAAATTAAAGACAAAAATTATTGAAAGCAGCAAGGGAAAAATGACAAATAACATACAAGGGAACTCCCATAAGGTTAACAGCTGATTTCTCAGCAGAAACTCTACAAGCCAGGAGGGAGTGGCATGATGTACTTAAAGTGATGAAAGGGAAGGACCTACAACCAAGATTACTCTACCCAGCAAGGATCTCATTCACATTTGATGGAGAAATCAAAAGCTTTACAGACAAGCAAAAGCTAAGAGAATTCAGCACCACTGAACCAGCTCTACAACAAATGCTAAAGGAACTTCTCTAAGTGGGAAACACAAGAGGAAAAAAGGACCTACAAAAACAAACCCCCCAAAATTAAGAAAATGGTAACAGGAACATACATATTGATAATTACCTTAAACATGAATGGATTAAATTCTCCAACCAAAAGACACAGGCTTACTGAATGGATACAAAAACAAGGCTCATCTATATGCTGTCTACAAGAGACCCACTTCAGACCTAGGGACACATACATTCTGAAAGTGAGGGGATGGAAAAAGATATTCCATGCAAATGGAAATCAAAAGAAAACTGGAGTAGCAATATTCATATCAGATAAAATAGATTTTAAAATAAAGAATGTTACAAGAGACAAGGAAGGACACTACGTAATGATCAAGGGATCAATCCAAGAAGAAGATATAACCATTATAAATATATATGCACCCAACATAGGAGCACCTCAATACATAAGGCAAATGCTAAGAGTTCTAAAAGACAAAATCAACAGTAACACAGTAATAGTGGGAGACTTTAACACCTCACTCACACCAATGGACAGATCATCTAAACAGAAAATTAATAAGGAAACACAAGCTTTAAATGACACAGTAGACCAGGTAGATTTAATTGTTATTTATAGGACACTCCATCCAAAAACAGCAGATTACACTTTCTTCTCAAGTGTGCACAGAACATTCTCCAGGATAGATCACATCTTGGGTCACAAATCAAGCCTCGGTAAATTTAAGAAAATTGAAATCATACCAAGCATCTTTTCTGACCACAGTGCTATGAGATTAGAAATCAATTACAGGGAAAAAAAACATAAAAAACACAAACACATGGAGGCTAAACAATACATTACTAAATAACCAAGAGATCACTAAAGAAATCAAAGAGGAAATCAGAAAATACCTAGAGACAAATGACAATGAAAACATGACGATCCAAAACCTATGGGATGCAGCAAAAGCAGTTCTAAGAGGGAAATGTATAGCTATACAAGCCTACCTCAAGAAACAAGAAAAATCTCAAATACACAATCTAACGTTACACCTAAAGGAACTAGAGAAAGAAGAACAAACAAAACCCAAAGTTAGCAGATAGAAGGAAATCATAAAGATCAGAGCAGAAATAAATGAAATAGAAACAAAGAAAACAGTAGCAAAGATCAATAAAACTCAAAGCTGGTTCTTTGAGAAGATAAACAAAACTGATAAACCATTAGCCAGACTCATCAAGAAAAAGAGGGAGAGGACTCAAATGAATAAAATTAGAAATGCAAAAGGAGAAGTTACAACCGACACTGCAGAAATACAAAACATCCTAAGAGACTACTACAAGCAATTCTATGCCAATAAAAGGGACAACCTGCAAGAAATGGACAAATTCTTAGAAAGGTATAACCTTCCAAGACTGAACCAGGAAGGGAGAAAATATGAACAGACCAATCACAAGCACTGAAATTGAAACTGTGATTAAAAATCTTCCAAGAAACAAAAGTCCAGGACCAGATGACTTCACAGGTGAATTCTTTCAAACATTTAGAGAAGAGCTAACACCCATCCTTCTCAAACTCTTCCAAAAAATTGCAGAGGAAGGAAAACTCCCAAACTCATTCTATGAGGCCACCGTCACCCTGATACCAATATCAGACAAAGATACTACAAAAAAGAAAATTACAAACCAATATCACTGATGAATAGAGATGCAGAGATCCTCCACAAAATAATAGCAAACAGAATCCAACAACACATTAAAAGGATCATACACCATGATCAAGTGGGATTTATCCCAGAGATGCAAGGATTCTTCAATATATGCAAATCAATCAATGTGATACACCATATTAACAAATTGAAGGATAAAAACCATATGATCATCTCAATAGATACAGGAAAAGCTTTTGACAAAATTCAACAGTCATTTATGATAAAAAAAAAAACTCCCCAGAAAGTGGGCATAGAGGGAACCTACTTCAACATAACAAAGACCATATATGACAAACCCACAGCAAACATCATTCTCAGCTGTGAAAATCTGAAAGAATTTCCTCTAACATCAGGAACAAGACAAGGATGTCCACTCTCACCACTGTTATTCAACATAGTTTTGGAAGTCCTAACCAGAGCAATTAGAGAAGAAAAAGAAATGAATAGAAATTGGAGAAGAAGAAGTAAAACTGTCACTGTTTGCAGATGACATGATACTATACATAGACAATCCTAAAGATGCCACCAGAAAACTACTAGAGCTAATCAATGAATTTGGTAAAATTGCAGGATACAAAATTAATGCTCAGAAATCTCTTGCATTCCTATACAGTAATGATGAAAACTCTGAAAGAGAAATTAAGGAAACACTCCCATTTATCATTGCAACACAACGAATAAAATACCTAGGAATAAACCTACCTAGGGAGGCAAAAGACCTGTATGTGGAAAACTATAAGACACTGATGAAATGATACCAGCAGATGGAGAGATATACCATATTCTTGGATTGGAAGAATCAATATTGTGAAAATGACTATACTACCCAAAGCAACCTACAGATTCAATGCAATCCCTATAAAATTACCAATGGCATTTTTTACAGAACTGGAGGAAAAAAATCTTAAAATTTGTATGGAGACACAAAAGACCCTGAATAACCAAAGCAGTCTTGAGGGAAAAAAACGGAGCTGGAAGCATCAGACTACCTGACTTCAGACTATGCCACAAAGCTACAGTAATCAAGACAATATGGTACTGGCACAAAAACAGAAATAGAGATCAATGGAACAGGATAGAAAGCCCAGAGATAAACCCACACACCTATGGTCAACTAATCTATGACAAAGGAGGCAAGGATATACAATGGAGAAAAGACAGTCTCTTCAATAAGTGATGCTAGGAAAACTGGACAGCTACATGTAAAAGAATGAAATTAGAAGACTCCCTAACACCATATGCAAAAATAAACTCAAAATGGATTAGAGACCTAAATGTAAGACTGGGCACTATAAAACTCTTAGAAGAAAACATAGGAAAAATAGTCTTTGACATAAGTCACAGAGAGATGTTTTTTGATCCACCTCCTAGAGTAATGGAAATAAAAACAAAAATAAAAAATGAGACCTAATGAAACTTAAAAGCTTCTGCAAAAAAAAAAAAAAATCTAGGGTTGGCTTTGTTGTTTTTAATCCTGAATTCTCTCTTTTGTCAACAGAAAATAGAGAGATGACAAAAATTCAGTTTGACGTCCTTAGGAGAGAGAAGAAGTTTAGCAGGGATTTTTTTCATATCAGTGCAATTGTTCCAATACGAATGCAGAAGCTCTTAATGCTTGTGAGTGTGGTATTTACACTAATGGAAGTGGAAGGTATCATCTGACGTATGTTGTTGGTGTTGTCATTATTTAGTCTGAGAGCTCTATTCAGAGAGAGTCTTGATACAAGTAACTGAAGCTGTTGCCCTCACTGAGGTGTTCTCTCCCTGAAAATTTGTAATGTACGCAGTAAGCTGTTTGTAGTTAACATTAATTACTGATACAGGGAAGTCATATTTGAAAGGAAAAGAGGGCCAGAGGCAATTTGGATGGGAGAGCATTTGGCAGCCTCCTTTTATGGAGAGCCAGCAGGAGAGTTTTAAGGCCTCCAGCTCCGTACTATTTATACAGTATTTGTGGTATTTTCCTTTTTCTTTTCCTATTCATCCTTAGTAGAAGAAAGGACAAAAAGACCTGGTGAAAAGCTTCACCAGGAAAAGGGTTTTTTTGCCAGAATTTAAAAGAAGACAGAGTCGGAGCCCAGTGTTACCTGTGGAGGAACTGAGGGAAGAAGAGCAAAGGCAAAAGGCCTTAGACAGTGGGAGAGGTAGGCAGCACCCACCAGCGCACAGATGACCCTCCTGGAAATGTGGGGAACCTTCTCCTGGGAAAGTAAGCGGTGTTCCAAACTATGGCTTGCGGCAGTTATGAGCCAACGTACACACAGCAACTTCTGCCTCTGAGCTCTGTATGAAACCTCGGAGAAGAGGGGCCCAAAGAACTTCAGTAGAAAATGTGCCGCCCTGGTTGGGGGACCCACCTGTAGCCGTCGCTCCTGGCTTTTGAGTCTCAGCTCCACAGCTGGTTCAGCGTGTGACCCTGCGGCGCTCTGAGCCGCAGCTTCTTTAGCTTTGAAAAGTGGATACTAATAATATCAACCTCATAGTATCAACCTTCATCCTTCCATGAAGATGGATTTAGACGATTCATGTAGAACAGCTAGCACAGGTTCTGGTACTCAGGACAACCTCCCTGTATGTTAATTGAATGATCCACGTATTTGCAACAACAAGGATGCAATTAAAACAAGAATCCATGCTGTCAGCAATCAAGGAGGGGCAGTCTTTGAGACTACTATTAGGCAAGTTAGGTTAGTCAAACAACAAATAATTATTGAATATCCACTCTGCAGGGCACTGATACGAAGGTGACCCTGACTTCACCCCTACCTTCAGAGAGCGTAGAGTTTAGTAAGGGGGACAGATACATGTGCAGACAATGTACAGAATGGTGCATAATGTATCAGAGCGGTGGTATCACGTTGTTTAGGACCCTGAACTTGAAAATGGAGTACTTGAGTTCAGATCTCAACTCTGTCGCTCACTAGCTGTGTGACCTTAGGTAAGGTACTTAACCTCTCTGTGCCCAAGTTTCCCTTTATATAAGTGACAGTAGTAATAGCCCTTGTATCCAAGAGTTGTGGTGAGGATTGATCTTGTGAATAATGTACAGGACTTAAAGTAATGCTTGGCACTCAGTACGTACTAGTTTTTATGACATTGTCACAGAAATGAGGAACCTGACTGCTTACCCGTCCCTTCTTTCTTTTTCTGGCATAGAGGTGGTTAGGAAAGGTTTCCTGGTGGAAGTGGTGTCTTGAGGAAGAGCCTCCCAGAGAGGGGAGAAACGGATCCTAGAAAGAGACATGGCGTGAACAAAGACCCAAAGGAGGGAGCTAGTGTCTTTGAAGTATAGCAATTAGTTCAAAATGGCTAGGATTTGGAAAATGTGGGGAAGAGCAAAGGAAGGAGAAGAGAAGTGAGGTAAGAGGCCAGATCGTGAAGGGCTTTGTAAACTATCCTAAGGAGTTTGGACTTTCTCCCAAAAGCAATGGGGAGCCTAGAGGAGTAATTGAATCGAATGATCAAAAATCCTGGAAGCAGAGGCCCAGAGGGTGAATGTGAGTACACAAAAGATAGCATTGAGCTGAGGGTTACATCTTGGAGAAGGCCCACATTTGGTGAAAGTGGAAAGAAAGGGCACCAGTAAAGGAGAATGAGAAGGAATGGACACCTTATGAGAATAACCAGGTAGCACTGGGCCTGGACACATGGGGAGGATAGGATTTTAAGTAGAAAATGTTAAGCCAAAGAGCGAGTGTGGCGGAGAGATCAAACAAAATAAGGCCTGAGAGAAGTTTATTGGTTCTGGCAATTAGGAGGTAATTGGTGACCTTCGAGCATCGAGGAAGCACTGGAGCTGGACGCCATATGGCAGAGGATGCAGAGACCGGGAGAAAGTAGACTCCCTGGATAAGGCCTCCAGGTGCGCCCAGCCTGGCATTAAAAGAAGGGAAAAGAGAGAGGTTACAGACCTGCAGGGGCCTCTGAATAGAAGAGACTCAAGAGCTGATTTCTATGAAGAGAAAGAATTTCTAGAGGGATGGAGAGAATCAGGATGACTGATAGATTCAGAAGGGAGAAGGAAGGGGGTCTCTCTTAATTGGACGTGAGGCTCAGAAGACAGGACGGATACAGGAACAGAGACCATTTCTGAGGCTAAGAAAGGAGAGACTCAGAGGATTTTTTTTTTTTAAGTTTTGAGAATGAAGGGAAATATATAGGAATAGGGGACTTGCTGTAATGGCAGGTTTTGAGTCAGCTGCTGTGGGAGAGGCTTTAGCAACTTAATGAGAAATGAGTAAAACAATTCCTGGGCACCCATGAGGTTAAGTGCTACTCTTTCACAATAAGTTAATGAATTTAATTTTTCTGTAAGCTCCCTCCAATTGTGAGAATGAAAAAAAAAAGTGTCCACTTAATTCCTTAAGAAACTTGAATTTAATTCTAATTCAGAACTCCCAGAAGCTACTGAACTTTATAAAATGGTATTCATTTTCCAATTCCCTTAATTCTACTAACCTTTCCCCAAAATTCAACATTGCCTTTCAAAGAACTGCCAAAAATGTGTGGTAGTGTTGGCAGTGCATCCTCTCCTTCCACTTTTGTATTGGCTACGTTTCAGAATTCATTTTTTTTTTATACAGCAGGTTCTTATTAGTTTATACATGTCAATCCCAGTCTCCCAATTCATCCCACCCCCACCCCCCCACCGCTTTCCCCCCTTGGTGTCCATACGTTTGTTCTCTACATCTGTGTCTCTTTACTTGTTAAAATGTTTCATTCAGATTTCCCAAAACACTGGGCCCTATAGCTTCTCTAACTTTCACGAGTTGTAATTCTACCTTACTCATGTTTCTGCCATTCTCACCGCCTCCAGTGTTGGAGGACTCATCCCATTCATGTGTTTCCTCTATTACCAGCTTTCCTCATTATATTCTTCCATGTTTTCAGTTTTTTGCTTTGTTAATTATGAACATTTGCCATAAGTTCACATTGGCATTATTTAAATGTCCGATTCTCCAAAGGGCAAGCTAAATGAATGTCTTACCACATGGAACAGAATTTCTCCTTAAATCACTACTTTTATTTGACCTTAGAATCACCGCAGTCTAGTTTTAGAGCCTTTCCCCAAAACTCTGAAAAGCTTCTTCTGAGTCACTCCATGGCATGCAGGACCCCTGAGAGGACAGAGGCTGCTTTCAATGGCTCAGCCCGTCCCATTTCAGTAAAAGGACATCACTTCCCTAAAATGAACCCCTGCTTAGAGAACATTTCTCATTTTCTGATAGAGTCAAACCAGACCAAAGAGAAGCACATTCTGGGAAGTAAGTTTTCCAATGTTTCTGACCATAAAGCTGGGTTTCTGCAATCTAAGATTATTCCCAGCAGGAAGCCTAAATACAGCCTGAAGCTACAGAAAAGAAGTACCCCTATTTTACCTGTTATGTCTCTAAACTGTGATCACTTATTTTCATTCCAGAGCCATACTTTGTGCTGAACCATGAAAGCAAAAATACATTTAAAATATTAAACTGTAAGCCGTTAGAGAAGGGTAAAAGAGTCCCTTTGTGTCGGGATTTCTTCTGTCTGAAGGGATGAATAGCAGTAGACTTTCTCTGACATAAATAGCTTTCATATAATACCTTCCAGTGGGGGGAAAAAATGGCTTTAGGACAAAATACAGTCACCACTCCTTTTCCCCATGCATGAACTTTGAACAGAAGAATAACATTAACAGATTATTAAGCTATTTGTCACCAAAGGAAAGTAGATGGTATTTTTCTGCCTTAGATAATTCGTAGCAAAAAAAAAAAAAAAAAAAAAAAAAAAAAATCAAAGGGATAGTCAGTCTTTCCTTGCCCTGCTTTCAAATTCACTCATTTTTCCCTTTCCAATGTACTCCACAATTGTCCTAGGCTTTCAAACTTGTGATTTTGCTCATTATTGCAAATGGTTTGATTTTCATTCTAAAATCTAGATTAGGTTTGAGTTCAGTGTGAGAGAAGGCAACCATTGAAAAACACTTTTTTTCTTTCCTTTTTTTTCCTAAGGGAAGGCTTTGGTTCTCAGAGGATATCAAATTCCAATGTCAGTTTTGTAAATAAGTATCAGGAAGCCTGTTGTCTTCCCAGGCCAGGCTGTTTGTCTTGTTTGTGTGTTTGTAGTAAACTCATCTGCTTCCCTGATAAAGTTAACACTTAGTTAATTACCCAGAGCCTTGACATGTCCTATAATTGCCATTTGGCTAACAAACCTTTGATACTTGTCTTGGGTAGAATTTGTTGAGGCCTAGAGAGGCAAGCTCTTGACGGATGGGGAACAAACCAAATAAATACAGTATTTTATGTTCTTTTAATTCAGGGCCAAGTGGATTTGGATGAAGTGTTTATTTAGTTTGCTGGCTGTTTCAAGATGCTGTGGTGTATTGATTCCTTTTATTACTAGCAGCCGTTTAACCTGACCTCTTCCAGATCCAGTATTTTAAAAGCCATAAATTTTAACTTTACTCATGAGCAAAGGCTGAAATGCTGTGAAAGCCTTTTTATTAGTTGAGCTCCACCATTCTCGATGCTCTCATGTCACCTGTGGCAACGATATTTAGGTCTTCTTACATGAGAGTGGCTGCTCGAGTGCTGGTGGGGTTGGGTGGGGAGCGCAGGCGGCCATAAAATGAGGTCACGAACATTTCAGGCGTATAGGATTCCATGACAGGAGAGCAGACAGGTAGAGGAGAGAAGGGACAGGCCTAAGGAGAAAAGGACTGGGGTTGATCATGTTAAATAAACATTGACCTCAGGGCTTCACTGGTGGCACAGTGGTTGGCAGTCTGCCTGCCAATGCAGGGGACACGGGTTCATGCCCCGGTCTGGGAAGATCCCACATGCTGCGCAGAGCGGCTGGGCCCGTGAGCCATGGCCGCTGAGCCTGCACGTCCGGAGCCTGTGCTCCGCAATGGGAGAGGCCACAGCAGTGAGAGGCCCGCATATCGCAAAAAAAAAAAAAAACACATTGACTTCAGCCTCTCCAATACTGAACACTGGAAACGAGGAACAGAACACCAGGTGCAACCAAAGAGCAGGTGTGAAACAGAGACCAACTTGGGACGCCCGTCTTAGCCAACTGCCCTGGTCTTCGTGTCCCAAGGTCCCAGGTACAACCTTAATCTCTGGATTCAAACAAAGAAATCATTTTTTTCCCCTAAGCTCTGAAAATATATGCTTCCCATCATAGACTGAGTTGAAAGAGATCTAGGGTCTAGATCTAGACCCTAGATCTAGACTCTAGAAAAGTCTAGAGACTCTTTCTAGAATGTCAGTTCTTAACTCTTTGAAGATACCTGTCCTCTAAGGACAGGGAACTATTTTATGTCAATCAGCAAATCGAAACCATTTCATCTTGAAATAGCCCAGTCATGAGCCTCCTGGCCAGGTGTATACACTTTAAAGGGCCTAATTTTCCATAAAAAGAAGAGAAAGACATATTATACATGAGTTTATTCCTGAAATGCATCAGTAGGTGAGAATGCCTTATATCTGGAGTTGAGGACAGGAAGAAACTTAATTCTACTTTGTGTGGCTTCCTGGTTTTAACTTAAGCACACCAGTAGCTTTGGTCGGCTTTGTAGAAAATTTCCCATCCGTTTTCTAATTATCAAAGATGTTTGTTTAAACAAATTTTCTTTTCTCAACCCCTAGACCTCTTTTTATTTAATCATGCAGCAAAACTCTAATATAGCATAAGTGAGGTTATCTAAGCAAAGAAGTATCATTTCACCATAGGAAAAACCCAAGCCATGAAGAGAAAAACTCATATTGAAACAATTTAAATAAAAACGCTTATGACAAAAGAGAAATGTGGAATGAGGAGATTTCCCCCCCCTCCATCTTTAGTTTATATTTCTCTGCAGAGGAATTTAATCCATAATGATATGTGTTTGTAATATATTTCTCTACAGAGGAATTTAATCCATAATGATACATGTTTGTAATATATTTCTCTGCAGAGGAATTTGATCCATAATGATACGTGTTTGGACATGTTTTATTTTACCTTACCAATCTCTGTCTTTTTTTTCTTAATGACGTAGTCTACCTAAGAATCCTTATGCAACCTATGGCCAGAGACTTCTGTCCTAGCATTTTAAGAAGCCAGATATTTTTATTTTTTTATTTTTATTTTTTTTAATAGTTTCTACATAATTCACCAACAGTGTTTTTCATGAAGACTCTGAAAGAGCAGGATGATTTTTTTTTTTTTTTTTTTTTTTTTTTTTTCGCTACGCGGGCCTCTCACTGTTGTGGCCTCTCCCATTGCGGAGCACAGGCTCCGGACGCGCAGGCTCAGCGGCCATGGCTCACGGGCCCAGGCGCTCCACGGCATGTGGGATCTTCCCGGACCGGGGCACGAACCCGTGTCTCCTGCATCGGCAGGCAGACTCTCAACCACTGCGCCACCAGGGAAGCCCAAGAAGCCAGATATTTTTAATAACTTGAGTAAAACTTAAAAGGTAACCCTTAACATTTGTCTCTTCTTTGGATATTTCAGTGACTTAAATATAAGAAAAATTAAATGTCTTGCTGTTAAAATTAAATTGCTTCCCCAAATCATGTTTCTTAAATTGCTAAGATAGGAGAAATGTTCTTAGTAATTTGAAAAAAAAGAAAAAAATCAGGGTTAAAACAACAACAGAATTTTACCATCTTTTAGTTTTAAAAATTGCTAAAATAGGAGAAATGTTCTTAGTAATTCGAAAAAAAAAGAAAAAATCAGGGTTAAAACAACAACAGAATTTTACCATCTTTTAGTGTTAAAAATTGCCAAAACTCAGTTGGCTGTTGGTCTCACAGTATCCAAATCATTGTCTGTCTTCATATAAAAACCAAAGCCTTCAGAGTGTGGGGATCTTTACATGACTATGGCCAAAGACTTCTGTCCTGGCATTTTAAGGAGCTAGGCATTCTTATTAATTCAGTTCCCTGAATTTGATTTAATTCAGTGCACTAAACAATAGCAAAACGTTTAGTGTTTTCTTTTTCTACAGCCTTATTTGAATCAAGGTGGACCTAAACACATTCTTTACCCAAACTATCATGTGACCAATGCCCCTTTTTGATAACCATGCATGACTTTTTTTTTAATTGTAGTAAAATACACATAACATAAATTTACTATCTTCAAGTGTGTAGTTCCATAGTGTTAAGTACATTCACATTGATGTGCATCCCACTTCTAACATGCCAGGTATTCTAATAAATTCCCCTCTTCCCTGCAGTAAGCACACCACCTCTGCAGCCAGAACTGTCAGGGTGTATTTGATGATCTTGGGCAGAATGTTTCCCTCTACACCCACAAGAGGGAAAGCAGTTGTTACCTTGGGGAAGTTGCTCAGATTTCTAGAAAAACTTTCTGTCGGGTTGGCTGTCATGGTGTGAATTAAAAGGTTATGTCAGAGGTTAAACTATGCAATTAAATCAAGAAAGCAGATTATTCTAGTAGCTGACATTAACTTTTGAAAAGAGACAGGATTAGCTGTACTTAGTCACATATAAAGTGCACAAAGCAAACACCGGGAGAAAAATTATTTCAGCAGGTACTTCCCTTGAAAGAAAATCATTCCATCTCACACCTCTAATTTTTCATCTTAATTCTGTTACTTCACGAGGCTCATTATCCTTTTCCAGATTTGCACACAGTGGCTGATGCGTTGTGACGGGTTGTTTTTGTTTTTCTGCCTTAAAAAAAACATTCCCTCCCTCCCTAAATAATTAGCTGTAAATTAACCTTTTCTCTTACTGGAATATTTAGTGAGATGGAGTAGAGAAAATAGGAACGTGTAAGCGAGACTCTTTGGACAGGAGATAAATTCTCCAAGGCCACGAGGGTATCATTTATTAAATGACTGCTACAGTCCACTAAATGGGCCCCTTTTGACCTGAAAGAGTTAATGCTGTATTGAAAGTGTCTGGGTTGTCCCCAGCTTTTCTCCCTTGGAAGGCTCTGACCCACTAATGGTGGTAATAATAATAACAGAAAACAATCCCGCTTTGCCTCCATTACTCTAAAACTGTTAATGGTATCCTAATGTTGTTTTTATTCTTTAAGTGTAACTGAAAACTGACATTTTGCTCAGCTAAAATTTCTAATGTGGTATTTTTTTTCACTGCCGTTTTTACATACCATGCAGGATGCTGAGTAAGAAATAAGGCAAAGGCTTATAATTGGTCCTTTAAATCATTATAAACACTTATTTTAAAACAAACAAAATGGCTGCACGACAGATGCAACCTGAGGCCCACTGGTTCCAAACCTACCTGTCAAGGTTTGGGCTGAGAGACTAGCCCAGGTCTTTCTAGCCGGTTATTGACTCCTTTGATCCACTCCAGCTCCAGCTCATGCCATACACGTAGTGACAGTGCCCTGGGTGAAAAAAAAAACCACTTATTTTTTCCCCCCATGGCTCTATCTAGTGCCAATAACTCAGTCATAAGATGAAGGGAAAAACTATTTAATGATGCATCACAAGCTCCTTCCTAAATTCTTAGCCAGAACTAGGCAGGGAATATAAAAATATGACACTTTGCTCAAAAATTGACTTAAAAATAAGAACAAAAGTAGCTCTTTTGTTGTTGTTGTTCCCATATTAGCAGTGAACCAAGTACTGCTTTCTTTTTTTGACATAAACACTCTTTAGAAAAGCCATATATTTTTTGCTTTTATTAAATTAATTATTAAAAGTGGGAAAAGAGCTCTGTCATGTTTGAAACAGAACTGGGGCTTCTGGTCTGGAAGGATGACTTCTGTAAAAGGCGAAGAACGACCATACTTCCTTCCTGGGGCAGTTCAGATTGCGAGCGTTTGACACAGAGTGCGTCGCACACAGTAAGTGCTAAATAAAGCTTAGCTGTTTGTTAGTGCTGTTGAGCCAAAACAAAACATCCATCCCAACTTTAGGTCCTTAGGCCATACACACACAGGGAAAATGGGTCCCACCTAGTGTGTAGCGCAGTTCAAAACCCCCTCCTTGTTTATTGTCCACAGCAATAAACAAGTGTATTCGGGTGACTGTGTTGGGACACAGGGCCTCAGACTTCAGAGACCTCATATTGCCAGTGGGGTAAGTCGTACCTCTGGCCACCTGGCTGCTTCCCTCTCTTTGTGCTCTCTCTGTCTGGCCTCACCTCTGCGCACCCGCAGCCCCACGTGGCTACTCTGCAGTACACAGATTAGTGGGCTTACCACCCTCCACAGGCCTCTGTTCTCATCTTTCTCCCTCCCTGTCCCCTGGACCACCTATCAGTCTGTCTGATGCTGCCCAGTTTTCAGGGGTCCAGAGTCCTTCTTTTTCTCCCCTGATTCCCACCACTCACTCCATGTCTTGCTTTACCCCACCTTGTTTAGGGGTGCTTTTGAATTCTGCATTTTGACTCTTTGTACAGATTGCTTGTGCCTTAAGAGCAGGTGCTCAGAAAGAGATACCCCTCTGTGTCTTCATTTGATCAATTCAGTCCAGTGCCTATGATAGATTTAGAGGAAAACATCCCTCCTTTTCTTATTAAGAGCAAATATGACATGTATATATGGCATGTTGCAGCTTTGCTACTTTCTTGTACCTGCGTAATTGCATCTTAGCCCAACAAAAACCCATGAAATTGGTATCACTGTTCATTTAGACAAGTTACTTAACCTGCCTGTGCTTTAATTTCCTCAGCTATAAAATGGAGATAACAATAGTGTGTACCTCATATAATTGGGTTAATATCTATATAAAAGTACTCAGAACATACCTGGTGTAGGTGGCTGCTGGTGTTTTTACCATCATCCTCATAATCATCCTCAGTATAACCTTTTTCATTATTGTACTTTTACTGATGAGGAAACTGAAGCCCAGAGAGGTTAAACAGTTTGCCTAGACCCCAAGTCTTCCAATTCCAAGTCCACACCCAAGATGCCTCTTACATCAAAATCTTTATTGTTAACCACCCAAGACCACTTGCTTTTAGTCCATCATTTCCTTACTCAGTTTACAGAGAAGTTCCTAATTCACAGTTTGTTTAGAAATTCTATGAAAGAGAAGCTTGAGAGAAACATACCCATACAACACAAACACCCCTCCAGAAACAGACACCTCCTCCCTGTGAGGCAGCTCTGTCTCTTCCCAAATGTGAGGTCTCTGTTGAGTGGCCATGGGAACACAGTGGGAAAAACAGGCACTTAAAAGTGATCCCAGGTTTACTCTTATCTCTTCAAAATCCAGAACAACATTTTTTTTTTTTTTTTTTTTTTTTGCGGTACGTGGGCCTCTCACTGTTGTGGCCTCTCCCGTTGTGGAACACAGGCTCCGGACGCACAGGCTCAGCGGCCATGGCTCACGGGCCCAGCCGCTCCGCGGCATGTGGGATCTTCCCGGACCGGGGCACGAACCCATGTCCCCTGCACTGGCAGGTGGACTCTCAACACTGCGCCACCAGGGAAGCCCCAGAACAACATATTTAATTAGCACAATTGTAGATAGGTTGTTTGAACCCTTGGTCAACCATGGCAAGAACTGATTGTATTCCTCTTTTGGAAGCCCTTCTATTTTTCTAAAGTGTATAACGATTAGTTGTAGGTCTATAATTATTAGTAACCATCTAGAGAATGGTCCCTTCTTCACGGAGGAGTCGGAGCCAAGCTGAGCAAATGAATTTAATACAACTCTTCTCATCATTGGGGAATTTGTCTCTCATAAAATCCACCCTGTAATAGACTAGAAAATGCTCACCTTTAGACTGGCCTCAGACATACTTCTCACTGCTGTTATCAGTTCTGTACTTATGATCCCTTCACCAGCATTATAGCCAAGGAACAATCTTCCCTGCTCCTCAAGTATCTGTCTGACCTGAGTTGGAATAACTGGTGGGTAGTTATATGAAGGAGAGATTGGAGAAAAGGGCATTAAGTCAAGACTCCTTAGGTTACAGTCGAAAGAAACGAATTTCAATCTGGCTGTTGCAAAGAAGATAATTTGTTGCTCAAGCAACTGTAAAGTTCAGAGAGTGGATCTAGGGTCTGTGTCAACTATATTCTCACAGTTTTAGTTCCTCTCTTTGTAGAAAAGCAAGATGACTACCAGCAACTCCAGGTTTATCCTCCCAGTAACCCCAGTAGCAAACAAGATGACTTTTTCCTGATCACTCTATAAGGATTAGTTCTAATTAGCCAACAACGTACTCCTGAACCAACCAAGGGGATGAAATGACTAGTCGTGCCTGGGTTAGAAGCACACTTCTGGGTGAAAGTAGGGGAGGTGTAGTAACCCAAGGAAAAGCGGGATACCCCTTTCAGGTGGAATAGTGGATACTGGATAGTAAAAAAAAAAAAAAAGAAAAGAGAATGGATGCCCATAGTAGGGGGAGGTAAAAAGGGACAGATCAGGATAACTGGAGCATTGTGATGCCCTTCCTCTTTCTCTGGGAGCTTCCCTCAGTCAGCGTAAAGCAATGTTTCCAGGTACCGCTGACATTTCACTACAATCCAGCAAGAATTTCAGTACAAAAAACCTTGATCATGGACTTCCCCGAGGGGGAGTTATTAATGGAAATACCACCTTCTTGTAACCTTGTTTCCCGCTGACAAGGGCTCCTCGGGCTGAGTTATAGGGAAACTCTAGCATGTTGTCAGATTTCACAAAAACATCAAGTAGGGCCTCCTTTTCATATTTGCCACCTCATTTATTTTGTGTGTCCCCATGTTATTAGTTTTACTGCCCATTAATCATTATATATTATAGAATACAGTAAAGTGTGCTGAAGGAGAGATAGCACTGGGCCTGGCCATGCCAGTCACAGCTCAGCCATGCGAGAAGGAAACTTAGGAGTAATAGGCAATGCCCCTTCCTACCCATTCCCGGAGGCACAACCATGAACACCTCTTGCCTCCCAAGTGGACTAGAACATGTTTCTTCAGCCTTTCCTACCTGGTCAAAGAAAGATCTGAGGACAGTAGTCTGTTCACTGTGAGGACAGATGACTAACCACACTAAAAATGTTTTGGAAGAAATTATTTCACAAAAGCCTGAAGTTACAATTGTAAAAAAGGAAGAAAGTAAAGAGCAAGGTATTTTATAAGCAGGGAGCTCCACTGCTGTATGATTTCAGTCTTTCTTCTAATTTGTCCTATAAATTTCTTCCAAATTATCTTTTCTCAAAATAACAGTATCATCAAGCCATTCCTCAGGTGAAAAACTTTCAAAGGCTTCCAACTGCCCCCTGCTCTGAGTCTCACCTTCTTAACTTTGAGACCCTTCATATCCCACTTCCTCCTCTGTCCCCACACTTATTTCCCACCAATCCCCAGTTTTCCCTTGCTGGTCCTCCATCCTGTGTACCCACTACCAAGCAGACATGTCAAGACTTTTCCTCATACGTTTCCCTTGCAGTAGAGTGACTGTCTCCCTCCTACCTTTCCCGTGTATTTGATCCATCTTCAAGGACAAGTCCTGCTTCATTCATGAAGCCTTATTATTATCCTTTGACCTGGGATCACAGTGTGCTTTTTCTTCTCTGGACTTCCCCAAGTCTAAACTACTCCAGCCCTGACCTCTGCCATATGTCAGCATTCTCAGCTCTATCATTCACAGAGATGCCTATTGACTAATGATCCCAAAAGCCTTATGACCTTGCCTGGTTTGTCATTTTGTTGATGGTGTCATGGGTTGCTCTGAGGGAGAGGAGTCACTTGGCTGGTGAAAGAAACTAACCAGCTCTTTACTTGCTGTCCCAGACATGGTTGTTTTTTTTTTTTTTTTTTTTTTTTTTTTTTTTTTTTTTTGCGGTATGCGGGCCTCTCACTGTTGTGGCCTCCCCCGTTGCGGAGCACAGGCTCCGGATGCGCAGGCCCAGCGGCCATGGCTCACGGGCCCAGCCGCTCCGCGGCATGTGGGATCCTCCCAGACCGGGGCACGAACCCGTATCCCCTGCATCGGCAGGCGGACTCTCAACCACTGCGCCACCAGGGAGGCCCCCAGACATGGTTATTTTCATCAAGTGATTTTAACACTTGGTTTCTCTTTGGAAAATGCCTCTGTAAGAAATAAACTTATTTGGGCTATTGAAAGAAATGAAATGTACAGAAGATGATTTGAAAAGTGATGAAGACTGTTAAACAATAGAAAACAAAAAAGTAGAAGTTTTGAATAAAGAGTGAAAATTCAAAGCTAATGATGACTCAGGCCCACAAAGTATGGATGTGGAAACAAATTCTCCTGGCATTCTGTTGGCTGGAGATAATCCTCCTAATGAGTGTAAACATTGCTCATGAAAGAAGACATATGGTACAAACTAATGTTTACTGAATATTTACTGTGTGCCAGGCATCACGTTCAAGCTCTGTATCAGATAATCCTCTAACTACCCTGTGAGGGATGTGCTATCATTATCCTTCTTTTACAGATAAGTCAAGGGAGGCACAGAGAGGTACAAGCCTCATCCAGCTTCACACAGTTAGTGCAGACGTGGGGCTAGAACACAAATCCAAGCAATCTGTGCTTGTATTAGGTATTGCTTTAAAGATTAAATTTTTAGTGGATGCTGAAGAGTTAGTTAACTGGTGGAATGAAGAGATAACATGTTCCCCATTGGAAATGTAATTCCAGAGAAATCTAGGAGTCAAACATTTTTATTTTCTAAAATTTGGGGATATATTGCGCTCAGATGGGTACTTCGCAAACATTAGGGACTGCTCTACATTCTCTGGTGTTATCACTGCATGTGTTCATCTTTGCTCTGCACTCAGATTATAACATCTTGGAGGAAAGCAAGTGCCTTATCTCTTATGTCTGAGGCATCAAAGAATTTGGCAGGAGCTTTAGCTCAAGAATTGTCCAGACATAGCATCTTGGCCAAGTCAGTGGCCGACCTTTTCTCGTCTGCCAACTCAGGGGATTTAAGAGAGGAATTGGAAGGGTATTGAGTTGAGTGGTTCTTCTGAAATTTACATAAGACATAATAGTAAGGCACTGCCTCTCAGGAATGGTTCTTGAGATCTGTATGATCTCATATGTGAATCTAAAAAAGCCAAACTCATAGACACAGGGAATAGAATGGTGGTTGCCAGGAGCTGAGTGATGGGGAAAATGAGAAGAGATGTTGCTCAAAGGCTATAAACTGACAGTTATAAATGATGGGGATCTAATGTACAGCATGGTACCTATAGTTAACAGTGCTGTACTATATACTTAAAAGTTGCTAAAAGAGTAGATCCTAAATGTTCTTATCACACACACACACAAAGGTAACTATGTGAGGAGATGAAGGCAATAACTAACTTTATTGTGGCAATCATTGTGCAATATATACATGTATCAAATCAAAATATAAATATATACATATCAAAATCAGATATATATATATCAAATACATTGCACACATTAAACTTACACAGTGTTACATGTCAATTATATCTTGATTAAAAAAATAAAATGTGGGCTTCCCTGGTGGCACAGTGGTTGAGAGTCCGCCTGCCAATGCAGGGGACACGGGTTCATGCCCCGGTCCGGGAAGATCCCAACATGCTGCGGAGCGGCTGGGCCCGTGAGCCGTGGCCGCTGAGCCTGCGTGTCTGGAGCCTGTGCTCCACAACGGGAGAGGCCACAACAGTGAGAGGCCCACGTACCGCAATAAATAAATAAATAAAATAAAATAAAATAAAATAAAATAAAATGTTTACCCAGGGTTAAAAAAAAAATCAAAGACTCACAGGAACAGTTTATTTATCTTGATTCTCAGTCTCTCCTAGACACACACTCACGCTGGGGCACACTCTCATTGAGAGTAATGATGAGTAAAATTGCTCTTATTCCTTATTTTATCCTGCCCTTCCTCCCTCCTCTCTTTCTTTGTAGCTCTCTCTGGACATGAAAACACAGTTGAACTTGGGTAAGATCAATTGTGTAAGGTGTATCCTCATTTTATACAGGAAAGAACTTTATAAATTATAAAGCAACAGGAAAATGTTAGTTACTATTACACTTGCCTTCTATTCCTCTTAGGACCTAGCACAGTTCTGAGTGACACAAAATACTCAGTAAACACTCACTGATGGCTGACTTGATTTTGGCTTAACACTCTAATGGTAGATTGAAACCTAGGTTAAAGCATATCTCTTAAGAGATTGCTATTCATATTACTGAATATTCATATTATATGTTATTGTTATTCAAAACTGAAAAACCTTTCTATCATTTCTGGAAATACTGAGTAATTGAAAATTCAAAGTTTTGTTTTGTTTTTTCTTTTTAGTGCAGCCAGTTAGCTATAAAAAGGGGAGAAAAGAGTAAAGCAAAAATTATAAAAATATTTTTTGGCCCTAAAAATATAGAGGTATCCAATTTACACTACATCCTGTAAAAATGTCTTCATGTGGATACCATCCAAGAAATCAATCAGTTTGACTTTTTTGTTATGCTAATGGTTTTTAAAGAAACTTATTAGAATCCTTTTTAGTATACTTTATCTTGAGAGTATGGCATTATACAACCCACGCTGTATAATATATAAACCGCTCAACAATCAAAAGCAGAAGAAAGAGGTGCTGTTGAAGCAAGCCATACAAAGAAGAAGTGGTAAAAAGAATGAGGAGGGAAAAAAAAAATCACTGAAACAGGGCTTCCCTGGTGGCGCAGTGGTTGAGAGTCTGCCTGCTAATGCAGGGGACACGGGTTCAAGCCCTGGTCTGGGAGGATCCCACATGCCGCGGAGCAACTAGGCCCGTGAGCCACAACTACTGAACCTGCGCGTCTGGAGCTTGTGCTCCACAGCAAGAGAGGCCGCGACAGTGAGAGGCCCGTGCAATGCGATGAAGAGTGGCCCCCGCTTGCCACAACTAGAGAAAGCCCTCGCACAGAAACAAAGACCCAACACAGCAAAAATAAATAAATAAATTACTAAACAACTACCCCCAACGTCTTAAAAAAAAAAAAATCACTGAAACAATTTGTGTTCAGAATGAAAAGCCTGTTACCAAGACATACAAAGAAGAGCTGGAAGACAAATAAAGGTGTTTTTGGCAGTGGGTAAAAATAAGACTATTCAAAGTGCACATAAGGAGGGGAAAATAGCAGAAAAGGCTGATATCACAGAGAAGTTAAGCAAAAGGAATGAGTCGTAGAAAAAGACAAAACATAGAGAAGATGAGTGAGTAAATATAGGTAGGGCAGAAATTATTAAATCCTTGGAAATGACACAAAAAAACCTAAGGGTCATATTAACGAAGAACAGAAGGCTGTGTGGGCTTTGAGGGCGTGAAGCAATAGTGAGGTGTGTTTCTCCCCATAAACTCCCTTCAGCCTCATGGCACTGGAGAACAGGGCCGTCTGCATCCTGTAACCACCCTTTCCTTGCACCTTCCTTTATTCCTACAACAAATATTTATTTAGTACTTCTCTGCGCTGACAATACAAAGATCAACAAGATTAAGAAAATGGTAGGTGGCATTCATCAGTCCTATTGATCCCATTCCACAGGTAGGAAAGCTGGCCTCTTTAGTCAGTTTATTTGACTCTCAAGTGAGTCTTCCTCCCCCCCCACTTAAATAATAAAAGGTTTTTTTTTCTCCTTTAAGTAGCCACATTTCCTTTCCAGAAACCAATGTTATTTATGTAATTTTTAAATTCATTATTAGCTTGAATGCCAGTTAGGGTGGTGGTGGTGGTGTTGTTTTTGACCCAGTGGAGTTATCCTGATAAGGCAGAGAGAGGGAAAACAAAAGATTATAACAAACTAGTCTATTGGCATTAGATTTGAGTCCGTCAGTTGCCTTAACAGAACCTACCCAGAGATATAGTTATAAATATATTTTGAAAAAGAGTTTCCCTACTAAATTGAACCACAGAGTCCATTTTCTTATCCACAAACTAAAGAGTAAAAGAAAAAAACAAAAAAGTGTTATGAGAATATTTTGGTGTAATAAATTCACTATTCATTACATTGTGGGATATAATTTGAGTCCAGGAAAGAAACCAAAATATGGCATCAGACTTTGACTTTCAATTTATAAAAGAGGGAATTTTTAGTGAAGAAAATTAAAGTGTACAGCAACACTTAGCCGAGATTTGAAGTCACTTGGAGGGCCATGCCCACACTTATAATCAAAGCATTTGTTGTATTTGTTCACCTAATCTTCCCGTAATTTTCTCTATATCTTTTCACTTTAAAATAGACAATGTTTGGAGACAGAGTAGGAAAGATTATGCAAATATATGAATATTAATGAGAAGTTCATTATTGAACATTTTGACACGAATTTCAGGAAATGATAAAAGACCCTGGGATATACGAGATTTTTAAAGGAAACAAAACTCTGCTCCTAGAGTACTTGGAGATTGCCAGTAAAAGAACTGAGACCCAAATGACAGCAGGTAATGTATAAACCAGATACATTATGCCCTATGGTACATGAATAGGAAACAGGGCACTGTGATAAGCTTGGAATGATGATCAGTATTTGCAATACTGAGATAGGCAAGAAGGTAATTAGGCCCCTTATGGACACAGTTAACAGATAACATAATTTGGGAAATTATACATTTGGATATGATGGGGAATTTGGGCTAATGGATTTGTAGTGATATCTATTAAAGCACATAAGACATTTTGCCTCTAGGGGAAACTACTAAAAAAAAATCAAAATTTTCAGTAAGTGTAATCTGAAATAAAAAGACAGCGAGATGTGTTGGAGAATAAAGTGGTGTTGTGACTTCCTAGTTGGAAGTTGTAATAATTTTTCATTCAAAGAGTTTTAAGGCTATTAATTTCACATCACAACTCCCCATGAAGCAAGTAAAGCATTTCTATTGTATTTGCCCAAGTTCATTGCTCATAATACAGCAAGGCCAAATTGTTAATGAAAGCAAGCTTTCTTGACGAATTCATGGCCTTCTCAAGTTTCATGCTGTGTCCCCCGGATAGCATGGCAATCTTTTTTTTTTTTTTTTTTTTTTTTTGTGGTACGCGGGCCTCTCACCGCTGTGGCCTCTCCCGTTGTGGAGCACAGGCTCCGGACACGCAGGCTCAGCGGCCATGGCTCACGGGCCCAGCCGCTCCACGGTATGTGGGATCCTCCCGGACCGGGGCACGAACCCGTGTCCCCTGCATCGGCAGGCGGACTCTCAACCACTGCGCCACCAGGGAAGCCCTGCAATCATTTTGATCCCCAGTTTACTCCTGCGCACAATTCCTTTATTTTAGGGGGAGGGGCTCTAACATAATTAATTTTCACTTAGTGCCTTGAGGGCCATCAATGTTATTGAAATTTTCAAATTAATACATTATTTATTGTTCATTTATCATGAGTATTTGTTAATTATAAAGCTCTAGCTTGGAGGAAACCTTGCCATGTATATGAAAGTGAATACCTTCCCCCAAATAATTCTTTATGTTTTAATAAGAATGTATTGGAAGCAATCTCATCAATAATGGAAGATCCAATTACTGGTCTTCTGGATTAAGGCATTCTTTTATTGCAAGATTTTAAGGCTAGAATGGGAAGTTCAAACATTGCCAATGAAATCTCAGACTAATTAAATGATTATAACCTAAGGGGAAGGGCATCCAAGACTCCACTATTCATCTTCCCAAGAATAGCCTCTGTATGTGATGAACAGATGGATATATATACCTTATTTCAGAAGAAAAAGCTGTAAGGAGTTGTTTGGGGAAAAAAAAGTTTAACTTTTGAATAAAAAAGGAAGGGTGGTATTTATTTATAGAGCCCTTTTCAGCTTCTTGCAGAAGGAATAGTTGTATTTAAAATGCAGTGGCAGATTGAACCAAATAAATTGTGCTAGACCTCCACCTACTCAAGTGTTTAGAGTTGATACAAAAGCACCAGTGACAATAATCATCACTAATGCTTTATGAGTCCCTATTATGTGCCAAGCACTCTTCCATACTCATCTTATCCAAATTTTACAGATTAGGAAGTGGAAGCACAGGAAGATTAATAACTCAAGAAATAAGTGGCAGAGTGGGAGGGTGTTAGATGTCCCACAGTCTCTCCACTTCACCATTCACTATTAATCACTACTCTCTAGACCGTTTTATTCTCTATTATTCTAATCACCTGCCTTGCAGGGAACCAACGCAGCTCTCAGCTATAGGGCAGAGGCAGGAACCCAAGACTGGGTCAGAAAAACTGAGGTCCACATCCAAACAATCCTCCGGGAAGGACTTTTTGTTTTATAGTATGTTGAAATGGGACTTTCTACCTAGAAAGGCTGGGGCAGTGGTTTCTCAGTGTTTTGACTCCGTTTTATAGAGATCCCTCTCCACTTTGACAGTAGCTCTGTACTACCCTTCTCCCCACTTGTTTCATGCACATGGGAGAAATGGTGGCAGAATCCTTTAAGTCTTTAGACTTGAGTGTTCAGTTTCTTCATAACACTGTATTTTTCTGGATGGTGGGGAGCAGTGGATGTATCTGAGGGTTGGTGGAGCCAGAAAACATGGCCCTGAAATGTCCCTCGACTCTGTATGGGGAAGGCTTCCAAGACCAAGTCAAGCCAATCCTTCATTTGGGAACAAGTGAATCTTCAAAAATGCTGTAGCATCTTTTCAAACAATTATTTCTGTAATGTTTCTTTATGAGACTTTTACTTTAAGGAAAAATTTGGCACGTGGAACGTTAAGCATATTTTCATGATACCATTTTGAGGATAACTTTTATCACGCAAGATCCCTCTTTTAGTACCTTTGATAAACGTTGTATCATTTGTTTCAAGAAATTTGTGAATGTCAACTTCATGTTTCTGACAGGAAGATAAGTTTATCTGGATCTTAGAGAACATGGTCACTGAACATAGAAGTCATAAATTTAAAAAATAAAGTCATGCTAGTAAAGTTTGTGAAAAGATTTATTTCTTGGCATTTGCAACTGACCTAAACTGGCCTGGAAGCTATTGAAAAATCATATTCAGATTAGTTCTGTGGATACTCAAAATGGGACAAGTAAATGCTCAAATTTGGACACAGACCACCTTGTGACTGATAACACGTGGTATTCAAAGATTACTCTCTCAGATAATTGCTTAAAATCAGCCACAGTCAATACCACATCAGCTACAGGTGAAAATGTGAGGACTCATCACTCTTTGGGATGACTTCAGTAGGATAGAACTTTATATTATCCCTTCAGAGAAACCTCTACTTGTAGTGGGAGCCTAGAAAACAACATGATTTGTATAAATGGTTAGGCTAAAAACAGTGAATCTTCCCAGTCTGAAAGCTACAGAATTTCCAACGCAATGGCAACCTAAGCTGGAACTGGTGAGGATAGGGGTACGGAAGGGGGACTGACTGTGACAATTTATTGTGCCCACTTAGGATCTTTGTGTGGTAAAACGCTTTATTCCAAGTGTTTTGTTGACATTTAGTGCTGATGCCATCAGTTGACATAATAGTCCCTCGGAACCCGTAACCTGGACCTTCCCTCAGAAGCCTTGGACATGTAAAGGAAATGTGAATTCTAGTCAAGGTCCTTTTCATGTGGAGATTCAATTCAGTCAGTTCAGTGCACCTGTAAGTCCTGGTAAGGACTTTCCTGATTTCAGATTCTCCTCTCTAACATCAGTCTTTTTTTTTTTCCACCACTATATCCTGTTTACTCCCTAGAAATAAATAAAAAGTTGTTTTCAAGCCCGAAAATCCCTGAGTCCACATTGGTAACCGAGACTCAATCGCCTTTCTGCTTTTAGTTTTACTATGTACTGCATCCAGTAGAGCTAGGTTATAATTTTGGCCAACATTAGTTGACACTTCTAATTTGTGACTTCTGTTTATGTAAAGTGAATTACTTGCTGGCTCTATTAATCCTGCAAAGCCCATGAATCCTTAATGTTCAGTTTGCTTTGAATGAGTAACAGTGTATTTGTTCCTTCTCAAATATGACTTCTTGCTGAGCTTTAGATGAGCTCCTTTTACATAACATGCCTTATGTCTTGGATGATTTATTCACTTTCATGTTCCCCAGAATTTATTGCTAAAGGTTGACGTGAATACTTACAGTTTGGGCTCTAATATAATCTCCTGAATGGCAATTAATAAATAAAAGATGGTTACTATTGTTGACAGAGGAACTAGGCTTTCTCAGATAGTTTTCATCTTCATGTTTTCACCAAACTTCATGTCAGATCCCTAGGGAGTGATGGTGTAAAAGATTTTCTGTAAACTCTGAAGCTTTTACTGTTGCTTTAATACCCTGAGCCTCTATGTTGCTTTTTGTTTTCTTGTCAGAAATGATCTTATTCAATTTCTGTTTCTTCCACTTACCTTCCTTCCTGGGACTATAAGAAATATGCCTCTTTCTGGATTTAGTAATGATGTATTCTTACTATTTATGATTTGCAAGTAGCACCTGAAATTTGTCCCTGAAGTTTCTTATATTATTATTTTTTTGCTTAGTCCCATCTCTGTTGCATTTATTAATGATGCACTGTTGCCTATAAAATGTAATGTTTATTGTCATCATGTATATTGTTCAAAGTGCAAAATTGCCTCCTGTAAGTTAATGATGAAACTGTAAAACAACATCCAGTTTTTGCATTTTGTCCACTTGATTAGGCTCAGGGTCTTATTTTACAGATGAGGAAACTAGAGGCCATTTTAAGTAGCTTGACCATCGTCATCTAGAGGGTGGAGGCCAAGTACAACTTTAGACAGTACAGAGCAGAAAAGGCGGAATTAGGCTGCCTGAGGACAGTTCCCAGCTCTGAAGCTTATTAAGTGTGTATCTTCAGACTAGGTATTTATCTGCTCAGTGCCTCAGTTTCCTCATTTATAAAATGGGAACAATTTTGGCAGTTGCACAACTGTAAGGACTATGGTAAGTTAGGTAAAGCACTTAGAACAGGGCTAAGCACTCTCTGCATTATTAGTTATTAGCATTATTGTCATTATTTTGACTATTTTTAACATATTCACAATATATGGAGGGTGTGTTTTGTTGTTTTAACTTTATGCGTGTCTATATATCTATATAGTCATTATACCTTTGTTGTACTTCTTTTGTATTCCTTGTATTACCTGGTGATAATGTTCCTGATGGCAGCATTGGTAGAAGCAAAAATACTGATCATAGTAAGAAAAGATAGGGCTGTTTACTGAGCCTTACTATATGCTAGGCATTGAAGTAGGTACTGTATGTACACAGTCCTTAATATGAACTCCATCTGTATCTACTAAAAAACTGCAAAGTAGTTTATTTCCAGAAATGCACATGTAACCCCTTCATGACAGTAATCTTTGTACCTGGAGAGGATCATGAGCTTTGGCCCTGGTGGAAAAGAGCCCTGCTAGAATTCCCTCCATCTTTAAAATAATCCTTGTGCTGCTGGTATTTATATAGCCTAATCTTGTTACAGACAACTAGGGGCCTGGCTGTGGGTGGGAATGGGGGTCAAGGCATGGGTGAAAAGGGGCAGGTGACAGGGCAAGACAAACAGTGCAAATGAAAAATATTACATATCAGCACACACATTATTCAACTTCACCTAGTTTTTTTTTTTTGGAATGTTATATCATATAAAGAAAACTACCTCTTTCCTAGATACCCAAATAGAAATACATTTGGAACAGTAAGCAGTGACACAGAAAAGTTGTTTTCTTTCTTGCTTTGCTTTGTCAACTAAAAAAATTGCATTCACCATACAGTAAGAGTGCTAGAGTATGGTAAAGTGTTTAATCATAAAAATTACAGTCACTTCAATGCTCTTTGATTTTTGTGCATAATACATTACTTAATAATTATAAAAACAATGTTGGAGATAATAAAAGCTACAATGTAGGGGAGTGCTTGGAATGAGAACTGTGAAACACCGTTAGGTGCTCTGTATGTATGTGCAACTGTGTGTGTGTGCATATACACCCCTCATACATATAATCTCTACAGACTGCTATAGCCTTTCAAAGTCATGTATATGTGTGTGCACATGTGCATATATATATATGCATGCATATTTATTTCTATGTATGACATATCATTTTACATCTTCCCACAACTTTATAGAAAAGGAAACTAAGGCTGAGAGAAGTCAAAGTACTTGCTCAAAGTCACAAAAAGTGGCAACGCTGGGGTTTAACACCAAGTCCCACCCGCTTAACCCCCCTCCTCCCTTTTTGAGATAGAACAACAACAAGCCTTCCCACTCCACCCCACTGCCTCATTAGGGGAAGGGTGACCTTTTGCCCGTTTTTCTTCCAGACTCGCCAAGCAAAGATTTCGGTCCAACTCTGGGTTTGAAAAAGTCCAGCTCCTTGGAGAGCCTGCAGACTGCAGTTGCCGAGGTCAGGAAGAACGAACTTCCCTTCCACCGGCCCCGGGCGCACGTGGTCCGTGGCCGAGGCTGCAACGAGAGCTTCCGAGCAGCCATTGACAAATCTTACGATGGACCCGAAGAACTAGAAGCTGGTAGGGCAACGAGCTTGCTGAAATGGTTTCTTCCTCTCCTTATTATCTGCGAATCATAGGCAAGAATGGGTGCTTAACTACAGAGAAAAGTGATTTAAGGTCACAATTATATTTTTGATATTAAAAGTAATTCATTTCCCTGATATGTTTTGCCCTTTGGCTTAGCGAACATGGAACTGGATAACGCAACATGTGATTTATTTTACAGTGCAACCGCCAAAGAAATATTCTCCTTCAATTTCCTACAAGGACCAACTTGTAGGTCCTCATTTACCCTTAGGGTAGGAGCACTAAGTATGCATCTCTTGACATTATTATTCAAGTCATTAGATGCAGCCTCAACCCGAGGACTGACTGCTTTAATTGGGTAGAAGCAGTCCGGTTATAGCTGAACTCAAAAACTTCTCCTGGAAATAAACTCACCCTGTTTGTTTCCCAGCACGTCAGCGTTCTGAGCTGATCAAGGTTAACAAGCTGCTTTCAGAGAGATCAGTGTTTCATCACATATCAAACCTTTTATACTACTGGCTAAGCAACCAATGTCCCCCACTCCCAGCAGCAAACCTTGCTTGAAGTAACCGTATTTAGGCAGTTGTCTCTTCAAAGGGTACACGTAGCCTCGTGGCAGGGTAGAATTCCGGAGTGCCTTAATTCATTATCCTGTATTTTACATTTTAACTTTTCTTGAGATACTAACAGTAAGTGCCCCTGACCATGTGTATTGATTTTTTTCTCTGTACAGATGGTCTGTCTGATAAGAGCTCTCACTCTGGCCAAGGAGCTCTGAATTATGAATCTGCCCCTCAGGGGAACTCTGAGCTAGAGAATGCAGAAAATAAAGCCAGGAAAGTCAAAAAACCGAAAGAAAAGGAGAAGAAGAAGGAAAAGGGCAAATTCAAAGTCAAGGTGAAAAAGCAGAAAGAGGGAAATGAAGATCCAGAAAGGAAAATAAAGAGGAAGGGATTTGGTGCCATGCTGAGGTAGGGACCTGCTTTGAAGGCAAGGTTGGGATGGTTTTGTTTTATTTTGTTTTGTTTCTGCTGATGAAATCACTCATTTGTGTGCATTCCAAAAAAAATGCAAGCTTTCCCTCCTCTTCAGCTAGATGCCTAAAAATCATTTTTTAAATTATAGTTGATTTACAATGTTGTGTTAATTTCTGCTATACAGCAAAGTGATTCAGTTATATACACACACACACACACACACACACACACACACACACACACATATACATTCTTTTTTATATTCTTTTCCATTATGGTTTATTACAGGATATTGAATATAGTTTGCTGTGCTATACAGTAGGACTTTGTTATTTATACATTTTATATATAATAGTTTACATCCACTAATCCCAAACTCCCAATCCATCCCTCCCCCACTCTCCCCCCACCCCATTGACAGTCACAGTTCTGTTCTCTATGTCTGTGAGTCTGGTTCTGTTCCATAGATGAGTTCATTTGTGTCATATTTTAGATTCTACATATAAGTGATATCATATGGTATTTGTCTTTTTTTTCTGACTTACTTCACTTAGTATGATCATCTCTAGTTGCATGCATGTTGCTGCAAATGGCATTATTTTGTTCCTTTTTTATTACTGAGTAGTATTCCATCATATATGTACCATATCTTCTTTATCCATTCATCTGTCGAGGGACATGTAGGTTGTTTTCATGTCTTGGCTATTGTGAATAGTGCTACTCTGAACATTGGGATGCATGTATCTTTTTGAATTATAGTTTTGTCTGGATATATGCCCAGGAGTGGGATTGCTGGGTCATATGTAGATGCCTAAAAGTCTTACCTGCTGACTGTGCTTGATCCTTTCCTGCAGAGGCAGGAGGAGCCTCTTGGTTGGCTCCTGATGCTCATGGCGATGACAGGAAGCTGTCATAAATGTATGTCAAAGAAAAGCCGACACCTGGTAGAGGCATGGGCAACACCTATAGCCCTTCGTACCAAAGCATTATGTGGATAAAGAAAATGCTTCTTCCATCAACATAGGGAAAGCAAGAGGTGAGGGAGTCCTCAACTGTGACCTCTAGAACACTGCCTTTGAATTAGAGAAGACAGGTTAGATGAACCACAACCCCACTCCCACTCCACCCCCCATGATTCTAGGTGTGCCCATGGCCAGGTCTGTGGCTACATTAGTCGTCAGAGGCAGTGAGGTGCAGCGGAGATGTCATCGCATCTGGAGTCAGAGTGCCTTGATCTGAACCCATGACCCTCATACACGAGCTGCTGGGCATCGCACATGTTACTTAACTTCCCTGAGCCTTGCTTTCCTCACTTTCAAAAGGAGGCTAGTATACTGCCGTCTAACTCAGTGGGATTGAGAGACAAGATGTCATAGGCGGTCAGTCCATTGACTAGGCATAGCTCAGCAGGGTGCAATCAGAAAACAACTCTTTCTTCTCCTACAGCTACCTTCAAATACACCCTGTTGGGGTTGTCAGAATGTCCACGATTTGATGACATCTCAGTTTTCTGGCTGATGGCTTTCTGGTCACTTCTGGATGTTAAAACACCCTCTTTGTCAGGGGCTAACATGCACCATCTGATGTTAATCAACGCTTTCTTCTTCCTGCCCCTCAGGGCTCAACCCTAGTGAGGGCCCTACAGTGTGCAGGATTCCACATTCTTCTGGTTCTCTGTCTCTGGGACAAAGGGAAGGGAAGGACTTTATTAAAACAAAGGCCTTGATCTTTATTAAAACAAAGGCCTTTCTCTTTCTGACTTTGTTATAAAGCAGAAACTAACACACCACTGTAAAGCAATTATACTCCAATAAAGATGTAAAAAAAAAAAAAAGAACCAAACATACTGTGAGTCAAAATATTTAAGAAAAAACTTTTCTTAAATGTAGTATGATCAAAATAAAGATATATGAGTATCTAGAAGAAGAAACAAACAAAAAACAAAAAACAAAGGCCTTGATCTTTATTAAAACAAAGGCCTGTATCTGGTGTAATCTGGCAGTTGGGGCTCTTTGTGGGCCACTTCTGTGGACTTTTCAGGGGGCTCCTTACTGCACCAATCACTGGTATAGGAGATTTATTTTTCCGTTGACTTCCTAAGACCCTTTGACCTCAGGGAGCACAACTCTGGAGCCTCCTTACCCAGCTGGTAGACTTCTTTGATGATGTCAGCTTAAGGTGGCTTTTGTCCAACTTCCTTCTAGAGTGTCTGCTTGGCTCACTAGAATTACTGAACTCTTGCCCCTCCAAATGATAGAAGTGCAGCCTGTTCCCACTGTTCCCATTTCTCCTCACCTGCCATAGAGATCCCCCAACCAGCCTGGCATCTCCAGATCACCAAGCAAAGAGGTACAGCATGGGATATGTCTCCCTTTATACAATTACCTCCAAATTTTCTGAGGGATCTTCTCGTTGCCCCCTCACTTATTTTGTTGGGAGTGAGATGAGGAAGCACCTCTTTCCATTACTTCCTTTACTCCTGTAATTTCCCAGCAAAGAAAATCCATTTCTCAATCTCTACCCTTCTGTTCCATGGGCTGAAGGTGAGTGATGGGAGGTGATAGTTGATGGGCCAGTTTAGCACCTCTTACTAAACCGTTAGGAGATGTCTTTCTTAAGAATGCTTTGTGGTATTTGTCATCACATGTTCTCAGTTTGGGATGTTCCACTGAAATTTTAGACAGAAATGGAAAGTTCTATTCCATATCTGTTATTCATATATATATTCTCTCTCTCTCTCTCCATGTTTGTGTGTGTGTGTGTACATACATATGACCTTGAAACTACAAAGTGACATTTACGGACACAAATAACTTCAACATCAGTGGACATATCTCTCAAAAACCGGTGTTTTTCCTCGTGGTCTCTTTAGACTCTGTATTTCCATTTGCCATTTAAAATTTTAAACTTGCCCTTATTCTGGGTAACTATTATGACAGCTATTAGATAATCATGCCTGATAATAATGATAACATGCAACTGCAGTATATTTAGATGAGAGTCACCTTTTCAGTCATGGAGTTCAGAAGTTAAAAATGCAGACTCTGGGGGCTTCCCTGGTGGCGCAGTGGTTGAGAGTCCGCCTGCCGATGCAGGGGTCACGGGTTCGTGCCCCTGTCCAGGAAGATCCCACATGCCGCGGAGCGGCTGGGCCCGTGAGCCATGGCCGCTGAGCCTGCGCGTCCGGAGGCTGTGCTCCGCAATGGGAGAGGCCACAACAGTGAGAGGCCCACGTACCGCAAAAAAAAAAAAAAAATGCAGACTCTGTATGTGTAACTCTGATGCCAATCCTGGCTTCTGTGCTTTCTCTCTAGGTAACATTGGGCAAGTTATTGTAATATTTAATATCTTTCTGTGTCATCTGAAAAATGGGAATAACAATAGAATCTACTATTATTATGAGAATTATAGTTGCTTAATTACAAGTAACTTGCTTAGAACAGTGCCTGGCAAGTAACAAACATTCAATAAATGTAAATTATTGCAGTAAGTAGAATAATGGGCTCCCTAAAAATGTTCATGTCCCACTCTGCAGTACCTGTGAGTATGTTATATTGCATGGCTAAGGAGAACTGAGGCTGCAGGTGGAATTAAGGTTGCTCTTCAGCTGACCTTGAGATAAGGTGATTATCCTGAATTTGCCCCTGTGGCCCAAGGTAATAACAAGGGGCCTTAGAAGTGGAAGAGGAAGATGTGACTATGGAAGAAAGGTACAGAGAAATACAATATGTGACTGGAGGGACTGTAAACCAAGGACTGTGGGCAGCTTCTAGAAGGTGGAAAGCATAGAACTGGATTCTTTCTGGAGAGCTTCCAGAAAGGAGCACAGCCTGCCAACCCCTAATTTCAGCCCATTTCTGTTGTCTAAGCCACTAAGTGTGTAGCAAATTTTGCATCATCAATAGAAAACCATATAGCTATTATCATAATTATTAATACTTCTATAATATCAGAGTAATTTGTAAGGTAAAAAAACACCCTCTTTAAGGAGTTAAAGAAGAAAACTATAAGGATTTGACTGGTCTGGATATATAAAAACTATTAGGGCTTCACATATCCCATTTTCTAGAATATTACTAAAGTAAGCCTGAACTTTGTATTTGATTTCAGTTGATGGGACTTGGCAGGTTCATTCTCCACTGCCCAGAATACAGAGCTGGCTCTTCCTGTTGTCATCCAGTATTTGCTGTGTTTTCCTCTGGTAGAAATCACAGGTCCTAGATCCTTGAGACATCTAGCAATTTGGATTTTGTTTCCTTGTACTACTTAAGCAAAATTAAGATCCGAAAGGTGGTGTTTGATTTTATCTCCAGTGTAAAAATAGCAACTGTTTTCCATAGCCTTTTGCATCTGAGTTTGTGAGCGTATCAGAGATGCTGCTACATGCACATTTTCAACAACAGAGAACACAATAGCTGTTACCATTAGCCAACAGATTTTTCTTTAACTCTCATCTGTTGCTCAGACGCTATTGACTTAGTTTCTTGTTTAAAAAAGATTGATTGCTCTAAGGATCTCGAGGAGTTGGATGTGGCTTTGCTCTTGCTTGTGGGAAGCTAAGTGTTGTGCGCTTTTCTGATATTCACTGGCCGCTTTTGTGTTTATGACATGTAGTAGCACAGTTTTGCTCAGTTAATTTAGCCTACTTCCTATCGTTTTGAAAAAATGATGAGGGGGTCTCATTAGTTCCTATCTTTACATTTGTCATCTGATTCCAGTATGCGTATGTTTTGTTGATTGCAGAATTACCTCTTGGCAGATTCAACTATGGCTCTTACACAGGCCATGAATTATTGTATATTGAAATTATTGAATTACTGTATATTGAAAAATACACAGCTTAAGAACCTACCAACTTTGGTAGTTTCCCTGTATGCTGTTTTACCTGCTGTTGAAAGACAATTTTAGAGGATCAAGATGCTTACATTTTTCCATTATGTGTTTCCTGTATTCTTCATGACACTACCCTGTAGAAAAGACCACCGGTGGCTTCTTGCAGCCAAAGGGTGAAGTTCAAACCCCTCCAAAAACACCATTTATTGAAGGCCTGCTTTGCATCAAGCACTGTTCTAGGCACTGGGCATACAGCAGTATATCTCTGCTTTAATGGTACTTCTTTTATCTTCACAAAGGAAGAAAAAAATCAAAGACTTTTGAATTTCTTGTGGCGAGTTTAAACCAAAAACAAAACATGTAACCTATAACAACGAATTTCCCAGGGAGTGGTGCGATGTTTGCCTAGGATACAACTCGAGGGAATCAAAAGTCAATTTATATGATGCTGAGCAAGACCTCCTGGCCATGGCTCTTATGGAATTTATATTCCAGTGAGGGAGAGAGAATAAACAACTCACTCAAAATAAATGAGATTCTTTCAGGCTCTAGTAGGTGCTATGAAGAAGGTAGAATCAGAAGGGATGGTGTCATGTCACCCTCAGTAAATGGCTACCAGCCTGATATAGTGTGCATCTGCACAGGCTACACTGAATTTCCAGCAGATATGTTATCAGAACTTAGCACGCTGGGGTACTAATGCCAAATCACCTTATTCCTGTTTTTTTTTTTTTCATTTTTGCAGCATATGAATATGGGAAGATTATTTTTAAACCAGTTTCACATAAAGTTGTAACAAAGAGGTAACCCAAATTGTGTATGTTTTAGTATATATGATACCTGAAGTATCATTTTGAAGTGATGATACTTCATACCTGAAGTAAACATTTTAAAGACACAGGGTCTGTAATCTGAATGGTGAACTTGATTTGCAGCTGCTTATATTTAACTCTGCTCCTCGCAGCCCAATAGTTGGATATTCTTTATTATTTCTTCCTAACTTAGCTAATGCAGGTATACCTCAGGAATACACTGGTTCAGTTTCTACATTGAAAAAATGAAATCATGAACCCTAATGACAAAGGTGTTTTTTAAAACACAGAGGCAACAACTTTTATTTCTAAACTTTGCAAATGGTAAAGCATCTATGTTTCATCCATTTTATGCTCAAATATACTACAAGCATGCCTCGTCTTGTTGTGCTTCACTTTATTTTACTTGGCAGATATTGTATTTTTCACCAATTGAAGTTTTGTGACAACCCTGCATCGAGCAAGTCTTTTGGTGCCATTTTTCCAACAGCATTGGCTCAGTTCATGTCTTTGTCTTTGTGTAACATTTTCAGAATTTATGCAGTAGTTCAAACTTTTTCATTATTATTTATTTGTTATGGTGATCTGCGGTCAGTGTTCTTTGGTGTTACTATTGCAAAAAGATAACTCACTGAAGGCTCAGATGATGGATAGCATATTTTAGCAATAAAGTATCTTTTAATTAAGGTGCGTACATTCTTTTTTTAGACATAATGCTATTGCACATTTAATAGACCACAGTATAATATAAACATAACTTTTATATGCACTGGGAAACCACGAAATTTGTGTGACTTGTTTTATTGCGTTATCACAGCCGTAGTCTGGAACTGAACCTGCGGTATCTGCCTGTATATATCTTATTGAAACTAGGGCAACTCTATATAATGACATCTGCTGTGAATTATTTTAAAAAGAACACTCCTACACACACACACACACACCCTCATCCACCACCATCACCACAAACAGCGCAGACATCACCACCACCAAATTAATTCTTAACTGAATTGAAAATCTGCCCCTTACAAGCTCTGTGGCCTTCATTAATCCCTTTGAGTCTCAGTCTGCTCATCAGTAAATTGGGGATAATAACGCATCCTCTCCGAGTTGTGAAGTTTTATGAGCAAAGCTATTAGTGCGGTGCTTGGCTTGGTAGACTTCCCCTCTTGTCTTCCCTCGAGGCCCCACCCCAGACAGCCAACCATCAGATATTGCCTTTCACTTGGAGCCCACTAAATTTCTGCTTCGATTTTTTTACTTTTCCTCTAATCGCTATTATGTATTTCAGGTGGCCATGCTATCTTTAGCCTGGACAATTTTGCATAGTAAACTCTAAGAAGTAATGATAAAACTAAATTCATTCAATCATTTATATTTTATAAACTTCAGGTCACCCCGTTCTAAATGTAACCATGAACTATTTTCAAAGGTTATTTCATCACTTGGTGATGAAAAACTTTCTATTGAATTAATTCAGTAAAACTTTCTATTGCTGAATACAAATGGAGAATGGACTCAGATGGAGAATCAGGTTTTTTTGTTTTGCTTTCTTTTTTTTTTTTTTTTCCTTCTCCCATTATTTCAGGCCAGAAGGTATGGATGGGTTTTGGACTTGATATTCCTAACGCATGGCTCAGAGTTATTTCATTGGACTGCCTTGGAAGTTGTCTTATAATACATTACCCATAAAGATACATTTTGACTTGATTTTTAAATTAGGTTAGATAGACTGAATACTTAAATCTCCAGGGAGCATGACATATCTGTCCTACATTTCTGCTCTTTACCTTGATCCCATAATGGCTGTTATAGGTTTATAGGTCTCGTGTACAATAAGTATAATGCAGCCATGCCTGTCATTACCTCTTTCTAGATGGTGGTTGTAAAATGTTCAATTTTATGTGTATGAAGGGTAACCTAGCTAATGTAACCAGACCAGTGAAATTGTAACAGTCATTTCCCCAAAGGCAAAAGGCCGAGCACAGGCTAGCGTTAAGTTGCTTGGTTTCACGAAGTAGAGGCCAGTTGGAAACATGAAATTTCAGATGAAAAATGAAAGTCAAAGTGGGTCAAAGTTTGTAATTCAGCTTCTAGCTGGATATAGAAATACATTGAAAACACAGTGCCTTGCAGATCAGGGTAAAATGGCTGCAGATATTGAGTCTGAAAGAAATATATGACTGTGGCAAAAAAATAAATTTACATGTCAAAGGCTACTTCCTGGTGCAGCCATCCATCCTGGTCCGTGGCTGTCTATGATTGCAGAGGAAAAGAAACAGAAGATGAAAACACACTGGAATTTAGTTATCCTCATTTTTTGCCTCTTTGGTAACTGAATTTTCTCACCTCACAGTCCATCTTAAATGATTTACTTTCTCTTCCACAGTATGAGCCATGAATATTTCGTTTCTTTGTTTTGTTAATTTGCCAGTTTTCCTTTGAGCTAAGTGCCCTAGCAATTTTAATTTTTCATTTGAGTTGGGAAGAGCAGTGACCCTTTTTTTTTCATTATTACTATCACAAGGCTGGACTCAGAATGCTACTTTTTATGACCAGCAGTGTTGAGTCCATAATAGAAATGCAAAGTAGAGTGTGTAATATACCGATATTGACTTCCATTAAACCCAGTGGTGTGATAGCTGATAATATTTATATATTTATGTATTATACGTCCTAGCTTTTGTTCATTTGTAGCTAAGCACCAGAGGGGAAAATTAGCCTCATAATATGAATAGATTGTGAACAGCAGAATGCAAAGAATTGGAGAGGGAGCTTCTATGAATAGGACAAGAGGTATAAAATGATGGAGAGAGATGCAAGTATGGTAACTAAAAAGTATAGATTAAAATTCGGATCAAACAAATTTAGGATTGCTTGGCCGGCATTTATTTCTTAACTAAAAGACGACCCAGAGACAGATGGGCTACTCCTCTGATAGGCTGAGTGCAGACAAATGAGCTGCTATGGTGCCCAGCATGCAGAGTTTGTTTGGTGTCTGACTTTAATTTTTTTTTTTTTCAGCTGTCAAGCATGTCTGCAAATGTTTCTTTATTGTTCTTTTTCTTTTTGGAGGGGTGTGTGTTTTCAATGGAGGGGCGAGGGGCATTGATGGAGTTAATTAGTATAAAAATGTGTGGGTGGCTTGTTTTCAAAATCATTTTAAAATCTGATGGCTGTTCATAGCCTTCCCCTCCTACCCTATGTAAACTTGATTACTCGGTAGTTCTGTTCATGGCTGTCCAAAGCAAGATGATTTTCTCATACTTATCACAATAAAAAATTATCACATAGAATGTCAACCAAAAGGCTATTTGTTTAATTAGGGTTCTCTTCTCCTCTTAATATGTGTGCATAGCTTCCATTATCATTAATGTGAATTACAAAAAAGCACTGAAGAAGAATAGACCTGTTTACCTCATTCCTTCTCTTGGATAATGAGGTTTAGATTTGTTAACAGATCAGAACAAAAGTCCAGTGGAAAAAAAAATTGGCTTAACTTTTAAAGAAATTGATATGCTAAAAAGAACTTTCACAAGCACTGAAGTGGAAGCTACACATTCATAAATAAACTTCATTAGCATCTAAGGTGAAATATAATCATTTAAGATGCTGGATTAATAAAATGCAAAGGATTTCCTAATGGGCCCATTTGCATACTCATATTAAATAGCAAAACACATTAATAACAGTTTTATTCATATATGTAAACACTCATAAGTTCCTAGTTGAGACTGTATTTGCCTAATTTGCTTTGTACCATGTCCAGCACAATGTCATGTCCTTGTAGGATGTTTACTTAATACTATTAGATAATGACATGTATAGATTTAATAATTTGCTTGAAAGAAAAATGGAATTAGTTCTTTACTTTGCACCTTTTATCTGAGAACCTCAGTGTAATTCACTAACATCCATCTTCCAGATGCATGGGAGTTGAATGTGGTAAATAGCAAAGAACGAGACGTGGAGAAGTGAAACAGCCTTCCTGGAGACGGGCTTTGAACTGATAACAATACCAAGACCCCTCCTGACCATTGCTACCATTGTGTTAGCATTTAAAAATGCACTGACACCAGCCATAATTCTGTGTATACTTTCATACACCCATAGTTCTTTATTTTCGCCATTCGTTGGGTTTTTCTGTCTTAAGTCAATGTATAAAACAGCAACTTAGTAACATGAGATGGTTAATAATTAAGGTAAAAGGCTTGAACCTTTGGCATAATAACTGTATCCATTTTCCTCATAGAATAAGAGGCCTCCCAGAACCATTAAAAACAGGTATAAGATACAAAAATATATAAATATTACTGGGTTGCACATCTAGAACTATTATCTCAACCATGCTGAATAACATCCATCAGGATTTTGGAGACAGTTCAGTTTTGTTTCTTCAGCTAGCTGTCGGTCATTTCTGCACGGTGGCCCGGCCTCACCTCAGCTTCATCATGTCTAAAATCTAATTCATCATTCACCCATCTAAGTCATGAGCTCATCCTGACTTCCCTGATTCTGTTTGAGGCACTGCCAGGAATCCTGTGACATCTGGGATGCCTCCCTCTTTCCATTCTCATTCCTCCATCAGCCAGCAATCCTGCTGATACTTGCAAAATGTTCTCTTCCATCTGGGCCTTTTTTTTTTTCCATTTCCACTGCCATACTCTAATCATGGTCTTTGTTACCTATGACTAGATTACTTCAGTAGACACGTAACCGATTTGCCTGCTTTCTTCCTTCCTTCATTCCAGTTCATCCCAGGCAGAGGTACCAATCATTCATTCATTCAGTTATCAGATATTTAATGAACACCTCATGCCCTAAAATGCAATATAGTACAGTGGCAAAGGGCAGATCCTCTGGAGTCATTCTATTTAGGTTCAAATCCCAGCTCTGTTATTTTTTCAGCAGCTACTTAACTAGTCCGTATTTCAGTTTCCTCTTTTGTGAAATTGGAATAATAATAATAGCATCTACCTAATAGTACATTAGACGATATATGAAAAATGCCTGATACATAGCACTAATATCCTTAAAATATTAGTAGTTTTCTGCTCTAGGAGCTGAGATGATTCCCAATTACCTAGTAGTTCTCAAAAATCCAACTGTACTCTAGAGTTATCTACAGAGCTTGTTAAAGTTATAGATCACTGGACCTTATGAGATTCTTTCATTAGGTGTAGGCTAGGGCCTGGGACCCTCTGATGTTTCTGTTGCATCCAATCCCAGGAATCTCCATATGGGAACTACTAACTTATAAAAAAAATTATTTAATTTGGCATTCAATACCCTCTATATTCTTATTCAAATTTATATTTCTATCATTGTTTTTTCCTGTCCCTTTCTGCAAACTCACCACTCCAGCCAGATTACTCACTATTACCCAAAACAAGTTTGTGAAGCCCTAAGGTGGCGCCCTCTCTCAGGATAACCTCCTTTCCTTCTCTGAGTCCTGCCAGGCTCCGAACCCACCTTAAGCCCCATCTCCTTATGAGCCCTTCTTTGACCTGCATGTCTCTCTCATCAAAGCTCTATAGTTCATGTCTCCTCAGTTAGTACTCCCCACAGGCCGACTCTGTTTTTAGTTTGGGTTTTACGTGTCTGTCTCGTCCTCAGTGGGATTGTAAATTCCTTTAAGCAAAGGGACTTCCTCATGATGCTTTTCACTGTGTTGGCCTTTAATAAGCTTTTGTTGATTGACTGGCTTATATGGTGTGCTAATTGGAGTAGACCTATTTGGATATTAATGTGTTGTGCCCTTTAGTAATTCTAGATAATAGTATTGAAAATAATGAAAACAGTGGAAGTGGTGCAAAAATAAGAAAGAGGGTGAACTGCATTGGGAGTTAATATTTTTTTAAATTTCTGCTTGAAGAAAAGGTTGAAGGATGAGTTAACTGGTAATAGTAACCAGCTGTTCACCATCTCCACTGAGGACAGGGCTAGAGAAAATGGGCCAAAATCACTGTCAGAAAAAAATGAGGTTAGATATAGAAAAGAAGATGTTTGTTAAGCACTGGAATGAGGTTTCTGAATAGGTGGTAGAATTGACCTCCCTGAAGTACTTTAACAGTAGGAAGGATGAATTTCCATCTAAAATGATATGAAAAAAATTTGCCAGTCAGTTCATTACTTTGGTATCTATTAAATGCTACTCTGGGGAACCCCAGAAAAAGATATACAACATGAACCCTTTACTTAAATTTACTATCTAATTAAGATGACCCACAAATATGAAATTATTAACAATGAAAATAGGATTTAAGATTAAGAGCCAAACTGTAAGGTTATGAATGTAATTATGGGTAGAATTCAGTTGTATACCCTCCAGCCCCTCTCTACCTCACCATGCCTAAAAAGCTAACTCCAGGCCTTTTTTAAATAAATGGATTTTCAATATCTCTTTCCAAACTGCTTCTTTAGGTTGAGTGGAGCAATCCCTAATCTTTTTTTTTGAAATAATTTATTCAATACTATTGACCAAGCCACTGCTAAGTACACAACAAACATGTTGAGAGTAAGCAACCAATCTTTTATTTCTTTTTTTTCCTGACACATCTTTCATTCGTACAACAAATATTGATTGATTGTCTAATAAGTGTTGTTTTCAGTTTGGAGATAACCACAGTAAACAAGTCAGATGTGTTCTCTTGATACATGCAACCTTGCCTTAAAGTGTGGTAGGGCTCTATTAAAGTGACATAAAATTTGCTAAGCTCCTTTTAAATAACCAGAACATCCCTGAATCCCATAAAACTGTGGTTAAACCATTAGCAGTGTCCTTAGTAAAAATATTGAAAGTAAGATGTCTCAATATTTAAACTTAGCTGTGTAACTGCCTTCTTGAATGGAAGTTTTTATCTGCCTGAGAGATACGTACATTTTATACACTTGCAGTATGTGTATAAATTATCATTGTGGTTATCAACTACTTGGCCATTGACTGAAAATGATTAGAGCATAGATGTGTCTGTAGACATAGATAAGGGTTGGTATCTGACAAGTCGGTTTCACAAGGTGAACTGTCACTGAATTGAAGGAACTAGCCCAAGACTATTAACGTTTAACTTGCCAAAGTAGAAAATCTAATTAGAGGCAAAATGAAAAATTTGGCCTTTAAACATATTCACCTTCAGTATGTCCTTTGGTCTCTGTTGGGGCGACCAGCTCATCCCAGTTTGAGCACTGAAAACTCCATGCCCCGGGAATCTCCTCAGTTTTAAGCAAATAGGGACAGTGGATCACCCTAGTCTGCATTCCCAATTAGATCTGATGATTCCCTAATTTCCCTCCCCATCTTTTGTTTATATGCCACTATATAGTCATAAAATTCTTTGAAAAATAAAACAAAAATAAAAAGTAATTTTATTTTTTCTACTACAAATTTAAAATATTTATACTACAAATTAAAGAAATATATAAAAGAGCAGAAGCTATTAAGAAAAAATAACTGGAATGAACTCTTCTATTGTCTTAGTTTTTTGTGCTTGTCTATACCTGAGCTGCTGTCTATTCTCCTAAGGCTTTCTTAGCAGCTGAAAAAAGCCACATAGCTCCAGAAATCAAAGTATAAATGTCTTAGCAGAGAATGACTAAAAGTAGCACCTCCACATGCCCACAAAAGAATTCTTTAAAATATTATGTAATTCAAAACTCAAGAGAAAGCTGGAGGGTACCTGGACCAGAAATAACAGTTTATGACTGATTGCCGACAAAATCACCAGTGAACAGTAAAAACCCTAATTCTGGGGCTTTTGGTATTAGTTCCTCCCATTGATAGGTTTCTTCTCCCCCAGGGACTGTAATTTTCCACTTTAAATTTGAACTCTAGTCAATATATAGTAGAAAATCAATAGCATAGATTTGTTCTGCCTTCCTTTTGCCTCCTGGAATTTTCAAAGTATGTGAAGGAACAGTTTTTATGATGAAGACGGACTGTAAAATGAAAGAGGTGGCTTTGACCAATTTTCTAGACCTTTGACCAAGACACTACACCAGACTACCCATGCCACCTTCTCTACGTTTCTGTCATGCCTTTGTTATCCGCAATCTACCAGGGTATTTAACATCAACAGTGATATGATTACTGACATACTTTTGTAAAGACTCTTCGGCAAATTAATTGGAATTTGCTATCAGAATATCTTCCTACTTATTCTACCTTCTCCCCTTAATTGTGTTTTGCTACTTTCAATTGCAACTTCTTGCCCCATACTGTGACTTGAGTAGAGGGAAATGGGGAAGAAACTCACAGAAACACAAGAGTAATCCAAAAATCTAAGCATTCAACATATATACAGATGATTGTTCTTGCATTGTTAAAAGTAAGCACAGGTGCCAAGGAACCTCTGCAACAAATGCAGACGTGGGGACGAGGTAGGTCATTCTCCCTCCCTCAGACAGATTCAGCTCCCTCCCGTGACAGGTTGAATCCTTTGGTCAGCCTTCCAACTCCAGCTCACCCAACATCTTCTCAATCTCAATATGCTCAGGACACACTTTGTGGAAAAGTCTGATTACTCTAGACTTGCATTTGAATTGGTCTGGATCATCTTGGTATTTTCCACTGGTTTTATGTCACTTTGAGTATGAGATTGATGTCTTAGGAATTTTTGTTTTCTTCCAGGTACCTCTGCCTTTGCTTCATTTTTTTCTCCCTTTGCCTTCCCCTCATGTCTTCTCATAAATGTAACCCAGTTTTCAGGTTCCTCCTGATCCTAGTCTCCTGAATGAAACACAGAACTAGATTATCAGTAGTCTCTCCCCTGACCCTGGTCAGCTTTGTGTAATTGCTCTTCACTTCGGGCATCTGGTAGCCCCACCACAGAACTCAGTAAACTACGGAGCTGAGTAACCATGACTCTTAAACAAAGTGCTGCCTTCATTGCTTTTACTCTGGAGTCTTCCTGGTAGCATTGCCTAGTACACTTGGTCCCGTATGGGCCCCTCTTTGAACCCTATCATCCTAGACTAGAGTCCTGGTGTAGTGGAACTTGGTTATTTCTGACAGGTCACACTGAGAACACTCGTTCTGGCTCCATCTCTAGCCGCATATGTCTAGTTTCAGAATAGTTTTCTTTGAACCTCATGCATCTTATCTGACTTTCAAGTATTCACCTGTCATTTGTTTTCTTCACTGCCATGGCCTGTGCTACTTATGGAATATGCCTGCATGGACCACTTCTAGACTAGTTTGCTGACCTCTCTAAGGCATCCTCCGTATCTTTGTGTGATTCCTCCAGCCTTTATCCATCCTGGTTATTAGGACTCTATCTAATCCCCTTCCCCAGTAACTCTAGGGTGTTGGGCGTATCTGACACCAAATTTGCTATTGCTCACTGCCTTACCCATTATATGCATTCAACAATGGATTACTGAGTTAATTCTTGACTCTAAGAAATCTATTCAAAAATAGTAACTAACAATCAGTTTCTACTTGCAGATGCTTCAATAGGCTGACTTGATTTTGAAATAACAATTGATATTTTTTCTCTTGTTGTTGTTGTTTATTTTAATCTGAGGTTTTCATTTTGAAAAACTCAAGTATTAATTCTGAAAGGGAGAAACAAATCCTTTCAGTACTGGAATCTCTGACAGAAGGAACTCTCTTCATTTGGAAATACAGGTTAAACTTACTGATAAGCTCTGCTCTTAAGTTTTGCATTTTCAGTATTAAATTTTAAATCTATCATGTTTTATTCCAAAAGAGATGTATCAACTTAGGGAAATAGTGGTAGGTTATAGCATGCAGTAGAAATTCTAATAGACTGTTTAACAATAATATGGCAGGCAGATACCATTTTAATCAGTATTGTCATTAGCGACTGTCAATAGAGAGGATGAGATGTTCTAGTCTTTGTGAATTATGATTTAGGGCTGGCACAGCAGTCACACTGAAGTATATTTATTTTACAATATAGAGACATTGATTAAATGCACATGGCATCTCAAATACAGTTGACATTTTAAGTCAGAATTATTACAGACACACAGCTATTCATTTAAGCTGTTGCTTTAAAAATGTGTGTCAACCGATTGTTGATGGAAGAAAGTGTAGCTGGGCCAATATTTCAATAAGCTGATCCTTTATTTTTACTGACGTACATAGCCTGGGGGTGATTTGCCTCCTTTGGGCAGTCAGATTATTTTGCTGTATCTGGTGAAAATAGTCCCTTATGTATATACACATGGGTTCTAGGTTGCTCAGAAAGTGTTCTCTTACTAGGATTAAAATCATTTGGGGGTTCTTTCCATAGTTCTCCATTCCTTCTCTGAAAAGTCTTGCCTGCTAGCCTACCAACCTGCTTAGGAATTGAATCTTAAATAATTGATGACAGCTGTAGCTGAAACATTACTATCATTTAGGGATGATGGGTTTTGTAATGTATATTGTTGAACATTGCCAGTAGACAAGTGACTTTAAACAGTGTAAGTGTTTGAGTATTGATTGTTGATTTACAAGATTGAGCCAATAGTAATTGTGTCTAAGAGCATCCTTATATACTAAGTCTATAAATTCTTTGATCTGTTTTCTCATTTATGTCTTTTTAACCTCAGAACTTACTTAGATTTTTAAAAAATTTTATTATGAAATAATTTTAGACTTACAGAAAAGTTACAAAATATAATATAAAGAATTCTTATGTGGGCTTCCCTGGTGGCGCAGTGGTTGAGAGTCCGCCTGCTGATGCAAGGGACACGGGTTCGTGCCCTGGTCCGGGAAGATCCCACATGCCGCAGAGCGGTTGGGCCCGTGAGCCATGGCTGCTGGGCCTGTGCATCTGGAGCCTGTGCTCCGCAACAGGAGAGGCCACAACAGTGAGAGGCCCACATACCACAAAAAAAAAAAAAAAAAAAAAAAGAATTCTTATGCACCTTTCATCCAGATTCCTCAGATGTTAACCTATTACCACATCAGTGCAAGCATTTTTTTCTCTCTTATTCTTTTTTTCTTTCTTTCCATATGGATACATGTATAGAGACAGGCGTGCATTCCTTTTTTTCTGAATAATTTGTAAGTGTTTGCAAATCTGATGCCCTTTTACCCCTAAATTTACTTTGAAGCTACTAGCACTGCATCATTGTATCATTTTTATGCTGTATTTCAGAAAAGTAAAGAGCTGGCCTCAATTCAACCTCAAATCAGTGAAATTAGAAGTTATAAAATAAGGAAGGTGGTGATTCCAAATAGGATTATAAGTCAAAAAATCCCAGTATGTGTTATTCGTTTATTTTTGTGTACTATGTTATCACCATCTAATCTAAAAACCTAAATTAACTCAGCATTGACTTCTGGTAAATGAGTACAATTTCCAAGAGTGAGATTTTATCTCTTTGACAGTTAATGAAACTTCAAAAGTAAGACATCTGCAAAAAGGTGCAAATATCTCATTCTTGTGATGAGGCCTCATTGACCACTGAATTTAGCACAAAGTGTGTGAATGAGATGGTAAATAGGAAAATGTCCTGCTGATTATTATTAAAATTGTGCTGCAGAAGGGTTCTTAGAAATCCAATACTATCTTTTGCTCAGACTTCTTATCCTTTCCATTTTGCTGCAAATGATTTATTGGTAAGACTGGAGGGAGAGCTAGGGAAGCAATCTTTGATCACCTTAGGGCTTTTCTTACCAATATCTGGATATTTGATAGCACATTTTGAAAACAAAAACATACAAAGATATGATAGAGGTAATGAAGTTAAATTCATCCACAAAATTTACAATTTGCCTCATCAGGAATTGGGATCTGGAGAAATACGGTGTGTTCTGCCAGTCTTTTTAATTACGTTTGTTAGGTATTTGGGATGTTTACATTGGACAGGCCAATCCAAGGGTGTCTGACTTTAGTAAAGCTCTTGTGTCTTGAGAGAAAAGTGGAGGCATAATATAGCTGTGGTATAAAATATATATAATGCATAATATTGCAGAGAATATAATATAGGTGCAGCTGGTAGAAGGTGTGGGGATATACATCTGTTGAGAATCAGTACTTAAATAAGAAAAACCACATTCAGTCCAGTTTTTACAGAAAATAAAGCAGCAGTACCCAAGTATGTTCCTCATCACAGGTCGGTCCCTAAATTACAGGAATGTCTTGATAACGACCCTCCTCTGCACATGACCACATTGCCGAATTTGTCCATATTGCTAACGAGATAGCTTGATTCTGGGTAAGACAAAAAAGGATCAAATAGTGTAAACACTCCACAGAATCCTTTTCTTCTTTCTGCATGTCAGGATTTAATTAGAGCAGCTGAAATCTACTCTGTTCTTGTAAGTTGAATATGTCTTTGAATGTCTATACCCCAAATATCTTCCAAGTAAAAGATAATGCAACTTTATAAAGCACTTTGAAACTTTTAGCCAAACAGTGGTTTGTATGAGTGTTGTTATATCACTAATATATTTTTTTAACTTTTTAAAAATAAAATTGGTAGGTAACATTATAAGTAGTTTGTGAAAATTAATATGTCATATTTTACTCTATAGGTTAACTGTTCATATAGTCTATTAAGGTTAATGGTAAAGAATTTCCATTCATGTGGAGAATCCACACACCATAGCACAGTGTTTATGAAGCACGTATAGAGTTAAACTTCTAAGGCACAGTCCCAGGGCTGTCTAAAAATCGTGTGCAAAATTTTTACTATAAGTGAGTGTGTATATTTTTGTGGAGCAGGACTCCCTAACTTCCTTCTAATTCTCAAAGGGGTCTGTTACTCAGAAAAAACTAAGAACCATTTTGTAATGGAGTCCAGCCTCTGCAGGGCCATCTATGTTCTCTGCCCAACAAGTGCTTTATAGTCTTATTTCTACTCGCTGACTCCTTTCACTAACGTATTCAACACTTAGTTGGATACAACTATCATTGGAATAGGAATGTAACCCCCTGTAAAGAATTATGAGGTATAGCATGTTCCTCTCAACACTTTTTCTATCCCAGAGTCCTCCTCAAGATGGACCCAGGTTTGGACCTAAGTGCAGCATCATGGGAAGCAACACTTCACTATAGAAGGGAGTTTATTAATGATTATCTCCTTTCTAGTACAGTTGTTCCTCGGTATCTATCAGGGATTGGTTCCAGGACCCTTCCAAATACCAAAATCTGCCAGTGCTCAAGTCCCTTACAGAAAATGGTGTAGGGACGTCACTGGTGGTGCAGTGGTTGGTTACGAATCCGCCTGCCAATGCAGGGGACACGGGTTCGAGGCCTGGTCCAGGAAGATCCCACATGCCGTGGAGCAACTGAGCCCGTGCACCACAACGACTGAGCCTGTGCTGCAACTACCGAAGCCTGCGCACCTAGAGCCCATGCTCTGCAACAAGAGAAGCCACTGCAAATGAGAAGCCCGCGCAGCACAACGAAGAGTAACCCCTGCTCGCTGCAACTAGAGAAAGCCTGTGTACAGCAACGAAGACCCAACGCAGCCAAAAAATAAATAATTAAAAATAAAATAAGTACATTAAAAACAAAAGAAGGACTTCCCTGGTGGCTCAGTGGTTAAGAATCTGCTTGCCAATGCAGGGGACACAGATTCGAGCCCTGGTCTGGGAAGATCCCACATGCCGCGGAGCAACTAAGCCCGTGTGCCACAACTACTGAGCCTGTGCTCTAGAGCCCGCAAGCCACAACTACTGAGCCCACATGCCACAACTACTGAAGCCTGCGGCTCTAGGACCTTTGCTCTGCAGCAAAAGAAGCCACTGCAATGAGCATCCCATGCACCACAATGAAGAGTAGCCCCCGCTCACTGAAACTAGAGAAAGCCGGGGCACAGCAGCAAAGACCCAACAGAGCCAAAAATTAATTAAGTAATTAATTAATTTTTTTTTAAAAAGGTGTAGTATTTGCATATAAACCAATGTACATTCTCCCATATACATTAAATCATCTCTAGATTACCTAAAATAACGTATACAATGTAAATGCTTTGTAAATAGTTGTAAGTGCAATGTACATGCGATGCAAATAGTTGCCTGCCCAGCAAATTCAAGCTCTGTTTTTTTGGAACTTTCTGGAATTTTTTTCCCCAATATTTTCCATCCATGGTCGGTTGAATCTGTGGATGTGGAACCCATGGATACAGAGGGCTGAATGTACTTTCTAGCTAGGTTCCATCAAGTGCAAACCAAATACAGCTCTCCTCAACCTAAATAAGAAATGAATCTTTTTAGTTAAGGCTCTCTATGTTTGCGTTTCCCTGTGCTTTTTAGCTGAGGTCTCCTCTGCTGTCACAACTCAGACCAAGAAAATTTCAGTTATGTTTAGGTAGTCCATTGTGTCTCTTACCACTAGGACGGTAGAACACATCTCCTTTTGTTGGGGTCTTTACAGTGTCTAATAGAACTAGGCTGTAAATTCATACTTGGCCATTAGGTGTTGCTACATCACACAATATGCTCCAAACTGAAAAGTGACTATCTTTGGGGCCTAGGAATCTATAAAACAAATTCTTCTATTATTAATTCTGTACATTTAAAATCTTTAACATGAATGTGGTTGAAATAAGAAGTGCCTATAATAAATAGAATGTATAGGTAAAGTTTACCCATATAATTTTTTTTTTTTTTTTTTTTTTTTTTTTGCTGTACGCGGGCCTCTCACTGTTGTGGCCTCTCCCGTTGCGGAGCACAGGCTCCGGACGCACAGGCTCAGCGGCCATGGCTCACGGGCCCAGCCGCTCCGCGGCATATGGGATCCTCCCAGACCGGGGCACGAACCCGTATCCCCTGCATCGGCAGGCGGACTCTCAACCACTGCGCCACCAGGGAGGCCCTACCCATATAATTTTAAAGTTGTAGTCAAGTAATTTATAGAGCAATGCTCAGTTTTAATAAAATTTTAAAAAATTGATACTTCCTCAAAAAACAAGGACATGAATTACTGTTCAGGAAAGTATCAGTAATTTCCTTTCTTGAAAGGGCAGGCAATGAGAGATATAAGTCAAGTTGCAATTTCATGTATAAGCCTTCCTTTTGAAATTAGTAATGTTTAAAAATGAATTGTTTTGGTTCTGCATAGATCACTTTCTCCTTAACACTATTTCTACTCCCATATTCTGGGATATTGCTCTCAAGGTATTCTTTTTACCTTTCTGGCTGCTACTTATAGCTCCTCATCCTAGCCTCTTATTAAGAATTGGCATTCTTTGGACTTTTATACCCAGTCCTTTCTTCTCATGCTTTTTTCTCTCTCTCTTTCTGTCCTCTCCTTTCTCTCTCCCTCTCTCCTCACCCCTCCCCATCTCTCCCAGCAATCTCAGCTATAAACCAGACTTTTCACCCAAGCTCTAGATTCATATACATAAAACTTACTAAACAATTTCCCACATGCTTCCATAGGTACCCCAAACTCAACCTGTAGATTGTGGAATTAACTTTGCTTGTCTGCCCTTACTAAGGCTATCCAGGAGGTCAAGAAAGTGATGCATTCTTTCCCCTCACCCCTCAAATTCAATCCATTACCAAGTCCCTAAGTATCTAAATTTTTTCTCTTCACCTTCATTGCACTTCCTTAGTTCAGATTCTCCCCATTTCTCCCCAGATTAAAACAATGGCTGTCTGAGCAGTCTTGACTTTCTCTTCCAACCCACCCTCTATAGTGCTGCCCACATGATCTTCACAAACATAAATCTGATATCCTGCCAAAATGTTTGCAGTGGCTATACAATGCCTTGAAGTGCTTAAATTTCCGGGATGTCGTACGATGCCCCATCTTTATTCTTTCCTGCAGCCATAGATAAGTACATGCAAGTGTCAGACTGTACCATGAAAGCATTCAGCCATCAATGCTTTGGGCCCTTCCTATTCCCTGTGAGTATAATGCCTTTTCCCCATCCTTAAACCCACGCTATACCCTTGGCCAATTCTTAGTCTTGCTTAAGTGCTGAGTTCAAGAATCACCTCCTTGGGAATCCTTGCTGACAGCCATTTTCTCTTCACTCAAGGTTGGCAAGATAGGTTTCTCATATCATCCCACTATTTTGAATAGTTAGACATCCTGTATTGAAATAAATTTGCCCGGTCCCACTTTGGAGGTATCTGGCTACAGAGAAGGTTGTTGAATTTCATAGTCCACTGTTATAATTTACCTGTAATTATGAGGGCAAATAAACCCAAAAACATAATATCATCTTAGACTTCATTGCTTGTATATCTTAATGTGAAAATCATGTGGTATTTTATGAAGCTTTAAATCTGACGGAATAGGATCTGTGAAAACTGCCTAATTTGTTGATTTGCATGTGAAGTATGTTGTTCCCAGTGGGTGGTGGAAACTGATTTGTCATATAGCTTACTAGCTCTGAGCAGATAACTGGTGTTAGTTCCCACTGCTGTAACGAAATAGATTTGGCCTTTGTGATAGCTCCTATTTGAAAATTACTATTTAAAACTGTCTGCTGGAGATAGGAGAGTGCTTTGCAAAGATGGATGCGTTTTATGTAGCAAAGCAGGAAACAGTGACAGCATGTCTTAATGACACTTTATATTCTGCCAATGTATTTAGCCACAACTTCTTCAACTGCATAATCTAAAGTAAACAAAAATCATATTCCATTAGAGACACAATTTGACAATTGAATTTTGGGGGTGAACTTTTGGCATCCATTGGAAGAATTGGTTCCAACCCCAGAGAAGGGGTTAATCTTTTTAGGGCATCATTGCCTGGGAAGTGGAAGAAAGAGATGACCAAGTCAGGGAATATGAGTAAAAGCATTATCTCTGAGAGCTAGAATGAGGGAACTATTCAATGGTTATCATTCTATGACCACATTTCATTCAATCATAAGAAAAGATAAAGGATATTTTACTGAGGAAAATTGAAAAAAAATTACACATAATCCCAGTAGGCTGAGGCTTGGTATAATTAAATAATGTAACCTTTCACCTTTGTGTTTTAATACTTTCCTAAGGTCTTAGGCCAAATCTGTGCAGAACAACGTTGAATACCCCAGTACTGAGAATATTTACTGTAGCATCTACCTGGCTTGGGGAAATGGGTTGTTCATTAGGGAAAATAATTGGTACATTCTTATACAGTAATAAATACTTACTAAGATAACTATCATGTAGCAAGACAATAAAAATCAATATTAATCAGAGCAGACAAATGCTTCGAGTAATAGCTGAAAACCCTCAAGCCCTAGGTGTTCTTTTCAGTGCCCTTTTTGTTGTTACAACATTCTCTGCTTCTGACACCAAATATTTCCTAATTTAAGATTTTTAACTTTTGATATCTTAGTCTGATCATCAGAACACCCAGCTCTGTCTGTGTGTCTTTATAGAGAGAGTATGAAATGTCTCTTTAAAGATCTTCAGCATATACATGGCTGCTATTTCTTACTTGGGTATCCCAAGATTAAGCTGAAGGAGGGCTTTAGTAATACTTTGATCTCATCCGTCTCTTTCCAAATCCTTGAATATTCAGCCCATAATTTGTACCTCTGTACTCCATTTCCCCACTTTTATGAGGATATGACTATTAATTGCATCTTCCCATTTTTATAATAAATGGAGATGCCCCCACTCCTAATACTAACTAAGGCTGTACTGTCTGTGGTACAGTGTAGAGGCAGTAATAACAACTAACCCTGTATTATAGTGCTTGTGGCTATATAAGTATTGATGCTGTTCTGAGTTCTTTACATGCATTAATTCATTTAATCTCCACAATGACCCTATGAAGTAGGCACTGTTATTATTACCCATTTTACACATTTAGAAACATAGACATAGACAGTATGACTTGCCCATGGGTACATCAATTCTAAATGGTCAAAACTGCTGGGATTTGACCCCAGCAATCTGGCTCCATAGACCTTCCTCTTTATACTGTTTGACTGCTTTGCTACCTGGGAAACTTTGGGTACCTTGAACGTATTTGATCACTCACTTTTCTTGTCTGAAGGTTTAAAAATGACAACAAATAAGCTCTATCTCATAGGATTGCTGTTAGAATTAACTGATACAACGTATCTGACGTGCTTAACTTAGTGATTGATACACAGTTAAGTACATGTTTATGTTAGCTATTTTTATTATTACTATCATGTGATCAGTAAGTGTCAGATGAAGGAATTAATTAATATAGAGGCATAACTCAGAATTAGTAAGGTGATTATTCCAAGTTCCATGATTTCTGTTGAGAAGCTCATTTAGAGAGAATAGACTCAGTAGTCTAGAGGTAGAGCTTGGTCGCTTTTCATGTAGGAATCAAACATGCTCATGCCTCCATCTTCAAGTTAAAGAAAGAGCTATTACAATGAGAAAAGATTAGATTTTTATTATAGCAATTGTACCACTAAATTAGAAATTTTAAAAATATATAGGATAATCCATGGAATGTTGTAAGTTGTCAAAACCCCTAATATTTCCAAAGTATATATTATAAGAAGAGTGGAAGAGAAACCTATTTTATCATGTTTCAATGCTCATGCCCTGCTTTTCTCTTTATTGCATTATGAGATTGACATTATATCATTATCTCTCATTGTCACCTTAGCCTTGTGAGCTTTAGATGCTGCTAATGTTATGGTAATAACTGCTACAATTTGTAATTTTCAGTTGTATTAGACCTTGATTCATTTTTTTTAACTACCTTGTATAACCATCACTGATTTTTCTTGCAGATAATAAGCAACTTAATGGTTTTTATAAATGAATACTGGTGTGAAATTATCGGAGCAGGAAAATCAATATTAGAAAATTTCCTATATGAACAACAACAAAAATAGAGTAGCATTAAAGGAATTGTAAATATTCAAAAATCAAATGAATTCATTATTTTGAAACTAGTGTTAGAAAATTTGTAGTTTAAAACCTGCCAATTCACTATAAGTTTTAAATTTCACTATACTTTTAAAAATTATAGCCTTTCCCCCCTTTTTTTAAAATTAAAAATAACACATCGGGGATCACTGCAGAGTTAGTTTTTCAGAATGCTTTCCTATATTTCACACAAACCATCTCTTTCCCTGTAATTGGAAGTTATATAAAATCAGAGTCTTGAAGGGAATCCATCATATGTCTCCTGAAAGGTCAGTATATTATATTTTCATTTGTTTGTTTTGGTTAAATGAGCCCTAGAGATTCATCAGCTACTAGGAATATAAAGTACCACAACAGACCATGAAATGGTACATATGTCTTTTCTCAAACCTTTTCCTCAATGCATTTCCACTACCAATCACAATCCTACAGTCCCACCTCCTTTAGGATATTCCATCTTCCCTAAATAAGCCTATTGGAAAATCTCCTCTACTTCTCATTCCCCCTGCCTCCTCTCTGGCACACCATTCATTCAGTTGATAAATGTTTGTTGACCAACGAGCATGCACGGGTGATGAATGAGATGCTGTCCTACCCTCAGAGAACTTAGAATACAGTAACTTTTCAATGACTACCTTATATCATTAGTTACTTTTCATGGGTCTGTGTCTTACAGGGCAAAGACTACAATTTACAATTATTTTGCTTTCTGTATACCTTTCACCTAGCAAGTGCTCAAGCCATATTGAGTTGAGTGAGTGAAGTGACTCACCATCCAGGGGAGAAGAATAATGTCTGGGCTGTGTTACCCCACCCCTAAACCGGAATTAGCACAGACGGGGCATGGCTAAGACTGTTATCATATCCCACTGGGCTAGTTGCTTAGCTCAGACAGTGAATGACTTTGAAGTATATTATTTCATCACACATCAGGAAGAGTTGGGTGTTAATTTCTAAACTGTAATTAGGTTCCTTAGTCTTTTATCCCGAAACAGACATAGTTTTATCCAGGGCTATTGATGGACAAACCTAGACCAAAGCCAGGGACTTCTCTCAAATGATACTTGATTATTTCTTCCTCTGTCCTCCTCTACTGAGAAGAAATAGGGGAGAGAGAGGTGGGAAGGGATGAGCATGCAATCTGTCCCCAGATTAGAAATGAATAACAATTAACTCGTGAATGTGGTTTAAATTTGCAAAGCAAAGCAAAAAGGTTTCCTTTAGTAAAGTGCTTTTATAAAAGCACACACTACCCCAGTAAAGAGAAAAAAGAAGAAGGACTAAGTCCATTGGGTAGGTGAGAACAAAGTGGAAATACTCTACAGTTACACTGTCCAATATGGTAGCCACTAACCATGTGTGGCTTTTGAGCTCTTGAAATGTGACAGGTCTGAATCGAGGTGTGGTGGAAGTGTAAAATAGACACCTGATTTCAAAAATTAGTATTAGAAAAAAATAATAATAAACCATCTTAAAAATGTTTATATTGATTAAATGTTAAAATGATAATATTTTATATACATTGGGTTAACTAAAATATTTTCTTAAATTAATCTCACCCATTTCTTTCACTTTTTAAAATGTGGCTAATAGAAAGTTTGAAATTACATGTGTAACTCACATTATAGTTCTGTTGGACAGCACTGTTCTAGACCATAGGTTTCCAAACTGGGTTGCTAATGACCCTGGCCTTTTTCCTAGTATGTCAGCCAGAGACCAAAGAGAAGGGCCATAGTCAATTCCATCAGAGAAACTCCTTACTTGTTTATCAAATCAGGTTTCTGACTATGAACTTCTTTGAAAGAATCTGCAGTCAGAATGTTTGCCAGCTCTAGTCTTAGAATATTTTCCATCCACTCTACAGATGTAGAACGAGAAGAACAAACTCAAATACCTTTCTCCACCCCTGTCACTGCACCCCATGCATTAACAAGAGGGAGTTACTAGATCTTTCCATGATTCTTTGTTATTTGGGGAGTTCATCAAAGGTTTATTTGTTAGTGAAATTTTACCCCTTTTCTGTAAGTTGCAGAAATTTATTTGCAATGAATGTCTTTTAAGCATTCCTAATTGATAGCATGGAAGGCCAGGTTACAGATGGTCTTTACTAGGAATTCTTTTTCTTCTGGAAAACGTAGACCCTTCCCCCCTACCCGCTTAGCAACAGCGATCAGAGGATGATTGAGTGGTCTCTTGTGGAAATATGTATTTACCTATGTAAAGATCAGTTTCAACTCAGCACATTCTTCTTTAACCAGTGAACTAACCTATAACCTCTAAGGGGTGTTGACGTCTCTTCAGCTCATAACTTGTGTGTGTGTGTGTGTGTGTGTGTGTGTAAACACACACACAGGTATTTTTTAAACTATGAATACAGCTGTTGATGTAGAGAAGAGTTTTTAAAGCAATTCCATAAATTTTATTTTTTTAAAGATAAATAATAATCCTGACCATTTTAATCACCCCGCCCCTTCGCAAATAAAGTTAACACATGGTCATATAACTGATTGTACACTGTGAATTAAACTTGAGAGTGATAGAAGCAGGTAGAGGAAAGAAAAGAACAAGTGGCAATATTGTTTAAAAAAAAAAAAAGATTTTCCTGACACTAATCGCACCCAAAAAAAGCCATGGAACCTCAAGGGGTATTTGTATGTGTTTGTTGTCAGTGACAGGGACCTGAGATAAAGAACAGAGTTTCCTGGTTGGGATATCATCTCTGCTTCTGGAAGTTTATAAATTTTCTTCCTCTGTGACCTTTCCACTTGGTCCTCAAAAAAGCCTGTTGATTTTGCTCTGACGATTTTTACACGTTTTATGGAAAGGAAGCATTCTGATGTGAGAAAGTTTGCTTATCATTAGCTGAACTCCTTTTCGTGCAAAATGTTAATCCATAGATCACACCATGGCAAAGGACGGCTCATAAATGAGAACATACTAAATCAAGTAATGTTTTCCTCATGTATCTTTTTTACCTCAGGCAGATGTGCATATTTGGTGGTACAACAAAATTGACACGTTCCTCCCACAAATGTGGGTTTTATACATTTCTCCATGATTGAAAAGGAAACAATTCTATCTTGAAGATACAGATGAAGCATTTATTTTGCCATTCTTTTAAAAGCAAGGATATCAAGTTTCAGAACAGGAACAAGCCCGTAGTTGATGCACTGCCTGCCTTCCTTCTTCCTATCTCCTTCCTTCCCTCCCTCTCTCCTTTCCTCCCTGCTTCCCATCCTGTTTTCCCTCCCTTTTCTCTCCTCCCCTCTCTCTCTCTTTCCCTCCCTCCCTCCCTCCCTCCCTTCCTTCCTTCCCAAAGCACCAACAGTACTAGATGCCATGGAAACTATAGATATAAAATAAGACCCTCTCATGGAACTTACCTTCCGTGTATTTTTGTATTTTTGATCCAATCTGAATGTAAGCATTAGTAGCCATGCCACAAAGTAAGTTAATTCGAAATAGTTACGCCTGCTCCACCTTTAGGACATGGTAGGAAGTTGCAGAAACAGCAGATGTCTACCAGGTCCACTGACTCTTGTTCATCTTCAGATATTACCATCATGCTCTCTGAAAGCCTCCGTTCTCAGTCACTAATTATGCTAGGTGTAGAATTGTCATACACGTTAATATTCTCTTTACCGTGGGTATGTGTTTAGCATATACCATGACTCTCAGTCCTACATGCAGCGTGAACCATGCATTCCTGTGCACTCTGCCGAGGTGCAGTGAGCTGTAGTGGGGAGAACATTGGCCCCAAGAGGCAGGAGATATGGGTTCTAAATTCGTTTATTCCACCAACACATTGGGGTCATCTTGTCAGAGTCATACAACTTCTCAGGTTTAGAGGTGTCAGATTTGTAACTAGTTTAGACTGGGTTGTCATAATTCTTCAAAACTCTAAATATCTAGGGTTCTATGAAAGGTGGTGAACAGAGGTTTCACTATCAGAATATATAGCAAGATGGTGACCCCTAAACTTGATCCTATCTCTAAGACTGAGCTCAGAGCCCTTCTTTTTGGTTAAGAATATTTGTTTAAGAACCAGAATAAGTAATTAGTAGACAGTTTCACGTGAGTGAGAATATATGTGAAATCTGAAATGTAACCATCATATCATTTGGCCATGAGTTCACTTTAAATCAGTATTTGTCAGAGGTCTCCAAAGAAACAGAGCCAGTAGGATACACACACACACACACACACACACACACACACATATGAGGAGATTTATTATAAGAATTGGCTCACGCAATTATGGAGGCTGAGAAGTTCCACAATCTGCTGTCTGCAAGCTGGAAAGTCAAGAAAGCTAGTGGAATAATTCATTCTGAATTCAAAGGCCTGAGAATCAGGGGAGCAGATGGCATAAGTCCCAGTCCTGGTCCAAAGAACTGAAAACCAGAAGATGGGCGTCCCAGCTCAAGCGAAAAACAAAAACAAATTCTCCCTTGCTGTGCCGTTTTTGTTCTATTCAGACCACATTGGTGAGGGCAGTCTCTACTGGGGCCCCCAACTCAAATGCTAATAATGTCTCCTGGGAGCACCCTCACAGATAGACCCAGAAATCATGTTTGCCAGCCATCTGGGCATCCTTTAGCCTAGGATGGCACATAAAATTAACCATCACCATCTGCAAGTCAATGTACAGTTATTTCTTGGGCCTTTATCCTTAAAAACTATAGAAAGCCTGTGTCATAATGAGCAGCTCCATTTCTGATTCTTACATTGGACCTAGACTGCTCTTATTTCCCAAAAGGCAACATTTATGCTACATGGTTTGAATTCCTTCCTCTCTCCTTCCCTACATTTCTTCTCTATGCCTGCCTTTAATTTTCACTTAAACTAATACCTTGTTGCACCACTACCATTCTCCAGCTCTCATACAAGAGATAGCTCTAGTTGCTGACTTCCACAGCCTGATGAGTTTGGGAAGCGTTCATTCCTTCATTTATTCATTCATTCCCCAAACATTTGCTAAGTGCCTATTATTTCCTAGGAATAATATTTTCTGGAAAATGTTAATTAATAATCCAGTCTTGGGACTTCCCTGGTGGCACAATGGTTAAGAATCTGCCTGCCAATGCAGGGGACGTGGGTTTGATCCCTGGTCCAGGAAGATCCCACATGCCACAGAGCATCTGAGCCCATGCGCCACAACTACTGAGCCTGCACGCTACAACTACTGAAGCCTGTGCACCTAGAGCCCTTGCTCTGCAACAAGAGAAGCCACTGCAATGAGAAGCCTGTGCACTGCAACGAAGAGTAGCCCCCGCTCGCCGCAACTGGAGAAAGCCCGCGAGCAGCAACGAAGACCCAATGCAGCCAAAAATAAGTAAATAAATAAATTATTTTTTAAAAATCCAGTCTTTGCTCTTAAGGAACTTCTTTTCTAATTCAAAAGTAAATAATAAGTAATTACATGACGGTGCACAGTAACCATTAAGAAGAGAAGAACACATGTGTGAGAGCCCCAAATCCCATGGTTGGGGGGAGAAAAATGACCACTTTTGAGAACCAAGATGCATATTTAGGCCTAGATGCAGAATTAGGGCCCAGTTCAGCTTGCTCTTCAACCATTTTGTCAACATCTTATGGAATAATTTTAGGGTTGCCTCTTTCTTTACTGGAACATTTTTGTTAATTGGTCTGCTATAAAAAACATCTTTAATGTAACCTAACCTTTTATAATTTAACCTAACCCCTGTCATTAAAAGAAAAATGTCATTAGCTTCTTTGTGACTTTTTTAGTCTCTGCTGAGGCAATGGTGTCCTAATTAGATAAGTTGTATTTCCAAGTTTAAAAGAAATACAACCAGATATGTGATTCACAGTGCAAACACTAGTGACACGTTTCAACAGCATAACTTGGTGAAGACATCTCCATATGAAACTGTCCATGTGACATGAGGCTCATTTAAGCTAATAAGCAATAATAATTTGCTGACTCGGAATATGATTCCCAATTTTGGCATACGTGCATCTTTTGTATGCTTCTATGTATTTTAAGTTCCTAAGTGAATGTTCTTAGATGCATTGGGAACATATTTTCTAGGTATTATCTCAATTCCCATATGATCTTTACGCCTGTTAGAAAACATGTGCATTTGGAAAAATATTTTGGCATTGGTTAATGTTTTTGTTGACTGTAAAGCATTTATTACGAAATGCGAAAGTTGATTTACCCTATCTATCCCCTTTGACTTTTTAGTTGTGGAGATGAGAGGTTTACTCGATGCAAGTGCTAATACTAAAAGATTTTTTTGTTTATATAATAAATACTTTATTCATTCTCTCACAGTTATATGGTGTGGCCACTTGAAAATGCCCTACTGTTACTTTCAAGTTAAACGTAATGATTTTCTGTGTTGGTGTTTGTGATATGTATTAATAGCTTTCTTTTTGTAAATCAGGTTAATGTCAAAAGCAGCTGGCTCATGATATTCTGGTTCATTTATTTTGGATATAATTATCAAATTAGTGTTCTACCTGGTTTTTTTCAAATAACAAAAGTCTCCATGAAGGAGTTTTTGGCATATTATTTACGGTGGACACAGATCATCGATTTCCCTTTTACACATTACAGCATCTACGTAGAGATATAAGCAAGACTCTATCATAGAGTTATCATGGTCATATATCAAAACTTTCCTCCCAATATGTGGTTGTAGATGTTTTGACTCATTTATTTCTTGTCTCCACATTCTCATCTGCTCCCATTCTTTTGTATTATTTTCATTTTCAGTTAAATTGTTAAACTCCAGTTACATGGAGAATATTACCATGGGAAAAGATAAGTTTATTTATATCACATCTAATTTTGGCAATAGCAGTGATGTATAACATAGTTTCTCAGGGCTTCTACTGTTGTAATTTAACTAGCTTTTACTTAAATGAAACAACCTACTCTAGATAATCCATTTCACTGTTTTGTGTATCACTATTATCATGTAGCAAATCAGTTCATTTTAATTACTCCTGCTTAATTCACAAGAATTCTGAAAGGAGGTATAATAATCTAATGTTTGGCTATGAAATGTGTCTCTAACAAGGAAGTGGCCACGAGCAAGCCTTTCCAAGTGGGAGTAGAATTCTACACACCTAACTTTTAAGTAACTGATCTTCATTGAATTGTAGTGAGTTTCCAGATAGCTTTAATTCCCAGTGTACATGGAGTGATGCTTCACAGCTGAGCTAATGTTAGACATCTCACTTCTTATTTTACATATTACACAAGGAGAAAGACTATAACAAATTGAACAGGTGTTCCTGGGAAAGTGAGTCTGGAAGGAATCCAGAGATTTGAGGATGGGAGGGATAAAATTTAACTAATGGTCTGGTGAAACGTATACTACCCTAAACAGTTATGTATCTCTGATGGCTTCTACCATATTGTAAAATTTATCACATTAATTTGAAGTTTATTGAACACCATTTTATTTCAAGTTGATGTGCTGAAATAATCAAACTTGAAGTGTTTCTCGATGCAATAATTTATACTTATATAGGACATTCTTCACTTTGCATGTCAGTTCATCATCTAAGAAGTACCTTAAGGCAAATATTAGTCCATTTTACCATTAGAGGAAGATAAGTTGTGTGTGTGTGTGTGTGTGTGTGTGTGTGTGGTAGTAAAGTCACCAGCCATAGAACTAAGAGGGATAGATTATATACAGAATTATTGAATCAAGATTCAAAAATACAAAGCTATGAATAAATTCTAAAAAGGAGAATTTTAGTAGGATCACATAGGTTCACAAAAATAATCTGTGCAACTCAAATATAGGCTTCAGTGGTTTGGCCTTAGATAGTTTACTTTTTTTCTACTGAAAGTGTGATCTGTGGACCAGCAGCTGAGAGCATCACCAGAGAGCTTGTTAGGAATGATCTCAGAACTCATCTCAGGCTTATTGATTTAGACTTTGTTATAACGAGTTCTCCAAGTAATTCACATGCAATTTAAAGTTTGAGAGGTGTTGGTTTGGTAAAATGTAAGGTTAATTTTAGCCAATGGTGTGGTATGTCTGCCCAGAAAAATTAAGTGAGCACAGGCCACGTTAATAAGCACATGGTATCCAGAGGGAGAGGATAATCAGACTTCCTGTCCTGGTCATTTTGTTCTGTTATGGGCACTATCCTTTAAACTATACTTTTAGGAATGTATGTCCATGACACTGACCACTGACCTGGATGGTGAAGCTGCTCAAACCAATTTCATATAAGGAATAATGGAAGAAACTGGAAACATTTGAGCTGGAGAAGAGAAGTCAGGGGAGCTAGAATGGCCATGTTCAGGTGTTCAAAGGGCAGTCCCTTGGAAGAGGGGTGAGAAGGCAGCAGGAGTAAAGCAATTAATAGACACAGTAAATGGGACAATGTATGTTTGCTAAATATAAAGACGAGCTTTGAAACAACTACCTGTGTTCTGAAATGGATCTTCTTTTTCCTATGAGGAGAGAGTTTTGTTCCTGGAGGTTTTAAGCAGAGACTAGAAAACCACTGACTGAAGTAAGTCTCCCTGCTGAATGCTCTCCAAGCGCCTTGTACTTTCACCCTTGTGACACTTGTCACATTATTTCTGTAATTTTAAAATAATCTTCAATAGTATTCTCTGTTTGTTCCATCTGGGCAAGGGACAGTCTCTCTGAGTCACTGACTGTTCTCTCCCTCGCCTCTAGCACAGCGTCTGACAGAAAATGTTCTTGTATGACTAAAGGGAGGAAGGAATACATGGGAGGGATTGACAGATGTATTCATTAGTGTAATCAATTAATATTTACTGATTGCCTTTGTTACGTCAGGCACTCACGTAGCATTAGGAAGACTTAAATGAACAAAACAGATGACTATTCCGGCTCTAAAAGTTTTTTCCCCTATGAGATTAAGTCGCCCCAAGAATTTATATGCAGTTCATGCAGAAAGAATGAAGAACATGAATCAGCTATCTGCCAGAGTAGTGCATCTTGGAAGAATTAACACCTTCAGAATATCTCAAAGGCCAACCAGATCAACATGAAGCATTTAGAAGTTGAGATACAATAGAAACCTCACTTCGTTATTTTGAAACTACCTTGGGATATGAAGTTTAAACTCCTCAGGTGCTATAAGGCTGGTGAAAAGCTGAGACAAATTACTAGAACTCTGGAGATTGCAAGACTCCAAATAGGAACAATATGGAGGAGGGCAACACGGGAACATGTACATCTGTATCACTAGAGTACTTCCAAGAATATGCTTGAATTTCATGGTCATTGTCTTAATTTTTTTAAATTAATTTTTTTATTGGAGTATAGTTGCTTAAAAACTTTGTGTTTGGGCTTCCCTGGTGGCGCAGTGGTTGAGAGTCCGCCTGCCGATGCAGGGGACATGGGTTCATGTCCCAGTCCAGGAAGATCCTGCATACTGCGGGGCGGCTGGGCCTGTGAGCCATGGCCGCTAAGCCTGCACGTCCAGAGCCTGTGCTCCGCAGTGGGAGGGGCCACAACAGTGAGGAGCCCGTGTACCACACACACACAAAAAATTGTGTTAATTTATACTGTACAGTAAAGTGAATCAGCTATATGTATACATATATCCCTTCTTTTTTGGATTTCCTTCTCATTTAGGTCACCACAGAGCACTGAGTAGGGCTCCCTGTGCTATACAGTAGGTTCTCATTAGTTATCTATTTTACACATAGTATCGAGTGTGTATATGTCAATCCCAATCTCCCAATACATCCCACCCCTCCCCATTCCCCCTTGGTATCCATACGTTTGTTCTCTATGTCTGTGTCTCTATTTCTGCTTTGTAAATAAGATCATCTCCCATTTATGATAAAAACTCTCCCAAAAGTGGGCATAGAGGGAACCTACCTCAACATAATAAAGGCCATATATGACAAACCCACAGTAAACATCATTCTCAATAGTGAAAAACTGAAAGCATTTCCTCTAAAATCAGGAACAACACAAGGATGTCCACTCTCACCGCTATTATTCAACATGGTTTTGGAAGTCCTAGCCACAGCAATCAGAGAAGAAAAAGAAATAAAAGGAATCCAAATTGGAAAAGAAGAAGTAAAATGTCACTGTTTGCAGATGACATGATAATATACATAGAGAATCCTAAAGATGCCACCAGAAAACTACTAGAGCTAATCAATGAATTTGGTAAAGTAGCAGGATACAAAATTAATGCACAGAAATCTCTTGCATTCCTATACACTAATGATGAAAAATCTGAAAGAGAAATTAAGGAAACACTCCCATTTATCATTGCAACAAAACGAATAAAATACCTAGGAATAAACCTACCTAGGGAGACAAAAGACCTGTATGTGGAAAACTATAAGACACTGATGAAAGAAATTAAAGATGATAAAAACAGATACAGAGATATACCATGTTCTTGGATTGGAAGAATCAATATTGTGAAAATGACTGTACTACCCAAAGCAATCTACAGATTTAATGCAATCCATATCAAATTACCAGTGGCATTTTTTACTGAACTAGAACAAAAAAATCTTAAAATTTGTATGGAGACACAAAGACCCCGAATAGCCAAAGCAGTCTTGAGGGAAAAAAACAGAGCTGGAAGCATCAGACTACCTGACTTCAGACTATATTACAAAGCTATAGTAATCAAGACAATATGGTACTGGCACAAAAACAGAAGCACCGATCAATGGAACAAGATAGAAAGCCCAGAGATAAACGCACATACCTGTGGTCAACTAATCTATGACCAACGAGGCAAGGATATACAATGGAGAAAAGACAGTCTCTTCAATAAGTGGTGCTGGGAAAACTGGACAGCTACATGTGAAAGAATGAAATTAGAAGACTCCCTAACACCATACACAAAAATAAACTCAAAATGGATTAGAGACCTAAATTAAGACCAGACACTATAAAACTCTTAGCGGAAAACATAGGAAGAACACTCCTTGACATAAATCACAGCAAGATCTTTTTTGATCCACCTCCTAGAGTACTGGAAATAAAAACGAAAATAAACAAATGGGACCTAATGAAACTTAAAAGCTTTTGCACAGCAAAAGAAACCATAAACAAGATGAAAAGACAACCTTCAGAATGGGAGAAAATATTTGCAAATGAATCAGCACACAAAGGATTAATCTCCAAAATATATAAACAGCTCATGCAGCTCAATATTAAAAAAACAAACAACCCAATCCAAAAATGGGCAGAAAACATAAATAGACATTTCTCCAAAGAAGCCATACAGATGGCCAAGAAGCACATGAAAAGCTACTCAACATCACTAATTATTAGAGAAATGCAAATCAAAACTACAGTGAGGTATCACCTCACACCAGTTAGAATGGGCATCATCAGAAAATCTACAAACAACAAATGCTAGAGAGGGTGTGGAGAAAAGGGAACTCTGTTGCACTGTTGGTGGGAATGTAAACTGATACAGCCACTATGGAGAACAGTATGGAGGTTCCTTAAAAAACTAAAAATAGAATTACCATATGATCCAGCAATCCCACTACTGGGCATATACCCAGAGAAAACCATAATTCAAAAAGACACATGCACCCCGATGTTCATTGCAGCACTATTTACAATAGCCATGTCATGGAAGCAACCTAAATGCCCATCAAGAGACGAATGGATAAAGAAGATGTGGTATGTATATACAATGGAATATTACTCAGCCATAAATAGGAACGAAATTGGGTCATTTGTTGAGACGTGGATGGATCTAGAGACTGTCATACAGTGAAGTAAGTCAGAAAGAGAAAAACAAATATCGTATATTAATGCATATATGTGGGACCTAGAAAAATGGTACAGATGAACCGGTTTGCAGGGCAGAAATTGAGACAGATGTAGAGAACAAGCATATGGACACCAAGGGGGGAAAGCGGCAGGGGCTGTGGGTGGTGGTGTGATGAATTGGGCGATTGGGATTGACATATATTCACTGATGTGTATAAAATTGATGACTAATAACCTGCTGTATAAAAAAATAAGTAAAATTCAGAAAAATAAAAAATAAAAAGATCATCTGTACCAATTTTTTCAGATTCCACCTATATGCGTTAATATACAATATTTTTTTTTCTCTTTCTGACTGACTTCACTCCGTATGACAGTCTCTAGGTCCATCCATGTCTCTACAAATGACCCAATTTCATTCCTTTTTATGGCTGAGTAATATTCCATTGCATATATGTACCACATCTTCTTTATCCATCTTCTTTATCCATTCCTCTGTCAATGGACATTTACGTTGCTTCCATGTCCTGGTTATTGTAAATAGTGCTGCAGTGAGCATTGGGGTGCATGTGTCTTTTTGAATTATGGTTTTCTCTGGGTATAAGCCCAGTAGTGGGATTGCTGGATCATATTGTCAGTGTCTTATTTTGTGATTTGTCATGATTATAGCATGGTACTATAAGTAATATGTGAATATTTAATATTAGAACTATTTTTGACATAAATATTTTACCTGAAATACATTCTTTTACGTGAGTTACTCTATACCCTTTCAGTCTTATTCCATCCAGATGCCAACATTTTTTCCTCATCACCATGCATCTTTGATTTTATAATGTAAGTCAGTGGGAAAACAGGATTCATTTAACAGAAAATTGCTTTTCACAATCTTTTCTGGAATCTCTTTTGTCTGTTACCCAGGCGATGTCTATATTATTACTTTGTCCTCAAAAGCTTTTACCAATTTGGCAACACAGAGCGACTAAATCTCTCTTTTTTTTAATATGGCTTTTCATTAGGAGAGAAACTCTCCAAATTCATTTTGTCCGCCTTTTCCTCAGTGCTAAATCTTCGGTGTCTCCAGTCTATTTATAATAAATATCCCCAGTATACTGAAGTCACTTCAGTTCTCCATAGTACTCCAGTTTCTACTGAAAGCAGTGTCAAACGACCAAATGCGTAAAGCTTCCGTTCTGTCCACCGCCCACCCCACGAAAGCGTTCCCATCAAATATCTCCTAATTGCCCTTCGTGAATCAGCTTCATGCGCAGCCTTATCTCTGGCTCCTTCCCCAGCTCTCTGCTGATAGCCGGTAACATGCACTCTCAGCATGAAGGGGATAAATATGGTGTGACTCTTAGAAAGCCAGCCTTAGAGTGGAGTTAGAGAGCTGTTTAGATTCTTCCCTTTCATGGCTCTGACATGATTTATTTTAACCAATTTGCCTTCAGACATGGTTGGCTATAGTTGCTTCAGACACTTGAACTTTGGATCCTACAGGGACACTTGTACTCCTCACATTGTTTCTTCTGCCTTACACATCGGTCCCGTGTCAGGACATCTTGTATTAATCAGCCTTCAGTGGTAACTTTAGGCAAGTAACATAAGCACTTTCTCCGACCACCTGTAAAATTAAGAAGTAACTACAAAGCATCTGACACATTCCTTAGAAGAGCGCAGTCCAGCCACCCTGGCCCGGCTCGCAGCTGTGGCGAACAGCACGCTTGCGTCTCAGCCTGCTGACGTCTGTTTTCTTTTCTGTCCCTCTGCCCCCTGCCTTCCTGACCAACCTCGTATCTTCTCTTTCTCTCCCTAAGCAGCCCCCCTCCACGCCCACCCCTGGGCCTGACCCTCCTCCTCACACCTGCTCGGGCCCCATCTAACACAGGATGTTTTAATATGCTACATACACGGAAGAGAAAGGAAACTGAAGTTGCCAACCATGTACTTTCTTTTCTTCTCTTCTCTTTTGAATGGAGAACAGTTTCACCAACAGCAAGGAGGCTGGTTTTTTTGGGGGGGCAGCGGAAAAGTGGTAGGGAGTTAGGGAAAGAACCCTTAAGGAATTAGTGCTTTCAGCGGATACACGGCGTTTGATCTTTTAATGGTGTTGCCACTGGGCCTAACGTGCCTTTTAACATGGGAGATGGAGAGAAATCAGAGCTTTGGAGGTGGGAAATGTGTTCGCTGGTTTTTGTTTTCTGTTGTAACACTGAGGAGCCCACAGAGACCAGAAGCTGTGGAACTGTCAGAAGAAATAGAAATCAGGGCATGTAAATGAGACACACAGGAACATATTAAATGAGGACCTCCCAGTGACACAGTGAAGAGAGGAGGGAGGCAAGCAGGCATGACACTGGAGGGAGAATGACAGTGGATCAGTGAAATGGTTTCTGGGCTGCCTCCTAGTTCTGTACAGGCTGGGGGCAACTCACAGCCTATCAGCTCAGGACATCTCCTCCTTGGCGTGATTGTCAACAGAGAACTCCCCTGTTCCAGGTGGTCCTTGATTTTGTATGTCTGACTCCAGACTTTCTCCATGGGAGCTTCTGAGAAACGCTGAATGTAGTCTTCAATACCTCAGCTGACAGATGAGCATTTCTGTCCCCACTCAGTGGCACATCCTGGGAGCCACCAGTTCTATTTCTGCAGTGTTGCCATTATGGTCTCTCCTAGTAGCGTTTGGGTATTTATTTGAAAACTTTAGGGTATTTTGCACGCATCTAAGCTACTTGGACTATATGTAACATTGTGTGGCTGTGGTGGGGAGGAGAATGCCAAAGAACAACAGTAAAATCTTGTAAACTCGGGAAATAGATCACAAAATTTGTCATCCCAAAGTTGGGTAACTGGGAATTTTATCTGTTAACTCTTTTTCCCCTTTTATAGCACATAATGATTGTTTGACTGTCATATTCAAAAGGAAATTTTTTAAAATATATTTTTCAAAACCTTAGGCCTTAAAGGTATTCCTACGAACAAGGGGCAGCATCAGCTTAGAGTGAAAACACATGGTTTGGTTGAATGTTTCTGTGTGAAGTAAGACACACACCCAATTGCAAGTGTCTGCACATCCTCAGGAGCCTGCAGAATTTGAACTAGAAAGTACCCAGGTTCAGAGAAATTAAGCATAAGAGAAAGTGGAGTGGGACTGAAACAAAGAAATCATGACAATCTGAGATCTGTAGCTACAGTACATTCTCTCCAGAACATTCTTCTGGAGAAACCAAACAGTCATAGAGGAAAGAGCTACAGATGCTGATAGTTGGAAATGATGTAACAACAAACCTAACTTGCCACCCAGTTAGGCTAATGGATCAGCAAGATCCACCCGTGTCCATAGAAAGTCTACTTGACCTTTCCGTGATACATTCACGTATTAAAGAACAACCGTGGGTCACCAGGTATTTGAGGAAGGCCCTCACAGGAAAGAGACTGAAATAAAAAATAGATACATAAATTAAGAGGAAAAAGAGACAATGCATAAGGTCAAAGACATCATCAAATAATTATATTTCAGAAAGAAGAGAAATTTTATCTTTGAGGCAAAACTAGTTGCAATAATAGAAGGATAATCATAAATTATTAAGAAAATTTAATAGGATTGGAAAATAAAGTTGAGAAGTTCTGCTAGAGAGTAGAACAAAAGGACAAAACATGGACAGTAGTAAAGTGAAGGTTATTAGAAGATCATGCCGAGATGCCCCACCTGCGATGAATTAGGAATTTCAAAAAGAGAGAAAAAGAAAGAGTAAAAGAGAATGTGTAGCACAATTAAGGCATATTGTCATACAATTTCAAAACATGAAGAATAAAAGATTCCTAAAATTTCTAGAGGGAAAAAAAAAACAGGTTTCCTAAGAAGGATCAGGAATTAAAACAGTGTTGGACTTCATAACAGCAATACTAGAGATGATAAGCCAAGAGTGAGATGCCTTCAAAATTCTGTGAAAGTGATTTTCAGCATAGGATGCTTTATTTGGTCAAATATCAATCAAATGTAAGGGTAAAAGCATTATCAGAGGTGAGGAATCAAGCAGTTTTTCTCCTGTGCATTCAACCTCAGGACTGACTAGAGGATGTACTTCATCAGATAAAGGAGTATAAATCAAGAAGGCGGAAGATATCAGGTTCAGGAAGCAAGGGTCCACCCAGAAGAGAACAAAGGGCAACCTTGGAAGTGCAGGGAAGGGAAGCCTGATAGCTGAGAAACCGGGCTCAGCAGCAACTATCCTGGGGAGACAGCACGATGAGGGAAACAGTGAGAGGGAGGCTCCAGGAGGGAAACTCCAGGGAAAACAGTGGAACTGTCAAATTTGGGATACAGTGGCAGAGCTAGGGTGACCAGAAAGAATGAGGGACAACATACAAAAAGAACGCAAATTTTTAAAAGAAGCAACTATTAATTCCGGGGGAAGAAATGAACAAGAAAGAAAAAATGGTCATTAGTATACCACTTGGCTTAACACTGAGCGTTGTTTACAAGGTTATGATAATATAAGCATTAAATTGAGCATAGCTGTATGAGGAGTATGGGAGCATATAGGAGAGTAAGGAACAGAGGTAGTTAACTCTTTATCTCCCATCATAAAAGGATACCAAATCATGACTAAAGTTTCTTAATCAAGAAATAACATTATAAGCTCATTTTCTAGAAGTGTGGGTATCAGCTAAAATATTTCAGCATGGTTGCCTCAGGAGCAGTCCTCAGAGTGGGTGGGAAAGATACTGCTTTTAGTACACTTTAACTTTTAAAATTGTGGATTATGTGCATATATTATTTTGATGAAATAATTCTTTTTCAAAATAAAAAATGTTTCTTATATTAATAACATACATGCAGATTCCTGGCTTCTCCTAGAAAATTAAACCACTCGGCCCCCTTGGAGCCACGTTCCACCTGACAGGATGGCTTCCCCTATTTAGCTGAAGCACACATGCTCCCACCTGCCTCAGTCTCTACCCCTGCCCCATTGTCTCCCTGCAGCTGAGGCTAAGTGTCAGGTGTTGTTTTTTTTTTTTTACATCTTTATTGGAGTATAATTGCTTTACAATGGTGTGTTAGTTTCTGCTTTATAACAAAGTGAATCAGTTATCCATATACATATGTTCCCATATCTCTTCCCTCTTGCGTCTCCCTCCCTCCCACCCTCCCTATCCCACCCCTCTAGGTGGTCACAAAGCACAGAGCTGATCTCCCTGTGCTATGCAGCTGCTTCCCACTAGCTATCTATTTTACATTTGGTAGTATATATAAGTCCATGCCTCTCTCTCGCTTTTTCACAGCTTACCCTTCCCCCTCCCCATATCCTCAAGTCCATTCTCTAGTAGGTCTGTGTCTTTATTCCTGTCTTACCCCTAGGTTCTTCATGACATTTTTTTTTCTTAAATTCCATATATATGTGTTAGCATATGGTATTTGTCTTTCTCTTTCTGACTTACTTCACTCTGTATGACAGACTCTAGGTCTATCCACCTCACTACAAATAACTCAATTTCGTTTCTTTTTATGGCTGAGTAATATTCCATTGTATATATGTGCCACATCTTCTTTATCCATTCATCCAATGATGGACACTTAGGTTGTTTCCATCTCCAGGCTATTGTAAATAGAGCTGGGACCTAATGAAACTTCAAAGCTTTTGCACAGCAAAGGAAACCATAAACAAGACCAAAAGACAACCCTCAGAATGGGAGAAAATATTTGCAAATGAAGCAACTGACAAAGGATTAATCTCCAAAATTTATAAGCAGCTCATGCAGCTCAATAACAAAAAAAACAAACAACCCAATCCAAAAATGGGCAGAAGACCTAAATAGACATTTCTCCACAGAAGATATACAGACTGCCAACAAACACATGAAAGGATGCTCAACATCTTTACTCATTAGAGAAATGCAAATCAAAACTACAATGAGATATCATCTCACACCAGTCAGAATGGCCATCATCAAGAAATCTAGAAACAATAAATGCTGGAGAGGGTGTGGAGAAAAGGGAACCCTCTTGCACTGCTGGTGGGAATGTAAATTGATACAGCCGCTATGGAGAACGGTATGGAGGTTCCTTAAAAAACTACAAATAGAACTACCATATGACCCAGCAATCCCACTACTGGGCATATACCCTGAGAAAACCATAATTCAAAAAGAGTCATGTACCAAAATGTTCATTGCAGCTCTATTTACAAAAGCCCGGAGATGGAAACAGGTGTTATTTTGCATTGTGATTATGTGGTCATTTTACTTGTTGCAGAGTTAAGAAAATCGGGGGACATCATTTTGAGCTCGTACCTCCATCAAAAGTGGGACAATGAAAGAGATTCCAAGAGGGCTTTGGGTTTCCTAGCTTACTGTACTAGGTTATCTGCCTGGCTTGCAAGGCATGCACGTTTTCTGCTTAAAATCCACAATAATATAGTACAAGCTTTTGTTAGGTCTGAGCAGAGACCATCCGTCTTATGGTCACCTGTTTATAAGAAGTCTTATAAACTTTGTCACCCTGCAGCTATTTCTTCTCCAGATTGCTGTCTCCAAAGGCCTGATTTTTCATTTCTCTGATCATACCCACACACTCTTGATCTTCTTCACATTTTCTCTCTCCACACAGTGAGGGCCTGATCAATGAGGAATGACTATCTGTTGATTACTTCACAGCTCTCACCCACTTTACTGCAGTTCATGCATTCTGGTGTCCTGCTTCCTTTTTAAATAGCACCATTATCCTGATGGCTTCTGCTCAGTGGGTGGCCTTCTGTGACTCCTGTGTATGTTTCTCCCGTGGTTGAACATAGCAAATACATTTCCATCTTATATTTATGTGCTTGCGTTTTCCTCCTTAAGTGCATTGCCCTACATTTATTTCCACTCACTTTTATTTTTCTTATGCAAAAACACTTTTCCAAATTGGTCAAAGCAGGTTTTAATTTTCTACTGCTGTCAAAGGTGCTGGGTACCTCTCTTTGAATTGTAATTATCACACTTTATAATGATTTTTTAAATTCAAATCACTGGTTTAAACATGAAATTATATAGACTCTATGGCTGATCTCTACAGAATATTAGGAAATGCCAACCCAAGATTACCCTTGAGCCATTGAAAATGGTGTGATTTTTTTTCAAACTTTGAACTAATTAACCTGTTACTTAAAGTAGCCTGAATTAAACATAATCTATAATTTATTGTTAAGTAAACATGATTAAAGTCAATCTGTATAGGAACACCCAAGATGTAAAATTTACACTGTTTGTTACTCTTGGATGTAAAGTTCCAAATAATCTAAAATAAAAAGCCATAATAGAAGAGGGACAGTGAATCTGGGAAAAATCCTAAAGGTCTTTTATTTAGAGCTCTTTGTACAAATAGCATTAAAGTAGTAATATCAATGAGAGGTACTCTTGTATCTCTTGTCAAGAGATACTCTTGTCAAATTTTCTGAGGAGCAAACTGCAAGTTTTCCATTTCATTTGATATGCTGGCAAACATACTAATATTTTTGGTCTCTCTCTTCTTATATAAAATAATATTTGATACCAAGCCCATTGCCTGGTGGTTTAGGAAGGATTGGGGAATTGTGTCTAAGCAAAGGAAGCTCTCCAGAGATGGTGATGATAATGGTGATCAGAGTAATCCAGTAAGCAGTAGCTAAGAGGTTAATTGAGGGGAAAAATTTTTAAAGGGAGGGAGCAGGACTGGGTAGGGAGAGCCTTGACCACTGCACAAATCTGACAAAGGCTTGGCCAACCCAACTTGAGCTCCAGAGCAAAAATTGCCTATTAGAGGAGTTCCACACTGGGCAAAAGTAGCCGAGCCCTAGAACCCTATATTGACTGGTGGCTACCTTGGAAAGAATGTGTCCTTGAGTCCAAAGCTGAGGGGGACCCTAAAAACAAGAATAGCTAGAGGCTGTTTTTTGCACTCTGTGCTGCTGAATGACAAGTTCTTTCTTGAAGGAAGACACAAGCAGCACATCTTTATCTCTGTGTGTAGAACATTCCCCTTACTGCTAAACAACTACTGAAGATGGTTTTGCCATTCTTGTTCTCTTATTTTCAACATTTCACCAACACATAAAAATTCCACTCTTCTTTACCAAAGTAATATTGTCACAGGGAACTGAAGTTCCCAATATCTAAGGAAACTCCCAAGTATTTAGGTAAAGGAGTAAGACTGGGATGGGCAAGAAATAGCACAGAGTTGGATAGGAAAGAGACTCACCAAACATTGACCCTACCTGAAAATGAAAAAACGTAACAGGTAGGTGACCAAGGAATCAGACATGGGCCAGGGTTACCTAAAATTTGTTTCCCATTCATTACACAAAATGATTGCATTTGCCTCTTTGAAAATGGTTAGCTCCCAGCACTCTGAAAATCATGGAGAGAAAGTTGATTGGGAATTTTAATCATCCAGAATCAACCCTAGTTTTGGGAGATGTGCATGCCCTTTAGTTCTTTTAACACTGAATCTTGCCTTTGAATATCATCATTTAACTGAAACAAAAGCAGTTAGATAAGGGAGATTTTCATTTTATAGTAGAACATATAGAGAACATATAGTGCAAGCAAAGGATAGTAATAATAATAAAAATTCTTAGGTGGTGTTACAAAGTGACTTGAATTCTGGGAAATACAAACAAAATGAAAAGGGAAATTCAGGTAAAATAAGAAAAAAATACACACAAAGATAGAGAATAATCTTAGCATTGATATTGTATATATACCGGCTCATTACCCACTGCATCAAAGATCATAATGTGTTTATTATGCCATTTACCAAATGATAGCTATTTCCTGAACAACTGGCCTCTCCTGTCCTTTGTTAATAATGATGCCTGCACTTTGGGGCAGAAAACTTGAGAAAGATATCTGGAAAGAATCTGCAGAAAATAAGAAAGGAATTGGTCATCTCTTTAGCTTTGCTCTTTTTTCACAGTTCCAATGGCTTTTTGGGGTGTCATAGGTGCTACAGCTAAATCTTCAAGGAAAAACCCAGGAAAAGGAAGAAGCAAACACCAAACACGGTCATTTCCTCTGTAGTCTTCCCTGGTCCTTACCTAGCCTGCCTCTTCAAATTCTGCTGGCATGTGAGAGGCCTGCCAAGGTCAGAGAGTAAATAGCAGCCAATTTGTTGTTTCTTGTTGCCATGTTTCCCCCAAAGCAGGTGAATAGTGAAGAGAAATGTAGCTCCCCACATCACACAACCATCACTGTAAACAGGATTTCTGAAACAACTCTAAAAAAGAAGTATGCAGGTATCAATTATTCATTTGTATTTAAGAATTTCTTCCATTAGCATTTTACAGAGATAAGAATTGAAGATATAATTAAACTTCGAAATGAACACCGAGGTTTAATTAGTGAGTAGGTAGCACTTTCTACCTGACATCTTCCCAATCATATAATAAAATGTTACGAAAGAAGTATTTTAGCCAAAACGAGAGAAATATATAACTCTTTCTTTTTGTTAGAAAAGGGAGAAGGAGGGAAATGTGAGATTGTGTTCCATGGTATTTTATTTGATTATGTCATTTGATGGAGACCTGTTAGAGTTCTTTTACCCAGAGTGTAAACACACAGTAAACAGGCACCAAGACGTGCCCAAGGCCACACCACGCAGCCACGTTTTGTGGTAGTTCAGCTGGCTCCCCTTTAACTCTGTCCCAACCCTTGAATGTTTCTTGAGTTAGATAAGTAGTCTTTGTATGCCGCTGTTTATCAGAAAACCCTGGGTTTCTGGATTGGCTTATGAAGATGTGCGTTAGGTTAAAAGCACATCATAGGCAAACATGTGTTGAACATTATTCTGTGTGTCGACTTTGAAGAGCCTCCCAGGTATATGTAGGATTTCGTGTGATGACGAGATGAATTCACTTCAAGGTACTCAATCTCATTGCCAATCTTTTGCAATAAGAAACCATCTCTAGCCTCCTTAGTTTGCACATCTGTGTTTGATAACATGGGAGAATGTCTTTGATTAGACTTTCAGAGTAATCATTCAAACGCAACTTTCTCCTCCGCTTTGCTGCATCTTATAAAGTTAGATTTTGCACATTAGTGATGCACTTGATTACACTGAAATAATACTGGCTTTATGAGAGAGTGTAATCTTGTTCAAAACCTGACTCTCCCCCTGCCCAAAGTGCCGCTATTTTGGCGTCAGGTTCCCCTCCACCACCACTTTTATGAGCACTTCCCCAAATATTATTTTATCTTTGTTTCTTTTCCTTTATTGTATTTTTATACCTTTTAATCGTGTTTTGTTATGGTACCTTAATAGCCTAAGGCAAAGTTACAAGTGGCGTTTTCTCTTCTCTAAATCATTTTTTACTTTTACGTAACCCTAATGGCATTAAAAGGAAAAGGGTCTCTGGATTGTCACCAAAATACTTATTTATAATTTCCCACAATATGCTTAACATTTCTAAGCATCAAAATTTCTTAAAGTATCTGTGCTGTTCATTTTTGCTTAATTTCTGTAATGATTTGTCTCTAGCAGTTACAAAAGTATATTCTTGGCCTTTCTCTTTTTTTATTATTTATACAGTTAATGACTTTCATGTTTTATTAAAAAACTATTTATTGAACTATTTATTAAAAAACTATTTACACCTTGTTGGCAATTAGTACTTTTATTAAATTTTATTAATTACACATTGAATCAATGCCAAGAGCAGCTTTTTAAATCTATATTCTTGGTTTGTCTTCCTGGTTTTCTCTTTAAACTAAGTGAAATTCTTCTATTTGTTATTTTTCAAACAGTAAGTATTATTTTGTGGGATGAAATACAGAGTTGAGTTGGAAACGGAGGCAGTTGGTGCTGGGAAAATGGTTATTAACCATTATCCTCTCTTTCCTCACTTTGTGCCCTCACCCTCCATTTACGATGTGAAATAAAATATATTTTTGAAACCAGTGTTTTTGATGAGCTCTTTCCTTGGAGGAATTGTATCAGTGATTAATCTCTTAATCCTGGTTGGCCACAGTCTTTGTTTTAACCTCATCCATCAATCTTGAGATATGTAGCCCAGGTCATCTCCTTTGCGAGGAGTGGTGGATTTGGAACTGTGAAAGGATGCCCTTAGGCTATGTGCTGGGCGGGGATGTTTTTGTCAACTGTGCCTAGTGCTGAGTTAGTGACAGACTATACAGTTTGGATGGGAGTGAGAAAGGAGGGCAGAGCTTCAGCAGAAACTTAGTAGGTTTTAAGAAATGAGGATCCAGCCAACCAAAAGAGAAGATTCCACAAGCAGAGATCTCCACAGTTCTGTTGCCTATCAGGACTTCCAAGATAGAAGTGCCTGCCTTGGAAATTGAAGGCAATTATTCCATTTCCAGTGTTGTTTTCTGCTTCTTTATATGGCTTTAAGTCTAGAATTGCTAAATGTAGCTCTAGGAGTAAGTTTGGTTGCTAGTCTGTCTCAAGGTTATTAAAATAAGTGAAATGTAGGACAAAAATGAGAGAAAACATTGATTTGCGGAGACTTCCCTGAAAGAGGTGTATGACAGCTTCTGCTGGATCTGTTTGTACATATATCATCCCAGTGTCTTCCTGTCAAACTACCTGCTTCCCAGGATGTATGTGAGGTACCGAGGAAACACAACTAAAGCCAACTGTTTAAAAGAAGACCATTTCTTTATGGAGTACTAAGTTAGATGTGGGGAATTCTTAGATAAATAGGCTTACGGATGCTAAATTCTACCCAGTTTGCTCTCATTACACAGACATCCATAAGAGCCTTGGATTTTGTATGTCTATAAAGACAGTGTTTGTAATTGAGCTTTGTACTCTTTGTAGGGTCAGCATATGATAGGTTCCCCTCATAATGATAACAGAATCTTACATCTAGTGAACATGTAGGAGTAAATATTTAAACCATGTGTGAGGGAGGAAAAAAAGAAACATAGTGGAGCTTTTCTTTGTGCTGTACAGTTATGGATTATCTTTGCTGGCTGGATAGTTATTTCAGATTTTTGTGGTCTCTCATGTCCTGGATTATAGGGAGTCTTGTAAATGGGTTTCATATGGTAGCTGGTGACTCTGAAGGACTCTATTTTCAGATAATTAACTTCACAGTTTTAAGTTAGATCTATGCTGCTCACAGAATGAAGTCATTTTTATTTAGGTATGATTTTATTAGATTAGCTAATACCTATAGGAAAACTGAATATTTGCTTTGATTTACTCTGTATCACCTTTACTTAAATATTGCACAAGAAAAACAAGGACATAAGAGTAACCATTCTGGGTCAGATGCACAGGCAGAATTTGGTGTCTGGTGTGGCACCCAGTGATGCTTAAAGTTCTTTGATAAGAGACAGTAGAGATATACAAGGAGCACCAGACTACCATAACCTCGGGTTTCACTTACTCCCTCATTCTTCGTCACCTAAGTGTGCTCATAATTTTGCAGCCATGAGCATCCCTTTGTCACACTCCTGACTTGTTGCTTGTGTCTGCTGATTCATCTAGTTTCATTGCTCTCATGAAAACCAGTCTGCATTTTATCATATCATTCAGGAGTGCTCTATTTTGGTAGAAAAGAGTAAACCACGTCCCCCCCGCCAACCTGTGCCTACATCATACAGAGAAAAAAAAATCAGTTTTTCATCTTTCTATCCTTTAAAAATCTCCCCAAAACGTATTGAGGCAGGAATCACAACAGAATCTACCTACCTCCAAAGCGGTATGTTTACCACATACAGTCTAATAAAGCTTTGTCTAGATGAGAATCTTCTCATCCTACAGATTCCCTAAAACCATTACTGTGTCCAGCCTGTCCCACCCCTTTGGGAGCAATGTGCTCCACAATTAACTGTAAGTGAAAGAAATTATCAGGACCAGAAGGAATATAAGAATTACAACTGTGCTCCTGACAAGAGCAACATTTGCTACAGTTTATACAGAAAGCCTTCCTTTTTTTTTAAACATCTATATTGGAGTATAATTGCTTTACAATGGTGTGATAGTTTCTGCTGCATAACAAAGTGAATCAGCTGTACGTGTGTGTATATATATCCCCATATGCCCTCCCTCTTGTGTCTCCCTCCCACCCTCCCTATCCCACCCCTCTAGGTGGTCACAAAGCACCGAGCTGATCTCTCTGTACTGTGTGGCTGCTTCCCACTAGCTATCTATTTTACATTTAATAGTGTATATATGTCAATGCTACTCTCTCAGTTCGTCCCAGCTTACCCTTCCCCCTCCCCGTGTCCTCAAGTCCATTCTCTACATCTGTGTCTTTATTCCTGTCCTGCCCCTAGGTTTTTCAGAACCATTTATTTTTTAGATTCCATATATATGTATTAGCATATGGTATTTGTTTTTCTCTGACTTACTTCACTCTGTATGACAGACTCTAGGTCCATCCACCTCACTACAAATAACTCAATTTCGTATCTTTTTATGACTGAGTAATATTTCATTGTATATATGTGCCACATCTTCTTTATCCATTCATCTGTCGATGGACACTTTGGTTGATTCCATGTCCTGGCTATTGTAAATAGTGCTGCAATGAACATTGGGGTACATGACTTTTTTTGAATTATGGTTTTCTCAGGCTATATGCCCAGTAGTGGGATTGCTGGGTCATATGGTAGTTCTATTTTTAGGTTTTTAAGGAACCTCCATACCATTCTCCATAGTGGCCCTATCAATTTACATTCCCACCAACAGTGCAAGAGGGTTCCCTTTTCTCCACCACCCTCTCCAGCATTTATTGTTTGTAGATTTTTTGATAATGACCGTTCTGACCGGTGTGAGGTAATAGATACCTCATTGTAGTTTTGATTTGCCTTTCTCTAATGATTAGTGATATTGAGCATCCTTTCATGTATTTGTTGGCCATCTGTATGTCTTCTTTGGAGAAATGTCTTTTTAGGTCTTCTGCCCATTTTTGGATTAGGTCGTTTGTTTTTTTTTTTATATTGAGCTGCATGAGCTGCTTGTATATTTTGGAGATTAATCCTTTGTCAGTTGCTTTGCTTGCAAATATTTTCTCCCATTCTGAGGGTTGTCTTTTCATCTTGCTTATGGTTTCCTTTGCTGTGGAAAAGCTTTGAAGTTTCATTAGGTCCCATTTGTATATTTTTGTTTTTATTTCCATTTCTCTAGGAGGTGATTCAAAAAGGATCTTGCTGTGATTTATGTCATAGAGTGTTCTGCCTATGTTTTCAACTCTTCTCTGGCCTTACATTTAGGTCTTGAATTCATTTTGAGTTTATTTTAGTGTATGGTGTTAGGGAGTGTTCTAATTTCATTCTTTTACATGTAGCTGTCCAGTTTTCCCAGCACCACTTATTAAAGAGGCTGTCTTTTCTCCATTGTATATTCTTGCCTCCTTTATCAAAGATAAGGTGACCATATGTGCATGGGTTTATCTCTGGGCTTTCTCTCCTGTTCATTGATCTATATTTCTGTTTTTATACCAGTACTATGCTGTCTTGATTACTGTAGCTTTGTAGTATTGTCTGAAGTCACGGAGCCTGATTCCTCCAGCTCCGTTTTTCTTTCTCAAGATTGCTTTGGCTACTTGGGGTCTTCTGTGTTTTCATACAGATTGTGCAATTTTGGTTCTAGTTCTGTGAAAAATGCCATTGGTAGTTTGATAAGGATTGCATTGAATCTTTAGATTGCTTTGGGTAATAGAGTCATTTTCACAATGGTGATTCTTCCAATCCAAGAACATGGTATATCTCTGTATCTGTTTGTATCATCTTTAATTTCTTTCATCAGTGTCTTATAGTTTTCTGCATACAGGTCTTTTGTCTCCTTAGGTAGGTTTATTCCTAGGTATTTTATTCTTTTTGTTGCAGTGGTAAATGGGAGTGTTTCCTTAATTTCTCTTTCAGATTTTTCATCACTAGTGTATAGGAATGGAAGAGATTTCTATGCATTAATTTTGTATCCTGCTACTTTACCAAATTCATTGATTAGTTCTAGTAGTTTTCTGGTAGCATCTTTAGGATTCTCTATGTATAGTATCATGTCATCTGCAAACAGTGACAGCTTTACTTCTTCTTTTCTGATTTGGATTCCTTTTATTTCTTTTTCTTCTCTGATTGCTGTGGCTAAAACTTCCAAAACTATATTGAATAATAGTGGTGAGAGTGGGCAACGTTGTCTTTTTCCTGATCTTAGAGGAAATGCTTTCAGTTTTTTACCAGTGAGAATGATATTGGCTGTGTGTTTGTCGTATATGGCCTTTATTATGTTGAGGTACATTCCGTCTATGCTTACTTTCTGGGGAGTTATTATCATACATGGGTGTTGAATTTTGTTGAAAGCTTTTTCTGCATCTATTGAAATGATCATATGGTTTTTCTCCTTCAATTTGTTAATATGCTATATCACATTGATTGATTTGCATATATTGAAGAATCCTTGCATTCCTGAGATAAACCCCACTCGATCATGGTGTATGATCCTTTTAATGTGCTGTTGAATTCTCTTTGCTAGTATTTTGTTGAGGATTTTTGCATCTATGTCCATCAGTGATATTGGCCTGTAGTTTTCTTTTTTTGTAGTATCTTTGTTTGGTTTTGGTATCCAGGTAATGGTGGGCTCCTAGAATGAGTTTGGAAGTGTTCCTTCCTCTGCTATATTTTGGAAGAGTTTGAGAAGGATAGGTATTATCTGTTCTGTAAATGATTGATAGAAGTCACCTGTGAAGCCATCTGGTCCTGGGCTTTTGTTTGTTGGAAGATTTTTAATCACAGTTTCAATTTCAGTGCTTATGATTGGTCTGTTTATATTTTCTGTTTCTTCCAGGTTCAGTCTCGGAAGGTTGTACTTTTCTAAGAATTTGTCCATTTCTTCCAGTTTGTCCACTTTATTGGCATACAGTTGCTTGCAGTAATCTCTCATGATCCTTTGTTTTTATTCAGTGTCAGTTGTTACTTCTCCCTTTTCATTTCTAATTCTGTTGATCTGAGTCTTTTCCCTTTTTTTCTTGATGAGTCTGGCTAATGGTTTATCAATTTTGTTTATCTTCTCAAAGGACCAGCTTTTAGTTTTATTGATCTTTGCTATCATTTCCTTCATTTCTTTTTCATTTATTTCATGCTGATCTTTATGATTTCTTTCCTTCTGCTAAATTTGGCTTTTTTTGTTCTTCTTTCAATAATTGCTTTAGGTGTAAGGTTATGTTGTTTATTTGAGTTGTTTCTTGTTTCTTGAGGTAGGAATGTATAGCTATAAACTTCCCTCTTAGAACTGCTTTTGCTCATCATGTAGGTTTTGGGTCATCGTGTTTGCATTTTCATTTGTTTCTAGGTATTTTTTGATTTCCTCTTTGATTTCTTCAGTGATCTCTTTGTTATTTAGTAGTGTATTGTTTAGCGTCCATGTGTTTGTATTTTTTGCAGATTTTTTCCTGTAATTGATATCTAGTCTCATAGTACTGTGGTCAGAAAAGATACTTGATACAATTTCAATTTTCTTAAATCTACCAAGGCTTGATTTCTGACCCAAGATACGATCTATCCTGGAGAATGTTCCATGAACACTTAAGAAGAAAGTGTATTGTGTTGTTTTTGGATGGAATGTCCTATAAATATCAAAAAGCCCATCTTGTTTAATGTACCATTTAAAGCTTGTGTTTCCTTATTTATTTTCATTTTGGATGATGTGTCCATTGGTGAAAGTGGGGTGTTAAAGTCCCATACTATTTTTGTGTTACTGTCGATTTCCGCTTTTATGGCTGTTACCATTTGCCTTATGTATTGAGGTGCTCATATGTTGGGTGCATAAATATTTACAATTGTTATATTTTCTTCTTGGATTTATCTGTTGATCATTATGTAGTGTCCTTCTTTGTCTCTTATAATAGTCTTCATTTTAAAGTCTATTTTGCCTGCTTTGAGAATTGTTACTCCAGCTTTCTTTTGGTTTCAATTTGCATGGAATATCTTTTTCCATCCCCTCACTTTCAGTCTGTATGTGTCCCTAGGTCTGAAGTGGGTCTCTTGTAGACATCATATGTCCGGGTCTTGTTTTTGTATCCATTCAGCCAGTGTGTGTCTTTTGGTGGGAACATTTAATCCATTTACATTTAAAGTAATTATTGATATGTATGTTCCTTTTACCATTTTCCTATTTGTTTTGGGTTTGTTTTTGTAAGTCTTTTCCTCCTCTTTTGTTTCCTGCCTAGAGATGTTCCTTTAGCATTTGTTGTAAAGCTGGTTTGGTGGTGCTGAATTCTCTTAACTTTTGCTTGTCTGTAAAGGTTTTAATTTCTCTGTCAAATCTGAATGAGATCCATGCTGGGTAGAGTAATCTTGATTGTGAGTTTTTCCCTTACATCACTTTAAATATGTCCTGCCACACCCTTCTGGCATGCAGAGCTGCTGAAAGATCAGCTGTTAACCTTATGGGGATTCCCTTGTATGTTATTTGTTGCTTTTCCCTTGCTGCTTTTAATAATTTTTCTTTGTATTTAATTTTTGATAGTTTGATTAATATGTGTCTTGGCATGTTTGTCCTTGGATTTATCCTGTATGGGACTCTCTGTGCTTCCTGGACTTGATTAACTATTTCGTTTCCCATATTAGGGAAGTTTTCAACTATAACCTCTTCAAATATTTTCTCAGTCCCTTTCTGTTTCTCTTCTTCTTCTGGGACCCCTATAATTCAAATGTTGGTGTGTTTAATGTTGTCCCAGAGGTCTCTGAGACTGTCTTCAATTATTTTAATTATTTTTTCTTTATTCTGCTCTGCAAGAGTTATTTCCACTCTTTCATCTTCCAGGTCACCTATCTGTTCTTCTGCCTCAGTTATTCTGCTTTTGATTCCTTCTAGAGAATTTTTAATTTCATTTATTGTGTTGTTCATCATTGTTTGTTTGCTCTTTAGTTCTTCTAGGTCCTTGTGAAATGTTTCTTGTATTTTCTCCATTCTATTTCCAAGATTTTGGATCATCTTTACTATCATTACCCTGAATTCTTTTTCAGGTAGACTACCTAGTTCCTCTTCATTTGTTTGGTCTGGTGGGTTTTTACCTTGCTCCTTCATGTGCTGTGTATTTCTCTGTCTTCTCATTTTGCTTAACTTACTGCATTTCGGGTCTCCTTTTCACTCGCTGCAGGTTCATAGTTCCTGTTGTTTTTGGTGTCTGCCCCCAGTGGGTAAGGTTGGTTCAGTGGATTGTTTAGGCTTCCTGGTGGAGGGGACTGTTGCCTGTGTTCTTGTGGATGACATTGGATCTTGTCTTTCTAGTGGGCAGGACCGCGTCCAGTGGTGTGTTTTGGGGTGTCTGTGAACTTAGTATGATTTTAGGCATCCTCTCTGCTAATGGGTGGGATTGTGTTCCTGTGTTGCTAGTTTTTGGGCATGGGGTGTCCAGCACTGGAGCTTGCTGGTCATTGAGTTGAGCTGGGTCTTAGCATTGAAATGGCGATCTCTGGGAGAGCTCTCACTGATTGATATTATGAGGGGCCAGGAGGTCTCTGGTGGACCACTGTCCTGAACTCGGCTCTCCCACCTCAGAGGCTCAGGCCTGACACCCACCTGGAGCACCAAGACCCTGTCAGCCACACGGCTCTGTTGGCTGGAGAGCAGCAACCCTAGCATTGACCTCTCCTCTGGCCATTCATGTCAGGTGGACACAGTGTGCCTACGCGGTTCTGTGTTTTCAAATCTTCATTCAGTTGATGTTAATGTATAAACCTGGGATTGGAAATACCAGGTGGTGCAAGTTTCAGGCAAACCCTCTCTCCACACACAGCCAAGCTGCCCAACTCCATGGGGGTGCCCTTCACCTTGTGTTCAGCCTGAGCAGTATCTCTCATGCAATCCCAGTGGGCTCTGTCCACATCCAGAAAGCCTTCCTTGAACACATCTCCAGTCCTGCACTGGTCAAGGTGCCCTTCTTTTCTGCTCTTATGGTATATGAGTAAGCCTCTAAAGAACAAATTATCACAGAATATTGTAATTTTCTATTTACATGGCTAACCCCTCTTGAACTCCTTGTGTGTATGCAGCAGATCTAACTCATCTTTTGTTCACCAACATGAAGCCCAGTTTTTGGACCATGGCATCTAGTAAATGGTGGGTACCCAGTACACTCCTTGAAGGAATGGCCTCTTTGTATCCCAAGGACTCTAGGTTCTTGGGATACAATAAATGTTTTGTCAAAAAAAGTCAGTTGAAGTACAATTACTTTAGAATCGTTAACAATCTTGGTGATGTGATGGATGCCTTTTGTTTCATGGATGAGAGGACTGGGGCCTGGAGGGGTGGAGTCCATTTATCCTTCCTCCAGCAGCACATCACTAGCCACTGGAATTAAAGCCAAGTGCAATGATTTATAGCTCAATGTTCTTTTCACTGCAAATTGGTGGCTGCCTGGAGTTTACTGGCGTTACAGAAACAAACACATAATGAAAATCACCAAAATAACATCTTATGTGTGCAAAGTACTTTAGACGTTACAAAGCATTTTAATAAACACTCTCTCACTTGCTTCTCATGTTATCTCAGTGAGGTCAATAAGGAAGATCGTATTTTTCTTGAATAAATAAGGAAGCAGAGATTCAGAGAAGCTAGTGATTTGCCCAGAGTTTAGGACTCAAATCCTTATTTTCTGATGAGGGCTCTTTCTTTCACGTGGCTGTCTTCTGGTGCTGTGAGAAGATATTTCCAAGGAGAGTTTATCCCAGCGATTACAGAGAATTTACCATCCAAAAAATATTAGAACTGAGAAGGGACCTTTTCAGAACACTCTAGAAATGAAGCTTATGTAGGATTGGATTGGCGGTGAATATGGAAAGGTAAGCTACAGACTGTCATAGAGTGAGGATAAGTAAGGTGAGATAGAGTGAGGATAAGTAAGTTGAGAACTTTTAAATTGGAAAAAAAAAAGTACAGAGAATAAGCACATGGCTAAGAAGTGATAGATTTGTGTGATCAGGATTCAAATGTGGGAAGACATCTTTGATATAAAATAAGTCTTAGTTTTTTCTTGGGAAGGTAATTCTCAGCTTGGTGTGTCTCATTCTTCCTATTAGCTGAGATCTTCACATCCATTACACCTTAAGAGCAGCTGCACAGGACCTCACAAATAAAAGGGCTCTGCAGTTAGATTAATACATGCTGTTCCCCTCTGGAAGGTCTTCATAACTTTTGAACAACAGGCTCCACATTTTCATTGTACATGGAACCCCACAAGTGATGTAACCAGTTCTGGTTGAGAGACTGGGACTTTGCCATTTTTTAACAATTATGTGGGATTTCTTTCCTCCTTTGTAGGTGATTAATTCTTCAGGATAGAGAAATCTTTGTACCATGATGCATACTTTCTATTTAAAAAAATAGAGATGATTGCAAAGGTAGTAGCAGACATGAAAAGTAAGCAAAAATGATAAGCCTAAAATGATTCTGTTAAATCTTTTCTTTATGATCAGTTTCATAATGATCAACAAACGATAAAGTGTCAAGAATTAGGATTTTTGAAATGATCAATTAAATCCTTTATCTTGAATTTCTGTACATTAAGTGATCACTCTTCACATTGGGAAGGTGATTGTGACTGAACAATCCTGAGAGCTTGTTGTGGGTGAAGATGTCATTTCTCTTCTAAATAACTTGCATCCTTACCCAGAAACTTTGAAGAGCCGGTATAAAACCAGGAAGAGTCCTTGAGCTTGCATAGCTGCCCCTTCTTGCCAGATGCCTCAGAGTTCCTTCTCCTCCTGTCCCTCCTGCTGTCTCTTTTTTTTTTTTTTCTTGTGGTACGCAGACCTCTCACTGTTGCGGCCTCTCCCGTTGAGGAGCACAGGCTCCGGACATGCAGGCTCAGTGGCCATGGCTCACGGGCCCAGCCGCTCCACGGCATGTGGGATCTTCCCGGACCGGGGCATGAACCCGTATCGCCTGCATCGGCAGGCGGACTCTCAACCACTGCGCCGACAGGGAAGCCCTCCTGCTGTCTCTTGATAATGGATTGTTTTTATCAAACTTTATATTACTTCTCAGATCTCTCTTGGGATGGTTTGAAAAAAAACTTGAAGAAGAAAATTGAAAAACTGCTTTGTACATCTTTGTGTTTAATCTGTCTTACAGTGTCTATTAAGACAATAATAGGGAAAGTGTTTGTTGGGATTATATCTAATATTGATTTAGATATTAGCCTTCATTGGGAAGCTCTGCTGAGTGTACACATAAAAGGGTATCAGTCCTCTAACAATAAACACAAGAAACTTCTGGGAAAGAAGTTTTTCTTTCTCTAGACTCAAATGATAAATACTACATTTTTTTTTTTTGAGTAATTATCATATGGCTGCTTCCCACCTCTGGTCCACTGTGATCTTTTCTCTTCCACCTCCTATAGTACTGCATTTGGACCAACATATGTTTATCAGTTCGCTCATTCATTAACAAAACTAAGAAAAGTATGCTAAATGTTAGGCATGGGGGAGGGGGAGGGAAGGACATATTATACTACTTAATCATGATTAGTCTTGATAGCTCCCTAGGGGTTTCAGGTATGTGTGTTTGAACTTCTTTGATGATGTGGAAGCTTTTGAGGACAAAATGTGTCTTACACACTTTGGATTGGATACTGTGAACAGAATGTGCTCCATGAAAACTTCCTGGGTTGAATTCAGTTTGGAAGAGAAGCTGAATTACTTTCTGGCTTGTAGGCATTAAGAACTCAAAGGATATGAGTTAGGGCAGAAAAAGGACTGATGCGTGTTTACTGAAAGGTGGAGGAACTTTCTTGTGTGAGTGAAATCGGAGGATGATTTTAGCACAGCCCATAATGCCAGAGAACAAGAAAGAAATATACCCATTGTAAAGCAATTATACTCCAATAAAGATATTTTTTAAAAAATTAAAAGAAATGTACTTACAGAGAGTAGAAACTGTTATGTGAAATGAGAGATCCTGAAGTTTTAAAGGAAGGTTTTAGCTGGGGAAATGAAAGAACATTTCAGAGTTTTATGAAAAAATAAATTATAGGTTGTAATTATGCAGACTGCTCTCAAATCAGACAGAGAAGGGAAAATATTATGTCTGCAGTAACTGTGAGAGTAAAGATAAAGAAAAAGACTGAAGGGCTTAGCGGTCTTCTCTTGTCAAGGATGTTAGAAAGTCCTAAGCAATGTTAAAGAAGGAGACATAGAGATAAAACAAGAAGACATAGATGCAGCAATGTCATTGAAAAAAATCACACTGTAATTGGATCCTTGGCTTTGGCGGGACCCTAATGCTATTCAGCAACTTTCCCACACCTGGATGAACCACAGAATCATATGGTGAATTTTTGACAAAGAGATTCCAACATCCCTCACCTCATATGGTGAATCTTTCAGAGATGGGAACGAGGTGAGTCTGGCATAAGCTGTTATTAGTGAGCCTTTATTAGTTGCTAACAGTTACCCCATTCTCTTTATTTTTCTCTTGGGCTTCTACAAACCACCTCCTTGATTATTTATCCAACAACTTGAAATTCATTATTCTGCTGTCTTCAAAATGTGTATCCCCCACCGTACCCCCCTTTTAAAAGCTAGGCTGTTTGCCTGGGCCTGCTCTCCTGCACCCCAACATTTTCCAGGCTTGCTCCAAGATCACCACAGAAGTTCTGCAGTCACATCTGTGAGTTCCTTCCGTGAACTTGGATAAGATTCATTTAGGCCCACAGACACGAACACATATAAAGCAACTAGATGCTCTTCTTTAGTTTTATCACCTGTCTCAGGCTTCAGTTCCTCCTGATCTGTTGTTCTGTGGCTTAGTTTGAAGATCATTCGCACTGATAGGGAAGGTGGGAGCAAACAGAATGCTAACAGTTTCTTGTTCTCTCTTACTATCATCTGCTAATACTATAATATCTGCCCCAAGGGGGATGTGACTCATTCCTTGCATTCACTCTAAACATACGTTAACAATTCCTTTTACTGTCCTCTGCATTTTTCTCCAGCTTGAGCTCATTCTCAGATTTAACCCCTCCTGACAGGATTCTTACCTGATCCTATTTGTATTGGTTTTCAATTGTGCTTTTTTTCCTCCTCTTTTGTAGCATCCCTGTGTCATCAGCTACATGCCACTCTTTACATGCCCAACTCCTCCATTGCATTTTTACTCATCTATGTAATTTTCTATTCTATTGTCAACACTTTATTGTTGAATGCCTCACTTCTCCATTAAGCCATCTTTTTTCTTAGACTCTGGTCATGGGACTATATCATTCTTTCCTCTGATCTTTCAGAAATGTGTGCGCCCAAAATCTTGAGAAGTATGGTCTGGGTCCTCCCTAGGCCTGTGGAATCAGAAACTCTGGGCGTGGCTCCTGGGAATCTGGTGATTAGAAAGTTTGAATGTTTGGGCATGACTCTGCCCAACATCTCTTTCCCTGGCTCTTATGAAAACGAAGGAGCAGTTTCTTTCAAGTTTTCCATCACTTTAACTTTGCTTTATTGGTCCAGAGTAATAGCTTCTGTCATTAACCCCTCCAATTTCTGAAGGATTAAATTGTCAGCAAATTAATAATTCATCTGTTGTTCTGCTTTTAGGAGAGCACAACTTTTGAAAATAACCTTGTATTTCTCCAAACACTACTATATCTTCCCTCCCTGACAAGATACGACATATAGAAGTGAAATATTATGCATTTCCTTTAGCTGCCTAGGCTGTTTGTAATGTATTTCCATTAGAATCATAACAGGTGAGTTTGGTTTTGGTTTCTTTTTCGACGGAGTGCAAAGAGTTGAGTAAACAGTAATCCTTAGTATGTAGCTCTATCATCATTTATCTACACATATCCCTTCCTTGTTGAGCTTCTCTCCCCTTCTTTTACCCCTAATCCATGCTTCTTTTCCCTTTTCCTCCACGTATGCTCACTGTGAAGTGTATGGTATATATTCATAAATAATTAAAGTTGTTTTGTGTAGATATTTTTAATTCACAGGAATAATATTTTGCTCTGAATATCATTCTTTCCTTTTTTCCACTCAACATTGTTTTTTTTTTTTTTTTTTTTCTTTTTGCGGTATGCGGGCCTCTCACTGTTGTGGCCTCTCCCGTTGCGGAGCACAGGCTCCGGATGCGCAGGCCCAGCGGCCATGGCTCACGGGCCCAGCCGCTCCGCGGCATATGGGATCCTCCCAGACCGGGGCACGAACCCGTATCCCCTGCATCGGCAGGCGGACTCTCAACCACTGCGCCACCAGGGAGGCCCTCAACATTGTTTTTAATGTGTGTTCCACATAATGCTATATCAATCTGTTCCTTTAATTATGTTATAGTATGTGCATACTATATTTTACTTCTACAATATATCCCCTGCTACTTCCAACCCCCTTTTGCCACACAAAGAAATTAAGAAACTTCCTCATACATACTCCCTAAAGGATCTGAGGAAATTTCTCTGGCTTAGAAACATGAGAGTCCCAAAATAAATGCATCCTTTCTTTACTAAATGCTGCCATGTTGCAACCCCAAATCACAGTATGGATACATACTTTCATGTCTCAAGGTGTTCACCTATATTTGGTATTATCCACCTTTCTAATTTTTGTCATTCTGATGCATATCAAGTTATATTTCACTGTTTTAATATGGCTTTCTCTCATGAGTTTGGGTATTGTTTTGGGGGTTTTTTAATAAATATTTTTATTTTTATTTATTTTTGGCTGTGTTGGGTCTTTGTTGCTGCGTGCAGGCTTTCTCTAGTTGCAGCGAGTGGGGGCTACTCTTTGTTGCAGTGCATGGGCTTCTCATTGTGGTGGTTTCTCTTGTTGTGAAGCATGGGCTCTAGGCACATGGGCTTCAGTAGTTGTAGCTCGCGGGCTCTAGAGCACAGGCTCAGTAGTTGTGGCACACTGGCTTAGTTGCTCTGTGACATGTGGGATCTTCCTGGACCAGGGCTCAAACCCGTGTCCCCTGCATTGGCAGACAGATTCTTAACCACTGCGCCACCAGGGATTCCCTGGGCATTGTTTTATATGCTTCTTAACTCTTAGGGCTTCTCATTCTGTAATTTCTTTGTTTATATCCTTTGTTCATTTTTCATTGGATTTCTTTCTTATTCTTTTGGATTTTCTTTGTACGTATCAATTCATAATTTTTTATTGAATTTGTCAGTAGCATACATCATAAAAAAGAAATCCTTAATTTTATAGTGGTTCAATCCACCATATTATTTTCATTAGAGTTGGTTACAGTTTGGGATCTTAGGGCCTTAAGAAATCTTTCTCCACTCCCTAGGTCACAAAGCTTCCTGCATTTTCTTCTATTTGGTTGATGGGCTTCTCTTTTAAGTGTATGTCTTTAATGCATTTGCATTCCACTTTGGTTTGTAGTATAATATAGGGATGTAGAAATCCAGGTTTATTTTTTCTTAACATAGTGAGGAAATTTTCCCGGCACCAGCCAATAAATAGCATATTCATTTCTCTGAGGATTGCAGTGTCCTGGGAGGGCATGCAGTGCAGTGGTCAGGAGCATGGTCTCTGGGGCCCAAATGTCCGGGTCTGAATCCCAGCTCTGTCACCCACTGGCTTTATGACATGGGCAACTATGGAACAGAGTCTCAGTGAGGAAGAAATGAGACGTCCCAGGCACAGTGAAAGCACCGTTTGTGTTGTTATTTACTAAGTTCTTCTATATACATGGATCTGTTGCAGTCTTACTATTCTCTTCAGTTTCGATGGTGTCTTTGTGTGTGTGTGTGCCAGTATATGTGATAACTGTGCCCTTCTAATATGTGTCATATACCTGCCTCGATCCTTTCTTCTCATCTTTGCTTCTTTCTTCACTGCCCCAACCCAGGATCACCTCCTCAGTTTTGTTGATTGAGAAAGTTGATTTTGTCCATATTTCCTTAACTGGACATAACTTGGACAACTGGTATAGAGATGGAAACAAATCTTGGAAGAAACTAATGCATTCAGCAGATTGCTGGGCTTCCCTGGTGGTGCAGTGGTTAAGAATCCGCCTGCCAATGCAGGGGACATGGGTTCAAGTTCTGGTCTGGGAAGATCCCACATGCTGTGGAGGAACTAAGCCTATGCACCACAACTACTGAGCCCCTGTGCCACAACTACTGAAGCCTGCACACCTAGAGCCTGTGCTTCACAACAAGAGAAGCCACTGCAATGAGAAGCCCACGCACCGCAATGAAGAGTAACCCCCCTTGCTGCAAGTAGAGAAAGCCCATGCGGAGCAATGAAGACCCAAAGCAACCAAAAATAAATAAATAAAATTAATTTATTAAAAAAAAAAAAAACAGAGGGCTTCCCTGGTGGCGCAGTGGTTGGGAGTCTGCCTGCCAATGCAGGGGACACGGGTTCGTGCCCTGGTCCGGGAAGATCCCACATGCCGCAGAGTGGCTGGGCCCGTGAGCCATGGCTGCTGGGCCTGCACGTCCGGAGCCTGTGCCCCACAACAGGAGAGGCCACAACAGTGAGAGGCCTGCGGATCGCAGAAAAAAAAAAAAAAAAAAAAACAGATTGCAAAAACAATTTCTTAATTTATAGTGAGATATATAATTGTCAAGCAGACCCAGGTACTTGGGTTTTTTGGAATACCTGCACATTCTTCTCTGATAGAGAGTGTATTTGGGAAGCATTTCAGAGTCAGGAGCTCATGGAACCAGAGTATGTGGTAGATGGGAGATCTAATATCATCACACCATATAGCCAGGGACATATGCATACTATAAAATATAATATCCCGTAGTGGAGATATGCTTACCTGCCAAGCAGGGCAGAAAGCTTAGAGCTACTCTAATCACCCTCTCCTCTGGATGGTGCTGAGGACATGCTGACAGAGTCTTCCTCGCCCACTCCCCTCTCTGCTCCCACCCTTGCATACACTTCAGCAGATACTTACACATTCATCCTCAGGTTTATCAACACCATTGATTAAGCCTCAGCCAACTTCCTACCTTCCAGCTACACACACACCTTGATTAGATTTCTACACCCTGGGTCTCATGGTGCCCTTAAGATAATATCTTCAAATAGCTAATTTCATCCATGTGGGTGGGTTCTTCTAGGAAGACAAGGCTTTTCTCAAGTTCAGGAGATAAGCTGTTGTCCCATTTTGCTTCTTTCCATGTCATACATCATGGCCATATAGAATAGGGTTTTGTTTTATCTGGTTACTTTTCACTCTCCCCTTTAAGGTCGTCTCTGGCCAGCAAACCAGAGAAACATTCTTTCTAGTGCCTTTTAGTTGCCTCCACCCTAATTCATCCTCCTCACCCCTGTCTTACCTCTGCTTCCTCCCCAGGCCTCAAGCCAGTCTTCCTCTACCTTTAATTAGTACCCATCTGCTGGTACTTTAGTATCTTGGAGTTGGAGGGACAAAAAGTTGTGATCTTTAGAGTAATTTTTTTTTTTTTTAGGTTCAAACAGCTAAACCTTTCTCTGAATCCATTTAAACCCATTTGCTATTGGCAACCATTGAGTAACTTATGGCCCTGGGCATTTGTGCAGCATCGAAATTTATTTCCAAAGGTTCTTGCTAGAAGAAGCTAGTGACAATGAGAAGCAGTCACTGCTGATTCAGATACTTTATATCAATTGTTTTTCTGACTTGACACACAAAATTGAGTCACAGCATTAAATATAGGTATTATTATACAGTTAATGTCAGAACAAAATAATAGCCTGCTTTATTTTGATTTTCACATTGCCATTGTACTTATAGCTATTTATTTCTGTTGTTCAGTCATAACTTACGTTGACTTCGTGTTCAGTGGGTTCTGCAACAAATTTATAGTTAAATAACATTATATGTCTCATCTCAATCAGTCATGCTGCTGTAATTCAGACAATAATGAAGTAAGCAGGGCACAGAATGTGTGTTCTGTTCCTCAGAGAACATCTTGACAAGCCTGGGTCATAAATGGAAAAACCCCAGCTCCCTTTTTGTTAATTTTCTATACCATCTGAATTTGGAGATTTATAATCTCTTAGGTAGTCAGTTTAGACACAACCAGAGTCTGTAATTTTAATCGTGTCAGTAGCTGACACTTACGTACTTTTAACTTGTCAAAGTGGTCACCTTCATTAGCTCACACTAGCTAGTTTTTGCGACATAAATTCAAGAATGAAGTATTATTGTATTTTGACACTGGGAGGATGGAGAATAGAGGGGAATAAATGGCCTGCCTAAAGTTACAGAGTACGGAAATTAGAACCCAGCCCTCATGACCTCTGCCCTTCCACTGTGTCTCTGCACTGGATTCCTGATGATGGAGCTCTTCTCTCAGGAAATGCTATGGTTCCCAAGCATTGCAGGACCACATACGTGACAGCAGTAGAAAGGTCTAGAACAACCTTCCTTGTAGATACATGTGGGTGAAGTAGGTAGGCTTCCACCAAGGACTGACACTGGCAGAGTCTCTAACCCTTGACAAAGCTGTGGGACTTCAAATTCCCTAAGGGCCGTCTCCGCTGCAGTAGGTGCTGAAAACTGCTGTTTAAGTGCTGTGTTCTCTGCCAGTTCAGTACAAGGAGCTGTTGGCAATAGTTAACAATGTAACTCTCCTTTAGGCTATGAGATTACCTCAAGCCCAGCTGAGACCTCAGGGACCAGGAAAGATTTAACAGAAGTCAGGGCATCACAGAACTTCCAGAACACAGACCTGCCCCAGAAGAGCCATCACAGTGGGGTGCCTTGATGGGAAGGCCAGGCAGTAGGAGGGTGAGCACTGGAGAGGAGAGGGGCCTTACCAACTAATTTCATGGGTTTTTTTCCCAAGACTGATCCCTTTAAGTACCAGGATCTACCAACGTAAAATGAGTAGTTAACTGAGGTAAGACATATAAAGCCTTACACACAGTAAATTCTCAGTACCTCTTTGCAAGTAAGAAAGCAAAGCAGAGAGGTAGAAGTGCACAGAAATTAGATGTCAGCCTTGGAAAAACACACAGAAAGACCAAGAAGCAAAATGTGCCTCTTTTCTGGAGCCGGTTTTCCTCCTATCTCCCAGCCCATCTTGTAAGCACAGTGTAGACACCCCTTCTCGGAGTCAAATGCATCTGCCAGTTCTAAAATGGAGGAGAAATATGGAATTCTTAGAGATCTTCAAGTACATCAACGATGCCAGAAAAACAGAACAAGGAAGAGTATTTTACATTTGCCCATTGATTTTATTTCAGGAGTTAAGATGCCCATAGTCATTCAAAGCTAAGTAAACTAAACTTCAGACCAAGCTTCACAATTCTAAAGCCCCATAAGTTAGCAGTTTCCTGCATGAGCTTCCTCAAAAACCATTCATTTTCAGGATCTCTCCCTCTCACATCTCTTTTTTGTTAGTCATGATGTAAATAAGAGACCTGGCATTCCCCAGTGTACTGTTTTCTCTATCCCGTATTATTCAAGCCTAGAAATTACATCTGAGTCCTCCTTGTTACAGGTGACAAACAGCATTTGCTTTGCATTTTGATGCAGTCAAATTCTCAGGTTCCAGTCTGTCAAACAAGCTTGGCCTGGGCTGGTAATCTCCCAGACTTTAATCCTCTCCATCTTTTATTTGTGTGGAGGCAGCTCAAGGCATTAGCCCTCTCAAAATTGCAAAGCCTCATTTTGTTTGCAACTCTTGAATATCGTATTACAAGGCAGCGTGTGATTTTTATTGTCAACTGGAGTATGCTTAAAATGAAGTGTATGGATGCCTCAAGAGGGGCCACGAATTCCCTCAACACTTAACATGAGCTCTGGGAATGAAGACACTTATCTGCTAGGTAAGAATGTCAAGTGCCCGTGGCTACACTGACAGAAGCCTACGATTAGTTTAATTATAAGACCTACTCACATGTACTCATTTCTCAAGAAGCATGGAACGCTGCTCAGTTTATTGGTCATTTTTAAATCTTTTTCACCCAAGACCTCTCGTAGGACGTCTGCTGTGGCCTAGCAAGTTGAGACATTCTTTTTGGCCACATAGCATCAAACCATTTTGTAAATAATGTCCCCACTTTCTTTCCCTTCTCGCTGACCTCCAAGTGTCACATCAGGGTTATGACTCCTCAAAAAAAATTTTTTTGATATACAAAGAAGGAAAAAAAACAAACAAACCTAATGTCATTTAGAAAAAACGTAATGATAGTTTGCTTTCATTAAATTTATCTTCTTTGGGGACTTAATCTTTGTGCCCAGGCATCTTAGAGACAACAAAGAACATGTATCTTTCTAAAAGGAAAGGCATTCCAAGCACCGTGTGTTGTTACTCATGCCATTTATTATTTTCTTCTTATTATTCACACTGAAGTATTTAAGATGGGCTTTGGGTGAATAAATTAATAAACTCTGTTGAAGAAAAGTGCCGCTTGGCTATACTACCACACACATGAATCACAGGGTGCTAATTCAGTAGTGTTTGAAAATAGGATTTTTCCAGTCATTTTGGAAAGAGGTAGAAGGCAAATGAGCACACAGTGGTCAGGTCTTGTGATCTGTACTCAGTGGGAGGAAGTCAGTGACAAGATCAGACATGCAAGTAAAGCAAGAGATTATCCATGCATCTGTCTCTGTCTGTCTGTCTATCGATCTATCTATCTTTATTTGGCTGGAACTCTGTGGAATTCCTTTAAATTCTTGTTTTTCTTTCCTCCTATTCAACTTAGGAAACATTGAATTTAGTTTTAAATTCCACAAGCACCCATATAGTGATGGAAAGGAGAAATAGCTCATATTTTTGAGTTGGAGGAATTAGAATTTTAAATTTTTCCTGAATAATCCCCATAGGCTAATCATCAGGTGTTGACTCAACTCAAATTTGCTGTGCAGTGCTTAAATAGGCAGAGGTGAAGAATTCCCTACTTATATATGATGACAACCGAATGTTTTGTTCTATCAGTGGTTATTACAGCAGCTTATATTTATGAAGTGTCTTTTTCTGAAGAGTTTAAAAGGTTCTGTAATTTGTTGCATTTTATACGTGGGGACTCAGAGGAATAGAAATGTCCCATCACGACCCAGGGACAGAGCTAATGCCAGAACACAGCTCTCTTAACTTCCAGGTTATTGCTTTATCTTATCGTGTTGCCTGTCAGCATACAGATGACACTCAAATCTGTTTCCCTTCAATGCTGTATTCACAGATTTTCTTTTTTTTTTTTTTAACTGTGACTGATCCTCAATGGACAGAGGCAACCAGGAGATCTAACACTGAGTCACTAACCATCTGGATTCCACAGCCTTTGAAGTTTTGTCTGTGCACCTGGGGGCATTTGCGGTGGCCCTAGGGCCATGTGGTTTCCCGCTAATAACTGGTTGATGCTGTACTGCAATCAACCAGCAATAACTGGGTCTAGCTTTTAGTTGCTGTCACAGATCCCTAAAGGCATGGAAGCCAAACCATCACACTTGGTCTGAGAAGCTGTAAAGATAGAACCTTTGGTTCCACATAGCCATCCTCTTGTTTATTTTGAGCGTCCCCCAATATCTTTGTCTACCAGGAAGTCTGAGCTCTCCTAAAACTCCTTCTCGGTGAAAGCAGTGGCTTTTAGAAAAATGATCTCTGCCTCTAAAACCTTCACTGATATCTATTTTTAGTGCCTTTTATCTTCATGAATGATTTGAGCTGTGTAAAACTTGTAAAATTTGGAGACTTTAAAAAGAGTGCAGTGAGGATGATTCATTGATTTGTAAATCGGTTAGGACCTATAGTCTTCAAAGTTGAAGGCACCAGGGTTAACGTGGTGGAGAGAAGAGAAAGCTAAGAAAAAAATATAATAATCCTCTATTAGTGGTGTTTATATGATGAGTTACTCTTTAAACAGGGGTGATCAGATGGTTTCCATTCCCCTCTAAATGAAGAGAGGGGAGTGGAAGGCAATAGATTTAAACTAAAGCATAGGGGATTTAAGTTAGGTAAAAGAAAGAATTTCCTGACAATAAGATTCTTAAAGCCTGGAATGGTTATCAAGAGAGGTTATGGAATCTTCTTATCTAGAGACCTTTAAAAACAATGTAGATTCCATCTGTCTGAGATGGTTTAGAGCAGACAGCCCTAAAAGCCTCTCAACGGATTAGATTATCTTTTTAAGGTTCTTTCTAGCTCCACGATAAACAAGGGGACTTGGAGTATTAGTAATTGGCCAATCAGTAAACATTGCAGTGGCAAAAACCATCTTGACCCTCCAAATAACCAACTTTACAATTACCAATTTGAGTGGGTTTGTCCTGAGACCTACTTAAAAGTTTCATAAGAAACTCAGCATTTCTCCCAGTTTGTTGCTATTTGGTTTTACAGGGAGTTTTTAATGTGCAGAGTGTTTGAGTTTACATAGTTAAGTCAGTTGATCCTTTACTGTTTTATTCCTTTCGTTGCTTTAATGTTAAAGCTTTCACAGTTAAATTATTATAGTTTTGTAAAGTGATTTATAAATAAGGACTGTCACTGTGGTATTTATTTATATTAGTAAAAAACTGGAAACAACATAAAAATCCAACATGAGGGGATTCATCACAATAATTTGGTATGTCCAAGTGATGGAATATTGTGCAGCTGTTAAAATTTTTTAAATTCAGGAATATTTACTTACCTGAAGAAATGCTTTATGTGGAAAAAATAGCATTAATAATCACATATCCATGGCATGATTTCAAATGTCTTTATACAAGAAAATAAAATTCTGGGAGTAAAATACACCAGTATTGGTGGGATATTGGTGATAGAATAACAAGGGCTTTTGCGTTTTCCCTGGAAACTTTTTCTTTTTAAGTCTTTTAAATTTTCTGTAGCATATATGGCTATCTCTTACTATCAGGTTAAAAATTTATAAAATAAATTCAAATCTAAAAAATAATCGCATACTTCAGATACATAACTAACATCATCATTGTGGTCTTCCCTTTAATTACCTCTCTAAGATTTCTAAAGTTGTTATAGAACATTTGACTGTTAGGCTTGGTATAGCCTCAGAGAGGCACTGTGTCTATTTGTAATGCAAACTGTGGATCTGTTCTCAATTCAGAAGGCTTGGATGAAAGAAACAAAACAAAACAACAGCAACAACCAAAAAAAAAAACACCCCATAATGTTGAAGAGCTCTCGTAACTCCCCTTTATCACTTGTCTTCCCCTGGACTCAGGGAATGAATCAGAAGTTAGTGTGTTTCACAGCCTATGCTTCAGTTCTTTCTCCTGGCAAAACACTACAACATAAGTTCTTGTGCTGTTAAGTTTGATGGGACTCTGTTGCATATTTCAAGTGTAGATATAGCTTTACCTGCTTAAGCGCCTGCCCTCTCTTCTGTGGCTGCAGGAAAAAACAGGTGGTTTAGAGAGTGTGCAGCTATCGACTGACAGGATGGTGTGAAATACGTTAGTGTTAACATGCACTGCCTATGATGAAATTTAGCATGGATAGATCGTGAGTTTGGATTTTACTCAATATCCAGTTCTTACTGTATTACATATGCTGGCTATCCAGCCACCGCTGCCAACCACCATTACTCTCCTAATTCAGATACTTATTATCTCTCACCTGGACTAGGTCTACCAACATCTAGGCACCTAACTGGTCTACCAGCACCCAGCATCTTTCCCCTGTGCTCCAGCTGAGAGCAGGGAAGATCTTTCTCAATTCCAGTAGTCATGTCACCATCCTTCAGTAGCTCGCCTTCACATATAGGATGGTGGGTATATTCTTTAGACAGGCTATGACCTTCTTTATGTTCTGATCCTGTCTTCTTGTCCCACCACATCTTCAATTTATTCTCCAGTTGTAAATTCTATTTCTTCAGTGTGAAACTGTCTCTTGAAGATAGAGTTGAAATAAAAATCATTCTCAGTTTTAAGACCCACATCAAACCCCCAACTCCACCCTATAAAAGCTTCTTCAGCTTACTCAGTGACACCTAATTGCTCCTACCCTTCTGTGATTGTATTACAGACAATCACAATGTAATTATTTGTTTGTATAACTTTCTCCTTGTGGGGACACTGTGCAGTTTAAGGGCTTAACTTTTATGTCCTTAGCACTTTGGACAGAGGATGGAACATACTAGCTGAGAAGTAAAAAAATTTGGGGGGCATTAATACATTAATAAAATGGCCTAGAATAAAATACAGACATACCACGTTTTTACTGTGCTTTCCTTTATTGCAATTCACAGATAATTGTGGGGAGTTGTTTTGTTTGTTTGTTTTTGTTTTTTACAAAATTAAGGTTTATGGCAACGCTGAGTTGTCAGGTGATGGTTAGCATATTTTAGTAATATTTTTAAAATAAGGTATGTACATTGTTTTTTTAGACATAATGCTATTGCATACTTAATAGATTGCAGTATAGTGCAAACAGAAATTGGTATGACTGACTTTATTGCGATATTTGCTTTATTACGGTGGTCTAGAACCAAGCCCACAATATCTCTGAGGTAGGCCTGTAGAAATTAGACACTTTTAAAATAAACAGGCAATAAATGAGCTTTAGTCATTAGCAGCAAGTCATACCATAGACTTAACTTCTCTTGGCTCATGGGAACTCCTGGAGACTTTGTCCCCTGAGTCCTCCCTGCTGGACTGCTCCGGGAACATCTTTTCTTCAATACCCTGAGGATGTGCCTTCAGAGTGACATAGAGGCCCTTGCAAACAAGGAAGAGGTCTGTAGGGAGGAAAAGGCGGAAGGCACTTAGTCATTTTTCACCTTGCTCTCTAGCGGTCTTAATGATGTGGTGAAATTAAAGTTATATGTTGTTTTCTAGAAGAGTAGCTCCCAGACTTTCCAATTTTTCTAATCAATTTTGTAAAAATGGAGGTCACCATAAGGCAACCAAGTTTTTATTTTGTCAAGTAAAAACATAAACAAAACTCCCCATCTGCTATAATCAGTGTTTCATAAAGAAAATCACATTTAAATATTAACAAAATAAGAAAGATATAATCATAGAATGTGGGAGAATTCTTCAAATTAAACAAATGGAGTGAGACTTCCCTGAAGTGGAGTTGTACTTATTTTTCTCATTGTGTTGCTACTTGGTGAAAACTCATCCTGGACCAGCATAGGATACCAGGCAATAAGTACTATTTTTTTTTTTTTTTATTGCGGTACGCGGACCTCTCACTGTTGTGGCCTCTCCCGTTGCGGAGCACAGGCTCCGGACGCGCAGGCTCAGTGGCCATGGCTCACGGGCCCAGCAGCTCCACGGCATGTGGGATCCCCCCGGACCGGGGCACGAACCTGTGTCCCCTGCATCGGCAGGCGGACTCTCAACCACTGCGCCACCACGGAAGCCCAATAAGTACTATTTTTGAGGAAGGGAGGGATGGCCTGCAAACAGCAGGACAGTCAAAGGACAGGAGGAGGAGCAAGGAGTTCCTCCCTGCCGCTCACAACTGACCTTATAGCACCACCGATTGCCCAGAGGGAGACACAGTTCATCCTGTCCTTCTCCTTACGCTTCCACTGCGAAGGATTGCTCTTGGGTTGAGTAGGCGGAACCTATGTCTTGAAAGCTGAGTTCAAGCTGTTACTGAAGAATTTCTGAAAGTATCAACAGAATGACAGTAGTACTTTTAACTTTAAGGAAAAGAGCACTTTAAGTGTATTCTTTCATCTCGGTTACTTACTGAAATTTATCAATGGGGAAGTGGGTGGTAAGGTAATGTTTGCATTGGCATGGCAACCGTCAACTTAAAAATAATGTCCATGTATGGGTTGTCATGTGTTGCTTCTAGCTTGTGTGTGGTCTGCAGTCCATATATCTTACACATGTCATTTCAACCACAAGTACCCCTCAAGAAGCAGCTGTGGGCACCTTGGTATTGCTGAAGTCCCCCCACCTAACTTTTATGGTGTTGCCTAGCTTTTTCTGTTGGCACCCTATGCCACCAAGATCAAGTGCTTGGCATCCTTAATCATAGATGGATGTTTTAGTGATTTTCATTCTCATAACTGAAAATCATCTCAGAAAAGTGGGAATCTCTTCCATCACTCTATTAGCTAAGCATTGTTGTGTCGAGAGAGAAATGAATATTCAGTTTTAATATCTCTAGCATGGAACAAAGCTACAAATAATTCAGCCTTCACCTTGGCATTGTAAATTTAACATGTCAACATAATAAAGTGTAACTAGCTACACACAATGAAACTTACTGTGGTGGTTGAATTTATTAAATATGGTAGATGGACAGATTCTTCTCAGTTTTGAGCTATGGTCTGGAGAATCCAAAAGCAGCTTGTCATTGTGATACAGTCCTTGGTGTTTATGTTTGTTGATTGGCTACTGTGCTGGCATGAAATTAGAAAATTAGGGTCAGGGCCTGGGGAGTTTTCTGACTTATATATATATATATATCACATATTCTAGGATTATCCTCTGGAGGAAATAACCCATATTCAAAGCATTAGCATTTGGAGCTTTTTCCTGTGAAGATCTTAGACATCGTCTAAAAAGCATAAACTTCACTGTAACCTAGTCACTTAATTTTGGGAAGAACAGTTTCATTAAGATATAATTCACAGGCCGTTCAATTCACCCATGTAAAGTGTACAACTCAGTGGTTTTTGATATATTCACAGAATTGTGCAAACATCACCATAATCAATGTTAGAATATTGTATCACCCCTAAAAGAAACCCTGTACCTGTTAGCAATCACCCCCATCCTCCTATCTCCCAGCCCCCTCCCAAACACTAGAAAACTACTAATCTATTTCCTGTCTCTATATATCTGCCTGTTCTGGATATTTCATATAAATGGAATCATCCACTATGTGGTCTTTTGTGACTGGCTTCCTTTACCTAGCATGGTGTTTTCAAGGTTCATCCACATTGTAACATCTATCAGTACTTCATTCCTTTTTACTGCTGAATAATATTTCATTGTATGGATAAATACCACATATCATTTACCTGTTCATCAATTGATTGGCATTTGGGTTGTTTCCACTTTTGGCTATTACACATAATGCTGCTATGAATATTCACATACAAATTTTTGTATGAATATGTTTTCCTTCTTCGGGATATATACCTAGGAGTGGAATCACTAGGTCATATGGTAGCTCTATGTTTAATGTTTTGAACACCTACAAAACTGTTTTTTAAAGTAACTTCACCTGTTAACATTCCTACCATCAGTATATTAAGGTTCTAATTTCTCCACATCCTCGCCAACATTTGTTATTAGCTGTCTTTTTTACCATAGCCATTTTAGAAGTAGGTTTGAAGTGGTATCTCCTTATGGTTTGATTTGCATTTCCCTAATGACTAATATTCTTGAATATTTTTTTCCTTACACTTATTGGGAATTTGTATATGCTATTAGAATAAACATCTATTCACATGCCAGTCATTTAATTTTAAGACCTACTTTCAAATATAAATGAGTCTAAGAGGTAAGGAATTGGAAAATGAGAACTGTGAGGATAAAAGAGGGACAAAATGGGTTCCTATAAAGTATCTTCCCTTTTCTTACATTCTTATCTATTAAATGACTGTTAAAATTTATTTCTTACTCATACTAGATAAAGTTTAAAGGTCTCTTTAAAAACATGATTTTCTGTACTTTAAAATTTTTTTATTTGTTTTTCTTTCTGAGTGAAATCCTTTGTTAGAAGGGCCCAGTTCCTATGTGATAAGCAGGGAAGGGTGGTCAGTTCTAGATACTAGGATAGAGTTCAAGATGCTAGATGTTTCTCTGATTCTCTAGGGGGAATCAGAAGATGAAAACAAAATCTCAGTCTCACACCATTTCAGAAGCAAGGAAAGATCTGATCAGAACACCAGCTCTCTTTATTGCTCTGATCCTAGGTATACTCAGTAGACACCAGTTAATTGTGGAACAGAAGGATGCTTCCTTAAATTGTGAAATATTTTATGGAGGAGACACATCTCTTAGAACTTTTCTCCACAGCAATGGACTATGATGTACTTTTTTGCTGTGTTTCTACTAGTGCCTTCCACCAGAAGCAAGAGAGAAAACCTTAGAATTCAACCAGGTTCAGCACAATCTTCCAAACCATTTCAAACGGAAGGAAAAATATCAAAACAAATTAAACAGTCAAAATTCCAGTTAAAGTTTTATTACAAAAAAAGTAAAGGAATATCAAAAAGGAATAAAGCAGCAAGTCTTAACTCCATGGCAATATTTCTCACCCTCAGTTATACTTGATACCTTTATGCTACAAGAAGAGTTAATATCTAGGCCTTGAGTACATTGATGATTATTCTGGATTGATCACTGTGATCCTGTTTAAACCCAGTGACTATCCAGTAAAGGTTGCCCTCTATCAGTGTGTTAGCTGGGATGCCTTCCCCTTTGCTCTGTCCATACAGAATCATGTAATGAGATTATCATTTCTGCATGCTAAAAAGATATAATGTTTCATCATTTCAAATTTTTCTACCATTAAATTGCATTTTCAGGTCTATTTTGGAGTCTGTTTTCAAGGCCCTGTTTTCTTATTCTGTCTTCTATAAACTTTTCTCTTAATTAATATTTACTGAGCATGTCCAGGTAAGAGGGCAGGATAACCACTAATAGTGACCTTTATGAGAGCCTTTTATTATTTTAATAATGTTATTTTTAACCCAATATATCCAAAATATTATCATTTTGATATGTGTTATGGGCTTACATGTGGCTGCTAACAATATGTTTGTTGGAGTCCTAATTCTCAGAACCTCAGAATGTGACTGTATTTGCATATAGGGTCTTGAAAGAGGTCATTAATTTTAAAATGAAGCCATTTGAGGGGGATCTTCATCCAATATGACTGGTGTGTTGAGAGAGAGAGGAAATTTGACCACAGATACACACAGCAGGAATACCCCATGATGACAAAGGAAGAAGATAGTCATCTATAGGCCAATAAGAGAGGCCCCAGAAGAAACCGACTTTGCTGACACATTCATCTCAGACTTTTAGCTTCCAGAATTGTGAGAAAATTAATTTCTGTTGTTTAAGCCTCCTAGTATATGGTGCTTTGTTATGACAGTCCTAGCAAATGAATACAATGTATAATTAATATAAAAATTATTAATGAGATAGTTTGCATTTTCTATACCAAGTCCTTGAAATATATTGTATATTTTACACTTACATCCCATCTCAGTTTAGACTAGTCACATTTCAAGTGCCCAGTAACCATATGTGACTAGTGGTGACTTCAGTGGTCAGTGTTGGTACAAATAATGTGTACTATGAGAGTCTTGATGATGGGGAAAAAGTGAAATGAGAAGGCCAGGAAGCTAAAGAGAGGTTTAGTGGCAAAAGAGAAAGGAGACAGTTTCTGGGGGTTTGTTTGTTTGTTTTTCCATTTAAAATTAACATAACCACATTACAGAAAATTTGGGGAAAATAAAAAAGAGAAAAGATACCCTCTTCGCCATAATCCCATACCTATAACAAAACCACCTTAATTATTTTTCTTTAGGCTTTCATCCTATCCGTTGCCTTATTTAGCACATAATCTTATTTCCTGCTTTTATTTAGTATGATATCATAGCCAAATTTACACACTGCTACAGTCCTCACATCCATCATTTTTAAATGGCTGTGTAATACTCCATCAAGTGGTGGCACCAGAATTTAATTAGTATCCTTTAGTTTGACAGTGTTTAGTGTGTGCAAAGAAAGTAGATTAAAAGTGTAAAAGTAAAAAGAACCAGACCAAGAATAGTTTTAGAGAAGAATTTCTTCTAATTCTTCAAAAGTTGGGCAGATCACCAGACATGAGCACAAAACACGAAGAAGACTGAGCATAGATGATAAATAGTTTTTTTTTATAATGAAGTAAAATTTAAATTAATGTGATACATTTAATTATACACAAAAATGTAATAGCCCTTTATGGTAATTAGACATAAATAGTAAATGTTGTCATAGGCAATCCCGTAATATAATTAGGGATTCCTTTACATGGCCAAACAGAATTTTCAGATTTCCTCCTCTCTCAGTTTTCTCATACTTATAATCAGTTTCAATGTCAAGTATCAGCCTAGTGCTGGTCTTATCCAGCTGTACTGGGTCATATTTTCCTCAGAATGAAACCTCTTGCATGTATTTCTTAGAAACTATTAGTTAACACTCACAGTGGGCAAAGTACTGTGAAATACAACGTAAGAGACACTGATCATTGAGATATATTCCTGATTTCAAGTGACCTTCAAAATGAATAGCTCATTTATTCGTTTGCTCATTCGTTCATTTATTTGAGAGAGTAATACAAAATAAGGCTGAAGAAGTGAATTGGGGAAAGGTTGAAAAGAGCCTTCCACGCAGGGTTGAGGGTTTGAACTTGATTTCAGAGGCAATAGGGAGCCAGCAGAGCTCTTGGAGCAAAGGCTTCAGGGCTCATTCGCATTTATAAATGTTCTTAGTACAGACTCGCTGAGGACTGTGTGGAGAATGGACTAGAACAGGAGAGATTTGTGGCAAGACACCCAGTTAGTAGGAGACTGACGGGAAAGTCTGGAGGCAAGGAGATAAGGGCCGGACAGAAGGCACTGGCAGAGGGAGGGAAGGAGAAAGAAAGAATTCCTAAGTGTGTAATTTAGGAGATTGGTGATACGCTGTGGTGGGCGACAGAGGAGGAGGAGAAGCTCAGAGAGAAAGCTAGTAAATTCTTTCACTGGAATTTGAGGAGCATCTGGGCACACTGGTGGAGAGGTCTTGTTTTAGGTACTTGACTGAAAGGGAGACGGGGAGAAAGACCTTCTCGACATGAAGGAGGAAAAGGCAGAAACATAAGCATGCCAAGAGAGCTTGTCCTGTCAGCAGTGAGAGAGTTTGAAGTATAGGGTGCTGGGCTGCAGCCGATTTACAGAGTAAGATCTGTGCATGTACCACAGGAGTCCTCTGTGACCTTAGCAAGGGGAGTCTAAGAAAGTTCACTGAGGTAAAACCCAGAGATTATAACAGAGGCTTCTTGACTGTTTTCGATGTACTGGACGCTGTTCCAAGCCCTTACACCTATATTATCTCATTTAACTTTTTCTAATCCTCTGATGTATTTTCTATAGTTATCTCCACTTTACAGAAGAGAAAGCAGGTTTGGAGGGCTGAGTAACATGGAAAGCCCCCAGATAACTAGAGATGGCTGGGGATTGAAGCAGGCCGGGTCCACAGCCCACGCATGTCCTCACCACACTGAGGATTGAGTCGGAGAACACGTGGGAGGCGTGGAAGCAGAGAAAGCAAGATTTGGTGAGGTTGGGCCACAGAAGCTGGGGGAGCATTACCATCCCAGCAACATGAGAGACACTTGGGCGGTATTGATGTCTGAGACCTGGGGAGGCCCAAGCAAAGCAAGAGTAGAGAGAACTGGCTACACGAGGTACTGGGAGAGGCCGGGGACAGATGGAGGGTCGGCTTGGGTGGCCCGCCCGTGGCTGTAGGTAAATCTAAGGGCGATGGTGGGGACTTAAAGGGAAATCGTGGCTGATGCATTCAAGTACCACATTGCAGCTGAGAAGGAAGTGGTAGGCACACAGTTTGATGACAGCATAAAATTTGGAATCACTGCCACAGGGAATGTAAATGACAGCTGAGGAGGGGGAAGTGCAATCAGTACTGAGCAGTTCCAAGGCAGGAGGGAATGAACTGGTGGTGGGTATGGGTCTGTCGCTTTCCGGGTGTGGTGGAGAGCCTGGGGAACAGGCGTGAATTCCTGAGAGGCCTGGAGGCAAGTAGATGTCTGCAGTGGGAATGGAGAGGAGATCTGTTTTCTCTTTTGTTTTATTCTTTCATAAGTCTGGAAGTAGCTCTGTAAATAGTAAAGTAGAGGCAGGAAAATGCTGGAACAACCTCCAGGCCCAGAGGTGAAAATAATAGCTAATATTTATTGAGCACTTAGGATCATTGGACCTTTTCTGCACCCTTTACAGCAAGCCTATGAAGCAAGGACACTATAAGGGTTAACTGGGAGAATTCGCAGCTCCCATTTGTGAGGGCCACAAGCAAAGCCAAGTTTCAGTTAGGAGAAAAAAGTTGTGTGAAAAGTTTCAGTGAAGAGATAAGAAATTGCAATTTTAGAATTAGAAGAACAAATATAGTGGATAGTCCAGAGGTCAGTGTTTCCCATACTTCTGGAACGAGGCATCACCTGGGGTTCCTGGTAAAATACAGATTCTCATTCTGGAGACTCTGATTCAAAGTTTGTGTGGGTCCTAGAATCAATTTTTAATAAGCTCTTCATGATTATATTATATTCATGATTATATATATAATAGAAGTTTGGAAAAACACTACCAGGGTGTGACTGCCTGGGTTAAGAGTGAGATCAGCAGAAGAGGCTGCCCAAGGTGAGGATGGGATGGAAGGGAGAGAAGAGAAAGAACCAGTACCTGTGTGAGCCCGAAAGGGGATCATGGGGGATCCTCAGTCCTGTGTTCAGAGAGAAGAGGCTCCAAGTCTCTGATTTGTCAGAACCCTGCAGGGTACTAAGGACTGGTCCCCACTCCCAGCCAACTCCAGTGGCCAGGTGGGGTCGCCTGGCTCACGTCTTTCACAGAGGACATGAGAACCCTCTAATCAGTTTGACCTCAAGGCCAGGCATCACAATGGTGTAATTCAATTTTAGAAGTAAAACATGTCCTCATCTGAATCGTTACCTCACCATCCCCACTCCCCCCCCAAAACAACTTATACCTACTTGCAGACATCTAAAATCCCTTGCTAAAGGATCAACGGTATACCATTCTTTTACAGTTTTAACAGATTTTAAATGCAAAAGCCAGGAAGAGAGGATGCATGGAAATTCCTTCACAGCACAGCATAACCCATCAATCAACCAGTGTGAAGGTCTTAGTGACCCAAGCAGGCAGTTTGAACAAAGAGATTGGAGCCTATCGGAGGCCCTGGAGAGAGCCACCTCCCTTAGGGAGGAGAAGTGGAAGGGCAAAAGGAGGAGGGTTTCAAACCTAAGTTTCATTTTTCTTTGTTTTATCAAGAAAGCCCGTTTATATTCAGAATAGAGAAGCTAAATGGGAGTTCCATGCTGGGGTATTTCTGTGTTGCCAGAGATCACCCAGATGTAGCTTCCTGGGTGCAGCTTGCGAGTGCTCAGAGGGCTGGAAGGTAGCAGAAAAGAGACATGATTTTTTTAAAACGATGAGAGGATGAGAAAATGATCTCAGGGTACTTCTAAAGCAGCTGCTGATAAGCTCTAGTTAGGAGTTATCAGTGGGTCCCTTCAAAATCTTGAAGCACAAAGCCATGAAAAAAACATCCAAGGAAAGATACAGAGGAGAGTTTGAGAGGCTAAGTACTGATCCTCGTCGACTTTGAAAAATTGTAGTGAATTTGAAGCATATGAGCAACGGTTGTTCTCAAAGGATCCATAATTCAGCTAGTTCACTACAAATTCATTGAACCCCCTCTGATTTTGGTTCAAATCCTTGCCACCACCAAAACTGTTAGAGGCAACCAAATGCACGGTTATAATTTACAGCTGCTATATTGACAGGCAGGCAGATCCCTCCTCCCAGAGCTTCATGGTATTGGCCTCCAGTGAACCTGAGCATTTGAAAAAATTATATTGAATGAAACCTATATGTGCACGCTAGATCTATAGGGATGATTTTAAAATGGACCCAAACTCTAGGATTATGGTAAAGTGTAAAGTTATTTTTGGATTTGGGGTTGTTTTTATTTTTTTTAAAGCAAACACAGAGTCTGCTTTTAACAAGTGTACTGCAAAGAGAAGATACCAACTATTATATTAGTATTTTAAAATATAATTTCACTAATGACTTCTGCATTATTCCATACCCTGTGCACTTCCTGTGTCAAATCTTAGTAATTGGCAAAGAAAAAGAATGGCAGACTCTTACATGATTTAATTAAGCAGTTATTAGACTGAGTCCTCATATTTGAATCCGTCTACTTTTAAAAAAAATTATGTGTGGATGTTTATCTGCCTGTGGCATATTATACACATAAAATTCAAAACTCAAATTTTTTCAAAATGACAGCTGTTAACATTTGCCTTTCTTCAATCCTCATTCGTCAAAATCAAGTTATCCATCCTAGATCTGCTAGTTACAGATGGCCTACATAGTAACATCCTCAAAGGGTGGTGTTCAAAGTAGATAATGCCAAAGCTTTGGAAGGTTGGATGGTTCCGTATATTTATGGTTTGCATATACTTAATCATTTATCTCCTTCCATTTTAGCCATTTCTTCTCACCTTCACCACATCTTTGTACTGTTTTAGGTTAATCCTTCCATCTGGCATTAATGCCAATGTTCCCACCTCCATTGCTTATGCTTTAGCATCACTTCCTTTTCCTTTTGAGTCTAGTAAATTACCAGCAAAGAAAGCCAAGATGGAGTGTCATGTATTAGGAAGGCAGGTAGATAAATGAACCTGTTTCTGGAAGCTTCAGAAACACGTAGATAATCTACTGATTCCTATTTGGGGGAAGGTCTGCCCTTGATGATAGGAAAGAGATGAGTAAGAGGTCCAGCAAGAAATAATAGAGAGAAACAAAGGAGGATAAAGTTAACGATGTTTCCTTCTTCCCCCTTTCCTAACTATCTTCACCTTCTGCTGGTCCTTCTTTTTATTTTAAAACTGTTTATTCTGAAATAATTTTAGACTTACAGAAAAGTGAACCTTATTTGAACTTCAACAGTTTTTCCATCATGTTCTGTTTCTTGTTTCAAGATCCAGCCCAGGATTCCACATGCATTAGAGCTTATATCTCCTTGGTCTCCTACGCTCTGCACAGTTCCTTCGTCTTTCCTTGTCTTTCATGACCTTGATGCCTTGAAGAGTACTGGTCTGTTATTTTGTAGAACATTCCTCAGTTTGGGTTTGTCTGATGATTCACCATGATTAAACTAAGGTTATGTATTTTTGGCCAGACTACTACAGAAGTGATGTGCCCTTCTCAGGGGGTCCATGATGTCGAAATGTCTTATAATTAATGATGTTCATCTTGATCATATCATTAAGATGGTGTCTTCTGGGTTCCTTCACTGCAGAGTTACTATTTTTTCCCTTTATAATTCACACATCCCTTGGGGACATATTTGGAGACTATGCAAATAACTCGGTTTCTCCTCGTACTTTCACCCACTAATTTTAACATCCGTCCTTGGTTCCCGTCAGCAACAACTGTTACTGTGGTATTCCAATAGTCGTTTTTACTTCATTCTTTCCTTCTTCATTCACTAATTGGAATCCCTTTCTAATGAAGAGCCATCCTTTCTCCCTCCGCCATTAATTTATTTATTCAGTTATTTATATCATTATAGATTCATGGATATATATTTTGTTCCAGTCCTGTTATTATTTTGTTGCTCAAATTATTCCACCTTTGGCTATTGGGAGCCCTTTCAAGGTAGCTCCTGTTCCCTTTTGATTTGCCCAAGCTTTTTTGAGAACTTTCTCTTTTTTTTTTTTTTTTGGTGCTATGAGAAGCTCTAGGATTATTTCATATTTTCCTTGCCACACCCCAAGAATCAACCACTTTCCCTTGGAGGCCTGATTCCTTTTATTACAGAATTCTATTCAGAAACCAAGATCTGGGCTCTAGGAATGCTCCTTGCTGGAGTATCACTGCTTCTAGACCCTCTCAGCAGACAGAACTTGGAAATCAATCAATCAATAAATCCATCAATCTGTATACATACTAGATTCCACACACATCTATATTTACTTTCGAGTCTGTGTATACATTAAAAAACCATGAGTTTATGCTGATAAATCTAATTCCAATCCAACACCACAGTGTTCACTGTAGCATTCCCCCGTCCTTATTTGTAATTACATTTTCATACTGTGAAAAGGCTAGCTGTCATTATCTATAATGTATTTAATTCTTATTTCAACCCTACTATACAAAGTTGTTTCAGAATTGTTAATACTTACCCTTGTACTAACCAGTGTTTGTGTAAAATTCTTTTTTTTTTTTTTTTTACATATGGATGTATCTATTCTTTTTCAAATTCTTTCCCCATTTAGGTTATTACAGAATATTGAGCAGAGTTCCCTGTGCTACACAGTAGGTCCTTGTTGGTGTGTATAATTCTTTTTGTCTTTATCCTTATTGTAGCCTGTCAAAATACTGTTTTCCAATGTTACTTGGGTTAGTTCTTTTATTCCCCAAGCCCTTCAATGTGCTTATGTTAATTTTTTGTAATATAATTAAGTTCATGTGTTATAGTTGTATTCTTATTTGGAGTCCCTGCTACATCTTTTTTTTTTTTGTAGGAGTTTATTAATTCATTAATTTATTTTTGCTCTGTTGCGTCTTCGTTTCTGTGCGAGAGCTTTCTCTAGTTGTGGCAAGCGGGGGCCGCTCTTCATCGCGGTGCACGGGCCTCTCACTATCACGGCCTCTCTTGTTGCGGAGCACAGGCTCCAGACGCACAGGCTCAGTAGCTGTGGCTCACGGGCCTAGTCGCTCCGCGGCCTGTGGGATCCTCCCAGACCAGGGCTTGAACCCGTGTCCCCTGCATTAGCAGGCAGATTCTCAACCACTGCGCCACCAGGGAAGCCCCCCCTGCTACATCTTGGTTGATTGTTTTTAACATACATACAGTAAAACTCACTCTTTGTTGTATGCAGTTCTAGGGGTTTTGGCAAGTGCATAGAGTCCATATCCACAGTCATGATATACAACAGATCCATAACCCCAACAGATCCATCTCCCCTCTACTCCTGACAATCACTGATCTGTTTTCTATCTTTATAGTTTCGCCTTTTCCAGTATGTCATAAATAAAATCAGACAATACTTTTGGATCTGGCTTCTTCCATTTAGCAAAATGCATTTGAGATTCATCTGTGTTGTTGTGTGAGTAGTATTCCATCATGTGGATGTTGTACTTCCTTCTTAAGACATAATTTGTGATCTTTGTCTGTGTATCTAATGTTTACATTCATAGAATTGCCCAATGGGTTGATGCTTCTTGGGACTCTGAAACTGTGACTTTGAAAGTGTGTTTTTCATCTTTCCTTAGCACTGAGTTTACTTCACTTCATCTTGTTTACTATGGTTATTTAGTACAACCATCAATCATTTTAACATTCCAAGGAGGGTTAGAGCCAAGCCTTAATTATTTTTGGTAAGATTGACAAGGAGAGTATGGATAATTGAAATCTTCACATAATGTACAGGCCTTATAACAGCTACTTCTTCCCCCAATTACTTAAAGGTAGCAAAATTGACTCCTTTTAAGTTTTATATCCTTTCCTTTCCTTTACTCATCCTCAGGTAGAAGCACTAATGAGTCCTCAGGTGACCATAAAAATGGAAAGACAGAGAAAAAGGGGATGCACAGGCTATGGGTAATCTATGTAGTGGATAAAAAGCCTCTGTGTCATTGAGAATTGATTGCACTCTAGTAAAATAGATCTGAGTAGGGAGTATGTATCTTTGACTTATTTTAGATTTCCTTTTAGTGCTTAGTACTTTTTGATTCAGTGATAGACTTAATGGTCAGTTCTGAAAGTCTACCTAAAAGAATATATTCCTACTAAGAAAATATCAACCTCCCAACTCCATTGTTTCTTGCAGCTACCTATGTGCTCTTCACTACAAAGCATGGCATCCACTTGTGGCACTGAGAAAAACTTAATTGCAATAAAACAGATATTTGTAACTTATACCCATGGATAGGCACACATGGATAGTCTTTTGGGAACCTGTGAACTTCTAGAAATTATACATTCCAGTATACGCACATTTTCTGGGAGGGAGGACCCTGTTTTGAATCAGATTTTCAAAACTGCAAAACAAACAAAATTAAGAACATTAACTAGAAAGATCATCTCCATGGTTCCTCTAATATTGACATGGAAAACCTGAAAGCCCTCATATCCTGTCTCCTTTAGTCTGGAAGATCTTCATTCAGTCTCAAGAAGCGTTCACTCGACTACAAATTCCTTGAGAGAAAGTACTGAATTTTTTTAATTTGAATCTCTAGCACCTAGGACAGAGTCTGATATATAATAGGTATTGATAAATACTTCCTGAATGAATTCAATATTTTTAGGCTACTGATAGGACTTTTTAGTCTATTGATGATATAAGAGGTCTGACTAGCCTATGCTGTCTGTGACACATTTAATTAGTTTGCAGGAATCCGTATAACTTTGTCACATCAGTTAATCATAATAAATCACTAGCACTAATAAATATATGCAGTATTTTTTTCTAATACTGTTTATATTTACATCACGTGCCTTCCTTTCCTAAATCCCTGTGGCCTTCATTGGTGACAGATGAGAATATATTTTTCCCTTTCTATTTGCTAAGTGAGGGAGCAGAGGGTTTGAGTTATTTTGAAAAGGTCACTCCACAGTGTGAAATCTTGAAAAAAAGGGGTTTTTTTGTGTTTTTTTTTTAACTTTGGATATAAGCTCTAAACTGCAAAACTGTGTTATTATGCAGAATTTACTGTTCTAGTTCTGTCGATTTATAAATTCCTATAGAGGGCTTTCTGAAGAAGCATTGATAATTCATGTGTTTGCTCTTCAAAAAAATACACTTGGGCTGAGTTTTGGAAGCCTGGGTGACCTACCTCATCTACAAAGTGGTTGCCAAAAATTCCAGCCCATGATATTCTCTCTTCTCAGCCAAATAATGGTACCAACCATTGAAAAGTATCACATCTTTGTTTTGGGTATGTCCATTCTGATTCCCCTTGTTCAATATTAGTTGAAAGCTGAGCAACGAGCTTCAATCAATGAAAAGCTTGGTAAATTATATTTATTTAAGGTTGCTACAGCCATTAAAATACATATATACATACATAGATATAAATATATAGGTACTTAGATATACCAACGTTTGCAAACTGGGATCCTACAGGCTGAATTTGTCTCAAAGATACCTAACATTTGGGCCACACGCTATTTTTTTTAATAGTCAATATTTTAAAAATCAAGATATTTTACTCACGTAGACCAAATTTGCTAACTTTTTTTTGAAGCTGGTAGAAATCACTGGCTCATGTTTAAAACTTTCCCTATAAATCTCAAATGCTTACTTAAATTTAAGTTTCACCATAGGCTTTCCTATTTTTTAAAAATTTATTTTAATATGCTAGGTTTACGATTCAGTAGTGTTACAAAATCTGGAACCATATTCTGTCTTTGACCTGTGAAAATGTTACTGTTAACCCACATATATTCAACAAAACTGGCATTGAGCTGTTTTTCTGGGAGAAGTGATGGATTTATGCTGCTCTGTCCACACATTCTTGGTGAGTGCCCTTTTGACCACTGGCACGTATTTGTAAGACCGTCTGCATTGGGGGTGGAGCCTGTGGTTATGGACCAGGTCCAAGTTAACTGGCCCACACGGGGGAGCCAACCCATGACCTTGACCCCATTACCACAGTGTTCTAACCAGTTGAACTAAATAATTGAGTAACTGTTTCTTAGCAATCTGATCAAATCAGCAGGCATATATTAAGAGTCCGTCTGTGGACAAGGGTGAGGATGTCAATGAACAAGGGAGCTTAAGATAATGAGAAAGTTATCAAGTCCTCACATTGGTTGGCATGTTATATTTGGCCAAGTAGTCACTAAATTGGACTTTGTCATTATAGCTAATTGCATTTCTGGGCAATTGGAACTCACAAAAAGCCTAAGCTTTTATTGAGTTGGGTTCCTTTTTAGAATTCAGAATTTTGGGTGAATAATTCATAACATATGTATAAACAATTAGGGAACATAGCAAGATGGAAAGAACTTTGTACCGAATTGAGGGGGTCGAGTCCCTGTTTGGTTCTAACTACCATTGTGCCCTTAGGCACGTTACTTGACTTTCTGAGCTCTGAGCAGGATTGGATAAATATGATATCACAAATCCTTCTACCCCCAAGAGACTTTATATAACTCTACAATTTTTGAACCAGTAAGAACACTTTGCATACACATCTCTTTATAACTACAAATGTAAATGGAGTATTTTGTCACAGATAGATAAATAATATTTCAAAAGCACTTATTGAGCAAAATTATTTTTAAAATCTATTGGTGTTTGCATAAAATCAATATATAATGCAGATCTTTCACAAGGAAATCCAATGTAAATTCAGTAAACAAAAAAATACGTAAGCCATGGTTTTATATATTACACAATAGGTTCTAATGGCATTTTACATTTTAAAGCACTTATGGATCACCTTGAAAAATTTGCCGTCTTATCAAATAATTATTTTAAATGCAAGGTATTAATGATTACTTTGGGATTATTATTCATTAACCTCCTGATTTGAGGTCCCTTAATGTGGCCCTTTTAGAACTCCCTTTCCTTCCCTAACTCGGTAACTTTAGATTAAACATGTTAAGCTCAAGCTTTCCTAACCAAACTGTACATTTTTCTAGCTCTTCTTTCTTTTCTTTCTTACGAATTCACTCAACTATTACGTTTATAGAACTGAAATTATGGTTAGATTTATTGTTCTTTTATCCAAACTGATTCTTCCATCACTGGATTGGCTGCATTAGTGAGTCTATAGAACTCAGTAGGATGGGTCCTAGAGAGTGTTAGGGATGGTGTAAAATGAATGACAACAGCTTAGTCACACTTGAAATAATATATTGGCTTGGGTTTCCAAATAACCTTCCAAAATGAAAAACACAAATACTGTGGGTTTCTGCAGAATCAAATATAACTGTAATGTTTGTAAAAAAGATTAGTTATTGGAAGTCACTTCAATATTACATGGTGAAATTTAGAAATTCTAAACCTGGGGAGGCCAGAGGCATTAAATCCAAAGCCAAATACAGGTTGCAGATGCGCTGGGTGATGATTGCCAAGTCAGCCATCTTCTGAGTTGTGCTGTTGGTGTGCCCTGCATCGTCCATCCAAAGCCACACAAACACAGGCTGCCGGTGCATTGTAGCAGATTACGCGGCACCTCTGTCATCTGAATAAATGCATAGCTGGGCAAAAGTAAAGTTTCCAATATCATTCCTTTTATGTGATATGATCCAAAAATTGATCTGATACTTTAAAATAGCCCCAAAGATAAGAAAACACCGTCAGGTCAATTCACTGGATTGAATAGCCTACATTTCTTAAAGAAATGTTCACCAAAAATCCCATCTGGAAAGTTCTACTCACAGGCTCAGACCTTTGATTTATTTAATTATGTACTTTATCGGATGATGCCTTTAATTACATGTACACAAAATTTCTAGCATTGATTTCTTTTATTCTGTGAGAACACTGGCAGCCATTTTGAACTGTAGAATAGTATTAGGAATGTATGGGAATTATCTGTGGTATTGAAGGAAGGAAAAATTAGCCATTGGTACAGGAAAGGGAGGAACAAGAAAATAAATTTACATAGCAGAATAGTAGTTTCACAGTCTAGTGGACAAGCAAATAAGAGCCTGATGCTTTGGACAGACTATAAATCAATTTCTGATTTCTTTGGTCAAATTGTAAATCATCACTGTGCTAAGCTACTATGAATTTCCAGGTGAAAGCCTACTTTGTGATTGTGTGTTACTAGTAATAGCTCTTTCTGAATTACAAGTGATTAGAAAACCTTGTCAGAAATTACATTGTTCTTGCTGTGTTAACCCTGGATATATTTTCTTTAGTGATGTTATATTGCTGGAGAATGAAATTATATTCATTCTTCTAAAACTGTATTAAAATCCCATGGGAATCCTATTCTTCCGGTCTTTTGTCCAGGCCCCTCTGAACAAAGGGAAACATTGTTGATTGCTCCATGGTTCTGGAGTGACTATCACTTTGCCCGATTTCTTTTGGTATAAAATGTTCTCGACCTGGAGGATGCCTATAATATTCCCTGTGCACGTCAATGAATAAATCACAACTCTATTTAAAATAATAAATTACTCCTCATTTTGTAGTTGGCAACCCTATCTTATTTATGGGTTCCAAGTTTTAAAAATAGAGAAAGCTAAGGAAAGGGAGTTTTTAGACTTTTTAAAAATAAGTACAGACCCTTGCAGGCCACACAGGTTTGAGACATTTCATGAGACTTGTGACTTTTGGCCCTAGGAGAGTCAAAGTGCAATGCAGAATTTCACTTGAGACATTCAGGGTAGATTTTTTTTTTTCCTCCCAGCCTATTCATAGTTGAGAATCAATTCAGTTTTATGGTCTACTCTTAAGGGACTTAGTGAATAAAAAGGGATATTAGTTCACTCTAAGTTTAACATAAAAATATTGAAATCTGATCCCTTGCCTTACCAACTAAGTTAGGGCTCAGATTTTTTGAATTACCTCTTTTTCCAAAAGAATGCTTCTATGAGAGAAAGGTACAGACAGGGGTATTATTATTTGAAATTGTGTTAAGGACAGAGTGAACCAATGACAAAGATGAGTTGTGTCAAGAGAACCCAGCAACTACCTCACATTTACCTTTATTTGAAACCTAAGATTAAAGAGGTCACAATTTCTGAAACTTGAAATTAAAAGCCTAAATACAAGATAGACGTGTGTTTTCTAGATGACATCTTTCAGATTAACCATCTTTAATGACAGCTTTGGGTTTAAATTTTATTCTAGAATTTAGCCTGGTGTTTTTAAACAGAGTGTTTACACAACATGAAAGAACTGGTCACCATGAGATAGAAACCCAAGGTGACTCAGTGCCCCCATGGCATGTGATAGCCCAGTATTCATTACCTTTACCAGGTGAGTATCTGTCTATCACCTCTTTGGTCTTGCTGTGCCTGTAGACATCCAGGGCAGTGACTAGATTGTAGCCATCACATGGAAATTAAGCTATTTGGGTGATTTATGCATTCATAAGGAGAGTGTCTTCCACTTTGGAGCTTTATGGGGGGATAACATGCTGAGTTATGAGAGACCATTGCGTCCTTCTTCTAGAATAGAGGCTATGAAAAATGGAAACAATTGATATAATTCCTGAAATCCTGACCTTTAATTCAGGTCAACAGTGGTTGTTGAATTTTTATGATGCATCAGGCAAGACGAGTGAGACCATATTTGATGAATTGACTTGTATCTGTAGTATCCACTAGAGGATCTGACCCAAAGTAGGTGCTGAGCAAGCCTTTGCTGAATGAATGCATGATTGCATGTATGCATAAACAAGAGAAACACATAAAGACCCAGCCCTAGCCCTTGAGGAGCTCACATTTAGGCAATGGTAAAAATAGTGCCCTACCCCAAATATAGCTGCTAGCCTCAGCACAAGCCCTCCACGACTCAGGATCCGCTCCCTGAATCCACTTTCTATCCCATCTTGGGTAAAGATAAACATGCCCACCCAAGTTAGTTTTGTTTAGTGAAAATGTTATGCACATTAAAAAAAAAACACATTAAGTATTCATTCTAGTGAATTGAGACAGCCTAGAAATTAACCCCCAACAATTCTCCTTATCAAAATTGCGTTTTCTTCTACAGAAGAAGGGAGGGAAAAAGTCCAAAGTTAAGAGCACTTCTACCTTTTAAGAACAGTTTCAAACTTAGTATCACTTATTAAGAATCAATATAATAGCTCTTTTCTATTGTTTAAGGCTCTCTTACCAGCTGTATTGTGCATTAATTATTTTGCTTCTTTTGTATTTGTACAATAAATGCTTGACAAAAAAACCCACCTAATTTAAGATTTTTATGGCACAATGAAAAAGTTTCCCACCCCCAGGAAAAAAAAAATATTCTGTGATGTTTTCACTGTCTTTTTTTCAGGGAAAATTTTATATATTAAAAAGAAGAAAAAGAAGAATGTGAAAAGAAAAAAAAAGCCCTAGTTATACTTTATGTGACACGCAGAAGGTTTAGAATATAGAGAACATGAAAAAACATTACATGAGCTATAGAGGGATAAAGCTGTGTGTTCTTCATTTTAAATTCCAGATAAATATGATTTCAGCTTTGATCCTACATGGACTAATTCTTTTGTCACTCCACTAATTAATTCAGCATGCTAGAGAAAAGATGCTAATTTGAGCATCAAAGAAGTGATAATTTTTTTTTTGTTTAATCAGAGTTATAAAGATAAGTTTCACTCCCATTAGACTAGGTCTGGAGCTCAATCATTTTATTCTTGTTTAGTGTAGATGAATTCCAGAGAAATCGTGCCCTGTTTCTCTTAACTTCTGAAGATGGAGCAGTAACATCCTGGATTCCCTTTAAAATGGTCCTTTGCATAATCACTATGCCAAACAAACAAGTAAAAAAAAAACAAACAAACAAACAAAAAAACCAAAAACAAAAGCCAAACCAAACAAACACAAAGGACACGGTCATTTCTTAATACTCTTGTCCTTTTGTTCTTCCTTCCACATAATGAGTTAGGCACCATCATCTGTTCTTTCTGATAATGGACTTTATACGAAGTACACGTATGTTAATTTGTGCCCTTGGAATAAGTTGTATTTGACATTTTATTAAAGACTCTAAATGAGACCTGTTTCCACAGAGCTTTTAGTTAGCCCTCCCTGGATTTCTTTTCATTGACATGAGTCAGTGTTTCCCTTCCCAGGCAGCTTGCTGAAGTGCTCCCACCTGCCAGTGAATGGACGGCAGAGATGTTTCCTGTGGGGGAAGATTTCCTTCTGCAGGATGAGACTGTGGTCAGTCTGGAGTAAGCCATGACAGGTTGACCTCGGGAAGGCCACGGGGGCTGGGGAACTGCCTGCAGTTGGTAGAAAAAAAGTTTGGGCACAAAGTGTGACTTGGTCTCAGAACACTGTTTCCTTGGCTAGTTTTTGGGTTTCTGGGGCAAAGGAGATAGAGAAAAGGAAGGAAGGAGGATAAAGGGGATGCCATGGGCACCCAGATGAGAAGAAGTTATATGGCTGCTGGCCGAAATCTGAATTCCCCATGTGGTCTCTTGGGATCAGTATTAGGGTTTTATGCAGGCCATCGGTTGCACTCAAGCAGCCTTCAGAGACACTTAAAGACCCACTTAAAAGTAATAAAAATAAAAAGGAAGAAGCCACATATTCTGCTGCTTTGAAATAAGTAAACATGTAATGAAAAGAAAAACCTTTCTAACTATTAAGAAAACATAAAAATGCAAAAAGATCTATTTCTTTAATGCTCCCATTAAATATATTTCCCAGAAATCAGAAGCATTCAAGTCTGAATCACCATGGCTCTTGCCTACAATGTCTTAAAACCAGTGAGTGCGTATGAAAGCAATTATTCAAAGTTCACTGTGCTCCTGAAGAGTATTTCGTCTTCTGGAAAGCAGGGGGATGGAATAACTTAAAACCCAGTGTAGTAGTGACAGTTAATAAGCTTTTTATAGTCCCTGTGTGGATCTGAAAATCATACCTTATTAGTATCTTTATCTTTCTCACTCACTCATTCACGCTTGTTTTCATTTAACTTTAATTTCTGGCCTCTTTTTCATATTTTTTTCCTTTTTTTCTAACAAAGCGCTGCTTTAATAATCTCAGAGTCGAGTTTTCACTTACTACAAAAATGTTCAGCAAAAGTAACTGTCCAGTGGCTCACAAATTCCTTAACTGGTTCTTACAAGTCTGTCTTCCAGAGGCCCTTTTTGCTTGTTTGTTTATTTTTAGGAAGACGGGTTATTGGTGATGTGCATTTTGCTTTACTTTCTGGACCTTCTAGAATTATTTTTAATGTATTTGGTGTTTTCAAATCCATTGTGTTTCCTAGCTCCTCAGTCTGGGAAAGCAAATTACTTCAAGGATTCCCAGCAGCTGAATTGAGCCAGAGAGCTGCTTAAGACTCTACCCAGCAGATGTTTTATCCACTTAGGCAGAAATCCTAGAATGCTACAGGACCTCCCTGCTTTTCAATCCTAAAAACAAACATCAACATGTCTGAGATCTGAAGATTCCTTGCTTTGGAATAAAGGGGAGTCATGATCACCAATTTTGGAATCACATCCTGGGAATGAGGAAAGTAGCTATTTAAGGGGAGGGGTGGGAAGGTTGACCTCAAAGGAAGTAGTAGACAAAGATATCAGTGAGGTTACACATGTTTGTTGTTTTCATATAGCTTGTCTTCATCTTGGAAACATATAAACACACCCAAAATAAGTGTCTAAACCGTATGCCAGAAATTAAAATTTTACTTGGAAATCTTATTTTTAGAGTTTCAACTCCTTGATCCAGTTAGAGTTAACAAGAAAGATTTTTAAAAATGAGTTTTCCTTCAGTTACTGAAACATGAAACCACTCAGTTTCTGCTTGCGAACACCTCCTATAAAGCAAGTCCCTACCTCCTTTGCAAGCCGTGAGGTGGACCTACAGAGTTTAAAATACGACCCTCTGTTGGGGAAAGCATACTGAGTTTTAGAGCATTCCACCTCCCTCCTGAAAAGTCATAGGCATTAACCATGGCAATAATGCATACTGTGGAAGGCTAAAAATAAAATGAGAATATTTTTTCCTTCTTCGTCAAGATTGATTTACAACAAACACAAATCTGTACATTCTTCTATCAATATTAACATAAAAGTAGGCAACGCCCTTAAGTACCAAAAAAAGGGAGGGGGGAGGGCAAGAAACTCTCTAATTGGTCAATTTTCACTGGATTTTTATCACATTCATTAACTCTTAGGTATGATGGGAACCGTCTGAGGTAAACAAGTAAAGACATTTGTGACATACATTTTAGAAGCAATAGCTGAAGTGCACAAAACCATATGAGATTGCAATACACTGAGGTTAATTTCATCAGCATGTGCATATGCTAATTCAGAACCCAATTTGGAATATATCAGACAACAGAAACCTTTTATGGGTGAATTTCACAATAAACTATGGAAACATAGTCAAAGGTCTATGAACTTCTCTGCCCCCATATTTTGCTTGAGCTCTTTCAAGCTGAATAATTTATACAATGATAAGACAATATCATGTGTAGTTTAAAAGTGAACTAGTTACAGGGAGAATAAACCATTATCCAAGTCCAGAAAATATTATGACTGTGAGGTTTGTGCATTTTCACATCTGACTTCATTCTATAGATTTCTGTGTTTAATATTATTAAGTGGGTCTTGTCGCCTTTTCCAAATGCATCAATGACACCCAAAGATATTTCCTAATTGTAGAAGGAGAAATACATTATGTTTCAAACTTTCAGCTCTCCTTGGATTCATAGCTCACCACTAATTTGGAATAAGAGTGTCTGAACTTTTCCTTGCCTGACTTTTTTAGTCCTCCTAAGCCATTGCTCAGGATTGCTTTCATACAGTCTGTGCTAAGAGGAAGAGTAATTGTTAATAATTACATAAACTGCCCAATGGGATCAAGGAGGAAAACTGTAGACAGATACTACTTAGCAGAATTAAGAAGTGAATTAAATGAGAGGCTAGATGTGGAAAAAGCTAGAGATAGAGCTACATATTTTCAATTTGAATTGTTTGTCAGGGTGCCTGGGAATCTGGGAAGGATTTGAAAGTCATCATTACCTAGAAAGTTCAAGGAAAGAAATAGAAACAAGAAAATATTTGCTGAGAAACTAGGGAATAAATACTAAGAATTGTATTAATATCTTGTATAGAAAACAATAGGATGCTAGAGCCCTGTTTAATTAACTGGATTGAAGAGTTAGAGATCTTCCTAACAATTGATGTTATTAATGGTTAAATTCCATGTTCCTAACCCATATGATATGTAGTGGCTGCTCAGTAAATGACGGAATGAATGAATCAATGTACCATTATTAAATTCTACTTCCCCAGATAGCTGTTTAGGGCTTCCCTACATAGGCAAAATAGCAACACAGGTGAGGTCTGTTTCTGGTATTTTTCTGTAACGCTTTCTGAGGTTCTTTTCTACCTTGGATATTCTATTTAGTTTGATTTATTCATTTATAATGAGATTACCAGGAAATCTCATTTTATGGATAGGAATCATTTCTCTTATACATGCGGCATCATATTAACTGATCAATTAATTACCCAGGAACTCCTCCACTTCCCCTTTATCAGTTCTATAAACAAACTAGTTTCCTCTCCTAGCTGTTTTATCCTTGTTCTCCCTTTTCCATCTGGATTTCCCGAAGGCACACTAAAATAACCGTGCTTAGAAGTGAACTTTTGATGCCTCTCCATTGACCCATCACATCCACATCACTGTCTTCTCTTCTCAACAGCCACGGATCACCCAAGCCACCATCACCTTTCACCCACACTCCTGTAGCCCTCCCCAGCCAGTTTCCTGCTTTTATGTGCTACTTTTTTACTTCAGCAACCAGGATGGTCCTATGAAGTATACATCACATTGTATCACTTCTGCTTAAAATGACTTGGTTTCTCCACTACCAAGTCTTTAAATCTACCAGTTTCCTTACTAGTTTCTCTGTTCCTTGAATCACTAAGAAATGACCTATTGTTATTCTTAGACTAAACGCTAAGTATCTCTCAGATCTATACTCCATGGACCTTACCCTTCTTTCCATCTGAATCCTGTGCAAGAACCCCCTCTGCTCTCCTCGCTTCAGATACTGGCCTTCCTTCACTGCTTGGGATTCACGAGTCACCAGGCACTTCATGCCCTCTGCATGTCCTCTTTCCTTCACCCACAAGGCTTATCTTCCATCTTTGCTTGTCTGGAATCTCTCACCCTTATCCTCTCAGTTTAAATGTCATTTTCTTCATTAAAGACTCCCCAACCAATCAATTTCCTGTTATCGTCTCTCCTGACTCCCTACATAGCACTTTTCACAACTTACATAGTCACACTTGATTGGTGACTGTCTCTGTTAGAATGTAACTTTTATGAAGGTAGGGTCTGGTTTTGTATCCCAATACAATATCAACCTACATCTAGTGCTTATGGCAATGTCTGACACAGAATAGATGCCTAATAAATATTCTTTAAAACAAATGCATGAATGAAAGAAGAAAGGAGAAACAAGCAAGCAAGCTAGTCTTCCATGAAGCTGTTTCATATAATGTCTCTGTAAAAAGGAACAGGGAGGAGATAAGGGGATATATGTATATGTATAGCTGATTCACTTTGTTACACAGCAGCAACTAACACACCATAAGGCAATTATAGTCCTATAAAGATGTTAATAAATAAATAAATAAATAAATAAAAATAAAATGCTCTGGTAAAAAAAAAAAAAAGGAACAGGAACAGGTGTTTTAAGCAAACTTATAATTCGTGAAAATCTAAATTTACATAAAGAGTATGTTGAAAGGTGATTTTTCCACTTTACAGAAAGATCCATCATAAGATTCTTTAAACAGCCTTCCCAGGTACATGGAAAGTACGACTTCATTGATTAAAACCATATGTTTGCACAGAATTCTTCAGGAAAATATCTTTTATATAAAGCAAGGTTGACCTATAAGCAATTTCCTTAAGGCATGTAGCCCAGAATGGCCAACTCTCAGATTTCCTAGGTAATAGATAATGGGAGGCCTGGAATGCAGTGGATATTTGAAACCCTAGAATGCAAAGCAGTAATTTCAACCATTTAAGTCTGCATGACTTTTCTCACAAAAATAGCTAATGGGGAGATGAATCAATGTATTTGAATCTCCCCAACTCCTCTCTCTGTATGTCAGTGAAGGTAAGAATGGCTGTGAAATGACCCCCAAAGAGGCTGCCATGAAAGGAGAACACAGGCTTGCAAAATTCACTAGATTGATGCTTTTCTCCCAACTCCCCCCACCACCACTACCACCACTGATAATTAAGTTGTCTCATTGCAAAACTGGAAAATGAATTCAGTGTGTTAATAAATAAAAGGCAATTAACTTCTCTGAGTTTCAATTTCCTCATCTTAACAATGTGGGAGCCCTTTTGAAGATTATTGTCTTATAAATCTATTCTTGAACCTACCCAAACTTTACAAAATAAGGTAATTGATGGCTGCTCTCTGTCTAATGAACTAAATTTCACAGCTATTTCTGCCCTTCTTACTGGAAACTTTAATAAATGATCATGAACTTTAAATCAAAACATAATATTTATAGAATTGGTTGAATGGACTATTATTGATGGTTCTTGCTTAGAAGAAAATGCTTGGCAGAATTTACTTACAACTAACCTTTTCTTTATCAAACATATCCCACTCTAATGGAAGAATAGTAAGCTATTCTCAAACTGCAATACAGGTGAAATATTTTAGCTGCAGGAAGGAAAAAACAATACATTGGTTGTGGTCATAAAGATAAAGGTTGACTAGGGTATAGGTTAGTTTTATCCTTCAAAAATCAGACTACTTTCATTCAGAAAATCTAAAACCTCCAAATTTACAAGAAAATATTTGAGACATGGAGAAAAAACAACCCTAAAATCTGTAGAGATCGTGGCAACACTTTTGCCTTCATCAGCTTCCTGAGGCATTATTTTACCCTCCCTCCCCACAATTTTGATTTTTTTTTTGTTTCAGTATTATTATATTTAGTGACATTTTGAGGGAAAATTATTTTTCTAAGTGATGTACTAAAGTATTCTCACATAGAGGAATTTAGAGTAATAATGTTGATCCCTAAGACTCTTCTGCGTGGGTCTGAAAAGCCAAAGAATGTATTCATGGAAACACATTATTTAGATGTCTCCTGCTTTGTAGGTTAAAGAGAGATCTTGAATATATTAACCAATCTGAATTATTTGAAAGTTAATGTTCTCATATTTTGTCTGTATTTTTCTCTCTTTCCTATTCTATGAATGGGATCAGTTCATTTCTTCAGTGAGAAAAAGGAATAGTTTCAGAAAAGGAGGCAGGAAAAAGGAAGAAAACAGGCAAACAAAAAGAAAGGAGTTAAATGATGGAGTTAAAGCTGATGGTTGATCAACCGAGATTGCCAAACTAGACTGGATACAGCAAAAGGACTGAAGTAGGTGCAGAGGCAGGTGGAGAGATGGCAATGGGGAGAGAGGAAGTTCATGAAAGAGACTTTGCTAATTGAAATTATAATGGAAAAATATGCAGAAGAGTCAAGGCTGGGAGAGGCTTCTGAGGAAAGCAGGATGCACTCTGTACTAGGCTAACACCAAGACTATGGATGTTAGCAGTGCCATCTTCCATGTGTGATACTCAGAGCTGCCGCTTGACCAATGATCTCCACTCTGGGTTGAAATGCAATCCAGAAAGAGAAATATGTACCCATTTTTATGAAATTCTGATGAAGACAGGAATTTCTTACAAGTTTATAATTCAGGTCCTCGTGTGAGGAGATTCTGAGTCACTGTGTGTTGGGAGGCTAGGGGAGAGGGATGGGAGCAGGGGAAGGGGGCAGTCAACAGCACATGTGTAATTTGAAAAATGTCCTCAGGTTGGATAGATGGAAGGATGGATGGATACATAGGTACATACAAAGAATCATAGATAGGATGAGTAAGCTAAAGGTATAAACACACACACACACTTAGTTAAATTTGTAGCTATCTAATAAGAAACAAGGGACACATGGGGTTTCCTTAGATTTAAGAAGAGTCTTTACCTTAACTGAAGACTATGCATGATTGAGTGACTTTTATCACTGGTTATCAGCAGAGCATCAGTCATTTTATTTTTTCATGTATGTTAATACCAAGACTATGGGAGATTGCTTCCAAAGAAAATATCTATTGGTAAAAATGTCTATCATTTAAGAATATGTTCTACCAATAATTAATTGCTGCTTTTTTTTTTCATTTCAAATGTGCAGTTTCATTTTCCCAAAAGTGCTAAGGAAACACAATGTTCTTTTAAAGTATCATAATTGCAGGGAACCCTAGTGTACTATTGTTTGGAATGCAAATTGGTACAGCCACTATGGAAAACAAAGTGGAGGTTCCTCAAAAAATTAAAACTAGAACTATCATATAATCCAGCAATCCCACTTTTAGGTGTATATCCCAAGGAGTTGAAATTAGGATCTTGCAGAGATATCTGTACTTCTAAGTTCATTGCAACATTATTCATGATAGCCAAGATATGGAAACAATCTAAGTGTCCATCAAGATGAATGGATAAAGAAGATGTGGTATATGTATACAATGAAATATTATTCAGCCATGACAAAGAAGGAAATTGTGCCATTTGTGACAACTTGGATGAATCTTGAAGGCATTATGCTAAGTGAAATAAGTCAGACAGAGAAAGACAAATAACTGTATGATGTCACTTATATGTGGAATCTAAAAAAGACAAACTCAGAGAAATAAGTAAAGTGGTGGTTATCAGGGGTTGGGAGGTAGGGAAATGGGAAATGTTGGTCAAAGGGTTCAGACTTCCAGGTATAAGATTAATAAGTTTGGGAATCTAATGTACAGCATGATGGTTATAGCTAATAACACTGTATCATGCACTTGAATGTTGCTTAGAGTTGATCTTAAATGTTCTCACCACAAAAAAGAAATGGTAACTTCATGACAGGATGGAGGTGGTACTAATACTATGGTGGTGATTCTTTTCTAATTTATAAATGTATCAAATCAATACATTCTACACCTTAGATTTACACAGTGTTCATGTGCCAATTACATCTCATTAAAGCTGGAGGAAAAAAATAAAATCACCACTGTGCCCAGTTAACTTTACTTACGCCAAACACCGAGGAGGGCTCTTAGCACACTGACCTTGGGCTGATTTGGGAAGCCTGCAGCTACATGGGAGAGTGAATGTGGCCTGAAGGAAAATGTGCAGTGTAGGAGGTGACCCACGTTCTAATCCCAGTCCTGCCCTGAACTTGTTGGGTGGTCTTGGTCAAGGCCCAGGGGCTCTCAGAACTTTTGATTCTTCATTTTAAGATGAGAATATTGAACTAGGTGTTCGGTAAAGTCCCTTGCAGCACTGTCACTATGTAATCCCATGAGTTTAATTGTCAATGTCAATGCCACCTGGAGTTCTGGAGGCCTATTTAGGAGGTCGGTCAGTGTTTAGCTATATGGGAACAACAACCTTTCAGTTCTTTAATCTCTACTGAATTAATGGTTTGAAATTTTTAGTCTTTAATCACATGATTTTGTGCAGACTACACAGTCAATAGAAGGAAGGAAAGAAGGAAGAGAGGAAGAGGAGGGGACTTCAGTAACTGTATTATTTTTCTGATCTCAGCATCTTATTTTAATTCCATTTTATGTGAAATGATCTTGTATTGCTTAGAATAAAGAATTACAGTTTAATGAATTCATCTCATAAGTATCTTCAATTAACCACAAAAAGAGCATAACTATCATTAACAATCATCTTCTCCATGTTTCACTAGATTTGGAAAGAAGAAAGATGATAAGGGTGGAAAGGCTGAGCAGAAAGGTCCTCTGAAGCATGGTGGCCTGAGAGAAGAGGAGCTGGAAAAAATGAAAGAAGAACGTGAGAGGTGAGTAGAAATGCTGGGCCTCTTATTTTCATGCGTGGTCTGTGTTAACTTGGTTATATCATCAGTCAACTGGAGAAATCTTATTTTAAGAAGCATAAAGGTTGACTGATACAAAAGGAGAGATACCTGATATAAATGGAATCTGCTTTTTAGGGAATTTTTATTATATTTTGAGAAGAAATCAACTTCATGTTTTTATTATATCGGTACTTATAATTCCATGATGTGCTACCCCCAGTGTTGACTATATCAATGCATATGTTCCCTGTGGTTTAAATAAGGAGTTTTTTGTTTTCTGGTTTTTTTAAAATAAAAAGGTCATCTGGATATTGATGTTTAGAGCTATCAAATTTCCATAGTCTGTTCCTAATTTTTGTCAAGCTGTTGTATACCTTCTTAATTTTATTCTGCTAAGCCCATTTGGGTACTGTAATTTGAGAAGTACATGCCCTTCATTTTTAAAAAGCCAGTGCCTTTTATTAGGCCATCAGCAAGTTGCAAAGTATGTTGCCCATCTGTTAAAGGGCCGGTTTCATTTACTGAAATAATGACAGTTTGCAAGGGCTGAATTCTTCTATTTGAGGAGCTTAATGTTCCATTAGGACAAGAGGTCCTTCACATATCTTTGATGCTAACTCTAGCATTTATCCCAAGTAGATGTATAAATGTCTGATTTTGAAACATGTAAGTGAATATTCATATTTCTCCTGAAAATTCTCTGCCTTCACAACCAAATGAAGCCTGGAGAAAGACTGAGATTATTACATAATTTTAAGTATTTGATACTGACTCGATCATGTATGAAGTCAGATTTGTGCAAATTTTTCCTTGCTTATTAGTAATAATAGTTCTTGTCGTTTTTAAAAAGTCAGTTCTTGTACTTATTTTAATACTCTAGCATGTGTACTAAGAAAATCATACTTCTTATTCATTGCGTTTTCTGGCACAGAGCAGGCTAAGAGTATCTAACTGTTAACCTTTGACCCCTATCTTGTGGTCTATTCCCATTGAGAAGGCTGACTTTATCAATAGCAAGAAAAAAACCCTATTTAGTCCTTTCTTGTTTTTGAGAGGTTGATAAGCTCAGTTCCAGGGTCAGTGGAGCAGAAAAAAAGAAATCAAGTGCTTTCCATTGTTGTTGACTATTCACCTGTCAGAGTTGCCCCAAAGAGAAGAAAGATGAATTCTCCATCATAGCCCAAGATTCAGTAATCCTGTAATGTAAAATGTAATTCAGGCTAAGATTTTAATGCATCTATTGGCAAAGACATCTGTACGGTGAGACCATGCCATAGGTCTTTACTGCTTCCCTGACTTCACTTTCTGAGGTACCACATTCTTGCTTCATCTTCAGGAAACTGAGCTATTTGCTAGAATGCAAACTTCACATTTTTTGCAGCTCAATACTTGCTTGGGGGTGGGAGGTTTCCTGTTAGTAGCTAGGGAACTCTGTGCCAGCTAGAAAATTGATAACTCATAAAATAAGGTGGGTTGTCTTTAAGCAAGAGTTCATTTACTTTCTGGTTTTGCCTTTAGGAAGCAGGTGCCTGAGGGGTTTTGTTCTTAAAAGCAGGACTGTAAGCTCACCTCAGCTGGTTATATGGGCTTCAGGTCCAATTTTCTTAAAATATGTTTGGTCAAAATATTGAAAGAACTATACTATTAGCCTCCACTTAGGCCACTTCCTGCACATGAACACATAAAACACCTCTGATATGGGTTTCCTAGAGACAACATTGTCTCAATCATGTACAAGGGGAAAAAGTGGGAGAAGTTGATGTTATGGTTGGGTGCTATAGAATTAATGGCCAAGGGTATTTCAACAGCTCAGTGACTGAAGACCATAGAGGGTGGAGTGAAGGCTGAACATTTGACATTGCTCCCAACCCTGCAGTCCCATTTCTTGGCTCTTCATCATCCATTGGAAACAATTCACAACTCTTAAAGAACTCAGCAAATGTATCACTCTTCATGGCCTGGCCACAGGAAAAAAAAATAGAATAAAATAGGAAATAGTGTATACAAGTTCACAAAGTTGTCTTTTGTTCTAATACATTTAGAATTTGTTACCTAAAGATGATTCAAGCCATCCAATTGCTCACCTGCTCATCCTAGTTGTCATAGATATAATAGTTTTTCATTAACATATTCCTTTTTCAAAGAGTTTAAAGCACTTAAATATAATATATACTGTATATCACTGAAGCCAGCCTGCACCAGTTTATGAAAGATGATTATTAAGCTTTCAAGAATTCTGTGAGCTGGTTGCTAAACCGTTGTAGCTTGAAATTGGTCATGGTGGGAGTATTTACACCACAGAAACTGGCAGATGATGGTAAATTGGGTTTGTTTTTTTCAAAGAGCCAGTTCACTGACACACCGCTGAGGGTCCGTACCAATTCTATTGAGTGTATAACCAGGAAGAAGTTATCAAAAATAGAGACAAAAAAAAAAAAAAGTACTCATCCAAATCAAAACACATGACTTCTTATAGATAGCTATGTTTCTCAATATGGCCCATGGGCCACCTGCATCAGACTGAATGACTCGGGGAGCTTGTTAAAAAGTGAAAATTCCTAAGTCCTACACCAGACTTGCAGAATCAGAATCTTGGAAGTTAGAGTTCAGGAATCTGTGCTTAATAGTTACACCCAAAGTGACTCTTCAGCAGTCTGAGAATCACTGAGTTTGAGGGACAAGATTTAGCTGGAACATTAGATTAAATTCTTCTCATTCTATGAAAAATGACGTACAGATTTTTTTCCCAGGAGGATTGAATAACCCAGTATAAAAACATCGCCATCTTTCTTATATGCCCTCTCTGAAGCATCCTACCTTACTTGCACACTTTTTACAAACAAAAGAGGAACGCTTGCCAGTTCTCACTCACCTAAAGGAACATGGATCTTTCCCCACCCCATCCCCTCATGTGTGCAAAACTTACAAAGATGATAAGTTTATTAAGAAATTTTTGGTTACATAAAAAGTGTAAAGAAGATTATTAAAATCATGCATAATTCTACCATAATTCCATAACCACTATTACTATTTTTATGATATTTTTACTATATTTTTTTGTTTGAAAACTTGGTATTCATACTGCATATACTTACTTTTTTCACAGAATTCCCATTATATTGTGAGCATTTCTCCATGTCATTAATGTTTTGAAATTATGTCCTTTTGATGACTACCTAATATTCTGTGAGATCAATATATCATAATTCAGTTATCTTCTGTTGTCTTCAAATGTATAGTCTATTTCCATTTTTTCACTGTTCCAAATAATACCTTGATGAGCATCCAAATACAAAAGTCCTTATAGATTACCTCTTAAATCATATAATTTGAAGGTTCAATTTCCTTGTAACTGTTTTACTCGAGGGTTAATCTAACCTCAACTCTAAATGTTACGGTTATATCATTCCTCTCATTATTTTTCTTATGATTTCCATATCTTGTTTTAGTTTGCCTATGTATCTAACTCCAGATAGGGAATTGTTTTGGTAACATATATGAATATTTTATTCATAGCTATAGCTATGGAAAGGTCAAAAAAGCCACAACTGGTGGATTGAGTTATTAGATTAGATTGGAGGAATGCAGAGTGTAGAACAGAGATTCTCAGTTCTTCGGGGGGTGGGGGTGGCGTGGAGGATGGAAGTTTGCTTCCCAAGGAACATTTAGGTATATGTGGAGACATTTTTGTTTGTCAAAGCTTTGGAGGGGGTGTGGGGAGTGAGTTGCCACCACTGTGTACTGGGTAGAGGCCAGGGATATGGCTACACATCCTACAATGCATAAGACAGTCCCCGTCCTCAAACAATGAGTTATCCGACTCAAACTGTCAGTGATGTGGAGATTGAAAATCCCTGTTCTAATCTCTGGACTTCACAAAGAGTAGGGGTACTCTCCTGGACATTAGAATTGTATTTTCTCATGATATCCTGTGGCTATTGCAGAGAGATATACACCAGATTATGTAACCCTAGAAGGATTATTAGCTAATTGAGAAACTGTACCCAAAGATTGCTAATGAATATTCCATCAATATAGGCTTGCAAGAAAAAAGTTTGCCTCAGAAATTTATTTTTAACGCTGGCCTGCTGAGCACTGGCATCAGTGATGGTGCCCATTGATCAGATTTTGAATTCCAAGAAGCTGCAGGGGTTGACAGTGTGTCTGATGACAGAATCATCTGGAACAATGGACTGAATCAAACATAAAGGAACTTAATAGGAATAAATGTAAAGTCTAGCTTTTAGGTCCAAAAAAGAACTGTACAAGCACAGGATGTGGAAGGTTTGACTTAATACCAAATATATGAAAAATTTGCCTGATGGTTTTAGTTGAGGGTAAGCTTAGTATGAGTCAGCATGGGGATGTGCCTGCCAGAAACTTAATCCAGTCCTAGGCTACAGAAGTTAATGTACAAAAGTGAAGGAAGAAACAATAATTTCTATTTTATACTGCTCAGATCACACCTGAAATACCCTAAGCCTGTCTCACACACAGAAAATGGCAGCACTAAATCCATGTCTCCTGAAAAATATGGAAGGACCTGGGAACGCATAGCCTGCAGAGTTAAGACTTAGTTGATATCACATGATTAAAGAACATTACGTAGAAGAGGAATTAGACGTATTTTATAGCATCCAGTAGCTTTTCATTCTCTCTCTCTACTTATTCATCCATTCATTTGTTTTCTTGAAGATTCTAAAAAGGAATTATTTTAAGAGAGGTAGCCTTAGGCTTCCCTGGTGGCGCAGTGGTTGAGAGTCCACCTGCCGATGCAGGGGACACGGGTTCGTGCCCCAGTCCGGGAAGATCCCACATGCCGCGGAGCGGCTGGGCCCGTGAGCCATGGCCGCTGGGCCTGCGCGTCTGGAGCCTGTGCTCCGCAATGGGAGAGGCCACAACACTGAGAGGCCCGTGTACTGCAAAAAAAAAAAAAAAAAAAAAAAGAGAGGTAGCCTTCAGCTTGATAGAGGGGAAAACATCCTGACAAATTAGAGTGTCTCATGCAGTGGTGAGTGTCTTGACACTGGAAATGTCTAATAAGAAGCTGATGATTACACTGAGAAAGGATGAGTGCAACAGGAAAGGATTGGACTAGCATCAGTTTCATAAACTTCAGTCACTGATGTATTATCTTCATTGGTTTATTTATATCTATATATCTTCAATTAAAAAGTTATATAAATGCAAAACCATGTAAATTAACATAATTAAATTCATCAAGCCACATACCGTCAGAAATCATCTTGTGTGCCATTAATGCTGCATGTGTCCTTAGATGATCGCTGTGGTCTCTCCCAGATCTTAGGGTCTGAGAAATATATATATATCTGAGCATAGAAGCATTCACTTTAAACTCCTTAGAGTGGCCTTTCTTGAACTGGCTATGGCACTGATTCATGGTAGCATATGCACTATTATTATCTGAATGTATAAGCCCAAGTTTCTCGCTTATAATTGCGTGTTAGGATTTTCTTAGTCTCATATTTGATTTCCTGAGCTGATCATGTGTCCCCTCCTGAAATAAGTCAAACAGTCCATGGCAGTGAAGCTCTGTTTTAAATAAACTCATCGTTTTGTTCACGCTCCAGTGAAACTGGCCATAATAAAACATTAGTTCCAAATGCTTAATATCCATTGCTAGAAGAATGAATCCAATATTATGTTCAAAGATTATTTCTCCTAGAATTCTTTATCAAACTAAATTAAATTAGCATTTTCCAAATATTCAGATTATGTAAATTAGTATGGTGAGCTAAAAGCAAGGTATGGTCTTAACAAGTCAGTAAACCATGTACTTTTATTGCTGTTGTTTAGCATTAAGACTTTAAAATTGTAACCTTCCACAAAGTGTGAAATTAACCAGATTCCAGGACCTATAAAGTACCTAACATTATGCATGTTGTACTTGTATTGTTAATACCTTCTCAAAAGTCAGGTGGAGATTGGTTAAAGATAAATATGTTCCCCTTGTTTATTTAAGATTATTGCACTGAGGGGGAAAATCTCCATTGACCAAAGGCTGTCTTCCATTAAAGTCCCGTATTACTGATTCTGAATTAAATTTTACAAAATGAAATTCTTACTAAAATTGGTGGGGGGGAGTTTAATAACATATGAGTTTGCACTCTAAGATCTTGGATTACTCTTATACCACATCAGAGTTTATTTTGCAAGGGAGCTCATTTACCGTGTTAATGAAACATTGTTTTTGTAGATCTTATTAGAATCTTAGGATCAATGAGGAATTGAGGGGGGAAAGTGGAAACCTCTCTAGCTGCAGCATTGAGAAGTATGAAAACATATGGCTCTTGTTTTCAACAACTGGCCTGAACGGAATGCCTAAGTGAGAGTGAAGCTAAGATTTAGGCAAGTTAATCGGTTTCAGTGTCTGCACTCAAGGTTCTTAGTTTTCTTTCCTTTAGGAAGCCTTCCAAGAACTGCAGAGGCTTCTCCCTTGCCTTATCAGCTGAGCTGCTTGTGGCCTGTTCCCTTAGTTTAAATCAATACATGTGTTTTTGATATTTGGCAAACCAAGATTTAATTATGCAGCTGCAAGTTCCCCACATAAACGAAATGCATCTCAGAGATATAAAAACATTCAGAAACCATTTAGAGTTTGAGAATACAAGTGGGTGAAAATCTATTCCCAACCTCTCAGCATTTTATTTAATTATGGGAGATTTTTATGTTACTGGAAATTGAAATGAGAACCAGAATAAGGCTAGAGTTTATCCAACATTTGTGCACACTGAAAAAAGAAGATGCTTATTGTATTCTAAGAAAGAAAAGGAAAGTATATTTTGAATTAGTATTTTATGTTGTAACCTACATAAGTATTACACCCCTAAATACATAGAGCAACAAATAAATTAATAGGATTTTGTCATTATTGTATCCTAAAAAGAGTGCATATTTTATTAAAGGAACCAGAAGGTTGATTTCTTTAATTTGCCAAGAGACTCTCTATAATTAATTATTTATTGAACTTAAACTTTGGCACTATTTAAACTGTTGAAAACACCCATGTTTTGGCATGATTACATACAAATGATTAATTCAGCATGGTTTTACTCCTCTCTCAATATCCCTGTCTTTTGCAGTAGAATTTGCTAGGTCCTGTGGTATGGGCAAAATAAAATGTTGGAATGATTCCCAGTTTTAATAGTCCCAATTTATTATTACCACTGAACCCTGATCAGATCATGGACTGGATTAGATCCCAGTTTTTCAAAATGCCCCAATTTATGGCTCCCTTAGAATCCTGATAAAAATGAATAAGGCTTTGGTTGGCTAAAAGAGATCCAGTTAATTACTTTTAGATTCTTATTAGATCATCACTGCATGGAAGTTATGAAAAATATTACTAGATGGCGTTTCTCAGGACAAGGTCATGTTCTCATTTTATGCTTACAGAAAGAAGCTATCAGATTTCTGTCTTTGATAGTGCTAACCATCTCAGTAAATGAAAAGAGATTTGCCGTATCCCAGTAATTACTATTGATGCTTGTATTAGGGTAAGGGTAGCCTTCTTCCCTAGAATAAGAATTAAAAACAGAGAGAGAGAGAGAGAAAGAGAAAGGGTCAGCACGAGCTAACACAAACACAGGGCATAGTGGCCACACACCTACCACCCCTCTTCCAAGGTGTATCTCTTGTTTAGAGAAATGAGGGCATGAGATACAGGGGGATGCAGATAGTTTTAATAGCTGCACATTTTTTTTGATCTTCATAACACCTATCTTCCCAGAAATGCTTGTGGTCACCAGCAAAATTTGGCACATGCCTATATTCCTAGAGGCAAGAGATGGGAACACCTACATCCTCATGCCATGCCAGCATTTTTTATGAGCCAAAATCCTTTTATGCGACTTGAGTCAATGTTAGAAGTGCTGTATTAGCAACTACTTGTCAGCTGAGCTGGATTAATACATAAAATGAATCACTTGACTGGCATGCTTTCCAGCAGTCGTTTAGACAAACTTCTAAGATCAAAGTACACCAGCTCTTTAAAAAAGTGTTTTAAAAGGATACTCTTATATTCAAATACCCTAGAGTGACATATTATATTATTGTACTCAATTGTAGTGCTACAATTACATTCTGAAATACATTCTAAAAAGGAATTTACTAAACTACCTACAGTGATCCCACAGAAATGTTCAGAATATCTAACCTGAGAAAAACTTGGAAAGAAGTTCTAAATTCTGTTGATCTGGATATTTGGTTTTAATATACACACAAAAAATATATTCAATATAATCACCAAACTTTGGTAATTCACTGGATTTTTTGCCAGTCAGATAACAGATATATTTGGTTCAATGGAGGTTACGGACGGCAGAGGCACAATTTGAGAACATTTTCTGTGAAAGCTTTGGGTGGCTGTAACTAGGTAGAAGGACTTTGGTGACTAGAACTTAGAAATGAGAGTCCAGTACCCATTTTATCAATTGTTTTCATACCTTTGGATAAACAACTTTTGTGGATGTGTCCCTCTTTTTATTACCATGAAATGAAATGGCAATAATAATTCTTTAAGGCCTAACATTTTATTTGGATAAAATGCTTTTTAACTAAGTTCCTTCAAAGATGAAAATTTCAGTAAATAAAAGTTAAGAGAATCCAGAATATTTACTGTGGACTAGTTTGGAGCTGGGCAGTGTACAAATAAGCTTAATTTGCTAAAAGTGCTCTAAAAATGTGGACAAATCAAACTTCTATAAATCAAATAATATTTTCTAGAATTTCTAAAGTATCTCATCTTCATTTCTTATTTGGACATATGCTATGTTGTATCCTGCTTTAGAAAACTTCCATGACCATACACCCACTCAGGAGGCCAAGATTAGTTACTGTTCCTAGAGGTGGGCAAAATCTGCAAGTTGAAAGGATACTCAGCCTGTTGTCTTCCAGATCTGCTTTGTTTTCCCCTCATATTCTTTATATAGAAATTCTAACCTAGACATGTGATTTATAAACACCAAACTTTGAATATGCTTTTTCCAAATTCCTGTGGCAGTTTTTTATATTAGTGGTTTTCAGCTGGGAGTGGTTTTCCCCCCAAAGGGCATTTGACAATGTCTAAAGACATTTTTAGCTGTCACACTAGCGGGGAGGTGCTCCTGGAACCTAGTAGGTAGAGAACAAGGATGTTTCTCACCATCCTACAATGCAGAGGACAACCCCCATAAGAAAGAATTACCCAGCCCAAAATGTCAGTTGACAAATGCCAAGGTTGACAAACCCTGTTTTGGATAAATAGATAATTAGATTAAATACATATAGGTATAGATATAGATAGAAATATGCTATGGATATTCAGTACATCTGCAATTGGGCCCAAGGATACGTATTTTAAAACTATTTCCCAGGTGTTGCTTATAGCTAGCTATGCTTAGGGCCAACTGGCCTGGGTGGTGGCCCAGGGGGAGGCATGTGGCCAAGCAGAAAGATTGCAAAACCTAGGAGTAGGTTAGACCCGTATTAAAGACTTGATTCTGCATGAGCACGCTGTCAAGCTACTAAACTGCCTCAAACCTCTGTGTTCTCATCTGTTAAATGAGACGTCTGGCTTTCAGACTTTTCTGAAAAGTTTTATTTATGAAACAAGCACCTGTTTCACTCTAGGTGCTCAGTGTTATTTTCTGGCCAGCTCTGGGGATTCAAGACCCCAGGTAATCCGTTTAGTATCATTTGGGAGCCCAGAATGCTCTGAGACACACCATCTGTGAAAGTTGCTGAGTTGGATACTGTCATGATGAAGAAGGCCAACTTGAACACAGACTTTGCCCAGCCGGGAGTCATGCCAGATACTCCCATGCAAGAAGCTTCTTGTCGTTTCTTATTGATCACCAGTTGGAAGTTGCTCCTCAAGCAAGTGAGCTGGGCACAAGATGGCAGCACGGTAGCAGGGGAGGGGCGTTTGGAGTGCTGGCTGCAACCACTGCTTGACAGCCATGGAAGCAAATTCAGGGAGGAGGGGTACAAATAGCATGGGTGACTGCCAGCCTCTCAAGTTCATGCGGTATGTGATTGCAGAAAACACTTGTAACCACAGTCATTAAATTCACGACATCTCACATTTGCATTTCTGTTAAATGTATTACATGAAAGGAGGATAACTCTGGTCTGCTGATATTTTCAAATTTAGTCTTTGGTGGAAATGGAATGAAAGTGTCCTTTTCTTCGTTGTTTGCTGTCTCCCACCCACCTGTCCTTGCTCTGTAGTTTAATTAATGACTTTGCAGTGCATCTGAATTGACTTCAGATTGATGGCCAAAGGAACCTGACCCCTTTCCCAGGCCCAAACTCCAGCCGCCTTCTGCTCTGTGCCCTTTGTTTGATTTTAGTATTGAAAGTTAAGAAGGTTGAACTGGTTTGGGCTATGGCACAAAAGTCTGCTTTTCTAGAGGTCACTTAAAAGGGCTTTTTTTTTTTTTAACAATAGTAACAATTGGCTGTTTAGATGGAAGCTGTAAGTATTCATGTTCTTGGATGAACTTAACAAATAAATAATAATTTGTGAAATCATGATTTCTTGAAGCAGAGATTGTTAAATATAGCGGGCTGGAGAAGAATGGATCAGTAATAATAGCTTTGATCAGTCATTCCTCTCTCTGAACTTTCAATGGCTCACTCGTCTACTGTGTACAGTCCAAACTCCTTGGCCTAATGTACCTGACTATAGCCTAGCTTTCTTATAATTTCCACTCCTGTGCAAGGTGACCCGTGTACTTAGCCAACCTGGAATTGTTACTCTTTTTGAAATTACTATGGCACTTTCCAATCTCTGTGCCATTCCTAATACCATTTCCTTTGCCTGAAACACCCTCCTCAGTTGGTCCGAATCAATGAAAATTCATTGAAACCCCACTTCTTCCATTATACCTTCCCAAACTACCTAAGTTGGAAGAAAATTCTTCCACTAAGTAACTTGGTTCAAGTTACTTAATTTTGCTAAGCTTCATTTTCTTTAACGACAAAAGGGGTAGATAACCATCGTAACATCATAATATTGTTGTGGGGGCTAATTGAGACACTGAAGTGAAACATTCAGAATGGTGCCAGGCATAGAGATGCTCAATAAATGGCGAACGTACCTTTTTTTCTTAGAGACTGTGTTTATTTGAAAGAGAATGAGCATTAATATCTAATAGTGTTGGATTTGAAGCCTGACTCTTCTGTGCACCAGCTGTGCGATTGTGCACACTTTGCTGAAAGCTTCTGAGCCTCAGCTCACTCATTTGGAAAATTTTTTGGAAGCAGAAATAATACCTAGCCTTCAGAGTTCCTGTGAAATTTACATAAGATGAAATGCTTAAAGCATCTAGAGCAGTGCTTGGCACAGGATAGATACACATTGTTATTACTGTTGTTATTTTGCTGCATTGAATTGTAGATGTCTGTGATTACAAACATGCCTTCTCTCCATTACTAGCTTGTAATTTCCTTAAGGCGAGGACCACATCATAATTATATCTCTGTTTCTCTCAGCATCTAACACATTTAGTACACAGTTGTTGAATAATGGATGAATGAATGAAGAAACAAATGTAAAGCTGCACTGATTCTAATTTTATTTTTCCAGGGAATAATTGCTAGAATGGAATCAAGAGGCAGAATAGGCTATATCAATGGTGGACAAAGCTATAGAGTTTAGAAAAATAAGTCTTTCCCCTGGGCTATGAAATGGTATCCAGAAGCATGAGATTATTTGTAACTGGTAGTAGAACAGTGAAGATGGTCATTGACACAGTGACCAGCCCATCAGGACTATCGACACCTGTTTCCCTGTCACCAAACCAGATCCTGAGAGACAAGACCTTAAAGAGAATGAGATTCATCCATTTCACAAACAAATGGAAATGTTATGGGCCTAGAGAGGTTTTGTTTTTTTGTTTTTTTTTTTTAATGGGCTTTTGCCCCCATTCTCTTCCATTGGCTTAAATTTAACCAGTTGAAATTTTTAAGTGCCATTCATTTCAACCTTTTAAAAGGAAAAATTTGCCTTTACAGGGAAAACTGAATTTGATTGTATAGATGAGACACACTGTCCTTGGCTTATTCTCCATCAAAGGAAGATCTTTTTTTGGTGCTGCATGTTGAGACGATTCAATCAGAATTCACAGTGCAGATTATATTTCAGGGGGCAAGCATAAAAACTGTAATGGAAATGGAGAATCAGGAAAAATAGCGACAGCCATTTGTAATATACCAGATGCCATATAGCTACTCTCTCAGGGAGGCAATATTACTAAAATCCTAGTCTGCAATTAGGAGTCCACATTACCATTAAATTAGAGTCTTTGTCTTATAAGATAATTCCTTATTATACACTCTCCTACAGTTTCATGTCTTTCCTTCTTGCCTAGATCCTTATTCTCTTGAGGCATAGATTATAACTTCTGCTTGTTTCATTTCCTTACATCTCAATAAAGAGAAGATATTTAGTAAAGTCCTGGTTAACTTAAAAGTATAAAATAATCAGATTTAAAATAAGTTATTTATGTAATTTTAAAAATGGATAAACTTCTAGTAATACATGGGAAAAACAATAACGTGTATTAAAATATTTTTCCTAAAGCTCTTGCCTATTTTTGAAACAACAGTGCTCTGTTTAAAAATTATTTTGATTATAATAGTAAGCACCAGTTTTAAAAAATAAAAAAACAAATGAGTGGAAAAGGAGTTGCTTAGACAAATCATTTTTAAAAAATAATAGTGAACTCTATTATTGACAGTATCAACAGCTAATTAAAAATTCTATTAGTGAAGATGTAAAAGATGGCACATTTCCAATTCAAATATTCCAGGCACTTAAAGATATTTTCAAATCACATAATGTGTCTTTGCAAAAATATAAAGTTTTAGCTGAACGAGCATCAAAGGATATTTTAGTGGGTTGACTTAGCTTAAGAAAAAAAATCACCGAGTCAAGAAAATGCAGTATAATTCATATGTTTTTAATCTTGTTATAGTGGATGTAATAAGAAAGCCAAAAGAGGATAATTTACTAGTTGGACTTTTAAATTTCAGAGCTGTATTTTGTAACAGCCACATAAATGCATATTAAAAAAAAAATTCTGCAATGACTATTAAATATTCCACTTTGGAAAAAACAAGATCATAGTTTTAACAAATGGTTCAGTATTACAGTTGGCTGCTTTGGATATTATTCAACCCAAATTGAATATGTTCCTATATTTTTTTTACACAGCAGATTAAAAACTAGCTGTAGTAATTTTTCTAGTTTTTATCAATCAATCCTATTCCCAATAACTATGCATTTACCTCACCAATTTCAAAGGATGGACAAGTAAGGCCTGACAAAGAAACATATTAAATGAAACCAGAACATTTTACAAAGTGTTAAGAAATGGACTGTCAATTCTTGAAGAAGCCTAATTCTTTTTACCAGCACACAAAAATTCAGTGCCGAGAAAACTGACATTATGCTAAAATATTCCCTGCCTCAAATATGTATGTGACTTAAGACAAAAGTGAATGCCTCATATCAATGACCAATTCATATCATCAAGTGAAAACTATTCAGAGGAAATAAATGGACTCAAGCTAGTCGTGCAACCTTCATTGATCAATCTGAAATAACCTCCTGCAGATATCAATTACCAGTAGTGGTTCACACTACTGTAGCTTACATAAGCTTGGCTCTGCTTAAGTTCAAAGAAAATTTTTTTTTAAAGTTACATAATAAACCAATATGGTGTGTGAACCAAGATGGAAATTTAAGTTACTGAAGATATACTTAGAGGTTTTGCTTCGGACCAGAAAAGAGGAACACATTTTACTAACAGCATGCCAACTAAAGAGGGGAAATTGAGGAAGATCTCCAAATATCACAAATTAAAAATAAAATGGGTAGTATGGTTTTACAACTTTTCTGGAGCATTTGAAAACATACAAAACTGTGTAGACATGTTTATGATTCTATTTACACATTCATTTTTACGTTGCTTTATAATCAGATAACATAAGAGAGGAATTTTTTCATCTAAAGGAATATGAGAAACAGTGTTGGGCATAGACTAGCTCAGAAGTGCTTACGTTTTATTTTATTCCTTTGTGGTATCTGAGGGCATCTTTCTGGTATTAAGAGAGCTTAGCTGGCTGAGCTAAGATGTTTCCTGTTTGTGGGAACATCTATAATTGTGTGTGTGTGTGTGTGTGTGTGTGTGTGTGTGATTGATAGTTACATAGACAGGTAACTCATATATAGGTTTCATAGTGCCCACTAGGGTGGCGTACTTCTCAGCCCTGTCTTGAGTATTTACTAATCATTCCTTGGCAGATTGGAAAAGTAGCAGTTTTCAGGTTTAAATGAATTATTGCACAGGATCAGTTTATGTACTGTATGAAAGGATAGTCATGAAGAGGGCAGGAGGGCTACTTGGATGCAGGGGCAGGTGTTGAAACGAAAATGAGAAAAATGTCGGTCAGGGGAATGGAACACCTTCTGGGAAAAGTAACAGTCTCACCTCCACGCTTCATCCCTGAAATGCTGCTGAGGGCCTGAGCCTGCAGGTGAGCACACCACGCAGGGAGGTTCGTTAATTTTGTTCAGTGCAGACAGCTGGTTGGCTCAATAGTTAAGGCAATATGCTAATAAGGTTAATATTATAAAAACTACACCTGTTTATGAACCATTAATGTATTAAATATCTCAGTTAAGCACCCATCATTGTCCAAGTACTGTAATAGGGTCTAAGGACTCAGAGATTAATTTTTTAAAAGGATCAAGAGGGGATCTTTATCACCAAGCAATTTGCAATTCTTATAAGTAGCCCAAACCTGTACCTCCAATCCCAGGTGAAATCTAAAAGTGTATTCTCTTGGACAAAGACCTTCAGACTAAGAGAGCAAGTGAACTCTTATTGTCAGGGAGAATGACTGAGAGCACCCTGCAGCATGTCATCTTTATATTTGAAAGGCGGCATGTTCCATCCCATACAGAGTTTATCAAGTGCATCTCTGCACCTCTTCTTCGTAGCCCTCCAGCCTGATCCCCATATGCTGGAACCTTCCTTAGAAGATCAAGCCAGCCCCCTTTTCCTCTTATGGAAGTGCAGAAATGTTTCTGAATCTGTTCTGTGTTTAACAGTCCTAGGTACCATTCACACAGGATGTATACTAGAGGCTAGCCTTCTCGAGGGGCCCTCCATTGAGGTCTTTGTGAGTCCCACCTACTTCCTGTGCATTTTAAGATCTAACAAGCATGTTTCTTTCTAACCCGCAGTACTCATTTGGCTAAACTATTGCTAATCCTTACCGTCTTCTATTCATTTTCTCTTTTTTTTTCCTTCTCTCTTTTTTTATTTTTCACATTTCTCATATGAAAGGTCACCTTTAGTTGGTCATTTCAGTTGAATAGGTCCCAATTTGAGTTCTAAAAAGAGAGATTTGTATACTGATGACTTTTAATATTTTCGATCATCTGAAGAACTAACAATCTATTTTACATCCCTAGATCTTTTTTCTCGAGATATACAATTAGGCCTTTGAATCTGAAGTTAAATTGAAGTCATAGGAAATTTTTCCACTTAGAAGATCTGGGTAGATACTTTCTGCTCTGATTCACTTTTGGCTTTTTAATTATTTTTGGACTGACTGCTTCTATAATTCAGCAAACATTAATTGAGCAGCTAGGCACTTAGGGGAAATAGCACCACAACCTAGTCAGTACCCTCAACAAGTTCATGATTAAGAGAGAGGTGAGAGACCAATACACAACTAATTACAGTAAAGCTAAACTGTGATAAATAATGTAATGGGATATAAAAATGCGATATGATCACAGAGAAGGCAGCCATGAAAAAATTGTGTTACAGCTGGGACAGTAGAACAGACCTTCTTTATCATCCAGTATATCTAGACACTTACAATGAAATCATTAAAATCAATTATAAAGTACAACTTAACTGTGTAGAAAATGGAAAGAGACTTTTAAAAATTTAAATTCTTAATCCCATCAATAATATATGATATTTAGCTAACTAGAGGGGAGTTTAAGACTCTGGAAAAATTTTTATTTGAAATCTTAGGGAATTTCCGAGCAGTCAGGTTACTTTCTATTATAGTTTTTTTCTCTAAAGCTGAGAAAGAAGACAGTTGAAAAGTCTAGGGCAAAACTTTCTGGGAAAATAACAGTTCATTGAGTCAGCCAGATAACTATGGGTTATAAGTTTATATTACTGAAGACCTAGTCTGCAGAAAAATACAAAATTTCTTTAAATATTTTAACTATGAACAATAATAATTTTAGTAGTCTGGAAGGTATTTGCCAAAATATGTCTGTTGATAGGTGGATTACACACTATTTATTTGTATATAGGTCTATATGCTAGACCCATAATCAAAAAAGGTAGAGCAAATTGAACTTTTGTTACAGTTTTGAAAAACTGAAGAAGCAAACTAGGGTGACAAAAGGCCTTTTTTTCTCCCCTTTTGCCCATGGGTACAAAACTAGCTAGTGGCAGAGCTTGGTTGCAAGCCCAGGCTGTCTGGCTGCTTCTCCAGACATCCTGCTTCTCCATTTCTGAAACAGCAGTGTTAGGGGATCCATCCACCTCTGCTGGTCTACACAGAAAAAGGCCTTGCTTCAGTGGAGCTGTACGGGTGAGGATGCTTCCTTCCATGAAGATCTTAAGGCAGAAATATAAATGTAAATTTCACTCATTAAAACCATAATTAATTTATTGAAACTGAATTGTTATTATTTCAGAGATGAATGCATATTGGAATATGCTGATTATTTTAATGAACCAAGAGCCTCTTCTGGGATGCTTCCACGGTATTATTTGCAAACAGGTCACTGTAGATTTTCTAAGAGGGGGAATAAAAGATTGCTGCTCATTTTCGAGTTTTGCTTTTTTAAAAATGCAGAAGAAAATGTGTGCTGTCTTATGTATTTGGGGGAGATGATAAGAAGATATCTTTGTTTAGGAAAGGCCTGACGTCATCTGTTTTAAATCCACAGCTCTCCTTCTGGGGAGTTGTTTCTTTTGTTACAGATGTCAGCTGCCAGGACCAGTTTGTATAGGTGTTGTGCCCACAGTAATGTCTCCAGTATAATTGTTATGTTTGACATTTGAAGACATTTATTTAGGTTCCTTCTCCTGCATTCCACAGTAAACATGTTTTCGATCTGTTCATGGCACACAGTATGAAAGCTTCCAGAATTTGGCTTACTTTTCTCTTTACGTGCCATAGGGTATGGGGTTGGTTTCATTACTTATATTCCAACATTGTAGAAAAGATTAACCTTGACACACCATCCCAGGCTCTGAAAGAAAATAGGGCATGCCTAAATACTTTTATTTAGGACCCATCAATTCCATTTATTCATGATCTGTATTAGTTTCCTATTGTTGCTGTAACAAATTATCACAACAGCACAAATGTATTCTTGTGCAGTTCTGGAGGCCACAATTCTGAAATAAGTTTTATTGGGATGAAGTCAAATCAGCTCAGCTGATTCCTTCTGCAGGCTCTAGGGGAGAATCCATTTCCTTGCCTTTTACTTAGCTGCCTGCAACCCTGGCTGATGGCTCCTTGCTCCATCTTCAAAGTATGCCTCTCCAGTCTCTACCTTCATTGTCACATGGCTTCTCTCTCAGACCCCGCTTCCCTCTGCTTCTATGGTCACATTATTGAGTGTCTACCATGTGCCAGGCAGTGGGCTAGATCTGTCAACAGCCAGTAAGGTCCCTGCTCTTGTGAAGCTTACATTCCTGTAAACAGATAAATGAAAAAATAAAATCAAGTAGTGACAGAACTATGTAAAAAATGGAATAGAATAACATGATAGGGAGACAGGACTGGGAAGGGTGTCTGAGGTGCCGAGACTCAAATCACAGTGGTGAACCAGCCACGGGAAGACCTGGGGGCAGAGGGTTTCAGGCAGAAGGAACAGCAAGTGTTAATGAAGCCTGAGGCAAATGATGCCACAGGATTGGAGTTTGGTAACGAGAACAGAGAGCGGCATAAGCCCAAGTCACAAAAGACTTGTGTCTAATGATACAGCCTCCTCCGTCATAGTAAGGAGATTGGATTTTGCCTACATGTAAGAGGAAGACATGGAGGTATTTTACACAGAGAAGCCGTTAAACATTTATTCTTTAAGAGATCAGCCAGGCTGCTATTTAAAGAATGAATTCTCCCTGCAGGGAGATATCTAGCCATATCCTTCCCCTCTTTTAAAATGTATGCTTCTTTACTGCTCATAGATGGAGCCTGAATAAGATCTAAATCTCAAGTATTAATTGAAGGAATTGAAAGATGTTTCCTCACATCTTCAAATTCAGACCACTGCAGTACCCTGCTAACTACAGTACCCTGCTAACTACAGTAAGATATGCCAATCCCTCCCTTCTTCCCAACACTTTACAGCTTTACTTTTTACTTTACTTTGGCAATTTGTGGTTCCAGTAAGAGGTAAACCAGTCCTCTTTTCAATGTTAAGAAGCTTCCTATATTAAGTATAAAACCTGGAGCAAAGGGTCCTAGTTGGACCAAGGAATAGGGAGCCAGATGAGTAGTGGCATGCTGTGGTCAGAACTGAGGGTGAGCGCTCCCAAGATTATGGCTGGTATAGTATCTACTGGTCTTTGTGAAGGAGCACATGAGGATAGATCAGTCATTAAACTCCCATGTACAAATGCCCATTGCCTATCATATCAAGTAAAAAAATCCTTACTGTAATTCTCAAGACCATGTGCATAGAACATGTGGTCCTTTAAAAAGCCTCCCTCAAAGCCTCACCCACCCAGGTTGGAACCAGTGGTTGTGGTTGAATATTTCTCCTCAATATCCATTAGAGAAGGCCGGGGGTCATTTCTGATAGTTATCTTGTTACCTAATTGCCTGCCAGCTCTTTGGCAGAATCACCGTAGGCAGCAGGCACCACATGGATTAGCTTGTTGGACCTTCTCTGATGACTATGTGATCGTGATCATCTAAAATGATTGTTGGCTTTTTTCCATGACCCATCTGTAACGTGTACATGGGGGAGGGCCAGTTGCCAAGGATGCTCCTGGTGCTGGCTCATCTCAGGCCTGGACCTGTATTAAGCAGACCCCATCCCTTTTGGAATTAGGAGGAGACCTTAATTTTCAGATGGGCAAGGCTGTGGGTCTTCCACCAGGCACTCAAGTGTCCCCTGTCCTTTTCATCTAGTCTAGCATAGTTTCTAGTACATAGTAAACGTGGGAACCAAAGAAACCAAATTGACTACCAGTCGCCCTTTTTGGCATGTGTCTGGACTTCTGAGAATATTCTATATGCTTCCTCTAGGACAAAGTCACATCTTTAAAAGCCAAAAATGACAATCCTAATAAGCACTGCAAAAAATCGAGTGGTTGAATAAACTATTTTTGCTGACCTATGTAAAGTGTACTGCATAAAGAGAATAGGAGGAAAAAGACTTTACTTTCTGTTTCTTTTAAAACTCTCCATCATTGGGGGAACACAGCTTTTCATAAGAGTGCCCGTCACATGTTGGCTGGATGAGATGGTGGGTATAAAGCATGTATTCTTGTCTCAGATACAGTCATGGTTCCATACTAAAATGGTTTTTTTCCAGACCCTAGGGAGGCTGGTAGTATTTCTAGAGTTCTTCATGAGCCCAGAGTTCTTTTAAAGAAGATTCTATGTGACATGGGGGTGGACATTCATGGCCTTGAGAAATCTGGCATCTATGGCTAAGAAAACAAAGGAAAGAGAGCAGGATATGCTGTGTGGGTGCCCACGTTCCCAATGCTTCAGCACATTTTTTTATGTGAGTTAGCTTTGATAGAGAGAGAGATCAAAGACATGTTCAGGAGAGCACTGCCCAGGTGTGAAATTCCAGGTGACAAAATGGAAGGAAAAGAAGAGTTATAAGGGAAAGGAAAGGAAATGAAGCTAGTTTCCTTTGATTCTCTGTATTTTTCCTGTTTCCTCCCCCAGGAAGTTTATGTAGACTTACAATACTCCCAAACAGTCAACATTAGGGATTCATCCTCATTCTTTTCCATACGATGACAACCAACACCATGTCAAAGGGCAGCCATTTATTTTTGCAGATATCATGCCTGGCAGGCCCCAGGGTTAAAAAGCGCTGTATTACTGATCATTTTAATACAGAAAACTTACCTTCCTCTCTGCTTCCCACAGAGCTACAAATAGTGGACACATATGAACTAGGGGAATATTAATAATAAATAAGGCTATTTTTTTGCTACGTACAAATGTCAGTAAGAATAAGAATAAAGCACATCAAGTCATAAGCTTTATCCACCCAGCAGAGCCCCCTCAAGGCCAAATTCTTATACCTCATTTTTCAGTGTTAGTCTGGCCAGCAACCTGGGAACATCTCCTAATGGCTTCAATGCCTAATGACATTGTTTGTAGGGGCCCTGGTATAGGATTGCTATAAGAGAACTATGCATTATCAGAGAAAATAGTATGTACTCTGTCACTCGTCCCCTCCTCCCCCAACCTCTCTTTGGGGCTAATTTCCCAATGAAGGCTAAAGATGTTTACTAAGCATTTCTGAGAAATTTGTCCACATTATGAGAATACAAATTACAGGAACTCAATACATTAGCAATGGAGAAAATTTAATGGGTCTGGGAAAGGTATAAATTTAGGGAAAATGTAAATTGCAATAATAGGAGAACCTTCACTGAATGGCAGTTCTCTTGAAATGGTAGTATTTAGTAGCAGTGGGAAGGTACTAAAGAATCTTGCCACCTGACACTGTAAAAAATGCAACTAATAGGTAGGAACTGAAAATTACTGCCATGATTTTAGAATATGAAATCTATTCATTGTCAAATAAATAAAAACCCATTTGATATGGGCAATTTGGTTGGTTCTTGGCTATGTGGGATATGGAAATCTTTTCTGTGGTCATCCCACATAGGCAAAGAAAGAAGCAGTTAACCTCTCAGGGATATCCAGAATGAGAATGATCTGAGACCACACCTGACTCTCACGGGCTTCCCAAACTTCGATGCCTTGACCTGCTATAATGAGCATCAACATGCCCTTTACCCCACGACATATGGCAAAACACGGGCACAAATTCATGTACAATATTCTGGCGTAATATCCCCGAGACATAACATTATTTGATTCTGCAAACCAGGAAGGACTCCATGGGCTATGTGTGTGTACAAAGAGAAAACCATGAAGAAAAAGTCTACTTAGATGACTCAATTAACAGCATTGAAGAATTTGCATGTCAGCATTAATAGAATATAAAACTTGCTACACAGAAATATATTTACTTATTTATTACAAGAGAAGTGATAAATTATCCTGTCAATCTAGTTCCCTTACGACATCAGGTCTGGTTTAAGCTGACAAGAAGAATGGACGGGACAAAAGGAGATCATTTAGAAAATGTTATAGGCACCTGGGCAGGAAGGAGAAAATGGTAAAAAATATTAATGCAGTTAAAATAGCTTTGTCAAAAACAAGAAACATTGATCACAAAGATTGAATGTAACTCTGTACTGACTGGTTAGAGTAACAATAATGATGATAGTAATAAAAATAATTTAAAAAACTGTAATTGTTCTTGGTCAGGTATACTTGCAGCTTTGAAATGGCACTCACAAGGAAAAGCTGAAGAAACTGGGCCTATTCTCTGGAACAAAGGATAATTGTAGTGACCTAATTGCAGCTTCTATTGTAAAAGCAGAAATGACAGCAGGACAAATTATATCCACTGTCAAAAAAGAAAACTGTACAGCAGGTAGTTTATAATCTCTTCTAATGATACTACTTCTTTTACCCTATAGCTCTCCCCTGAAAAACCTTTTCTGACCTCGAACACCATCACCACTACAGGTAGCAAACCTCCTCTTCTACTGTCTATTCATCTCTGGCTCTGTTGTTTGGGCTCACACAGTAGCAACAAAGAGAATTCCAGTGCCTACATCTTCCTAGCACTGGTCAAGTCAGAATTGTACTGTTCACACATTCCACATGAGACAAATCAATCAAGAAATAGTATGCAAAAGCAGCAACATCTTAGAAAGCTTTTGAGGGTAATTATAAAGTGTGAAATACTAATCAGTAATTTTTAAGTGGAATTATAAATGACAAACTCAGAAAAAATATATGCAACTTCTATCACAAAGAGCTAATATTGCTACTACACAAAGGTCTTTGAAAAATCGAGGGGAAAAATGACAATCTGATAGAAAAATCAGCAAAAGATATGGACAGCTCACAGAAGAGGAAATGAAAAGGGCCCTTAAACATATGAAAAGATACTCAGCATCACATAATAAGAGACAGGCTAATTAAAACTTTACTGAAATATCACTTCTCACCTAGGTTTATCAAATATCCCAAAGTTTGACACTGTACTCTGTTGGTTGGACTGTAGAGAAATGAGCCTCCTCCTACACTGTAAGTGGTAATGCAAAGTAGAACAATCATGGAAGGAAATTTGTCATAATCTAGGAAAATTACATGTGAATTTCTCTTTGACTCAACAATCCTATTTCTATGAATTCATCTAAAGCCACAACAGCAAAAATATTTTGCAGAGATTTGTCATTATAACGTTATTTGTAACAGCAAAAAGTTGGAAATACCCAAATGTCCAAAACTTTATGATTCATTAGAGAAACAAAAGCATGTCCACACAGTAAACTACTATGAATTTTTTTAAATGAGAAAGATCTCTGTTTGCTAATATGATATTTTCTTCTAGATACTGCCATGTAAAAAAGTAAAGTGCAGAAAAAAATGCTAAGTAATCTACCTTTTGTGTGAGAAAGGCTGTAAATATATAATCCTGTTTGCTTTCATTTGGAAAAGTAAATATATATATTGCTTAAGATAAAGAAGACTGTTGAAAGTTGTATACCTACATGTAGTATACAGTTGAATTTGGAAATATAAATGTGTTACATACTTATCAAATGAAATTAAACTCAAAGAAAACAAAAAGAAATCCCTAAAAATGGAAAACAAAGCAAAATGAACAACCTAACAAATTGGTTGCATAGCGACTCAGAAAAAAGAAATATTTGAAGTGATATGGAACACAGCATTTTGACTCTACTTATTTAATGGGATACATTCTAACAAAAAATGGAGCCATGAACATCTTAAACTTCATTCAATAGTTGGTTAGTATTATTGGTATTATTGTTTCAAAACAATATGTATGTAAAATCATATATATGATAATACAAATAAATATTTATGTCATTGGTATTAAGAATCAAGATTTTTCATTTTAAAAAAAGAGAAACAAATCTAAAACTTTTTAAAGTTAACATCCAGTAATGTTAAATCTGAATCAGAAATAGCAGCCTGACCTTGTGATGTTTTTCAGAAAGATGTATTTCCTAGCTCTATCCGTAAAAAAGTCACAGAAGCAATGATAACCCAATGCCCGTGAGCTCTCCTAGACCCCAGAGTGTGTTCTCTGGATATCATTTCCCACCAGAAAGAGAGTTCAAGGGAGAATGTCTGCTTTCAGAATAGGGACACAAGATACTCACCATGAACCTGGGACAGCTTGTTTGTCAGAAAGCAAGGAAGCCATCAGTGACACCTGGGTCAAGTCAAAAGGACAAAGACGCCAACGTAAAGCAGTCCCCATTGACCAAATACGGGACAATATGTGCAACAAAGAGAGTAAGGAATACAATTGATTGAAAACCCTAAGTCTGTATTTTTTAAAAAACATAAGTTCATGATGATATTCACAACCCCTTATCTCCCCTAAAAAGGCATCTAACAACTCATTGGTCACCATTGGAAATACCTAGGGCACTAACTCCTTACTCTGACTCATCAGTTAAAAGTAATTAAGCATTTATTCTGTCTTCCTTGTACTATGTATAATCCAGGGCAATCAAAACACCCAAAACTTTGAAGGAAAGTTTTTCTTTGCAAACGAATTACAGCTAATAAATGTAAAAGGAATAATGACTTTTTTAAATTACCATTTTGCAACCCCTAATGAAATCATTAATTCAGACAAAAATCATCAGTGGAAGAAATGATTAAATGAACAGTTGATAAGGGAACTTTGCAACGGAGACATCACTGCAGAGATTTGTCATTATAGCATTATTTGTAACAGCAAGAAATTGGAAAAACCCAAATGTCCAAAAATTTATTTATGCTATCACCTTAGCATCATTAAAGTAAGACAGCCTGAGGTTGTGTGCCTCCTGATATAGCACAATTTAAAGCACATGCTACCCTTAAGGTATTTGCATTAGTTTCCTAGCCTTGCTGTAACAAGTTATCACAAACTTGGCTTACAGGAGAAATGTATTCTCTGTTAGTTCTTTCATAGACCAGAAGTCTGAAATCAAGGTGTCAGCAGAGTTGTTTCCTTCCGGAGGCTCTGAGGAAGAATCCCTTCCATACCTCTCTCCTAGCTTCTGGTGGCTGCCAGCAATCCTTGACATTCCTTGGCTTATAGATGCTTGACTGCAATCTCTGCCCCCACCTTCATGATGCTTTCTCTTCTGATTCTTCTCTGTCGTTCCTCTTTAAAAGGACACTTGCCATTGGACTTAGGACTCATTAGGATAATCCAGGATGATCTCGTCTTGAGATCTTTAACTTAAGTACATCTACATAGACCCTTTAGTGGACACATCTTTTGGAGGACAACATTCACCCACTACAGTACTCTTCCCAAAAAAGTTGAACCTAAGTCTCTAAGTGCACTGTTTAGTATGGTAGCCACTAGTCACATGTAGCTGTTTAAATTTGAATTAAAAATGTGTACTTTAGTCACACTAGCCAGATTTCAAGTGCTCAGTAGCCACATGGGGCTGCTGTATGAAACAGCGCAAATATAAAACATTTCCATCATCACAGAAAGATCTATTGGGCACTGTGTCTCTGAGCTACCTTTCATTAACAGGAAATATGTGGGATGTAAGAATAAGTTAAATCACACTATGAAGAAGCAACCAAATCCAGCATGAGGGACCACCTACAGGACAGTCTGCCTGGTTTCTGCAACAACTCAATGGCATGGAAAAATTAAAAAGCTAAAAGGAAAAAATACATTTCTATACAGGAAATGAGATATAAGGGGCATAAACAAATTCATGGTGTAGATAGATTTTGGAGCCTGATCTAAGTAAATCCAATGGGAGAGACAGAAATTTTGTAGGCACTTGGGAAAACTTGTTTATAGACTAGGTAATAGATGGCACCAAGGAATATTGTTAATTTTTAAGCGGGATAGATAATAGCATTGTTATATAATGTTCATGATTTATTTAATATACCTTCTGAAGTAAATAGGAGATAAATGACTAGGTTTGGTCACAAAATACTTAGCGAAGAACTTAGGAAAAACAGATGAAAATGTGGTTAAATCTTAATAATTATTGAATATAGAGCTGGGCATAGACATATGGGGGTTTATCTCTACGTTTGAGTATCTGAAAGTTTTCATTATAAATTTTTAAACGTGCTCATATTTAGATGATTTGTAGTTAATATAAATGAAAGAAACATTAATATTGAAGTCAAACACTGGGTGGAATTCAGGAATCCAGTTCCTGCCACTTAATTAATATGAGCTCTCAGACAAAATACTGAACCTCTCTGGACCTCAGTTTTCTCATCTATAAAGTTGGGACTTCTGTAGCTTGTGAGAATTAAGTTATACAATCATGGGGGGGAAATCACAGATATTACTAGTGTCTGTTCTTCCTATTGGATAGATGAAACACTGGATAGGATGGGCTTTTGTGTCAGGTACAACCTTCCTAATTTAAAGTGTTTGGAGGGCACTTTTTGTTTTGTTTTTTTGGCTGCACCACGGCATGGAGGATCTTAGTCCCCGACCAAGGATCAAACCTGCGCCCCCTGCATTAGAAGTGCGGAGTCTTAACCACTGGACCATCAGGGAAGTCCCAGTGGAGGGCACTTTTGACTGTAGAGTATTTTAAAATTCCAGGTTTTTAAAAAATTATTTGTATTATTTTTTATTTTTTAAAGGATTGAACAAATGTTTAACCAAAGAAAATATATGGGTGACAAATAAGCACATAAAAAGATGTTAATCATCATTAGCCATCAGTGAAATGGAAATTAAAGCCACAAGATACCATTATACAACCTGTTAGAATGGCTAAAATAAAAATATCACATGCTGCTGAGGATGCAGAGAGACTGAAAATCCCATACATTACTGGTAGAAATGCAAAAGAATATAGACAATCTGAAAACAATTTGGCAGGTTTTTTAAAAAAATCAATTTAAAACATATATTTGCTGTATGGCTCAGGCATGCCACTGCTGCTTAGGCTATGATAATTCATCTTCATACAACAACCTGGACATCAATTTTCATATCTTCTCTACTTATGATCTCCAAAAAAAGGGAGTCACCTAATGTGAGCTGAATAGTATACTGTGGTTACATTTCCTTTCTTTTTTTTTTCACACACACACACTGTATTTTATTTTTACAAGAGAGAAATAAACTGACACCAAGCATTGTAAATGGATGACCACAACAAAAGCAACAATGATTGCAATTACCAAACACGAAACACACTCATACTGTGTCATAATATTGACATTCAGTCCTTGTGGGATTTTTATTTTATTATTCAAACAGAAAGTCACAAAAATTATAATCATCCTCATCAGTTCACTCAGTCCCATGTAATTAATTTTTTTTTCATCTTGATCTTTTGTTAGCACATTTATGAATTCATCAGTTTTCCACTTCCAGTTTTATTTTTAGCTCATGGATTCAGCCACTTCGTACAATCTCCACTGCTACATCTTCATTCAAACCTTCATTGCTTGAAACCTCCCATTGGCTTCCTGCCTCACTGAGAGTAAAAGCCAAAATCTTTACCAGGGACCTCAAGACCTGCCTGATCTAGGCCCCCATTTCCTCTTGGGCCTCTGACACCTCACTCCCTCACACTGGCCTCCTCCCTGGTTTTGGTACTTCCCTGCCTCAGGGCCTTTGCACCTGCTATTCCCTATGCCTGAGATACTCTTCTCCAGTTATCTGTACAGTTTCACCCTCCTCTTCTTCACATCTTTAATTTAATATTCTCAGTGGTGCCTTTCCTTACCACATATTTAAAAGTATAAACCTCCTACAAAACTTCTACGGCCTTTCCCTGTTTTATTATCCTCTGCCGTACTTACTGCCATCTAATATTATTTTTTATTTTACTTATTTTATTGTCTGTTTCTGTCTCCCCTGACTACAAGAGGGCAAAGTTTTGTATGCACTGCTGAATCCCCAGCATCAAGAACAAAACTTGAGACATGTATGTGTTCAATAAATATTTGTTGAATGATGAATGCAGAAACTTGTAATAGACTTAAAACAAGATGTCTAGTCTTTAGAGGATGCGTTTATGGATCAATAAGAATGATATGTATTTATCAGAATCAATAGCTGGTTTATAAATTGGTACTTTGGAAGTGTTTAAATTGTGTGGAAAAGGGGTGTGTTTCCTTAAGCAATTTAAATATTTTCTGAGCAATCATACTCATTTTGTTCATTCGTTATGATAACAATTATTTTTAGGTAATACATTTAAAAGGGAAAGAATTACATATAAGTAAATTTAAGATTAATGACTCCAAATGTGTTAGATCTTGAAACATGGATTTTAAGGGGAATAAATAACATAATTGGCATTTTTTGCTTTTATTTTTTTCTGTTTTAAGTTTTTTAAGTGAAAAATAATTTACATAGAGTGAAGTACTCAAGTCTTAAGTAAGCAGAAGAATGTTATCTACTGTATTTTGATGAATTATATTGAGATACAGACTATTTCTATCACCCAAGAATGTTCCCTCAAGCCCTTTCCCATTTGGCACCCCCTCACTCTGTGAAGCAACTGATAAGATATATATCATCATAGGATTTGTTTTCTTTTTTAATTTGATGAAAGTTCATAATAATGCAATTGACAAGGAAATTTAGTTATTTCTGAGATATACATTTTAAAATAATAACTAGAATTATGACTTATAACATTATACCAGAACATATAAGATTTTTAGAAATTTCATGTGATGTCTAAAACATTTATATTAACATATTTCCATACAAATAACCCAAGGAAAGTTTAGTATTTTGTTTGTTTGTTTGTTTGTTTATACTGCAGGTTCTTATTAGTCATCAATTTTATACACATCAGTGTATACATGTCAATCCCAATCGCCCAATTCAGCACACCACCATCCCCACCCCACCATGGTTTTCCCCCCTTGGTGTCCATACATTTGTTCTCTACATCTCTGTCTCAACTTCTGCCCTGCAAACCAATTCATCTGTACCATTTTTCTAGGTTCCACATACATGCATTAATATACGATATTTCTTTTTCTCTTTCTGACTTACTTCACTCTGTATGACAGTCTATAGGTCCATCCACATCTCAACAAATGACTCAGTTTCGTTCCTTTTTATGGCTGAGTAATATTCCATTGTATATATGTACCACATCTTTTCTTTCTTTCTTTCTTTCTTTCTTTCTTTCTTTCTTTCTTTATTTTGGCTGTGTTGGGTCTTTGGTGCTGCGTGCGGGCTTTCTCTAGTTGTGGTGAGTGGGGGCTAATCTTTGCTGCAGTGCGTGGGCTTCTCATCATGGTGGCTTCTCTTGTTGCAGAGCATGGGCTCTAGGCACGTGGGCTTCAGTAGTTGTGACACTTGGGCTCAGTAGTTGTGGCTTGAGTGTTGTAGAGCACAGGCTCAGTAGTTGTGGCACACGGGCTTAGTTGCTCTGTGGCATTTGGGATCTTCTTGGACCAAGGATCAAACCCACGTCCCCTGCATTGGCAAGTAAATTCTTAACCACTGCGCCACCAGGGAAGTCCCCTTCTAACTGTCTGATACCTCCAGACAAAATATTCTGTGGAAACTTCTTCTATATACAGTATAAAGAGGGACTTCCTTGGCGGTCCAGTGTTAAGACTCCAGGTTTCCACAGCAGGGGACACGGGTTGGGGAACTAAGATCGTGCATGCTGCACAGTGGGGGCCCGACATTGCTCCCTCTGGGTTTTCTCAATGTATCTGACTCACATGCTCTCTGAGGAGCCCTACTGGAATAGTAGTTAAAACTCCAGCTCAAGCATAGATAAAAACCCTCTCATTTGTTTCAACTAAAATTAGTAGAAATTTTGAAAATGCTTGGCTCCAACCTAAGGGAACACAAAGCAAATGAACCAAGAAAATAAAAGAAACATAAAATGAATTAGGCTTATGAGGTACACATTTCTCTCTGATCATACCTTAGCTAAGGAGCTTCCAGGGCTCCCAGGCCTCAACTCATTCCATGGTCTGAGAAGGTTTTTAATATTTGGTACCCAAAGCTCTGGAACAGATTTTCAGGCACCTTGCTAGGCTTTCTGGCTTCACAACTCTTGGCTTGTTTCCTGTTCTGAGGATAACTTATTTTCTCTTTCCCATCCCTGCCCCCATGCGGAAGAGCCAAGAAAAAGATGGAAATTTCCTCTAGGGCCCACCACCAAGTAGGGAACACCCAACTCCACTGACATATTGTCTGTCTTGCTTTCCAGGTTGAAGGACACACCTCCAATCCCTAGGCAACTGATAGCCAGATAACCATTATGATTCACACCATGTACATCCCACTCTTTAGAGGAAACCCCATCTCTTTTAAAAGCCTGTCATGATTCACATCTAGGCAATAGCACTTTGTTCTCACTATACAAGAAATATACATGTATAGAGTCATTCTGTCATATTCTTTTTTTTTTTGTACATCTTTATTGGAGTATAATTGCTTTACAATGGTGTGTTAGTTTCTGCTTTATAACAAAGTGAATCAGCTATACATATACATATATCCCCATATCTCTTGCCTCATGCATCTCCCTCCCTCCCATCCTCCCTATCTCACCCCTCTAGGTGGTCACAAAGCACAGAGCTGATCTCCCTGTGCTATGCGGCTGCTTCCCACTAGCTATCTATTTTGCGTTTGGTAGTGTATATATGTCCATGCCACTCTCTCACTTTGTCACAGCTTACCCTTCCCCCTCCCCATATCCTCAAGTCCATTCTCTAGTAGGTCTGTGTCTTTATTCCCGTCACACCCCTAGGTTCTTCATGACATTTTTTTTCTTAGATTCCATATATATGTGTTAGCATATGGTATTTGTCTTTCTCTTTCTGACTTACTTCACTCTGTATGACAGACTCTAGGTCCATCCACCTCACTACAAATAACTCAATTTCATTTCTTTTTATGGCTGAGTAATATTCCATTGTATATATGTGCCACATCTTCTTTATCCATTAGTCTGTCAATGGGCATTTAGGTTGCTTCCATGACCTGGCTGTTGTAAATAGTGCTGCAATGAACATTGGGGTGCATCTGTCCTTTTGAATTATGGTTTTCTCTGGGTATATGCCCAGTATTGGGATTACTGGGTCATATGGTAATTCTATTTTTAGTTTTTAAGGAACCTCCATACTGTTCTCTATAGTGGCTGTATCAGTTTACATCCCCACCAACAGTGCAAGAGGGTTACCTTTTCTCTGCACCCTTTCCAGCATTTGTTGTTTGTAGATTTTCTGATGATGCCTATTCTAACTGGTGTGAGGTGATACCTCATTGTACTTTTTTTTTTTTTTTTTTTTGCGGTACGTGGGCCTCTCACTGTTGTGGCCTCTCCCATTGCGGAGCACAGGCTCCGGACGCACAGGCTCAGTGGCCATGGCTCACGGGCCCAGCCGCTCCGCGGCACGTGGGATCTTCCCGGACCGGGGCACAAACCCATATCCCCTGCATTGGCAGGTGGACTCTCAACCACTGCATCACCAGGGAAGCCCCTCATTGTACTTTTGACTTGCATTTCTCTAATAATTAGTGATGTTGAGCAGCTTTTCATGTGTTCCTTGGCCATCTGTATGTCTTCTTTGGAGAAATGTATATTTAGGTCTTCTGCCCATTTTTGGATTGGGTTGTTTGTTTCTTTAATATTGAGCTGCATGAACTGTTTAGATATTTTGGAGATTAATCCTTTGTCCATTGATTCGTTTGCAAATATTTGCTCCAATTCTGAGGGTTGTCTTTTCATCTTCTTATGGTTTCCTTTGTTGTGCAAAAGCTTCAAAGTTTCATTAGGTCCCATTTGTTAAGTTTTGTTTTCATGTCCATTACTCTAGGAGATGTATCAAAAAAGATCTTGCTGTGATTTATGTCAAAGAGTGTTCTTCCTAAGTTTCCCTCTAAGAGTTTTATAGTGTCTGGTCTTACACTTAGGTCTCGAATCCATTTTGAGTTTCTTTTTGTGTATGGTGTTAGGGAGTGTTCTAATTTCATTCTTCTACATGTAGCTGTCCAGATTTCCCAGCACCACTTATTGAAGAGACTGTCTTTTCTCCATTGTATATCTTTGCCTCCTTTTTCATAGATTAGTTGACCATAGGTGCGTGGGTTTATCTCTGGGTTTTCTGTCTTGTTCCATTGATCGATGTTTCTGTTTTTGTGCCAGTACCATATTATCTTGATTCCTGTAGCTTTGTAGTATAGTCTGAAGTCAGGTAGTCTGATTCCTCCAGCTCCGTTTTTTTCTCTCAAGACTGCTTTGGCTATTCGGGGTCTTTTGTGTCTCCATACAAATTTTAAGATTTTTTGTTCTAGTTCCATCAAAAATGCCATTGGTAATTTGATAGGGATTGCATTGAATCTGTAGATTGCTTTGGGTAGTAGAGTCATTTTCACAATATTGATTCTTCAAATCCAAAAACATGGTGTATCTCTCCATCTGTTGGTATCATCTTTAATTTCTTTCATCAGTGTCTTATAGTTTTCTGCATACAGGTCTTTTGTCTCCCTAGGTAGGTTTATTCCAAGGTATTTTATTCTTTTTGTTGCAATGGTAAATGGGAGTGTTTCCTTAATTTCTCTTTCAGATTTTTCATCATTAGTATATAGGAATACAAGAGATTTCTGTGCATTAATTTCGTATCCTGCAACTTTACCAAATTCATTGATTAGCTCTAGTAGTTTTCTGGTGGCATTTTTAGGATTTTCTATGTATAGTATCATGTCATCTGCAAACAGTGACAGTTTTACTTCTTCTTTTCCAATTTGGATTCCTTTTATTTGTTTTTATTCTCTGATTGCCGTGGCTAGGACTTCCAAAACTATGTTGAATAATAGTGGTGAGAGTGGACATCCTTGTCTCGTTCCTGATCTTAGAGGAAATGCTTTCAGTTTTTCACCATTGAGAATGATGTTTACTGTGGGTTTGTCATATATGGACTTTATTATGTTGAGGTAGGTTCCCTCTATGCCCCCTTCTGGAGAGTTTTTATCATAAATGGGTGTTTAATTTTGTCAAAAGCTTTTTCTGCATCATTGCGATGATCATATGGTTTTTATTCTTCGATTTGTTAATATGGTGTATCACATTGATTGATTTGCGCATATCGAAGAATCCTTGCATCTCTAGGATAAATCCCACTTGATCATGATGTATGATCCTTTTAATGTGTTGTTGGATTCTGTTTGCTGGTATTTTGTTGAGTATTTTGCATCCATGTTCATCAATGATATTCGTCTGTAATTTTCTTTTTTTGTAGTATCTTTGTCTGGTTTTGTTATCAGGGTGATGGTGGCCTCATAGAATGAGTTTGGGAGTGTTCCTTCCTCTGCAATTTTTGGAAGAGTTTGAGAAGGATGGGTGTTAGCTTTTCTCTAAATGTTTGATAGAATTCACCTGTGAAGCCATCTGATCCTGGACTTTTGTTTGTTGGAAGATTTTTAATCACAGTTTCAATTTCATTACTTGTGATTTGTCTGTTCATATTTTCTATTTCTTCCTGGTTCAGTCTTGGAAGGTTATACCTTTCTAAGAATTTGTCCATTTCTTCCAGGTTGTCTATTTTATTGGCATAGAGTTGCTTGTAGTAGTCTCTTAGGATGCTTTGTATTTCTGCCTTGTCTGTTGTAACTTCTCCTTTTTCATTTCTAATTTTATTGATTTGAGTCCTCTGCTTCTTTTTCTTGATGAGTCTGGCTAATGGTTTATCAGTTTTGTTTATCTTCTCCAAGAACCAGCTTTTAGTTTTATTGATCTTTGCTATTGTTTTCTTTGTTTCTATTTCATTTATTTCTGCTCTGATCTTTGTGATTTCTTTCCTTCTGCTAACTTTGGGTTTTGTTTGTTCTTCTTTCTCTAGTTCCTTTAGGTGTAAGGTTAGATTGTTTATTTGAGATGTTTCTTGTTTCTTGAGGTAGGCTTGTATAGCTATAAACTTCCCTCTTAGAACTGCTTTTGCTTCATCCCATAGGTTTTGGATCATCATTTTTTCATTGTCATTTGTCTCTAGGTATTTTTTAATTTCCTCTTTGATTTCTTCAGTGATCTCTTGGTTATTTAGTAATGTATTGTTTAGCCACCATGTGTTTGTGTTTTTTACGTTTTTTTTTCCCTGTAATTCATTTCTAATCTCATAGCATTGTGGTCAGAAAAGATGCTTGATATGATTTCAATTTTCTTAAATTTACTGAGGCTTGATTTGTGACCCAAGATGTGATCTATCCTGGAGAATGTTCCATGCACACTTGAGAAGAAAGTGTAATCTGCTGTTTTTGGATGGAATGTCCTATAAATATCAATTAAATCCATCTGGTCTGTTGTGTCATTTAAAGCTTCTGTTTCCTTATTTATTTTCATTTTGGATGATCTGTCCATTGGTGTAAATGAGGTGTTATAATCCCCCACTATTATTGTGTTACTGTCAATTTCCTCTTTTATAGCTGTTAGTAGTTGCCTTATGTATTGTGGTGCTCCTATGTTGGGTGCATATATATTTATAATTGTTATATCTTCTTCTTGGATTGATCCCTTGATCATTACATATTGTCCTTCCTTGTCTCTTATAACATTCTTTATTTTAAAGTGTATTTTATCTGATATGAGTATTGCTACTCCAGCTTTCTTTTGATTTCCATTTGCATGGAGTATCTTTTTCCATCCCCTCACTGTATGTGTCCCTAGGTCTCATGTGGGTCTCTTGTAGACAGCATATATATGGGTCTTGTTTTTGTATCCATTCAGCAAGCCTGTGTCTTTTGGTTGGAGCATTTAATCCATTCATGTTTAAGGTAATTATCGATATGTATGTTCCTATTACCATTTTCTTAATTGTTTTGGGTTTGTTTTTGTAGGTTCTTTTCTTGTCTTGTGTTTCCCACTTAGAGAAGTTCCTTTAGCATTTCTTGTAGAGCTCGATTTGTGGTGCTGAATTTTCTTAGCTTTTGCTTGTCTGTAAAGCTTTTGATTTCTCCATTGAATGTGAATGAGATCCTTGCTGGGTAGAGTAATCTTGGTTATAGGTTCTTCCTTTTCATCACTTTAAGTACATCATGCCACTCCCTTCTGGCTTGTAGAGTTTCTGCTGAGAAATCAGCTGTTAACCTTATGGGAGTTTCCTTGTATGTTATTTGTCATTTTTCCCTTGCTGCTTTCAATAATTTTTCTTTGTCTTTAATTTTTGCCAATTTGATTACTATGTGTCTCGGCGTGTTACTCCTTGAGTTTATCCTATATGGGACTCTCTGCACTTCCTGGACTTGGGTGGCTATTTCCTTTCCCATGTTAGGGAAGTTTTCGACTATAATCTCTTCAAATATTTTCTCTGGTCCTTTCTCTCTCTCTTTTCCTTCTAGGACTCCTATAATGCGAATGTTGTTGCGTTTATTGTTGTTCCAGAGGTCTTTTAGGCTGTCTTCATTTCTTTTCATTCTTTTTTCTTTAGTCTGTTCCACAGTAGTGAATTCCACCATTCTGTCTTCCAGGTCACTTATCCGTTCTTCTGCCTCAGTTATTCTGCTATTGATTCCTTCTAGTGTAGTTTTCATTTTAGTTATTGTATTGTTCATCTCTGTATGTTTGTTCTTTAATTCTTCTAGGTCTTTGTTAAACATTTCTTGCATCTTCTCGATCTTTGCCTCCACTCTTTTTTCTGAGGTCCTGGATCATCTTCACTATCATTATTCTGAATTCTTTTTCTGGAATGTTGCCTATCTCCACTTCATTTAGTTGTTTTTCTGGGGTTTTATCTTGTTCTTTCATCTGGTATATAGCCCTCTGCCTTTTCGTCTTGTCTATCTTTCTATGAATGTGGTTTTTGTTCCACAGGCTGCAGGATTGAGTTCTTCTTGCTTCTGCTGTCTGCCCTCTGGTGGATGAGGCTATCTAAGAGGCTTGATGCGAGGACTGGTGGTGGGTAGAGCTGACTGTTGCTCTGGTGGGCAGAGCTCAGTAAAACTTTAATTCCCTCCCTGTTGGTTGTTTGGCCTGAGGCAACCCAACACTGGAGCCTACCTGGGCTCTTTGGTGGCGCTAACAACAGTCTCTTGGAGGGCTCACGCCAAGGAGTACTTCCCAGAACTTCTGATGCCAGTGTCCTTGTCCCCACAGTGAAACAGAGCCACCCCCCACCTCTGCAGGAGACCCTCCAACACTAGTAGGTAGGTCTGGTTCAGTCTACCCTGCTTCTTCCCCTGGGTCCCAGTGCACACGCTACTTTGTGTTTGCCCTCCAAGAATGGAGTCACTGTTTCCCCCAGTCCTCTCTAAATCCTGTAATCAATTCCCACTAGGCTTCAAAGTCTGATTCTCTAGGAATTCCTCCTCCCGTTGCCAGACCCCCAGGTTGGGAAGCCTGACGTGGGGCTTAGAACCTTCACTCCAGTGGTTGGACTTCTGTGGTATAAGTGTTTGCCAGTCTGTTAGTCACCCACCCACCAGTTATGGGATTTGATTTTACTGTGATTGCATCCCTCCTACCATTTCTTTATGGCTTCTCCTTTGTCTTTGGACGTGGGGTATATTTTTTGGTGAGTTCCAGTGTCTTCCTGTCGATGATTGTCCAGCAGCTAGTTGTGATTCTGGTGTTCTCACAAGAGGGAGTGAGAGCACGTCCTTCTACTCCGCCATCTTGGTTCCTGGTCATCATAGGATTTTTTTGCCTGGTATAGCATTTCTTATAATTGGAATCATATAGTAAGTTCTTCCTTTGTGTCCAGTTTCTTTCACTAAGCGTGATAATTTTGAGATTCACCCCTGTTCTTGAGTATTTCACTACCTAGTTTATTTTTTGTTATTGCTGATTTATATTGTTATATGAATATACCATTGTTTGGTTATACATTCTCCTACTGATGAATATCTGAGTTATTTCCATTTTTTGCTTTGATGAATAAAGCTACTACTGGGCATTCTTCAAGGATTTTTGTGGAAATATGTTGTCATTTCTCTTGTGTTAGTAACTGAGAGGTAAATTATTGGGTCATAGCTCAGTGTATGTCTAGTTTTATGACAAAATCCCACATCTTTTCCCAAAGGGATTATATGGTGTTATACATCCACCAGCTTTATATGAAAGTTCTAGATTCTCCACATCCTTCCCAACATTTGGTGCTGTCATTCTTTTTCATTTTAGTAGGGGTGTCTCTTTGTGTTGTTTTTTTTTTTCTTGGGTTCGCAGACCTCTCAGTGTTGTGGCCTCTCCCATTGCAGAGCACAGGCTCCGGCCGCGCAGGCTCAGCAGCCATGTCTCACGGGCGTAGCCTCTCTGCAGCATGTGGGATATTCCTGGACCGGGGCACGAACCCATGTCCCCTGCATCGGCAGGCGGACTCTCAACCATTGCGCCACCAGGGAAGCCCTCTTTGTGGTTTTAATTTGCATTTCTCAGATGACTTATAATGCTGAGCACTTTTTCATTTGCTTATTGAGCATTTCTAGATCGTATTTTGTAATGTATCTGTAGAAGCCTTTTGCCCAGTTCTAATTGGGTCATTTTTCTTTTTATTATTGAGTTGCAATTATTTTTTTCAATATACTTGATACAAATCCTTTGTTAGATATGTGTGCTGCAAATATTTTCTCTCATTTGCCTGTCATTTTCTTGATTTGCTTTAATGAGATGGTTTTGATTTGAATGAAGTCGAATTTACCAGTTTTTTCTTTTATGGCTCATACTTTCTGTGTATTCTCTTGGCCTTCCCCAAGGCTGAGAAGATATTCTCTTTTATTTTATTCTAATAGTTTTATTGTGATAGCCTTCATGTTCAGGCCTATCTTGCATCTTGAATTGATTTTTGTTATGGTGTAATGTAAGGCATAAGATTCTTATTTCCCTTATGGATATCTAGTTTTTTCAGTAACACTTGTCGAAGAAATTGTCCTTTCTTAATAGAATTTTTTGGCACCTTTGTTGTAAATCACTTCACTGAATACATATGAGTCTGTTACTGGACTCTGTTTTCTGTTCCATTCATTTATATGTCTAACCTTTGGCTTAATTACAGAAGCTTTATAGTAAGTCTTGAAGTTAATAGTGTAAGTCTTCCAACTTTATTCTTATTTTCCTAAGTGCTTTGGTTATTCTTGGCCCTTTAACTTTCCAAATAAATTTTAAAATCACATAACTATGGAAAATAAAGCTGCTAGGAGTTTGGTTGGGATGACATTCAGCCTGTAGAACAATTTGGATGAGTTGTCATTGAGTTTTCTGATTCACAAACAAGATATAACTCTCCACTGATTTAGATCCTCTTTAATTTCTCTCATCAGTATTTTATTGTTTTCAGTGTCTTTTCTTAAATTTATCCTTAAGTTTGTAATAGTCTTTAATCCTATTTTAAATGGTATTGTTTTCTTGTCTGATTGCTCACTATTAGTATATAAAAACACAATTGATTTTTTATATCCAACTTGTATCATACAACATTAATAATAAAAGCTATAATTCAAGAAACTTCCCTGATATAAAGTTTAAAAGTATTTGTAAAAGTACATACTGAAAGAGTTATCAAACCAAAATGACTTTTCTAGTAATATTATTAGACGTTAAAGAAAAGCAAATAAAATAATTTGACCAGATAAGCAAAAAGAGCAAGTTATTTATAAGTAATTTATGACAAATAAAATTAGACGGTCATCCAACTTTTCATCAGCAACACTTTGTCATAGAAAATAGCGGAGGATGGAGTCACACGTCTTAAATAATTAAGGGAAAAAGGTGAGCCAATAATTTTATATCCAGGAAAACTGGCTTTCAAATATAAAGGGTATACTGTTGTCAACTTAAGCAACACTATCCCATAAGTTCTTCCTGAGGAGTCTAGAAATGACTGAATGTTCATTGACATTAGGATTGTAGTCCTTATGAGTTACTTATAGAACCAAGATTCAATGAGAGTTGAGTAGAAGTATAGTATGTAGCAGCTATATGCTTCAACAATGTAAATATAGTACAACTACAAAAATGGAGGGGTGAGGGGAAGAGCTTATACAAAGAGAAGTTTAACTCTCTTTAATAATCATACCAGTGGTGCTATTGGTATTGTTATTTTGAAACTGTTATATGTGTAATATAAAGCATGTTGTAATCATGTGATATGTAGTTCCAGCATTTTCTGTGTCTTGAGAAACAGGATTCTTAATGTGGAGGAAAGGAGATACGTATACAATATAGATGCGCTTGTGATGAAGAGGGAACACATGGAGACCTTCTGGGGTATCCCACAAAAGTCGAGCTCTTGACCTCACTAATAGTTACAAACATGTTTGCTTTATACCAGTTCTTTAATCCATAGATTTGTTTTGTATGAATTTCTGTATCTTTCTTTCATTTTATAATAAATGGTTAGACAAACAAAAAAGTTGTAATAGGATTTTCCTCACCAAAAATTTTAATATTAGGCAAACTTACATAAACCTAATAGAAGTTTGCCAGTAACTTTTACTAAATGTGTTACTTTGGTGGCGGAGCTGTAGGTGGATAACTCGAACCAGGGTGTCCCACCACATCAGACTTACACCCTGGCGTTAAGTAAATCATTCGTATCTGTGCCCATTTGCGTGTGTCCCTCTCTCTGACTGAGTGCCTCACACCACTTCCATATCTCTTCCCTGCTCCTGGAATAAGTTCCTTCAAAGCCCAGTTCATGTGGCACTGCCTTCATGATTCTTCCTCAAAACGCTTAAGCTGAGTTGGCTCTTACCCTTCGTACATGCAGTATCTTTGTTTTCCCAGTGAATTGTTATTACTTGTTTATATCTCCTTGATAATGAGCCAGGGACTGATAATTGTTCCTTTTTTCTTTCTGGTATACAATACAATATCAGTAACTATGAGTGAATAAATCAATCAGCCAAAATTAGCAGAAAGAAAAACATGACACTCAAGGAGCTTGTAGGCTAGCTATAGAAGCAGAATATCCAGAAATGCATCAATAAAAGATTTTTATTTTGTTTTGTTTATTTACAAAGTAGCATATAACAATTGCAGATTAATAGAGAATTTACTGGATACATAAGTAGGAGAGGAGGAGGAGAATTATTGAGGTCTATGAGGAGCTGTAAATGAATGAGTTTAGCCTCATCTCCATAGTTGATTGGTGGAGAATGGGTACTCTAGGCCAAAGCAGTTGATTTGGAAGGGACCAAATAAATATTTAATGAATAGTAATTTGCAGAAAATTGTTATCATAACTGAGTCGATAATGGAGTCATAAGAAATCAGGTTTGGAAGACAAAGGATGCCCGCTGGTACCTGTTTAGTGTTTTGTTTTGTTTTGTTTTCTTCTGTTTCAATTTTGATTCACTACAACAGTTAGTAAGTAGTTGTAAGGGACTTTTTATATTAAAATTTTTTTTAAGTATCCTAAATATATATGATATAAAAATGCAAACAGTGTACCTTCAATTCCACTCTCCAGAGGCAACCATTTTTATGAATTTTTTGTGTATCCTTTCAGACATTTCCTATGCATATACAAAGATATGTACATATACATACAAATATTCACTAATATCTAGACCCATATGTATATCTTATTTCTTTTTAATATAGGAATAGCATGACCCTGTTTTTAAATTGCACAATATTTAATTTCCCCTATAATGCACATATAGGCTGTATCTTATTTGATAACATTATGATAACATGTAGTATGTTTTTCTTTTTGATCATATCTAGGATCATTTAGTTATAATAAAGAAATTTATTCCATTTTCATTTATTGTCATAATAGATAAATCTTATCATATTTTGTTACTCTCTTATTTACTGCTTCCTCTGTTTTCTGTTTTTTACTCTCTGGTTGCAGTTTTGTTTTGTGTATTGCTCTTCTGCTGATAATTTGTTGTTTTACTGGGTTTTTTGTAATTGTATTTCATATACTATGACCTGTTTCCTGATTTATCAACTTTAAGCAGTAACTATGGATGCCTGCTTTAAAAGGTGAGGAACGCTTTCTCCTAAATCACCTCCTTGTTAGCTTCTGATTTTCATAGTGATTTTTTTTTTTTTTTCTGTACACGGGCCTCTCACTGTTGTGGCCTCTCCCGTTGCGGAGCACAGGCTCCGGATGCGCAGGCTCAGCGGCCATGGCTCACAGGTCCAGCCGCTCCGCGGAATGTGGGATCCTCCCGGACCGGGGCACGAACCCGTGTCCCCTGAATTGGCAGGTGGACTCTCAACCACTGTGCCACCAGGGAAGCCCATAGTGATAATTTTATATTGTCAGAGTTTATAATATTTACATTTTTCTGTAACTATTCTTCCTACAAATGTTTAGCCGTCATTTTATATTTAAATGAATGTTTTGCTCACCTCCACACCTGTCATTCCCCAGCTTTGCTGGGCTGAATTCTTCATTTGGATTCAATTCTTGGTTGGCTGCTATTCATTATTAAGTAGTTTTGCAAGATGGGTCAACAAGCGTTATATTCTCTTGAGTTTGTAAATGTTTGAAAACGTTTTTCTTTTATCTTTATTTATGTTTGAGGCCAGGCTGAATTTGCCTGGATTTTTAGATAACTTGATTTTTCTCTTGACACAATACTTAATGCTTACTACATGCAATAACCCCTAATATTTTCTCTTTTATTATATTTAATTTTCTTAACGCTTGTTATCACCCATTAAGTTAATTCCATGTTCTATGGTGTTTAATTTTTTTTTTTTTTTTAGAAATCTGTACTAAAATATAGTGTTAGATGACAGGGCATAGTGATCTAAGGTCACCAACCACTTGAATTCCATGTGTTCTCTCAATATATCTTCTTGCCTGGTCTGCTGGGTGCACTGCCCTAAGGGCTTGTTTTCTATGGCCTTCCATTTTGGGAGAGCACAACACCCTAACAAGAGATCAGCCTGCTTAGTGAAGCCTCTTAAATGACTTAAGGTTTTATTTTGCTGGGTTCATGTTTATCTCTGCTCTGCGCATCCTGCCCTATCAGCTACAAAGCAGGTTCATGCTTCTTTTCTCTTCTCCCCATTTACCTCCATGAAGTTTCTTCAGGGTAGAAGGAAATTTCTTTCTCAGTGGAAATCTGTCTCTTCTAGCCCTGCCTCTCCTCCCTTCTGAGGTTGGAACCTCACAAAGATTTACCCTACAATCCCAATGTCCTACCCCTGTCTTCAAACTCTCTTTTTCTAAGTAAAGGTTTGTTGTCTATAGTCCTCTGAACTCTTTCTCTTACTTTCAGTAAAATGCCTACCCTGCTAGAAACAAAGGTGTATATCAACTCTTGATATACTATCCCTTTTGGATTGAGTTTGAATTTCATTGCATGTTTTAAGATTATGGCTGTATTCTAATTATATTGTAGATGGAATTTTCTTCCCAATTTCTCCATTGTTCATTCATTTAGAGTTCAGGGAACAAAGTAGAATAACCATACTCTTACTCTATCATTTATCACAATCTTCTGTTAGAGATCCTTGATCTGACAGAGATATGTTATAAATGCTCTTTTGAGGAAGATTATTCTAATCACCTTTTAAGGTATAGATTAAAGTGGGATATGGTGACATGCTCAAAAAATCTTAGAATAATCTAGCCAGCACAGTCTAATAGAACCTGCTACAGTGACGGAATTAGTCTATATTTGCACTATCCAATTTAGTAGTCCCTAGCTCATGTAGCTGTTGAGTACTTGAAATGTGGTTTGTGAAACTGAGAAACTGAATTTTAAATCTTTTTAAATTGTAATTAATTCCAATTCAAATTTATATAGCATCATATGGTTAATGGCCACCATATTGGGCAGTGCAGATCTAGGCAATATAAAGCCTGAACACTAAACTGTGGCTAAAGAAATGGAAATAAAAGAGGGTATCCAAGAGGTATAATGGAAAAAAGAAATAACAGTGTTTTTGTAGGGGAAGAGAGAGGGAGGAGATTTAAACAATTCAAAAGCAAGTGTGCTGGAGAGAATGAGGAAGCTGGTAGTACCATCTAATCAAAAGGGGATATTATCCAGGGCTATTTTGAAAAATAGATATTTTAACAGGTTGAGTTCCCAGTGGTAAGGAGACATCCACCTGGAAATGACTATATAAACAATTAGAATTCTCACACTGAATTGGAACAGAGGGAGGTCAGAACAACCAAAAAAAAATCTATTTCCTTGACATTTCTCTCTTGAGAGAGTCTTCTCTGCTTCCATACACCCCTTTTCAGAGATTGCCTTGTCCTCCCCACACGGAGAGATCCTGATATATGGCATAATAATGATGGTTCACAGAAATTACTATTTCACCTACTGAGTGATTAATATGAAATTAGTTACTGAAACACTCAGTGGTGCAGAGAGGAGAAATTTGGTTTTGTTTTAAAAAGGAAAAATACAAGGTAAAATATTGCTTTGCATATATGGAGTAACTTTTCATCTGAGAATCTTTACATACTCAGCAAGCTTAATTAATGAGAAAACCTCTAAAAAAGAGAAATGATGAAATAAGGAACACAGATTCTAGTGTTCTGTTTCTGTGATTTTTAAAAGTCAAGCTTGGTGCTTTCCTCTTTCATTAATGCACAAGTGTAGCCCCGTGTGGCAGCCATGAGATGTTCATCTTTCTGCTGAGTGATTTCTCTAGAAGGCATTCCACTTAGGAGGAGTAGTAACCACACAAAATCCCACCCCCTAACTTTATTGATGTCCTGTGCTCTATTTGCAATGGAAATCCATCCATATCATCACAGTGCAGCAAGCATCCTCCAATAATCCAGTCTGCACTGTCCCTGGAAAGATTGTTTTGTTGCAGAATGGAGCAGGTTATCTTCTTCATCAAAAATTATTCAAAACAAACATCCATGAATCTGGAACTAACATGCATTGAAAGAGGACAGGCAGGGCCTCTTAACAGGTACCCTACTGTGTAATCTTCCTTTCATCTTCATTCAAAATCCCTTGGAGATTCAAGCTCCCCTTTGCACAAAATATAAATTCTTCTCATTACTTATATGTAGGGTACATGATTTGACCTAGTCAAAAGAGATATGCAGTAATGTATCCTGGCATTTATTTTCATCCATTGTGACTTGAAGATACTGTTTTTTTGGTCCTATACCTTCTTCATCATCTTTTTATTTTTCCTTCCTCCTCTCTACTCAAAGGGGGAAAAAAAGCCAAAAGGGAAAAGACCTTGAAAAATCATGGCTTTTAAAGATTTTTACAAAGAGTTTGATGTTCTGTAAAATAAAACTAGCTACCATGTGCAAAAATAGCTGTTTTTATTTGAAGAGGAAAAGATACTGAGAGAATTCAGTTTCTGTTTTTTCACTCATCCAGGCCTTCAATATACATTTCCAGGCATATATAGATCTTTCACTTCTAGCCCACAGTCCTCTCATATTCTCTGAGCCTAGTTCTTCAGATTTATCCCCATCCTTTCTTGAGTCTTTCTTTCACCACCTGAGCCAGCATCATCTTATTTTTCTCCTCCTGTACACAGTGTACCTTGTTTGCCCGGTGATGTGAGGTTACATTCTCTCCTCGTTAGTGGAGAACACCTCCTGACACCATCGAATCACCATCGTCCGATAAGATGCCACAGTGACCTTTCCATTTTAACATGTAACTGGGAATTTAGGAGATCTGGCCTAACACTTTCCAGACTAAATGAAAAATTCTCAAAATTCAGTTGGATTTGGAATCCACCAAAGTATTTTTTTCTGCTCCCATTCCCAGTCTACACAGTAAGTACGCTGATTAGCCGTAGCATTTTGTAATATCACTAAAGGCTTTAGAGCTGTGGAGTTCTGCCAGTAATGGTGTTTAATTCACTTATATGCACCAATTCGTCTCTGTCAGGAGCCTATTAATTTCTTCACTATTTTACTCTGTCCCTAGCCCCTGTATAATGAAACACAATGATCCCCATTTGTGTAACCAAAAAACATAGAGTCTCTCATAAATTATCTCTGATCCCACTGCTTTTAGTGACCAGAAAGCCTCTGTATTTCTTTTTCATATTTAAATCAAGTTTTGCAAGCTCTTTTCTTTAGAAGAATACACTAGAACTCAAAGTCACCAAATGATAAAATCACAGACAAAGTATAAGATTCTGATGGGCTCTTTAACATGCATACCTGTCCCAAGTCAGACTTCTTTAATATTACACCAAAGATGGCCTGTTCCCATGAGCACAGCCCATTTATAGAGAGGAAATGTTACTGAAGATCAGCCTCTGACTCTGCAATCAGCCCAGTCGTCAGTGGGCAGGATATTAAAATACCTATAGCATTGCTATAAAAGTAAAGACCCTGTAACAAATAAAGGTCAGAGATATAAAATTGATCCTGTGGAATCTGCTGTTGGCATTTCTGCACGGTGTGATCTTGAGTATCCAGGAAAGTGACAGTTAAGTGACTGACTAGGAGGAATTAACATAGATTCAGGAGAGTCTCTCATTGGGTCAGCATATAAACTCACATACATCTTGTTCTGCATTTTTCAGGATTGGGGCAAAACATCAGGAGCTAAGGGAAAAGCAAGCAAGAGGTCTTATTGATTATGCTGCTGGTGCAATTGGATCACTGCATGATATGGACGATGATGAAATGGACCCCAACTATGCCAGAGTAAACCACTTCCGGGAGCCATGTGCATCAGCAAATGTCTATAGGTCTCCATCTCCCCCTCGGGCTGGACCACTGGGGTACCCTCGGGATGGCCGTCCACTGTCTCCAGAGAGAGACCACTTAGAGGGTCTCTATGCCAAGGTCAACAAGCCATACCATCCACCAGTGCCAGTTGACAGGTAATGTAACTTATTGAAAGATGAATGTAGTTTTAATTCAGTAAGTTTCAAATCATCTCTACAGCTGAAGCAGATAAAAATATATCCTTCAATCTATTAAAACTGAAATGACATAGTACCCTTGACAAGTGCTATGCTTTGACCTACCCGTAAGGTATCAGCCAGCAAAAATAAAACAATTGACAGTTCTAAGGTGGCATGGATGAATAGTAGTAGTCGAGTTCATGAGGCAACAGGGAACAATTTTTGAAGGAATATTGTAACAGAGAACTAGTGATAAAACTTTGAAGGAATATTGTCCTTTCTCCTAAGAGCCCTAGTAGATAAGACTTATTCAAGAAGATGGCATGACACTTGGAGGTGAAGAGTCAGAGAAGAGAGTGGTGACTTCTAAGTGGGTGTAATTATAGATAGCCTCAGAATTCCAGAAGACTTTGCAAAGGTTGGGATTTTCTACTGGAGGCATATGTGATCCTGCATAGATATTCATGGGTGATCAGAGGTAGAAAGGAGATAATCTTGGCAATAAGAGTTTGATGAAGTAGAGAAAGATAAGAGGTGACAAGGCCAAGGATCTTTAGGCTTCACAGCTGAGGAAAGAGATAATAGGACCATCTGTCAGTGCAATTGAAGTAGGTAGGGAACAAGATGATTCCAACCCCACCTCCTGCCAAAAGCAAAATGCCTTATCCCTTGAAAGGCTGGTATAAGAGACTGTTAGTCAATATATATTGTTAGGTGACCCTTGGAATTACACACAGAAGGAATGAGTTGACTGACCTTGGTTTAATCTGCTGTAACTTGAAGTCTGGAGGGAGGAGGTGAGGGGGGAAGGGTGGCAGGCACAAAGAGCCCTCATTCCAGATGAAAAAAAGACTTGTTTTCCAGATTCCCTTTGGTCCTGACAACCACCCAGTCCCTATTAGTAACCAGCTTTTGTGTGATGGCGTGATATATCGTATATGTTTACCGTTTACATTTCCCCAGCTGGGTGATATTATGCACTTTCAATTAGGTTAGGGAGAGGAAGGAAAATCATGGCGTTTTTATGCAGACTGTGAAGTGCAGCTTCACAAGACTGATTACCTTTCAGAGCCTTTCCAATAACCAAGTGGGAAGGAAGGAGCAATTTTTAATCCTTACTGTCAAGCCTCCAGGTTGATAGTATTAAAGAAAGATGGTCAAGTTTTTCTTTGGGATAAAATGAAAATATAAATTCCTGTGACTTTGTGAGACAGCCATAACAAAACTGTTAATTCAGAGGACTGATTAAAAGCTGGCCTTTTTCTCCCAAGCCTTTATAAAGGGTTGAATTTTTATCATGTAAATAATGATACCAGGCATGAGTCTCTTCTGGCCCAGATGACAGCCAATCTTCCCTTCTCTAAACCAGATAGGTCTTCATAGTAAACCCCTTGGCAAATGCCCTCTGCTAGAATCCCAGTGCAGAACTGTCTCTAGGAACCTCCAAAGCCAACATTTCCGATTCTAATTCCATGAAAATAAATAATAAGCATTCTGTTTAAAAATGTCCACTACTCAAATGCATGTGGAGAATTCTGTGTTAAGCCACACTAAACAGGTAGGTTTTCTTACTTCTTTCTTCTTATTCCCAATGGCTAATGTGCATTGTAAGTCTCTAAGTGGAGCGTACAACAGTCAATGCTATCACTCCTCAATTTTCTGTCACCTAAGGCTTTTTTTTTTTTTTTTTGCCAAACATTATGATGGTTCTTTGGAACACTAGAAGATTCTATCCTGAAGCTAATTTTCACCCACATAGATTTGACCTGGACAGAAATTTCTTAGGATAATTGTAACTGTAACCACTATAGAATGATATCAGGGAAAAAAATGTTATTTACTGCCCAGCCCAGACATGTATAAGCAATATTCTTTCCTTTGGCTCTGAACTCTTTGTATTAATAAATGATCTAGGGCTTCCCTGGTGGCGCAGTGGTTGAGAGTCCGCCTGCCGATGCAGGGGACACGGGTTCGTGCCCCGGTCCGGGAAGATCCCACATGCCGTGGAGCAGCTAGGCCCGTGAGCCATGGCCACTGAGCCTGCACGTCCGGAGCCTGTGCTCTGCAACGGGAGAGGCCACAACAGTGAGAGGCCCGAGTACCGCAAATAAATAAATAAATAAATAAATAAATAAATAAAATGATCTAAAGTTCTTTCAGTGGAGTTTTAGACAGTTGTCATATTTTTGGATAACAGATCAAAGTGTAGCTCTTTATATTCAGAATTATCTTTATTCTGCTCTTATCTTTAATCATATTTAAAAATTATTCTGCTCCTTGTTCTTTAAGTCTTAAGCAGTTTTTGTCTTGGCATATAATAAGCATTCAATAATGTTAGCTATCGTCATCATATCATCATCATTATTATTATTATTACTGTTTTTTATCAGTGAGGTTCTGAACTTTCCAACATGCCTGGGTCCAGGTGAGACTAAGCGAGTTGCTGTGGCAGCATTCCGAACAGTGCCCATAAGCAGGAGCTCTGAGCTCTAACCCTACCTTATTTACAGTTAGAGGCCTGTCATTCTTTTAGTCATCTGTACAGACTTTCACTCACTCAGTAAGTGTTCATTTGGCACCTACTGTGTTCTAGCTACTGTTGTAAGCTCTAGGGATGATACAAAGATGACTAGATATGGTCCCATTCCAGAGGAAGTCATATTCTAGGGAGGAGGGAATCAACACATGTAAAAATAGATAATTGCAATTTAATGTAAACAGAAGAAATAGAAGCTTTTCTTTTCTAACTCTGCTGCTCACAAAAGGTCTCCAAAAGGAAATGATATTTGAAATGGCTCTGGAAGGATTCATAAGAACTGACCAGATACAGTAGAAAAATTGTTTTTCTTGCAGACTAATTAGCATGCACAGGGGTGAAGTGGCCGGAAAGAGCATGGCACATTAGGGAAGCTCAGAAGCACCCAGAACATGGAGAGTGGATGGGAAGGAAAGTGAGAGGAGGTGAGGCTGGAAAGCAGATTGGAGTCAAACTGTGAATGAATAGGTTCCATCCTGTACTCACACTTATGAATTGGTAGTAGCTGTCTGCAAGTCTGTGTTAAGAAGGGTTCTGATCAGGTTCCCAGAGGTTGGGGATGAAGGGAGAGATGAACGGGTGAAATACAAAGAATTCCTAGGGCAGTGAAAATACTCTGTATGATATTATAAAGATAGATACATGTCATTATACATTTGTCTAAACTCATAGAATGTACAACACCAAGAGTGAACGACAATGTAAACTACAGACTTCGGGTAATAATGATGTGTCAGTGCAGGTTCACCGTTTTAACAAATGTACCACCCTGGCAGGGCATGTTATTAAGGAGGGAGGCTATGCATGTGTGGGTGCAGAGGGTATATGAGAAATCTCTGTACCTTCCCCTCAATTCTGCTGTGAACTTAAAACTGCTCTAAAAAAATTAAATCTTAATTAAAACAGAAAGAAAGAAGGGTTCTGAAGTTATGCTTGAATAGTGGTGTCTGCCCTGGGCTCCAGAAGGATGAGCAGTAGTGTGTGTGCAGTGGGTGGTCCTGTGCACAATGGGAGCCACCAAAATGCCATAATTAGGTAATGAGCTGATAGATCTGTATTTGGGGAAAATAGCTCTGCCAGCTTGATGGCAGACAAAAAGGAAGATGGTTAGATGGTGAGATAAATTAAGAGATGATTAGAGTAGTGAAGGATGGCAAGGGTCTGGGATAAGAGAGTGGCACTGGAGACAGGAGAAAATAAGAGACGGCCCAAAACCTTAGCTTAAAACTAGGAGAAAGGGCTTCCCTGGTGGTGCAAGTGGTTGAGAGTCCGCCTGCCGATGCAGGGGACACGGGTTCGTGCCCCAGTCTGGGAGGATCCCACATGCCGCGGAGCGGCTGCGCCCGTGAGCCATGGCCACTGAGCCTGCGCGTCCGGAGCCTGTGCTCCGCAAACGGGAGAGGCCACAGCAGTGAGAGGCCCGCATACCGCAAAAAACAAAAAACAAAAAACAAAAAAACCTAGGAGAAAGGTGTTTAGCAGAGACCACAGAGGTAAGATTTTCAAATGCTTCAGAGAGGTCATTAGAATGAGGACTAAAAAGAGGATTTGGGATATGACCACTAAGAGGTTATTAATGAATTTAGAGAGAACAATGTCAATAGCCAGATAGGAGGAGAGGGAAAATTACAATCAGAGAGTTGATTAGGAAGTGAGAACTGAGCGAGCATGGTGGTAAAGAGAGAGAAGAGTAGTTGTAAGATGGGAAGGCTTGAAACCTTGAAATTCTTTACATGGCAGTATTTCAGAACTAACAAGAGAATTCAGAGACCATCCAGAATAGCCTTCTCTTATTATCATTGCAGAAACTGAGGCCCAGAGAAACTGGGTAACTTGCCCAAGATAGCACAGCATGGAGTCAAGACTTTATTTATTTAGTGTCTACTAAGTGCCAGGACCTGAGTTCAGTAGTGGGTCCATCAGGAAACAAGGAGGAAGATGGAGACCTTCTTCTCCATATGGAGCTTACTGTCCACTGGATGCTACAAATGTAAACAGGCAGTGAGAACACAGTGTGAAAAGTGCTCCTGTAAGGGAAGCATGGGGTGACTGCTGAGTTTGGGGTTGCTGGGTTGGAGGCACAGGGAACAGTGTGGGCAAAAGCCAGGAGGTGAGAGGAAGCACGCTGTGTTAGAGGAACTAGAGGAAATGCAATAAAATAGAAAATAGAAACCGGAGTGAGAGGAGTAACAATGAGAGATAAGACACGAGGGTCAGAGAGCTGGGCAAAAGGCCGATGACAAAGCCTGGTGGGCCTCCGTGAGGAGTCTGGACCCCATCCTGAGAGGTAGGACAGGGCTTACGGAGGGTTGAACTGTGAGACTTAGTCCTGGAATTAAACCCCGCCTAGGCAGTGGATCCTCACCTCCTCATCTGCAAATGGAAGGTTATATTGACAGCCTCACATGCTGTGATGCTTAAGTACGATTTTGCCTTTTGCATTTTGGGGGTATCTATATAAAGTATACCTCTATGTGTTCATATATCTCTGTGTCCAAGGAACATGTCATATTGTGTGGTTCACAGTGGCTTCTGAATAGGGGCAGCTTCTGCCTCTTACCTCCCTGCTTCTCAAGGGTTGACCCTGAATGCTCAGCCCTTCTGAGAAACACTTGGCTTATAAAGGATTCATCTTTACAAGATGGTGGTTAAAATAATCCCTACCACCATGACGGATTCAAAAGACTGCATTTGCCCCAGACTGTTTCTCCCAGGATTTGAACAGAGCATGGGCTAAGTCCCGTCCCCAAAGCCTGACAACTACCTAGGGTCTACAGTGCATTAGGCTCCCTCCACAATGCCAGCATTTAAAGGCTCCCACAGTATATGACCATTACAGCCTTATGTCTGGGTGAAGATACAGTAGTCCCAAGTAGGGACAATGGAATGTGTGTGTGGCCCTTGAGGCAGCTGAGGTTCTGCGCTACCCCACGGGGTTATCTGAAATTCTTTACCAGAGTTAGCCAGATGTGTGGAGCCACACACCCCATCAGTAAAAATGCTTTTGGGTGTTAACTCCCCCAAATATGTGTATTTGTTTCTAAGTGATATTCACTTATTTACCTTACTAATATATGCATTGTAGAATACACACCAAATATAGAAATTAATAAAAGAATGAGATTTTGTTTTAAACATAAGTAATAGTTCTAATGTGTTCTTCCTCCTCTCAAACGGGGTGCACGCAGCTCATTTTGGAGATGATTGGCCTCAAGTTCAGGCTCCATGGGGATAGGAACCTTGCCTGCTTTGGTTCACCATTATCTCTACAATTCCCAGAACAGTCTACACTCAATAAATAATTTTTGCTCCAAGTAACATTTACCATAGATCCTGGATCAACCTACCTGGACGCAGAATCTAAACCTCATTATTAGCCCTTCAGATATTTGAAGTGGCTGCTATGACCACCTTCTTTAACAAACATTTATTGAACTCCAGCATGAGGCAGGCTCTGTGCTCAGAGCTGGCTTTACAAGGATGAAGAAAACAAATACATAACCTTGAGAAGTATAATCATTTCTTCAGTATAAACTCCCCCAGCTATCTTAGTCATGTCTTATGTTATAATCCACATCTTTAGCCTTCTTGGTAGCCGTATTCTGAGTACACTCAAGTGTACTGAGTTTATGACTGCCCTCTGTTGAGCATGCCATGCAGAACTGGATGCTGTGTTTCAGATATGGTCAGAAAAGCACAGAAATCGATGGGACTCTTACATCCTTTGGTCTTAATTCTTTACACTTGTTAATGTGGCCTAATTAACAAGGCAACTAATCAGCTGTCATTATTGGCTCACATTGCACCAAGTTAAATATTTGCTTGTTAGGTTTGGCCAATTGTTATAGCCAATAAAGATATTTTAAAGTATTGATTTTTGTCCTCCAATATATTAGCTATCCTTCCTAGGTTTATACCATCCTCATATTTAATCATTGTGGACTCGTATATGTTATTGATAAGATCACCGGTCAATGTCAAGTACAATCCCTGCAACTCATCACTCGAGACCTCCATCAATCGATACTCCTTCAGATGTTAAGTTAGCTATTAATCCAGTCTACTGTTTATCTAGTGTGCATTTTTGGTTCATCCATGAACATCGTGGAAGGCTGTTTGTTAAAAACCATAACTCATTAGATGTCCCTAAGCTTGTCATCAGAACTAATGTTATCTTCCTACCATGTTACTTGAATGTCCATTTGGTTCAGAATAGGGCTCAACAGTTGTCCACAGAATGGACTAGCCAAATTTCTAGGGGCCTCAGAAGAGCTGTCAATAGCAACAGTGTGTTCAGTCAGACCCTGTTTGGCTGTAAACAATAGAAAACCCAACTGATATACTTGTCTCAACCTTCAAGGAAAGTAGGTGGCCCTGACCCTCTTTTCATTTCTTTTCCTCTACTTTCCCCCAGCAGCTAGGCCTTTTTCTCATGTTGCCTCATGATTCTCAGATGGCTATTGCAGCTCCAGATGTTGTGTCCACTCTCCAAGAAGAAAGTAGGAAAAAAGTGCAAATGGCCAATGAAATGTGCCAGTCAAGTTCACCTCTTTGAAAAGATTTCCCAGGAGACCCCAACAAATTCTCACTGGCAAAACCTATAAGTCTCTTGTAGTTATAAGACGGTACTGAGAAATAGTGTTTCATCTTTCCAGTAGGTAAAGACAAGGGAGAAAAGAGTTCTAATGGCTTTTAGGGAATCACTCCATGGAACCCACCACAGATTACCTCTAAATGATATCTCTTCTTTTGTTTTTTAATTCCATTTCATAATGCAAAAATTATAGATTGATGCTACAATATATTGATGCTATTCAATATATTGTTGTGGGAGGCAATTTTTATTATGTAGACCCTCTTTTATAGCTAAGACCCAAATATTTCAGTCTGAATAACTTCTAATATCACTAAAGTAAAGCAAGTGGGGAACATGTATTCTTAGTTTTCTGGAAAACTGCAAACATACTGAAAAAGTATGTTTGGGGAAATTCAAAATAAGGATGATGAAGGATAGGAAAAGTGTTAACAGGAAAGCTTCATGGCCAGCTGTGAACATCTCTTGTGCTCCTGGGGCAGTGCAGGATCGTTGATGTCTCTTTCCCAAACAGTTGCTTGATTTCAGAGGTTTCATATTTCAGTGAGTCACAGCTTTGTCATTCATGGTTCATGCCTCTGTTGGTGTTTGTCCCCAGTCTCTTTCTCTAGTGATTTTTCCTGTTAATTTTACTCTCATTTAACAGCTTTTTTGCTCTCACTTCTGATTCACAGCTTTGTGAGGCTGTGTGGAGGGATTTGAACAGTGAATACAGTAGATGACTTGGAGATGTGTTTTTTCGTTTCTACAGACAGAGCCAAAGTACTCTTGGTTCAGTTTGGGAATCCCAGTGATAAATGCCATATCCATAGAGAGTTAAAATTCATCAGTTGAACAAAGCAATCAGATTTTTTTCCTTCAAACATATTACCATCAATTTTTAAGTGACTTTTAAAGAATAATGAGAAATCTCTTAGTGAAAGACTCTATGACCAGATAAATGCTAATAGTGACTGATATACCATTAACTCTACTTTCCTCCATCCCCTCTCTTTAAAACTTGATGTTCTCATTAGTTTTTTTTCCATCTTCTGAGAGCCCTACTCTTGGGACTCTACTAGACTTACGTTTGCCTAAGTTGAGAGCTTCCAGGGGTGACAAATGTAGACAACCTTCTCCTTTATTATGCATGAGCTAGGCAAGGATTTTGGCACTCAGTGACCATCCATTTCCAAGACCTCCACCCCTGCGCCATCCCCAGTCACTGGTAGTAAGTGAGCACATTTGAGGAATGCTTGCCAAAGAGTTACTCTGATTTCTTTTTTTTTTTTTTTTTTTTTTTTTTTTTTTTTTTTTTTTGCTGTACGCGGGCCTCTCACTGCTGTGGCCTCTCCCGTTGCGGAGCACAGGCTCCGGACACACAGGCTCCGCGGCCATGGCTCGCGGGCCCAGCCGCTCCGCGGCATGTGGGATCTTCCGGGATCGGGGCACGAACCCGTGTCCCCTGCATCGGCAGGCGGACTCTCAACCACTGCGCCACCAGGGAAGCCCCAGTTACTCTGATTTCTTAAAGCTGTCATCTAAGCAGTGACTTGACTGTTTTTCAAACAAATGTCCTGATCCTAAGGATATATTAATCTAACTTATCCTGTTTACTAAGAGAGGTAGGAGGGAATATACAGAATTTTTTAGACATCATAGATAACACAGAACAGAACCAAATACAGAGTCTTCTGCCCTCTAGGGGGATGCAGCTGATATATTGGAATAGTAATGGTGATATGCTATGAGAAGGGTAAGCCAAAGACGCTATAGGAGCACAAGAGAAGGGCACTGAATGCAGATCTGGGTGACCAAAGAAGACTCCTTGGAATCTATATTGTGACCTAAAGAACAAGTAGAAATTAATCAGGCAGGCAGAAGAGCATGACAAAGGCCCAAAGAGAAAACATGGTACACTTAGGGAACTGCATATATCAGAAGAGCTAGAGTATGGTATGTAATTTGGGGCCAGCTAGAGGGAAAAGATGAAGGTGAACACAGGCCATATTGTTAAAGGCCATATAATCTGAGATAAAGCATTTAGACTCAAGAGCAACAAGGAACCCTTGACATGGAGGTAACTTGTTCAGGTTTATGCTTTGGAAAGGAACAGAAATTCTGTAGAGTAGGTATCTATTTCACAGGTGTGAAACTAGCAGCTCAGAGAAATTAAGAAATTTACCTATAGTAACATAGGTAATACGTTGGCAGAGCCAGGATCCCAGCCCAGGTCTGAGTCCAAAATCCATGTATGAGCTTCCACCTATGCTAGGGATTTTCAAACTGCAGGCTGTAACCTTGAAATCAATTTAGTGGGGTCAACCAACATTTTTTTTAAGAAAATAGGATTGACAAGAATAGAAAAGATCATTGCATAGATTGAAATAAGGGTAAGAATTATTTCATAATTTCTTTAAGTTATATATGTATGTAAAATGTATATACATATATGCATATGTATACAGAGTATACAGGGTATGTGAGTGAATACTGGGATATGATGCAAAATGCATTTATCACTGTAGATTGCAGTTTACAGCGTTGGAATCCACTAAGTGTGCAAAGAGCATGCAAGTTGCTCCTCACCTGCCAGACACCCTGCCCTCCCTCTCTCCCTCATTCATTCATTCATTCATTCCATTAAAAAATATTAGATGTCTGTTAGGTGCAAAGCATCCTACTCAAAGCTATAGAGGTACAAAGAAGTATCAGAAGCCTTAGGCTTTGACCTACTTCTCTGTAGTGGTGCTAGATTTGTGTTGATCTACCACACTTACTCCAGGCCTCTTGTGACCTGAGGTTTGCATTACTCTATTAGGTGAAGCCACATACCTTTTCATTACACAATCTTTGCTGATGCTAGAGACAGATTCCAAAGTACCCTCTTCATAATTTCTGTATTTAATGCAATGTGTAATCAAGACTAAGCCATTGTTAGGTCAATTGCTTTCCTGTGTTTATCCTTTCAAACAGTAAATAATCAGTGGGATGAGAAAGGGCAGTAAAAGATAGTTTTAATGTCAGTACTCATAAGTGTCCAACATCTTAAAGAGATGTTTTAATATTTATACACTGCAGAATACTCTCCCTCCTGGAGAGCTGACTGGGAATTGATATGAACCCAGACAGAAATAGAGTTCAAGAGCCATTGTTTTGCACAGACTTTCAATCAAGCCTGAGTAGCACTCTGGATTCCCTCAAACTTGGCTATTACTCAGCCTCTGGCTTTCCTCTGAGCACAAGGCTAGGAGGGATATTCACTTCAATGCAGACACAGTGGATTTTCTCTGTCAAGGTCAGTAGGTGGACTGGGCGCAAGCCATGCCCATCCTTAGAGCAAAGCCTGGCTGGATATCCTTATACAACTCCTTCTTCTTTTCTTTCTGGCTTAGTATCCTCAACCATAAAATGAGCATAATCGTAGTACCTACCTAAGACTGTTGTTACAAGAATTTAACTGAGTTTATACATGAAAACAAACAAACAAAAAAACCAGCATCCAGCAGTTAATAAGCACCATTAAAGTTTAAGCTAATATTATATATGCTGTTATCTGGGTAGTTACACCATTCTGCAATTAAGAGTACTATTAATCTTCTAGGAGTGAATTAAAGTTGGGTGGAGAGTTCCAAAATGTTCTTACTTCTCCATTTAGTAAATTTTTTTTCAGTTTGGATGAACAGTTCTTGCCAACATGACCTCATGTATTTTTGTTTGCTTCTTTCATAACAATATACTTATAGTTATTATATATAGCCATGTTTATACATATTTATAATTACTTCTTAACTCTTTATTTTGAACTTTTTATAAAGTCACAGGAAGTTGAAATATAGTGTAGAGAAATCTCTTGTACACTTCACCCAGTTTTCTCCAGTGGCTGCATCTTACATAATTATAATACAATATGAAAATCAAGAATTTGATTTTGGTACAATGTGTGTGTAGTTCTATGCCATTTTATCACACATCTAACTACTTCTGCAATCAAGATGTGGAACTAATTCATCAACACAAAGCTATCCTTCCTGCTACCCCTTTATAGTTATACACCCTCTTCCTTCCACCATCCCCAGCCCCTGGCAATCATTAATCTGTTTCACATCTCTATAATTCTGTCACTTCTAGAATACTGCATAAATGCAATCTCATAAATGGGGAAGTTTATGACCTTTTGAGATTGGCTTTTTTCACACAATATAATGCCCTTGTGATCCATCTGAGTTGTTGTGGTTATCAGTAGTTCATTCCTTTTATTGCTGAGTAGTAGTCTGTGGTATGGACGTACCACAATTAGTTCAATCATTCACCTATTGAGGGATATTTTAGTTATTTCCAGCTTGGTAACAGAGCTGCTATGAATAGTCACCAATAGATTTTTGTGTGAACATTAAGTTTTATTTCTCTCTTTCCTATCTGTAAGTTTCTAACTTTATTTCCTTATCCTGTCTTATTACAATGGCTAGAACTTCCAGTTCTGTGTTGAACAGCAATCGCAAGAGTGAACTCCTTGACTTGTTCCTGACCTTAGGGGGAAAGCAGTCAGTCTTTCAACATTAAGTATCATGTTAGCTTGGTTTTTTGTAGATGTCTTTATCAAGTTGAGGAAGTTCTCCTTAATTCTTAGTTTTCTGAGTGTTTTTTTTTTAAATCATAAATGGGTATTGAGTTTTGCCTAATGTTTTTCTGTTTCAATTGATATGATCTTGTGATTTCCTTCTCTAGCATGTTAATACGTTGGATTACATTTATTACTTTTCAAAGACAGGACCACCTTGCATCCTGGAGTAAAACACATTTCGTCATGGTATATAATTCTTTTCATATATTACTGAATTTTATTTGCTAAAATTTCTGTATGAATTTTTGCATCTATATTCATGAGGGATATTGGTCTGTAGTTTTGGGGTGTTTTTGTACTCTCCTTGGGTTTGGTATCAGGATAATACTGGCTTCATTGAATGGGTAGGAAAGTGTTACCTCCTTTTCTTTTTCTGGAAGAAATTGTATAGAAATGATGTTAATTCTTCTTTAAACATTTGGTAGAATTCTCCAGAAAAACCATCTGGGCCTAGAGATTTGGGGGAGGTTTTTAATGAGGAGTTCAGTGTCCTTAATAATTATAAGGCTGTTCAAATTATATTATGTGAGTTTTTATAATTTTTACTTTTCTAGGAGTTGGTCTGTTTCATCCAAGTTGTCAAATTTATGTGTATGGAGTTGTTTATAGTATTCTTTTATTATTCTATTGGTAGTATATTCCCTTACTGAACTATGGAGTCTAGTAACATCCTCTGTTTCATTCCTGATTTTAGTAATTTGTTTCTTTTCTCTTTTTTCTTTGTCAGTCTCATTGGAGGTTTGTTAATTTTATTGATCTTTTCTAAGAACCAGCTATTTTATTTTATTAATTTTCTCTATTAATTTTCTGTTTCAAATTTCAGTGATTTATGTTCTTCATTGTATCCATTTTTCTGCTTACTTTGTTTTTTTGGGTTTTTTCTCTTTTCCCTAATTTTTTGCAGTGGGATCTTAGATTACTTATTTGAGACTTTTTTCTTTTCTAGTGAAAGCATTTAATGCTATAAAATTCCCTCTCAGCACTGCTTTAGCTGTATCTTATAAATTTTGATATGTAGAATTTTCATTCTCATTCAGTTCATTGTATTTTTTTTATTTCCCTTGAGACTTTCTCTTTGACCCATGGATTATTTAGAAGTGCGTTGTTTAGTTTCCAACTGTTAGGAGACTTTCCTATTATCTTTCTGTTCTTGATTTCTACTTTTACTCCATGTGATCAGAGAACAAACTCTGTAGATTTTTTACTTTCTGCTTTAAAGTTAAAATATCCTCATGTGATTGTGGATTTATCTATTTCTTCTTTTAGTCTTCTCAATTTTTGCTTTATGCACTTTGAAGTTTGTTATTAGGTGCATACAAATTTAGGATTGTCATATATTCGTGAAGGATTGACCCATATATTATTATGACTCATCTCATTTTATTTCTGGTAATTACTACTGCTTTAAAGTCTACTTTGATATTGATATAGTTATATCATCTTTCTCTTGCTCAGTTTTTGCTTAGTATATCTTTTTCATTCTTTTACTTTCAATATTTCTGGATCCTTATATTTAAAGTGTGTCTTTTGTAAGAGGCATATAGTTAGGTTTGGTTTTGTTTTCATGTCCAGTCAGGAAATATCTGTATTTTAATTGTAATATTTATGCTGCTTACATTTAATGATTCTGCATATATAATTTGATTTAAATCTCTGTTTCACTCTTCATTTTCTACTTGTTCCACCTATTCTATGTTTATTCTTCTCTCTTTTCTTGCCTTTTTCAAGATCATTAATCAAGCATTTTGTGTGATTCAGTTTTTCCCTCGAGTTTGAGTTTGTTATACATTTTTAAAATTAATTTATTTAATTTATTTATTTTTGGCTACATTGGATCTTCATTGCTGCATGCAGGCTTTCTCTAGTTGTGGTGAGTGGGAGCTACTCTTCATTGCAGTGTGCGGGCTTCTCATTGCGGTAGCTTCTCTTGTTGCGGAGCACAGGCTCTAGGCATTCGGGCTTCAGTAGTTGTGGCACATGGGCTCAGTAGCGGCTCGTGAGCTCTAGAGTGCATGCTCAGTAGTTGTGGCGCATGGGCTTAGTTGCTCTGTTGCATGTGGGGTCTTCCTGGACCAGGGCTTGAACCCATGTCCCCTGCACTGGCAGATGGATTCTTAACCACTGTGCCACCAAGGAAGCCCTGTTATACATTCTTTCACTTTTCTTTTATTACCTTTAGTACTCAAGAGATGATAACACACATTCTTGATTTATTGTAGTATAAGATAAATTAGTACTTTTATCATTTCTTGAACAATGTATGGACGTTGGAACACTTTAACCACATTTAGCCCACCTACTTTTTAGGCTATGCTTTCATGTATTTTAAGTCTACATATTTTTTGAACCCTGCAGTACAATGTAATTATTGTTTTATATGTTAACTATTCATTTATTTTAACTATTTCTATTTCTCCTTGTTTCTCTCTGAATATCTTTGCTTCCATCCTGGGATATTATTCCTTTTTCCCTTTATAACTTACTATTGTATTTCTTGTAATGTGGCAAAGCCTCTCAGTTTTTGTTTGTTTTAAAATGTTTTTATTTCATATTCATTTTTAAGGATATTTTCTTTGGGTATGTAGTTATCAGGGGTTTTTTGCCTGTTAACGTTTTAATGGTATCATTCCATTATTTCTGGCTTCCAATGTTTTCATCGAAGTCTGTTGTCAGACTACTGTTACTCCTTTGAAAATAATGTATTTTTTGTCTTTGATTTATTTAAAATTTTTCTGTCTTTGGTTTTTCAGCAGTTTTACTATGGGGTGTGTGTGTGTGTGTGTGTGTGTGTGTGTGGTGTTGTGTTTAAACAGGGTTAGGATTTGTAGAGCTTCCTAAATCTGTGATTTAATGTCTTTCATCAATTTGGAAAATGCTCAGCTGTTGTCTCTTTAAATATTGTTTCTGTTCCATTTTCTTGCTCTCTCTTTTCCTTCTGAGACTCCAAAGACACAAAAATAGTAGACCATTCTGTACATGTACATGTTCCTTGCTATCTCTTCTGTGCTTCTGTTTTGCTTGCTTGTTTGTTTTTCTCTACATTTCAGTCTGGTTATTTTTGAACACCCTGTCTTCCAGTTTAATAGTCTTGCCTTTTGCTCTATCCAAAGTTCTATTAATCACATCTGTTGAGTTCTTAATTTTAGTTATTGTAATTTTCAGGTTTAGAGTGTCCATTTGTTTGTTTTACCCCAATATCCTACTGTTCTGATGAAATTCTCCATCTTATCATCTTTTTTCTTGACTTTATTAATTACAGTTTTTTTCAGAACCATGTCTAATAATGTAAATATCTGGATTAGCTCTGGGTTGATTTGTACTGTTTTATTTTCAGTCATTTGGTCCTATCTCCTGGTATGCATTGATTGAATGCTAGACATAGCACTTGAAAAATTGTAGAAATAATCTCAGGTTGATGTTATCTTTCTCCAGAGAGGATTTTTTTTTGCTTTCTGGCAGACAGTGAGAGTAGGGGCATATTGCCTTAATCCAGTCTTGGAATTAGGTGGCTGGAAGCTGGATTTTAGTTGTTTTAACTGTAGTCTGTTTGTAGTTTATTCTTACCCTGGGGGTGTAGCCTTTCTGTGATCCTAACTGGAAATCTGGGTTGTTTACCAGGCCCTTATTCCTTAGCAGACATAAACTCTAATTTCTATTTTCCCAACCCTATGAGAGTGTCAGATTTTCTGCTTAGTCTACAAGTCTCTTAGCCACTAAACTCTGCTCACTTTTTAGCACTTGATTCTGTGCTACTTATGAATTAGCAAATGACTTGCAGAGAACAGTGCCACAGAATATTGGGCTTAATTCAATGTGCTTACCTGCTTTTCAGAATCAGTCTTAGCCCCTCCATTTCTGGCTGCTTTGGGAGTTCTCCAATGCCCTCAAGCAGTTTTTTTCCTTTGCTTTGTTTTTTCCCTAATTGGTCCAGCTTCTCTGGTTCTTCTTATGAAAGTGAGACTACGACAGGCTATTCCATCACTACCAAAAACAGAACTTTCTTTTTTTTGATGTTAGTGTTGATAATGTTCATGGTTATTTATGGTTAATAGACGTTGTTAGAAGAATAAAAAAACTAAGATGTATGATAGCCACATGTATAGGGTCTGGTACATAGTAAGCACTCATAAATGATTTGACATTTGAGTCTAAATATATACTGATTTTGAAAAATTGTAGAAGAGATTTGTCATTCGCATTCAGTTTTTTTCATGTTGTTCTTTCTTGTGGAGGCCCCAGAGAACAGCATCACTGTCATGCTCTTGAGTGTTGGTTTCATGAACTTTACATCAGTAACATTTCTAAAGGCTACCTCTCCTTACCGTGCTCTCACTCAGAGACCCTGTAGGCCATTGTCACCATTTCAGTGACCATATTTAGCAAGTGGGAGGTAAGCTTGTTTCCTTCTCTTGCAGCTCATGCCTCAGTATTTTTCCATAGAGAATAACTAATCTGATGGTGCTCCACTTCAGCCCTTTCTCTACTTAACTGTTTTCCTGTGTTCTGCCACAGCTTTCCACCCACTGCAGCTTTCTTCCAGGCTTTTTCTTCTGGCAGCGAGGCCAGTGTTGGTGAAAGCTGGCAAGTATCTTATGAATTGGTTTCTCTGTGCACTTATGTGAGTGAAAACTAAGAAATGCCAAGAAAAAGAAGCAGAACTAGATCTAAATATTTCAGAAATTCAGGACATTATAGTACCCAAAGGCTCTTATGTGCTTAATTCCAGTTTAAGTCTGGAAAACAGCTCTTATGAGTGTATGTAATTTCCAAGTCTTAAAACTAATTCACTGGAAAGCAAAACATGTAAAGCAGTAGACTTCAACAGTAAGTTTTAGATCATATGAGTCTACATGCAGTTTTGAAGAGGCTCAGTCCATAGATTTCCTTTTGGGTCATTTTTTTTTTCTGAGAAGGAATTTCTCCAAACTTAGCTATATCAGATAGAATATGTCCAGAATCTACTTAGATGTGGGTTTTAGGATATAGAGACATAATATATATGAGGATTTTCAAGACTAAGGCTGGTGATAGTGATGAAGATGATGATGATAGCTAATAATAGTATTCATTGAACAATTAATATGTGCTCAGTATTGAGACATTTTACATGCATTGTATTGCCTCTTGAGAAGTATCTATCTATCCATTACCTCTCTTGAGATTATCATCTTTCTCCTAATGTTCAATAGCATGGAATTTGAATTTGGGTGTAAATCCTAGGTATAAAATCCTAACTCTACCACTCTGTGGTCCTTGGCCATAGTATGTAACATCTTTGAGCCTCTCTTTCTTCACCTCTAGGGTGACTATGATGTCATGTCTCATAGGATTCTTGGATATTTGAAGAGTTAATGCATGTTAAACTCACAGCACAGTGGTTGTCTCATTTTGAGTGCTACGCAAATTTTGGCCATTATTTTTTTTCTCTCTTTTTTCTTTTTTACCACTATTGGTTAAGATACCCTTCCTTTCAGTAGATCAGTCAGGTGGAGAATGTAGTGAATAGAAATATCTAAAAATAGGAGAAAGGGGGATTACAGGAACCACTGAGGATGTGTCCTGAACCAGCTTACCTTTCAGGCCAGGGCTTAGGAAACATGGTTCTTTTTTTTTTATTTTTTATTTATTTTTTATCTTTTGCTTTATAACAAATTTAATCAGTTATACATATACATATGTTCCCATATCCCCTCCCTTTTGTGTCTCCCTCCCACCCTCCCTATCCCACCCCTCCAGGCAGTCACAAAGCACTGAGCTGATCTCCCTGTGCTATGCGGCTGCTTCCCACTAGCTATCTACCTTACGTTTGGTAGGGTATATATGTCCATGCCGCTCTTTCACTTTGTCACAGCTTACCCTTCCCCCTCCCCATATCCTCAAGTCCATTCTCTAGTAGGTCTGTGTCTTTATTCCTGTCTTACCCCTATGTTCTTCATGACATTTTTTTTTCTTAAATTCCATATATATGTGTCAGCATACAGTATTTGTCTTTCTCTTTCTGACTTACTTCACTCTGTATGACAGACTCTAGGTCCATCCACCTCATTACAAATAGCTCAATTTCATTTCTTTTTATGGCTGAGTAATATACCATTGTATATATGTGCCACATCTTCTTTACCCATTCATCCGATGATGGACACTTAGGTTGTTTCCATCTCCGGGCTATTGTAAATAGGGCTGCTATGAACATTTTGGTACATGTCTCTTTTTGAATTATGGTTTTCTCAGGGTATATGCCCAGTAGTGGGATTGCTGGGTCATATGGTAGTTCTGTTTGTAGTTTTTTAAGGAACCTCCATACCGTTCTCCATAGTGGCTGTACCAATTCACATTCCCACCAGCAGTGCAAGAGTGTTCCCTTTTTTCCACACCCTCTCCAGCATTTAGTGTTTCTAGATTTTTTGATGATGGCCATTCTGACTGGTGTGAGATGATATCTCATTGTAGTTTTGATTTGCATTTCTCTAATGAGTAAAGATGTTGAACATCCTTTCACGTGTTTGTTGGCAGTCTGTATATCTTCTGTGTAGAAATGTCTATTTAGGTCTTCTGCCCATTTTTGGATTGGGTTGTTTGTTTTTTTGTTATTGAGCTGCCTGAGCTGCTTATAAATTTTGGAGATTAATCCTTTGTCAGTTGCTTCATTTGCAAATATTTTCTCCCATTCTGAGGGTTGTCTTTTGGTCTTGTTTATGGTTTCCTTTGCTGTGCAAAAGCTTTTAAGTTTCATTAGGTCCCATGTGTTTATTTTTGTCTTTATTTCCATTTCTCTAGGAGGTGGGTCAAAAAGGATCTTGCTGTGATTTATGTCATAGAGTGTTCTGCCTATGTTTTCCTCTAAGAGTTTGATAGTGTCTGGCCTTACATTTAGGTCTTTAATCCATTTTGAGCTTATTTTTGTGTATGGTGTTAGGGAGTGATCTAATCTCATACTTTTACATGTCCCTATCCAGTTTTCCCAGCACCACTTATTGAAGAGACTGTCCTTTCTCCACTGTACATTCCTGCCTCCTTTATCAAAGATAAGGTGACCATATGTGCGTGGGTTTATCTCTGGGCTTTCTATCCTGTTCCATTGATCTATCTTTCTGTTTTTGTGCCAGTACCATACTGTCTTGATTACTGTAGCTTTGTAGTATAGTCTGAAGTCAGGGAGCCTGATTCCTCCAGCTCCATTTTTCGTTCTCAAGATTGCTTTGGCTATTCGGGGTCTTTTGTGTTTCCATACAAATTGTGAAATTTTTTGTTCTAGTTCTGTGAAAAATGCCAGTGGTAGTTTGATAGGGATTGCATTGAATCTGTAGATTGCTTTGGGTAGTAGAGTCATTTTCACAATGTTGATTCTTCCAATCCAAGAACATGGTACATCTCTCCATCTATTTGTATCATCTTTAATTTCTTTCATCAGTGTCTTATAATTTTCTGCATACAGGTCTTTTGTCTCCTTGGGTAGGTTTATTCCTAGATATTTTATTCTTTTTGTTGCAATGGTAAATGGGAGTGTTTCCTTGATTTCACTTTCAGATTTTTCATCATTTGTATATAGGAATGCCAGAGATTTCTGTGCATTAATTTTGTATCCTGCAACTTTACCAAATTCATTGATTAGCTCTAGTAGTTTTCTGGTAGCATCTTTAGGATTCTCTATGTATAGTATCATGTCATCTGCAAACAGTGACAGCTTTACTTCTTCTTTTCCGATTTGGATTCCTTTTATTTCCTTTTCTTCTCTGATTGCTGTGGCTAGAACTTCCAAAACTATGTTGAATAAGAGTGGTGAGAGTGGGCAACCTTGTCTTGTTCCTGATTTTAGTGGAAATGGTTTCAGTTTTTCACCATTGAGGACGATGCTGGCTGTGGGTTTGTCATATATGGCCTTTATTATGTTGAGGAAAGTTCCCTCTATGCCTACTTTCTGCATGGTTTTTATCATAAATGGGTGTTGAATTTTGTCGAAAGCTTTCTCTGCATCTATTGAGATGATCATATGGTTTTTCTCCTTCAGTTTGTTAATATGGTGTATCACGTTGATTGATTTGCATATATTGAAGAATCCTTGCATTCCTGGAATAAACCCCACTTGATCATGGTGTATGATCCTTTTAATGTGCTGTTGGATTCTGTTTGCTAGTATTTTGTTGAGGATTTTTGCATCTATGTTCATCAGTGATATTGGCCTGTAGTTTTCTTTCTTTGTGACATCCTTGTCTGGTTTTGGTATCAAGGTGATGGTGGCCTCATAGAATGAGTTTGGGACTGTTCCTCCCTCTGCTATATTTTGGAAGAGTTTGAGAAGGATAGGTGTTAGCTCTTCTCTAAATGCTTGATAGAATTCGCCTGTGAAGCCATCTGGTCCTGGGCTTTTGTTTCTTGGAAGATTTTTTATCACAGTTTCAATTTCAGTGCTTGTGATGGGTCTGTTCATATTTTCTACTTCTTCCTGATTCAGTCTTGGCAGGTTGTGCATTTCTAAGAATTTGTCCATTTCTTCCAGGTTGTCCATTTTATGGGCATAGAGTTGCTTGTAGTAATCTCTCATGATCTTTTGTATTTCTGCAGTGTCAGTTGTTACTTCTCCTTTTTCATTTCTAATTCTATTGATTTGAGTCTTTTCCCTTTTTTTCTTGATGAGTCTGGCTAATGGTTTATCAATTTTGTTTATCTTCTCAAAGAACCAGCTTTTAGTTTTATTGATCTTTGCTATCGTTTCCTTCATTTCTTTTTCATTTATTTCTGATCTGATTTTTATGATTTCTTTCCTTCTGCTAACTTTGGGATGTTTTTGTTCTTCTTTCTCTAATTGCTTTAGGTGCAAGGTTAGGTTGTTTATTCGAGATGTTTCCTGTTTCTTAAGGTGGGATTGTATTGCTATAAACTTCCCTCTTAGAACTGCTTTTGCTGCATCCCATAGGTTTTGGGTCATCGTGTCTCCATTGTCATTTGTTTCTAGGTATTTTTAAATTTCCTCTTTGATTTCTTCAGTGATCACTTCGTTATTAAGTAGTGTATTGTTTAGCCTCCATGTGTTTGTATTTTTTACAGCTCTTTTCCTGTAATTGATATCGTCTCATAGCATTGTGGTCGGAAAAGATACTTGATACAATTTCAATTTTCTTAAATTTATCAAGGCTTGATTTGTGACCCAAGATATGATCTATCCTCAAGATATGAGCACTTGAGAAAAATGTGTATTCTGTTGTTTTTGGATGGAATGTCCTATAAATATCAATTAAGTCCATCTTGTTTAATGTATCATTTAAAGCTTGTGTTTCCTTATTTATTTTCATTTTGGATGATCTGTCCATTGGTGAAAGTGGGGTGTTAAAGTCCCCTACTATGATTGTGTTACTGTCGATTTCTCCTTTTATGGCTGTTAGTATTTGCCTTATGTATTGAGGTGCTCCTATGTTGGGTGCATAAATATTTACAATTGTTATATCTTCTTCTTGGATCGATCCCTTGATCATTATGTAGTGTCCTTCTTTGTCTCTTCTAGTAGTCTTTATTTTAAAGTCTATTTTGTCTGATATGAGAATTGCTACTCCAGCTTTCTTTTGGTTTCCACTTGCATGGAATATCTTTTTCCATCCCCTTATTTTCAGTCTGTATGTGTCTCTAGGTCTGAAGTGGGTCTCTTGTAGACAGCATATGTATGGGTCTTGTTTTTGTATCCATTCAGCCAATCTGTGTCTTTTGGTGGGAGCATTTAGTCCATTTACATTTAAGGTAAATATCGATATGTATGTTCCTATTCCCATTTTCTTAATTGTTTTGGGTTCGTTATTGTAGGTCTTTTACTTCTGTTGTGTTTCTTGCCTAGAGAAGTTCCTTTAGCATTTGTTGTAAAGCTGGTTTGGTGGTGCTGAACTCTCTCAGCTTTTGCTTGTCTGTAAACGTTTTAATTTCTCCATCAAATCTGAATGAGATCCTTGCTGGGTAGAGTAATCTTGGTTGCAGGTTTCTCTCCTTCATCACTTTAATTATGTCCTGCCACTCCCTTCTGGCTTGTAGAGTTTCTGCTGAGAGATCAGCTGTTATCCTGATGGGGATTCCCTTGTGTGTTATTTGTTGTTTTTGCCTTGCTGCTTTTAATATGATTTCTTTGTGTTTAATTTTTGACAGTTTGATTAATATGTGTCTTGGCGTATTTCTCCTTGGATTTATTCTGTATGGGACTCTCTGTGCCTCCTGGACTTGATTAACTATTTCCTTTCCCATATTAGGGAAGTTTTCAAGTATAATCTCTTCAAATATTTTCTCAGTCCCTTTCTTTTTCTCTTCTTCTTCTGGGACCCCTATAATTCGAATGTTGGTGCGTTTAATGTTGTCCCAGAGGTCTCTGAGACTGTCCTCTGTTCTTTTCATTCTTTTTTCTTTATTTTGCTCTGCAGCAGTTATTTCCACTATTTTATCTTCCACCTCACTTATCCGTTCTTCTGCCTCAGTTATTCTGCTATTGATCCCATCTAGAGTATTTTTTATTTCATTGATTGTGTTTTTAATCGATGCTTGATTCATCTTTAGTTCTTCTAGGTCCTTGTTAACTGTTTCTTGCATTTTGTCTATTCTATTTCCAAGATTTGGGATCTGGGAAATAGAATCTTGGATCATCTTTACCATCATTATTCTGAATTCTTTTTCAGGTATACTGCCTATTACCTCTTCATTTGTTAGGTCTGGTGGTTTTTTATCTTGCTCCTTCTCCTGCTGTGTGTTTTTCTGTTTTCTCATTTTGCTTATGTTACTGTGTTTGGGGTCTCCTTTTTGCAGGCTGCAGGTTCGTAGTTCCCGTTGTTTTTAGTGTCTGTCCCCAGTGGCTAAGGTTGGTTTAGTGGGTTGTGTAGGCTTCCTGGTGGAGGGGACTAGTGCCTGTGTTCTGGTGGATGAGGCTGGATCTTGTCTTTCTGGTGGGCAGGTCCACGTCTGGTGGTGTGTTTTGGGGTGTCTGCGGACTTTTTATGATTTTAGGCCACCTCTCTGCTAATGGGTGGAGTTGTGTTCCTGTCTTGCTAGTTGTTTGGCATAGGGTGTCCAGCACTGTAGCTTGCTGGTCGTTGAGTGAAGCTGGGTGCAGGTGTTGAGATGGGGATCTCTGGAAGATTCTCGCCGTTTGATATTATGTGGAGCTGGGAGGTCTCTTGTGGACCAGTGTCCTGAAGTTGGCTCTCCCACCTCAGAGGCACAGCACTGACTCCTGGCTCCTCAATTTGGGATGATTTGTTGTCTATTCATGTATTCCACAGATGCAGGGTACATCAAGTTGATTGTGGAGCTTTAATCCGCTGCTTCTGAGGCTGCTGGGAGAGGTTTCCCTTTCTCTTCTTTGTTCTCACAGCTCCTGGGTCTCAGCTTTGGATTTGGCCCCGCCTCTGCATGTAGGTCGCCGGAGGGTGTTTGTTCTTCACTCAGACAGGACAGGGTTAAAGGAGCAGCCTCTTCGGGGACTCTGGCTCACTCAGGCCGGGCGGGAGGGAGGGGCACGGAGTGCGGGGCGAGCCTGCAGTGGCAGAGGTCGGCGTGACGTTGCACCAGCCCGAGGCGCGCCGTGTGTTCTCCCAGGGAAGCCGCCCCTGGATCCCGGGACCCCGGCAGTGGCGGGCTGCACAGGCTCCCGGAAGGGCGGTGTGGACAGTGACCTGCGCTCGCACACAGGCTTCTTGGCGGCGGCAGCAGCAGCCCCAGCGTCCCGCGCCCGTCACTGGGCTCCGCGCTTTCAGTCGCAACTCGTGCCCGTCTGTGGAGCCCCTTTAAGCAGCGCTCTTAATCCCCTCTCCTCGCGCACCAGGAAACCAAGAGGGAAGAAAAAGTCTCTTGCCTCTTCGGCAGCTCCAGAGTTTTCCCAGACTCCCTCCCGGCTAGCTGTGGCACATTAGCCCCCTTCAGGCTGAGTTCTCGCCGCCAGCCCCAGTCCACTCCCTGCGCTCTGACCGAAGCCCGAGCCTCAGCTTCCAGCGCCGCCCGCCCCGGCAGGCGAGCAGACAAGCCTCTCGGGCTGGTGAGTGCCGCTCGGCACCGATCCTCTGTGCGGGAATCTCTCCGCTTTGCCCTACCCAGGTATGTGGGGAGTTTCTTGCCTTTTGGGAGGTCTGGGGTCTTCTGCCAGCGTTCAGTAGGTGTTCTGTAGGAGTTGTTCCACGTGTAGCTGTATTTCTGGTGTATCCGTGGGGAGGAAGGTGATCTCCGCGTCTTACTCTTCCGCCATCTTGGAAACATGGTTCTTTTACACTTGTTTGAGTTTCATAAAATTTCCTATTTAATGACTCCCCGTTCATTCCACCAATATGTATTAAGATTTGGCCATAGTTCTTACTATCATGGAACTTAAGATCTACTGGAGGAAATAAACATCACATAATTGTAACTACTTCTTGAGTACTCCCAAGGAAAAGTACAAGGTGCTCTGAACATATTTGATGTTATGAAGAATTAACTGAGAAAGTGACATTTAAGTTGAGACTTGAAGTGTGAGTAGTTGTCAAAGTTTGGTGGGGGAAAAGGAATGAAGTGCATTTCAGACAGAAGAGCAACATAGGGGAAAGCCCTGATGCGGAAAAGAGCTTGGTATGTGTGAGGAAGTGAAAGAAGGTCCTCTTACCAACACCAGGCAGAGCACAAAGAACTGAGGCTTAATAATTGGATGAGTTAATCGGTCTGCATGGTACTTTCATTCTCTTCATTGGACCAAGAGGTATGCCCTAGCACAGATCACAGCATAGAGAAGGTGCTTCATTTTCTTCAACATCACATCTCAGTGTACCCATCACTATTAGCCTATCCAGGGACATGCACCTCCTAGCTCCCAGAGATCTAACCCATTTCCCACCCCATCACTCACTCACAGGGCTATAAGATGCCTTATTAATCTGATAAATGTAAGCTCCTGCAGTTAAAGATCAACTATTAATGGTCCGAGGTCGTGGTTCTCACACTTGAGCTTGCAAAAGGATCACCTGAAAGGCTTGTTACACCACAGATCTGGGCTCCATCCCAGAGTTTCAGATTTAGTAAGTCTAGGATGGCACCCTAAAATTGACATTTCCAACAAGTTGCCTGGTGGTACTGATGCTGCTGGCCTGGGTTCTGTACTTGGTGAATCACTAATTTAAGGTGTCTTTCTTCTTTCAGCAGTTTAACAATCACCATTAGTTAACTCAGAGAAAAATACTCAGGGAGGGCCCTCCCTGAGGGAAATACTAAAAAAGGGAAAGGGAAAATACTAAAATCAAAGCTACACATTGTAGGTAACTGCTACATTTGCTTAATTGAACCATACCTTCTTATAGGCAAGATTTACCTTAAATATCTGTATTCCCAGTGCTTAGGACATCGTAGGTACCCAATATATGTTGATTAAATGAGTTGATTAGTGAAGGAATCACTGAATGGATCTATTTCAGTAGCTTTTATACATTATTCTTTGGAAAGTTCTCATGATTCCTTTCAGTCTGAAAGGCCTTCTTGGAGAATAAATTATTGTCATTCTGTTGGAATACAACCTCAGAAACTGCAGAGTCAAGATATGCCTGTATTTTAAGTGCTTACTTGGATTAAAAACTGAATTGCTAACAGTATTACAAAATGCCAAGTTTGCTGAGACTCAGATTGTTTACATGCATGTTTGGTTCTAAGTTCTTTTGTCAATCAGTACATTTCTGTGTCTAATTGCAGTCTTAATGTTTTGGGTTTTTTTTTTTTTTTTTGACACCTGCACATGAATTTTCAGTCAAAACCAGCTTCAGTATTTTTCACAGGTATAATATAACTAAAATGAGGCTCATAACCACCGATGTGTCACCTACATTACATGGATAATGAATTCAGAGGTGCTGTACCTCAATTCACCTTGTGATTCAGAAAACGGTCTGATCTTTTTCCCATTTTCACTCTCACAGTGTTGTAAAACATTTTTAATGAACACTTTAACATTTTTATCTCATTCCAGGAGCGTGGAGTTTTAGTAGATGATGCAACATAATTTTCATTTGTGATTCTTTATATTTGTCTTTGGAATCCTTATATTTGGATAAAAGAAAAAGAAAAATGTCCAAGATTATCATAATCCTCCAAGATATAATATTTGTAATCTGGAAGTATATTACTGCCACCAATCAAATCATAGTCTAGGTCCTGATGTTTGGAGCTGGGTTTGATGTGGGCCATCCATCAAATCTCAGATGTGAGCCAGGCACTGGCTAATGGGTCAAAGTCTTCTATGTACTATGATGAGCCAACCTGAACAATTCTGTGCCCAGCTTTTAGCTTGGATCTTGACCCTAGCTGGCACCTGTAAAATTGTATGTAACTTCTCTGTAGGCGCTAATAGAGTCCTAGTTAGAGAAGAAGTCATTTTAGCATCAGCTGGCATTTATTTTTTTGCCCTGCCCCTTATTTGTTTTGAATGGATTCACCTAACTGGGGTTAGCCACCAAAAAAGGATGTGGTGCTGTACTTGTTGTTTCTGGTTGCCCACTGCTAAAGAATATTTTGGAGATGATATTTCCTATTCTTCTTTAAACATAAAAGTTGAAGAATTTGAACAATGGATCCAAAATATCATTGCAAGAGTGCACTCACTTGGAGAACTCAGCTGAGATGAGGAGCTTTCCCAGACATGTATCACCTTTGGGCATCCAGGGTAGCTGTGGCCTGGCCAGGCACTGCCTTCAGGGCCTTCAGAAGGCAGCTGAAGGATGCTAATGTTAACATTTCACTGTGCATTAATTCTTTTTTTAAAAACTGTCATTTAGTTTTAAGTGCTAATATGCATATGGTTAATTAAGAAGCCAAAATTGGCTATAAGCTTGGTGAGCTCTAAGAACAGGGAGAGAGAGATCATTACGCTTCTGTTCATAGTTAGCTATTTGTGAACCAGCTGATAATGTGCAAAATTAAGATTTCGTAAGTGGCATTTTAAATGAATGGTTAATGGCTGAAGATTAATTAAACAGTCAGAATTGCTAAAGAAAAGCTGTTTAAAATTATGTTTATAGACCAGTCACTTGCACACTGAAACTGAAATCCTGATAGATTGTGGCCTTTTCTGTTTGCCGAGAGAGGATTTTTAACAAAGCAGGCCTTCCCGAGTAGGAAGACCCATCCTTCTCACACACCGTGTGGCCTGGCAGTAGCCTCAGGGACGTTCCTTTGGAGGAAAAGCTGCCAAGTAGGAAAATGGGCTAGGAAAGTATTTTGTTGAAGGGATCTTCATTAAAGCCTTCATCCCGGGTAACGAGGCATATTTTATTCCTTCCTGAGTGCTGCATAGTTCTGAGTTAGTGCAGACAGAGCCCATGGGGTTTTTAAGATCTGCTCTGCAATTCTGTAACAGCGACAAAGCATTGCAGGATATTGTTTTCAACCTGTAGTGGATACTTCCTTTAGACTGAAACTGCTAGCCGTCTTGGAAGTGGAAACATGGATTTTGTGCACCTGGCTCTACTATAGGTTCCTTGGGGGCAAGGTTTGCCTTGTGCATAGGAGGTGCTGTAAAAATATATTTTGAATGAAAGCTCAACTCAATAAACACTGAATAAATAAAGAAATGAACGGGCTACTGAAAAGTTTGGTAGTGGAACATCAAACGCTTTTTTAAACGTCTTTCCACCCATCCAACTAAATGGTCACCCTACTCTTCTCCTGCACCAAGTATTAATGTGTGGCTATGTAATGACAGTGTCCCAGCCTCAGGGGTCATAGAGGTTAGCGGAGAAGACACAGACATGGCAACAAGTAAATCCATCACAGCCATGCTGAGCACAGGAAGGGAGCCAAGGAAGGGAGTTAGGAATCTCAGGATGAGGGTGGGGTCAGTCAAGAGTGTATTTTCCTATAAACTGCAAGTAAAATAATTCTAGTGATTTTAAAAAATATGAACATTAAAATGTACTTTTTCATTTAGAGTCCATTCAATTCAATCCCCTGCTTCCAAGCAGAAGACCCAGATCATACAGGCCAGACAGTTGTGGCTCCCGTGTGAAAGTTCCCTAGAGATGGAAATCCTGCAGCCTCCCTTGGCATCCTGTGCTAGTGTTTAATCACCCTTCTAATCAAGAAGTTAATCCTATTTCCTCTTCTCCAGCCTTCTTTGAGTTGGGGGAACCTGTAAAATACCCATGAGACCCCTCGGAAGCCTTGAGAAGTTAATTAGTCAACACCAGGCTGCTCTAGGTTCAGCAAGGTGCCTTGTAATGTGAGGCCTGTACCTGCACTGTAGTGCTGGGATGACTTTGGTATATCTCTAGTAAGTCAAAATTGTTTTCCTCCTGGTTTAAAGGAAGGAGAGCAATTTGACGTTTTAGCATGTTTTAAAGAAGTTGTTTTTATTACATTTCATCTACATGTTTACTTAAAGACAATTGAAGTTTAACCTAATGTCATATAACTCAGAAGCCAAATTGCACTGTTTGGTCAGAAATAAAATTAAGTATTTTAATAATGATAGCCAGCACTAAACATTATTGAGAATTTGCTCTAGCTGGACACTGTATTCACTGCTTTGCATGTATCATTTAACCTCCTGACCAGGTAGTATTTTTACTATTCCCGAAGCCCAAATGAGGAACCGGAGTTGCAAAAAGGGTAAGGAAGTGGCCTGATGTCATCAGGGGAGGGCCAGGATTGGTACCTAGGTAGCCTGAATCCAGAGCCTAGATAGACACTTAACCACCATGCTATGTTGACTTTTATGTTCTTTTTTTAAGGTTATTTTTCTTTCTCTAAAATTCTATTTCATTAGCTAGACTCTTTTTCCCCCCATAAGTGTAAAGCCCAAATCTATAAAGTTTCCTTGTGGAAAGTAATAGCGCTCAACTGACTAACAGTCCCCAAGTCAGCAGCAGCTCCTGCCGCAATTATGGGCAGTTGAGTGGCAAGTCATTCTGCTTTAAGAAAGGTGGTATCGGTTCACTTTAGAAAAACTGATAATTCAGAGCTTTTTCTACTCTGGTGAAAATCGAATGATGCCAAAGGAAAGAAAACAGGCCCTTCTGGGATAAAACCTGCCCCATTGAAGGAAAGGGGTAAAAACTTGTTTGCAGATGTCAGAAGCATCTGCGGAGCAGTGATGTCCAGTAATTGCAGCTAAAAGCTGCATTAATTGACCAGAGATGCGTTGAAAGCTGCCTCCAACCAGGATCCCTAACTCAGTGGTTCTCTTTTCATAAGCCGAGTGAGAGGCAGGAGGTCACCTTCCATGGGGTTCTCCAGACAGGAAGTGAGCAGCTGGGAGAGAGAAGTCTATTTCTGCAAAGGAAAAGCTTAGCTTCTCCAACTGCTGCATTCAGAGTACCTGTGGATCTTGTTAAAATGTAGAGTTTGATTCCAGAGGGCTAAGGTGGGGCCTGAGGTTCTGCATTTCTAACAAGTTCCCGGGTGACTGATGCTCACCCTGCTGGTCCAGGGACCACACTGCGATGAGCAAGCGTGTAGGCTAGAGTAAGGCAGTGCTTAATTGTTGTCCGTTTTAAAAAACATTTTAAATAAATACGTGGCACATCTTTTTATAACCTTCCAAAGTTTCAGCTGTCATTTCCTCACATTGGTGAGATATGTGAGAACGCTCATTCCTGGTCAGGCCAGAATATTCTTGGCTCTGGGGTTCTGTTTCCTGGAAAGGAGAGAATGGCTTTCTTTTTGTCTTATTTGTATTGTGAAAGCTGCTGTCTGCATCAGTGTCCCGGCTTTGACCTCTTGCTGCACTCAGAGAAGTCTCTTGCACCTTTGCCTCATCCTCTGTCTTCACAGTTGAATAAGTGTACGTTTTAATTTCTTTTCTTCAAGCGCTCTTACAAATCTGCCAAGAGAAGTTAGTTTTATCAATACAAATAAGTAATGCATTTTTCCCACCACACCCCATTTAGTTAAGAGTCTCAGTGGCTCTGGCTATTCCATCGCTTGATTTAAAGCCAGTTACATTAAAATTATGTGCTTTATTCTCATATTTGTATCTTGGTACTATTTTAACTAAATACTATCTTTTCTGATAAAGAGTATCATCCTTATTGGACTACACTCTAAACAAGCACAGAAGTTTCTAGGGTATGTCCTTTTCCACAGTTTTGTTTGAATGCCAATATTTTAGATTAAATTATTAGTTCCTTTTTTTGAATAACAAAAAGAAGTAGACACCACTAGAACCATTTGTAACTTATGAGAAGAGAGAAAAAAGGATTCTTTTGTGTGGGAGTCGGGTTACATATTGGTGTATTTATGAATTATGTGAAATGCCACTGAATTGTAATAAATGGGAAGATGTTCTCAATTAATGAGACTTTCTTCTCTCCGTGGGAAACAGGCAAAATCGAGACCAGAACCATGATGCCCAACCTGGTGTCAGGACGGTGGGGCTGTTTGACTTTAGAGCAGCCCTGTCCAATAGAAATATATGTGAACCACACATATAATTTAAAAAATTTTAGTAGCCTCATTTAAAAAGGTAAACTTAATTTCATAGCATATTTTATTTGACCCAATATATGTAAAATATAAGTTCAACAAGTATTCAAAACAATTTTTATGGAACTATTTTATATTCTTTTTTTCATACTAAGTCTTTGAAACCTGCTGTGTATGTCACACTTTTCAGTGCCTCTTAGTTTGGACTAGCTGCATTTCAAGTATTTAGTAGCCCCATGTTATTGGGGCTATTGGCATACTCACAATGACAGCTGATGCTTCAATTTGAAGTTTTTCAGATACTAGAGTCCAGACTAATGGAAGGACCTTCTCATTTTAGGGTGCTCTGATGGCAGAAAACTTTGCCTTATGTTAAACCCCAAACTTCTGCTAGATGAGCTTGACTATTCCTTCTCTCACAGAGTTTACAGGATAGAGTAAGAAAAAGACACATAAACAACCCATTCCCAGTGCCAGGGAACAGACAAATCTGTCAGCCCTACCTTTTCCATCTCTAGAGAGCTGTACCCCACCTTGGTGCCAGCTGCTGCAGTGAGGTAACCTCAAAATGGACTGTGCTAGACAAGATGCTGGTCTGATCATACCCGAGATCTGTCCTTGCTTTGCCTGGAAGGAAGACAGAACCAATGATCTAGCTTGGTTTAAAAGGCTTTTACATTAAACAGGAGAATAGCCTGGCCTTCAGATGTGGAGTATGAGTAGTCTCCACCATATAAAGGTTTGTCATCAACCTAACTCAGGCATGTGTATGACCAGTTACAACAGTGTAACACCCATGTGATTCTCACTTAACTACAATCCTTCCTTCCTTTCCAATAGTTACTCATTCTAGCCAGGATTAGTGAAAGGCACTGCCTCAGAGCAGAACCTTCTCTTTCCTTGGGTCACACTTATCCTCAGTCAACTGATCATCCTCTCAAGATGGCATGTCTCTAGAAGTTTATATAATGACAGACTCGGTCCTCACGTTATTAATACCCATTTTAAATTACAAGCCTTTCTTGCCTATCATTGCTGCTATTTTGTGCCTGTGACACCTCAGTATAGAGCACCATTATCTACCTAGATGTTCAAGCCAGAAATCTGGGGTCCTTCTTGAGACTTCCACATCCCTTAGCCAAACACCCAGACTCTTTCCCAGGAAGATCCATGGAATGGGTAGCTTTGCTTCTCATGTCTATGCACTGCATTTCTCCTTGAGGAAATGTTGGAGCCAACATTCTTCAAACACTTCTTTTAATCCATCATGCTTTCCCTCTGGCATTGCACTCATCTGGACAGGGCTCAGTTTGGGGTGCTACAGTGACTGAACTGGGGAACATTGCCCTGTGCTCCCTGTATGCATCACCTTTTACAAATGCTCTTCAAATACAGCTCTATTCAGCTCTCTTCTTGCTAAAGCTCTCCCCACCCTCCCAATTTTCTAAGGACCACAACCTTAGTTGCATGACCCAAGATCATTGGTCTAACTGACTATAGTGCCATTTCTCCCTGTGCTTGTTTGTTTGTTTGTTTGTTTGTTTGTTTTCTGGGTTAAGCCCTATGTGTTATTCAGGATTTAGCCCAGCCTCCACCCCTCAGGGATCAGCTTCCCCTGAGACCTGTACCATAGAAGGATCATGTATTAGAATTAACTGTTTCTTGTTTGTTTCCTCAGTGAGCTCTTGAAGCAGGAATACTTTCTTTCCAATTCCAGCACAGTTCCTGAGGCATCTGATACTCAATAAATATGCACTGAATGAATCAATGAAGCCAAGTGGCTCCACTCTTAACCAAGAGACTTCAAGACCCCACAGCTTTCTGGTCACACTTAGACTGGCCAGTCTTCCAAGCTAATATGACTTGTCTGGCCTCCTGGTCAGCACAGCCTCCCTCTGATCTGCTCAGATTCTTGGGGTTCAGTGACCCTGCTGGTTTCTACTAGCCCTTGGCTGTCACCACTGGGGCAACATATCCTAGTCCTGTTCTGTCAGGAAATGCCTCCTAACTGAGTACCTCCTAGCTGAGGAAGATGAAAGACTTCCCAAAACACAACAGGTAACCATTTCCTCCATCCAGCCTCTGCTTCAAACACTTCCTAAGGGCACAAGGTAACACTGCAGTCAGCACAGTTGGCTAGTATGCCAAGAGGAACGCTTTTCTCGGCAATTACATCCTCATAAATCTCTTTCCTACACTAACATTTGTCACCAACTCTGGCTGATGATCTCTACTCACCTCTACTGCTACAGTTCAGAGAATTTTGCTGGAAATGAGCACTGAGCTTATTGTCTTCTAGTTTTTCTAGAATTTCTTTAGGCCATTAAAAAAAATCTGACTGTGATTTGCTCACCTCAAGTGTCTGGGCACATCTCCTATGGCCTATAATTTCTCAAGGATAGCATCTATGTTTCTAGGAGCACTCATTTGCGTTGTTTCAAAACCCTCGATGTAATGTATGAGTACCTCAATCCAAATGCCTTCCAAGCATCCTGGATCGTGTATTCTCCTCCCCCCCGCACCATCCTTTCTGCCTCTCTTCTGCCTACCCTTGAAGGAGATGTCAGAGGAGTCACTTAATGTCTCTGTGCATCTTTCCTCATCTATAACGACGGGAGGGTGGGTCCAAGTGATCTCAGCATTTCTTTCCAGCTCCAAAATTATATGCTTCTGTGATTCTTTAATGGAAGCAAAATAGGAGTTTAGGTTGCTCTGCCTTTTCTCTGATGCTGTTATCATTTCAAAGCATTTCTTCCCAGCAGTGACCTATCCTTTCTTATTCCTCTTCAAAGTAGCTTTAACAATTAAATACAAAAGAAATCTTTAAGATCATTATCATTTTTTTCCTAAGGCCCCTCAGCTCCCTGTGAGTTTCACCTCTCCACCTCATACCTCTTTGCTACCTTCTCTGTTAACCACAGTGTTCATGGACCCATCCTCAAAACTCCCTCTGCTCATATTGGAAATCTCTTTTGTCTGTCATCCAGGTGGTCTTGTCCTTAAATAGTGAGAACTTGAGTTATGAGATTTGTAAAAAGCTTTTGGCAGTAGAATTATATCTACATACATACATATATACACACTTACACGTTTTAGCCATGATTTTTCCTTTGCTTCAATTTAATATCAAACTTTGTAATTAAGCTATTATAAACTTCATTTGCTTTGCAAAAATGTCCTTTAAAAAAGAATCTCTTTTATTCAGTAATAATATCAAAAATTTTAAAAGAGGAGCAAGGACTGTAGAATAAAGGAATACAGGCAAGTCACAATCTCCCTTCCCACTTAGGTCCTCTGGCCCAGAATCTTCTGAAGACCTACCTATAAAACCCATGAAATTTCACACAGATGTGAGTCACACAGGTATGAGTTAAAGAGATCATTTGTGAAGTAGACAGAGAAAGTAATGTTTGCATCTATGTTAAATAGTATGAAAAAATTGTGGAATTTACACTAGAATCATGGGAATCTCTAAAATAGTACCCTGGCCTATGATAGACAGGTGGGCATGAAAGTGTTCTTTAAAACAAAGTCTGTTGTGATTTTTCAAGCCCAGGAATGATGTGTATCAGACATCAGAAGGGAGGTTTGGTCCTTGTAGTCTGACATTTAATGAATTGCAAGTTTTGTCCTGGCTCATATCCTTTAATTCAGAGACTAGAAATGTGTTGTTCACAGTTTTGTCTTTGTAGGCGGATCCATGTTGACGTTTGTTATTAAGGTGGGCTCCAAATATTAGGAGTGAAATGAAAAATCTTAGGGTAAAGTTGCCCAGGTACATCTGTGGATTCATACATAGAAACATTCAGTTTTATGTAACCAGAGCTAGGTTTTCAAATTGATATATCCATATATCTTTTTCTAGATAAATGTTTTTCTTCAATTGCAGGCATTGGCTTTAAAAAAAAGTCATTATTGGTGAAAATCTATTTTATTTTCTAAGTTTAAAAATAGTAATCTGTGACAAACTCACTAGAAAATACTTTAACCTTTAATTGGACAGAATGGTAACATTCAAGGTAACCTATTGTATTGTCCATTTACCTTCCAAGTGAAACGAAACTCTGTTTTGATCGGGACTGTCACAGATAATTTCTGCACATAGAATACATCTAGGGACAGCTTTCAAATGGAGTTGTCACTTTTTGTTTAGCAGGCAGGAGGCTCTCCATTGTTGTCAAACCCTCTTTACAGAAGCATCACTAACCCAGGGATACCCAGTCGTAGAGAAGAGGAAATCGTCACTCAGCCTACTTGGAACAGAAAAGAGCGAGGTTGGGTGCTGTCAGCGCTCAGTGTGTCTGAGGGCTCTTTTGTTTAGCTGGGCTTTCCTCTAGCCAGAATGCTTTTATAGTCTTGGAATTAGATTTCTTTCTACTGTGCTGGCTTATGAAAGGTGTAAATGGTGAATATTGTTATTCTCTGAAGGTAACACAGGATATGTAAACTATATAATTTGAGTTTTCTACTCAATTCATGAAGTCATGGAAAGTTAAAAAGAAAAACTAAACCTCCAGATTTACACACACACACACACACATGCACAATTTCTCTTTAGTTCCTTTCAAAGTTGTCCTGGTTTTCTTAAGATTAGAGCCAAGTTGTTCACTTTTTTCAAGAATCAGTCAAACAATATATTTTAAATTTTGTCTGTTATTAAAACAGTGAAGTTTTGTTTTAGAAAAAGTACATAGGGACCATCATATTGTGTTTTACAATAATAAATATTTTGTCACATATATAACGTGATGATATATAATGTATGATGTAATAATAATTTATACCATAAGAGGGAGGGGGGGCTGAAAAATATTCTCTTGATTTCCATGTGTTTGTCTCTCTCAAGACTTTACCTGTTACATTCCTAAGGATTAATAATTCTCTATTCTTAAAACTTACTTGGTGCTTAATTCCCAGAAGAAGCAGTCAAGTAGGGCAAAACAAGATGTTGAAAAATGGTCCTCCCAGCTCTCAGGTTGTGCGGAAATTTGAAACCTTGCATAGTCATCAACCTTGGGTATTTATAGTCAGTCAAATAAATAGAGAGAAGGATGAGCTCTAGACGTCCCTTCTAGTCCTAGGATTGTGTGGTTCTCAGAAGGGAGAAGGGAGACAAATGACAGTAGGGGAAGCTGAATACAGGAAAAAGAAAGAGATGGCTATTAGCAGAGAAATGGGCAGTCACTTGCATTGGATGGAATACCAACTGATGACCAAGAAAATTAAAAAAGAGAATGACCAAAAATGAAAGTTGAAGTGGCTGGAAGCTTGGCATTATGCAGCTGCCAGCAACTCCTTGAGAAGCTCATAAAAGACAGCTCTGGGTTAGGAAGTCTCCCATGATAGTTTTTGCACTATAGAGTCCCCAGATAGTTTCCCACTGTCCTCATCTCTCATGATCATTTTCAACTGGCAGACCTCTCAAAACTCTCCTTTTCCCATTAATAAAAGGAGGACTGCTTTCATAAATTTAGCATATTACCCATTGCAATAGTCTGCCTTTCAAATCACAGGTTAATTTTTCATGGATCAGTTATGAAAAATACAAACAAACTTAAAATTCTGTTTATGATTCAGACGACCAACAAAATAATGAGATTCTGTGTTATGGTAGCTGTCACATCTTGTCTCAGCCCTGTTGTGTCTAAATGGTAGCTTTCTTATTAAGCTCCATTAGAGGGTTTTACAATCCCAAATTGTTTATACGCTACTGGTTTTATGCTGCCTGACAGTAGGGCACGTTTCACTCATTAATGCTGGTGATATCTTACATTGTTAGTAAAAGCTGAAATAAAATTCAGCAGGAGAGTGGCATGCACTAACTGAAATGTTTCTTTCCCATACATTTCCCAATATAACATTTTGTGTATATATTTTTAAATTTGCAATTCAGTCTGCCATCTTCTGAGTAGGGAAATACTCTTTTCTTTGTTAAATTTAAATGACCCCTCTGCTACCAAATTATATTTTTGTGAACTTAATCTTCAACCTCTAAGTCCCACGTGAAATGCTTTCTTGCTCTTTCTCACCATGTTAGATTTAAAGTAACTCATCTGTGTAGCTTTCCTCTGGGTTACAGAACACTTTCACACACACATTCCCATTTTCAACTTCACTATAACCTTTCTTTCTAATAAGGAAGAGGAGGAAGCTAAATCTGATAGAAGAGAAACCCTTCCCAAACTACCCAGTTAATAAATACCCAATTTCTACTCCATTCTAGTTAGTTCTGGCTCAAGCGCTGTCTACCTTCTTTTTTATATTTTCGTTATTTAAAGATATACTGTTACTTTCTACATTTTCTATAATAAGTATTTTGTATTAAATTTAGCAACCAAACAGTTGAAATAGAAGACAAAAATCAAATCACCAATTATCCCACAATCCAGAGTTGACCATCCTTCACAGTTTAGAATATTTCTTCCAGTCTTTTTTCTGTATGTATCACTGTATATAAAATATATAACTTGTGTGTGTATAGTGCTCCTACATTTATATATGTATATAGTATTTACATGCATATATAAGTTTTGGTATCTTGCTTTTCTACCACCATACTGTGATCTCTTCCTGTGCCAATTAATCCTTTCAAAATTATTACTTTCAATGGTTACGTAAAACACCATTATATAACTGAACCTTAATTTATGTAACCTTGTTCTTAGTGCTAGACCTTTAGAGTGTTTCAGAGTTTTCAGTGTTATAAATTACTCCCTGATAAGCACCTTTGTGCATACATCTTGCTATATAGCTTGGATTATTTCCTTAAGGTTCCTAGAAGGAGAAGATACATCAAGTTTGAAACATGTTACCAACAATTTTCCAGAAAAATTGAAGCAAGTAATGCTTCCATCAGGCAATGTAGGAGAGAGTTCATTTCACTCCCACCTGACAACATTGAATACTATCTCCTTTTCCCCCTAAATCTTTGTTAATTTGATTGGTGAAAAATAGTACCTTATCATTTTACTTTGAACTTCTTAGCTTTCTAGTGAGGTTAAGCATTTTTATGGAAGCCATGCCTGTTCCAAATTACCACTAGAAGTTTTTTGTGTCTCAGCCTTGTTCCATTACCAGGAGGAATAGTTATGGAATCAACCTCCACTTCTTCCCTCAAAAAATCTATTTGGATTTATCAAGACATATTTGGATGCAGGTTTTTATACCCCCCTTGACAAAAATGAATGATTACACACCTGGGTCTTTTATGCACGGAACTAAGCCACATCTGTTTGGATCTTGTTTTAATCGACTCAGCCTCACTCCTAATAGAATAGCATTCCTTTGAATGGGCAATATTAGAAAAATAAGACCCTCACAGTAGATAGTGAAAGAAATGTCACATCAGGGCCTGGACATTGCTATGACAACCCAGACTCCATCTATCACTACTCCCATCAGAATGTGTTGCAGAGGAAACCCTTTTGCCATGTTTAATTGGAGAATTTTAATATTAAATATATATTTGACATTGAAAGCTCACACCTTATTTGCTATTGTCAGGCTTACTTGATAGACAGCTAAGTCAGTCTCTTTTTATAGTCCATTTCTGAGATGAACTATAAATTTTGAAGCTGGGCTTCATCATTGCAGAGGGAAAAGCTTTTCCAGCCTGTTGTTGAAATATAACATTTTATAGGATTTATGAGGTCCAGATTCAGGAAGACCATTTGCCAAGCACTTAAGTCTGGTTTTGCTGCCCTTTGCTTTTCTTCCCCCCGCTCGCAAACATACATGGGGGGAAATCCATTAGAAAAGAAAAATTACGAAGAACTTACTTGATTCAATACAAACGTCAGCCTAAGAAAGAAAAGGTCCCGAGTGTTGCTCTGAGGTGCCTCGACCACACGAGGCTGCTCCTTGGTGACAGGCATCCTGTTTGCTTCTGCAAAGTGGCATCATATTTGTTTTCATATTAAATGAATGCCTCCGATTCAGAGCAGTGTTTTGAATTTATATGTACAGTACAAATGCTCTCCAGTATGCTTCCCAGATTCTTTTTGAAATTCCATGATATGACGAGCTCTGTGATTTGGTCATATTCCATTGAACTTGTTTTATTGCTGTTAATTTTACACAGGAAAATAGATTCTCTGAAACTTGTGATCCCAGTAGCTGTCAAGTGGTAGAAAATGAAGAAAACCACCAGACAGTGTCAGATTTATTAAGTGCTCCAGAAGTACAAAATTAATGCAGTTCTTTGTCTTTGAAAGGTTCAGTGTCCACGAGCTGGATTTATCCTAATGGACAAACAATGGAAGGAACAATCGACAGTTAGCTATCTTCTTGGCCAGACTGCATGTGGTTGGAACGCATGTGGGTCTGCACCTAGGCAGACCTCCAATTTGTTCATTTTGACCACAAATGACTTAATTTAACATTTTTCTAATGAATGAATTTGGTAGAATGGTGAAGTTTCCTTTTTATTTTTTTTCTTAAAAGAATCACCAGTGAAAATCCATGTTAAGTAGGCTTCTCACTTCATTTGTTTTCAATCACTACCCTTAACGCATGAATTTCTGAGTAGCCTTTGACTCTTCCAAGCGCTAAACTACAACCGTGAATGTGGAATAGAAAGTTCTGATGCTACATCTATTGGACCTCTGCTTGGTTTGAAAAAGTTTTATATTCATAGCATTATTCCTGAACTGGATCATCTGCCTGTAGTCCTAATTTTTTTTTTAATAGCATGGATGAGATTTACATTATACTCTTATTAGAGTTACAGTGTGCAAGACTTTGAAAGTAAAGTTTTTATTTGGGGGTCCCACATGAACCATTTGTAGCTCCCTAGAAGACTTAGGAATCATTTCTCAAACTTGCTAGCTGAAAAGTTCATCTCCTAATCATGCCATTTGTTTCATGTTATTTCGTGGTCACAGCATTAACATTTTTTCCCCTTAAAAATATTAACCTTTTGCCTTGCATATTCTGGTGGTATAATGAAAACATCTGTTGCTTGTCTATGGCAGTGGTGTTTTCACATTTCTTTTTATTTGTGTGTGGATTCCAAGTTGGCTCTATGTGAACATGCACTTCAAACAAAATTCAGTAACTGTACGTCTGGCCTTTTGTTTGTCAAATTGCAGAGTTTCAAGTTTTAAACATGAATTCCTGATGTACAGCTTAGTCCTGAACTGTACAAACGTTTGCTTTTGCCCTTTTACAGTGTTTCCCCCTTTATACAACAAGGAATATGCTTCAGGTTATTATGTAACTAGCTATCTAAAATATTTTATGAGCGGATAAGCACACTGATGCTGAGTCTGGCTTGTATATTTTTACAGCAACTCTGTGAATATTCTCTTTGGTACAGAGTAGAAGATGTGTATGGAAACATTCCTCCTGAATTTTTTTATAGGTTCACTCTCTTTGCCATTATAGCTTCTGTCTGTCTCCCACAAAATTTGAGTCATACCTCAACTGTATGAATCCTCTTTTAATGCTCAGTTGCCCTGAGGTGTGCAGTTGTGGAATATGTCTCAATGTCCCGAGTGAAGAAATTGGAGGCATTGGTTTTAACAAAAGCAACAAAATGGCAACAGCTGAAAAGATTTCTAGAGGTAAACAGACGTCTTTCCTTGTTGTCGGACTCTTGCTCAGTAAAAACACTTTAAAAAGCACATGCTTTTAGCCTTTCGTTCTTGCTCTTGTGTCTAGGGAGTGCAGAAGGAAGGACTTCAATGTTTATGGTCCTAGGATTTCAGTATAGAGCACTGCAGCATGGGAAACAATATCCGCCTTATCACCCTGTACCATTGTTGAACTATGAATGCGTTTGCAAGGAGTTGAGTGTTCATGAAAAAGATGGAAAGGAAAATCACAAGCATGGGAAAGGCTTTTTGGTTTCTTTGAAAGAAGTTTCATAGTTTTTGTCTTGAATCTTCACACAAAGGCAGGCACTCGGTCCATTTTTTTGGCCATCAATGACTGGTCTTCAGTACCACTAATACCCCAGCACAGAACTAGGCGTGGAAAGGAATGTGGAGCAAGGAGAGGTTTCGTTTGGGAAGCCCCTCTCCTCCTCACCCAGCCACCCACCAAGTCTTCAAGGCCCTCACGTTCAGCAACTTTCTCTCCTGGTATCAAAGCATTAACTCACACACAGGTGAGTGATGTTTTACAGAGATAGACATCCAGCACCCTCTGTATTTTAACGGAGATCAAAGCCTTGGACTAAATTAAGGCAGAATTTCTGTCATCAGCCTGGATGCAGTGGGTAAGTGCTAAGAGCTTCCCAGTTACCCTGCATAAACTTACCTACCCGTCCCTCTACTCTAGTCCATAAGCCCCTTTACTAGGTTCAACCAGTTTCTCCTGAAAATGTGAATTGTGAGCACTTCAAAATGTGGGTCATTGAATTCTAGATTAACCTGGAGCATCAGGTTGAGTGGGTTTTTCACGGTTTTCTAAGTCTTCTGCTGGGCTGACTTCATGGGCAGTGACCACATCCCATTTCTAACATCGCAGTCGGTTCTCTTTTACCCAGAGCTGGACTTGACTTGAGAGCAAAGAGAATGCTTTTGATTGTACTGGATATAGAATGTAATAATTCCATTTGGCAGTTCTCCCTTTAGCCCTGCTCAAGATTTCCACTACATCCACAGAGTGCTAGAAGGTGATATGCTTATTAGAAAACTTTATTAATCAGAGTCGAGTGCTATTTGGCAGTTAGACTCTAATGAGGATGAGGAGGTAAATTTAATTCAAAGCTAAAGGTCGACAAATCGTGCCAGCCTACCTTCTCTAAAGTGTGCTAGCTTGTATGCTCCCAGTTTCCGGACAGTTTCACCTGGAAGTGTGCATGCTATATTTAGCATGAAATAGCACAGAAAAGGTTTCCCATAACATCATTTCAGCGCACATATATTCCATGAGCATTAATAAGCCAAGTGCATTGCTGCTTGGCTAGACAATTCTTATGGGAGTGGATGGCACTGAGACATTATAGCAATTGCTGGCTGAAAACAGGAGGCCATGAAAATATGATGCAGTAAAGAAAACTTCAGAAACTGTAGAAATTTCTTTAAATAGTGAGCTATCTGGGCAATACCTAGAAATGGCAAAGTAGCTTGTACCAAACCATTAGGGAGGTACTCGCAGTATTCAGCTTATGAGCCTGAGAAGGAGAAATCCAGAAAAGAAATCATCTTCCGGGCAGCAGCTAATGGTGTCGCTGAGTGGTTGTGGCCCTACCCTCTCTCCCACACCCACCTCCCACCCCCATGCACAGACCCTTCCTCACCCTTAAATAGCACCATTGTTCCTCTCTTTTTCTTCCCACTTCTCATTGCACATTTTCTTAAATCACTATCTTGTTTTCCACTCCCACAAAATTTTGTTTATTGAACACATCCTAGGTGAGGGCAGTGTAACATATTCTGCAGAAGACATGAGAATGATTAAACTCCTCGCATTGCTTATAGCTGCTAGTGGTTGGGGATTAAACAAAGGTTTAAACTCTATAAAACATGAATGATCCTAACGCCCTAAAGACCTCCATCTTTTCTCACTTGCACTCCTGCAAGAATCTCTATTCTGTCCTCCACAGAAAAGCTGGGATTGTCTTCTCAATATTTAAATTAGATCATGTTTCTTCCTGCTTTAACATCTTCTAACATGGTCTCATTTCACTCAGAGTAAAATCCAAAGATCTTAACAGGTCCTGCAAAGCACAGGTAATCTGTCTTGCCTGTCTATTTGACCTCGTCGCTTAACATCTATCCCTTGGGTATGAAGCTCCAGCCACTCTTTCTTCCTGTTCCTTTAATTCATCACACTCATTCCCTCATCCTTTGGGCTTTAGCTTTAGCTGGTCTCTCTTTCTAGAATGTTCTTCATAGAGATGCTTGTGCATGGTTCCTTCTTAAAATTCAGACCTTAGCTTAAAAGAGAAAGGCCTTTCTTGACTACTCAGTCTCAAGTAGCCACCCAGTCACTCTCTTATCACCATATGGTATTTTAAGGATCCGGGTGGCACTTACCTCTGCTTGATATCCTTTTCCACTGGTTTGTGTATTGTCTCACTCACCTGCTAGAACATAAGGCCACACACTTGTGTGTCTTGTACTCCTCCTATATTCCCAGGGCCTAGAACCATTGCCCGTGAATAGTAGGTGCTCAATAAATACTTGCTGAATCAATGTAAGAATCTTGAAGGATTTCACAGGTAGAGAACCATCCCTTTAGTTAGTGTGCCAGGCATTGACACTGGAAAGACAGCTGTGGACAGGACGTGGAAGGTCCCTGCTCTTGCACGTCTGGTATCCTTGTGGAGGTCAGCAGACAGAGAAAAGGGAACAAGTAACAGTGAAGATGTGTTCCCAGAGTGACCAGTGCTGCAGAGGAAACAAGCAGGTGGACTGGGAGGGAGGGACTTGAAGGGTCTAAAGATGAGACAGCCAGAGAAGCCCCCCTGATAAGGGAGAACATGCCTGGAAACACTTGAGGCAGACAGTTTCAGGAAGAAAGAACAGCAAGTACAGATTCCTGGGTCTGTGACAAGCTTAGGCTGTGCAAGGAATGGGGGAGAGTAAGAGAGAAGCTGCCAGGCACAGTAGAGAACAGTCAGGATGAGGCAGAGAGGGAAGCAGGGGCCAATTTGAGGAACAGAGACCACGTGAGAATTAGTCTGCACATAATGACAAGGCAGTGGTTGTTTTTAAAGTAAAGAAGGATATCATCTTAATTAAATTGTTTAAAAATAAGGGGAAAGAATGACAGGTAGCAGAGGTAGTGTGGACAAAGGCATGGAGGAGGGGGTGAGAACTGAGGATAGGTTTAGGGAGCAATTAAAATTTCCCTGGAGACTAGACTGCAAGTGAGGCTGGAGGAGAAGAAGGCTGGGTCGGAGGTGTAGCAATGGGAAGAGAGCCAAGAGGCTTTTAGAGCAGGAGAGTTACATGGGCAGAGCCATACCTTAGAAAGGCTAATCTGGCAACAGAGTAGAATGGAGTTGGGGTGGAGAGACTAGCCACCAAGCTGTTATCACAGTCTGAGCAATGGGTGTGTGCACTAGGCTTGTGGAAGAAGGAATGCATGGGAGGCGCAGTGCTAGAGGCGATTGATTACAACCAATTGGATGTAGACTATGTGGGAGAAAAGAAGTCAACAATAATATAAAATAACACGGACAAACCACGGTAACAGCTTTTTAAATTGAATTCTTATTATGTGCCAGACACTATTCTAACTACTTTAAATGTAGTAGCTCATTTAATCCTCAAAACTATCATCATCCCCATTTCACAGATAGATAGTTACTCTCCCAAGGCAGGGAGAAGGGAAGTGGCAGAACCAGAATCTGAACCCAGGCAGCCTGGATCCAGAGCCTGTGCTTTGAATGCTAATCATTGTTTTAAGCCTAGATGAACATAGGAAAGCAATGAAAAAACCAGGAAGGTAGGAGGGAAAGTAGATTTCAGGAGAGAGGTGAGAAAATTGTTTCTGAACATGTTGAGTATAAGGTGTTGGTACATTTCAAGTGCAAATGAGGAGCAAGGGCTGAGCATGGTCCTTGGAGCTCCCTCGAGGGGTCCCAGGTAGAGATGTGTGTCTTCATCTAGGCAAGTTGTGTTGAGGACATGCCCCATCTGAGGCACTTCAGTGATTGTTGAATGGATGGGTGAGTAAATGGGTGACCACGAGAAGGAATGTGATAAAGCGCTAGGAGTGAACAGTATCCCCACATTGAAGTTATGGACAAGAATCAGTTAGAGACTCCTAGAGAAGGCCTGTGTTTAGAGAACAGTGGGAGGGGCATTGAAGGAAACGGACTATGAGATTGAGGAAGTAGAAAGGAAACAAAGAAGGAGGGAGGTTGCTCTCCGGTGTCTAGTCCTGCAGAGGCTAGGGTTTGCCTGAGCCTCCAGAGAACAGTTTTAACAGCAGTGAAGGTGCAAGCCAGATTGTCATCAGCCCAAAAGAGAGGATAGCAGATGACAAAAGGAGACAACAGGGGCGATTCTTTTTTAAAGTCTGGTGAAAAGGGGGAAAGAGAGACAGGAGGCAACAGCTTGAGGGCAGAGCAAGGGCTGCTGGACAGTAACAGTTCACAAAGGTCCTTTAATTGCTCCCAAGAGGAGAGAATGAGGAACAGAGTCTTCTGGGCCTCGGCAGGGGTGTGTGTGTCTATCCCTGTACCCAACACGGGCAGTGGGAGCCCGGTCTGCACAACAGCAGGGATATATCAAGCCTTAGACACCCCTTGATTCAGGGCCATGCCCTGGCAGAAATGCTTCCCAGGTGGGTATGTGGGATAATAGCTGGTTGGATTAATTTGGTGACACCCTCATTTAGAGGGGGGTAGAAAGTACTGACGTCATCATGCTGCTGATTTTTATAGAGAACCAAGACTTATTTCCCCACTGACAAGAATTTGTGGCACTCAGCAGCTGTTAAAAAAAAAGACTCCCTCCACCCCCTTCTCCAGACTTCTCTAGACTTACATCTGTCTTCCCAGCTGTGAGCTGCTGAATTCCAGGGTGCAAAACGAAGGGAGATGAGTGGGAGGGGCATAAAATAATGATTACATGCTGCTTCGATATAAATCTTGGTTTATTGTGTATTCCTGGGCACATGCCGTCAAATTCAAGTGTGTGCCTCTCCCTCTCCCTTTCAATCTCTGTCTGTAAACCTTGATGGTATTAAGCATATGTTTTAGTAAATATTTTGTGTGCTGTATTCCCATTAATATTCCTAGGAAATGGAGCACTTTGGGTTTTGTGATTTCTAATAAACATTGATGGTGTTACTAGTTTGTACTGAGCATTCGGTATGCTCCATCAAAATGGCAGCTCTAATTAGGTTCCTTGAGTTAGCTAATGGATTTTGAGAAAGATAGCTTAGAAAGCTCTTACAGCTGTCCAAGATATTCCTGCCATGGCAGAAAGACAAAAGGCCCCTGGAAGCTACAGACTTCAGAGCTTTAGAAATGCAGCTGACAGTTAAAAAGATAAATTACATTCATATTTTTTCCCAGTGAACGTCCTAATACTGGATTAATGTTATTCCTGTAGTGAGCATCCATTAAGAAGCTCATTTTATTATAAGGATGCATTTTGACCATTAGCTCTTTTTTCTGGCTCCTCCTCTCTCCCCACTCTCCTTTTTCTCCCTCCAACTCCCCAGACATGTTGGATACAGTATGAAAAAGCTTCTTTGAAGAAGAGGAAATCATTTCCCTCTTTTGGTAGGTTATAAATTTAGAAGCTCTCTTAGATATATAGTAAGTGTTCAGTTTAAGAAATGTCAAGGTACGTAATACATAAAGAAATAATGTAGTGATTCAATTTAAGCCTTGTGGCTTATATTTTATGTAGAACTTAGGGTGGGGAGAAGCTTCTAGCTAGTGGGCTTGTTTACACTTGGATAAAAGATGATTTTTTTGTAGGATAGGAATATCTCGAAAACAGTGTGATACTTCTGTCTCTCATCTTAATGTGGGATCACAAAATAATACAATGCCACTCACCGTGCTCTTCATTTTTCCTTCCTAAGAACGAGTTTCTTTAACAAATGATAAACTAATGACATCTGAATGACTATACTTAATCTATTTGCAAATAGGGAGAAAAAAATAGTTCTTAGTGGAACGGGGAGTAATAAAGTTCACGACAAACAGCAGAATTCAGGAAACACAGTAACCCACAGGCTTCTTTGAGCTGGATGTGTGAGTACTCATTAATTCTATAACTGTGCTCCACATAACGTTTTGCTCTCAGTTTGTCCACTTAGAAAACTCATACCTGTTACTTTTTAATCTGAAAGATTACATCTCTCTAGGTACCTGATAAATCCTTTAGGGGAATGTTTCCTGGGTCATTAACTCTCTACCATCCAATTTCTGTGTTCCCCATTGGAGTCTTTGTAGTGCCTCTGTTTTTCTCAGTCCTGCCTGCCTTTTGGCCTTTTTTCTGCTCATTAGTACTTACCCAAACAAGGGGCCAGGCAAGGGAAAGAATGTGAATCAAGTCAATTAATTGGGGGATGGTTTGCAGCTCTGGGAAAACACTTGTTGGGAAAGAAGCTAAAGTTGTTGGCTTAAATAAGAGTTTTCAAAATCATCCCTAGTGTCTTATTTTTCATGCTCTTCCAAACCTCCTATCTCTGTGGATAATTGAGAGCCGACTTAAATGCTGTTGCTAATAAAGCTTTTGGAACTAGGGAAGAAATAAAAAAGAAGAGTGTTAATATAACATGTAGATTACAGATCAGACAGCTGCTTTGCCTCGGCATGACATAAATAAAGAGGAAAAACCTTGGTATATGAAGTGCCAAAAAACCCCAAAATACTTCTTCCCCACACATGACTTCGCCATGATGAATAAAAAGGCATAATTGACATCATGTTTGTTGATAAAAAACCAGCAACTGTCACACTGTTGAGAGGCTACTGAAAGCTGGAAGACGGCATGTTTTTTATTCATTTTCACTGTGGGTTATTTATAGGGTTCAATTGTCAAAGCAGCAGCTTACTGCCTAATTTTCCCTCTTCTTTGATGGCCCACGACTCATTCACTTTTCAGATCAAGAGGACAGCTACAAATTGCTCCAGGGCAGATATTCAGGCACCACTGTTACCTCACCTGAATGGAGCAATGGCTATTTATTAACTGAGATTCTGTGACTACTTTCCGTTAAACTGCCAGTGAAAATAAAAGTCATTGTCAACCCATAATGGGTTGGTTTCATTTCTTTGTTTTGTTTTTTTAACTTTTCACCCTCTGATTTGGCAGCCAGTACCCTGTTTCTAATGGGAAATTTATCACTATATTAACGATGCGTCATGCTTCACCACCAGGTAATGTTACTGGTTAACCAAGAGCTCTAGTTATAGAAAACGTTCAGTTTTCAAATTGAAAGTCTCAGTGTCGCGTTGCCTTGAACTAAAGTGGTCCTCAAAGTACAGTATTCAACAGGTGTGGAAACAGAAAGAGAAGGTGACTTTTGCCAGTAGTTTGCTCAGTCATTTAGCTTGAACTGTACACATATACAAGAAATCAGTGAATATAGTGCAAGAAAGGCTCATGGAGGTCAACTGGTTCATTTCATAGGTTATGTTATGTGGAAACAGAAAGTAAAGGTCTTCTATCCTGATATAAAGAATGACTCTGAAGATGCTGCTACCCTATGTGAAATTGGTCCAGGATTCTACTTCATCTTCCCTTTTGGGAAGATTGGCACATGGAGCTGTTCAAGCCCTACTGGCTTTATTCCCCAGGATTCTTGCATCCACTTCCCACACTTCTGCTATGCCTAACTGTGTGCCCTTTTATGTTGCCACCACTTGGCATGTGACGTTCTTTCCACTGGCATGCCCAGCACCCCCTCCTTGCTCTCCTTTTCTCCTTGAGGCCTTTCCCAGCCTCCCCAAGCAGAACTAATCACCCTCTCCTCTGAGCTACTGCAGGACTTCATTATACTTCATGATACTTCTTCATAATAATTGCCACATTGCCCTGTAATTGTTTATTTATATTTCCATCTCCCTCTATAAGACTGAAATCCCTGAGGGCTGGGTTCTGGGTCTTAATCACCTTTACATCACCAGGGCCAGGGACATGGCAGTATTTAAAAATAAATAAAAGCTTAAATAAATGTGCACATCTGAAAGTGGAAGGTTACTGGAAAACTTTTATAAAAGCAGTTGATGATCTGAGTTTAATATCAGCTTATTACTATCTAGTCTATTCTAAAAAGAAAGTCACCATTCTCTTAGAAAAGATTTGTAGGAATCTGAACACCTTTTAAAAACAACTGAAACAATCCATTGGAGATTATAATATAAGCTGTCTCTATCCTGTAAATCCCTGATGTCAGAAGGTCGGCATGAGGTTACAGGGTCACTAGAGCTCACTTTACACCCAGGGAGATGAGGGCTGTGGATATTCTTGGATTTGACACCCTTTGGGACCTAGTATATGTTAAATTTTTATGTGGCTTTTTGGAGTTGAGAATCTGTTTGGATTGTATAATTATTATAACCCTATTTAAAAGTGCAGAAGAGCTCAGCATTTGTGCATATAGGTGTAGAAGGAACAAAAGGAATTAAGGTAGAATCAAAACATGTTCTTAATAAATTCTTGGACCGAATTATGCTAGTCACATCAGAACACGGCATATAGAATTCTATGTTTATGAGATAATATGATTTAACACCATATATGTGATAATTAAAGTCTGGCCCATGTATCCCTTCTGGGTGTTTGGACAGTTTATTGTATATCCCTTTAATGGGTACAAAGGTAAAAACTAGTTTATGTATCATATGTATTTAGAAAGCTTTGACTCCTAACATTTAGTATTGAGCTCCTAATCAAAATCTTTAGCTTCTTTCAATTGAAAAACATGTTCTTTTTTTGAATATTTTTTCTCTTTCTCACTTTTATTATTTTCCCAACCTCCTCCTTTGGAAGGGGAAAAAACAGTCTTGTTACGGGAGGAAAATTTTACTGTTTTAATCTACTGATGTTTGATTAGCACAGAATACCATAGCTTATCCTGATACAATTCTCTAAATTAAACACCATCCATGCACTAAATCATTTAGAAGCTCCTTATTTTTCCCTCACATTGTGTAGTCAGTTAGGCCTTATTTCCTTATTGTGTAGAAGGAAAGGTCTAGGTGTCCGTCCAGCTGTTGGGAATCAGCAGTCTTTGATGGCCTTCCATGATCCCTTGGGAGGAGACAGAGCTTCTGTGTTTCCTCTGAGGAAGAGGGAATTTCATGGAGGCCTAGGAAATTCCCAAGGTTTTATGGCCTGCAGCCCACACAGGCTTCTTTTTCCCAGAATTGACCCTGAAAGTTTAATCCACATCTAAATGTCAGATATGTATTCCAAAATTCAAGCTGTGTTTGATTTAAGCCTAGAAGATAATACTTTTGTCTCACAAGTCCTGCAACTGTTGGTGAGAACTTCTTTGAGAAGGTGTGTGTGTGAGATATCATTAATTTGTGCGTGATATTATTAAAATAATACACATTTTATAGGTGTCTTCCATTTACCTTTTTATCCCTATTTTGCTAATTTTTTTAGACCGGAAAACTCTTTGAGAAAACTTGTAATGTTCCAAGTGGCATCATGTCTTAAGGTTAAGTTTCTAAAGCCATTACGTAAAACAAAAGTTGTGTACGGTCAGAATTAACCTTGAAAAACACTTTAGGAGAATGCCATACTGGACCTACCTATCATCTCTCACTAAACCCACCCAACACTCGTTCTTTTAGCACAGCATCAGCTGGCTGTTCCCTTGGTTGGGCACCAGCTAAAGTAGTTGGCTTGCATTTCAGTGGCCATGTTGTACAAGTAATGCATAGCTTGAAACACTGGGATCATGTTCAGTACAGTGTAAAGCCTGTATTATGAGAGGCCCTTAGAAACTGACACCAACTGAGGGAAGCCAACTCAGCTCATGTCCAGGGGCCTATGCTTACTACATGCAATAGCCAGTGGGAACACTGTCACTACTTAAATTGCTGTTTTCCCCCAAGCCCCCATTTTTGTCTAAGCTCAAATACTGAAGCATCACTTCAATGCAGTTGTGATGCAGTGTTGCTGTACTTCAGCCATGTAAGAACAGCTGTGACTACATGAATTATAATGGTTCCTCATCTTTAACAGAAGACAAAGTGAATGCCCAGTTTCAAATTGGTCCAAATCTGTTTTTCTTTGCATCTACATATGCTTGTTAACAAAGATGTAGAGTAGAAATGAAGGGCAATTTTGCTGCCATCCAGTGTGAACTTTTCAACTATATTTGAAAATCTTCCTGAAGAAACAAAAATTACCATATGAAACACTTGATAAATTCCTTCGGTGACCCCACATACTTTGTATTGTTAATAAAATTGGCGAACTGTCTCAAGACAATATGTATCATATGCTTATACATAATTTGAATGTGCTCAGTATTTGTGTAAGTTACTAAAGGCTCAAAAACTGTGTTGGAGGAAATATATTAGAATACTATTCAAATAGAGATTTTATGACTGATGGCAAAACCAGCTTCTGAAATTTGAACACAGCCAGGAGGTCACTGCACAGTATCAGAATAATGCTATTATGTGTTACAGGCTTATAATGGTGAGTTGAAGGCGTGAATAATAACTCGTGTGTTGTTGAATTGTGAATAACACTGTCAGTGTCACTTCTAAGACATTTCCACCTTCTCTAGAAAAGGAGATAGAGAAGCAGAGTGTTCTGATTAGAGAGTGGCCTCGGATTGTCTCAAGTGATAAAGAGCAAAGGTAGAGCAGAGCCTTTTATCACAAGAGGAGATGACATTGATCTGGTGAGATTCCCCAACACAGCAATCAATCACATGGGAGAAAGCTGGCCTTCATGCATCAATGAGATTACTTTCAATGGTAAATGGTGGCCGTGGTTCATGGTATGAGTGGAAATGCTTGCCATTAGGCAATCAAAAGCGTCAGGGGAAGGCGGCCTCCCCCCCCCCCAATAAGGCTTGATTCACTGGGGTCAAAGTCCAGTCCAGGGTTAAGATTTCCAGGACAAATCTTCAAGCTGTAAGAGTCAGAGGGTCAGTTGACTGAGCTAGGAATGGAAATACCAAGATAAGGATCTCAAAGGGAACAGATGCTTAAAGCAAGAAAGATGTGGAGAAAGGCAAATGGTCAGACTCAGGTTGCCATGGCAAAGTCAGGAGCCCAGGTAAGCCAAGTCACGTTGTCAGATTTTTGCGTCTGGGTCAAAATGCCACTGGCAGCGTCAGGATGGTTGAGGGAAGGACCATGTTCAGGATTATAGGCCGAGCTTTGTAGGGTTCGTTCTTCTTTATGACTCTAACTTGCATATCACCCTCTCTGGACCAGTTTTTTAGCTTTCCCACAGGATCTTGACATTGGAGTAATTTTGTTGGACTCTTCGAAATTTATACAAATACATACTTTTCAAAGTAATGTATTAGCATAGAACATAGTTTTTTCCCTCAAATTCTGCCACCAGTTTTTCATGTGACATTAAATTCTCTTAAGATGTCTAAGTATTGTTTCTTCACCTACTAATAAGAAGTATAATGTCACAGATAATTGACAAAAGTAGTTCTAGAAATAAAGGGAGATTCTAAATGTGAAAAATTTGTCTGTTATTATATTATTCACCCGTTTCCTAAACTCATACTCTTAATATAGGAATTAATAGGCAATCATAGTAATCAAAGGATTCTTAATTTAGAGTGTTTTAATCAACACAATAACTGAAATCTAATAGAAATTAAATGTCCATATGAAGAAAGGCATATTCTTGTTATTTGGGGAAACTTTTAATCAAAAATAATTGAAAAAGGGGGTCACCATCATAGTGGTGGTGAATTGGGAAAGAAATTAGAAAAATTCCCAAATGTTGTTCATGGGTAGTCAGTTCTGTGTTCCAAAATTTCACTGGACTAAACCATGAAAAATCTTATTTGTCAATATACCTTTGAAAAAATAGATATTCTTTCTACAAAATTAGGAGAAGATAAAGAATTTATATAATCATAATTTTCACTGAATATTTACACTGGATAATTTTCAGAGCTTTCCATTATGAAAATATCATTTGAAGAATTTTATAGAGTTAAGCCCCATTAAAAGCCATTGTTTATTACTAAATATCATTTAGCATATGTGGGCACACTATATAAATGTATTTGCATTATGGAATTTAAATCTGAAGAATGAAAGTGTAAGTGCTGTTGGACTATAGTTGCTGTAGATCTTCAAAATGCTTTTGAATTAATGATCCTGAGTACACTTAAAAGAATCTCTAAACTTTCTTATTTGACAGAAATCTTTATCACCAACAGAAAATAAGTAATAGTTGTGTCCATGACTGTCTTCAGCTGAATATTCTTTTCCAGAACTTAGTTTGGAGTTTGAAGTATAATTAGTAAGAGAAGATTGCATATAGACAGTTAGATTTTATTATATTCATGTTGTCAAGAGTGTGAATGCCACTGAATCCCAGGTACTTTGAGAGCTCTGTTCCCACTTTGAAAAAAATATGCCCTGTTTTCTAAGGCAGAACGGTGGTACTGCTAAATTTGTAGTTTAAAGCTAGGATGATTTCTTAGGTCCTTAAATGCAGAAAGATAAGACAAACAACCCTTCCCATCAGGGGGAAACAAACAGGAAAAGAATAGCATATTGGCATTCTTAAAGGGTGCAAGAGTTTTTTCTTCACTCCGTATCTTTCAAAAGGAGGAAACCTTTTTGAGAAAACTTCTAAAATTCCACCCTTGTGTAGATATAGAAAGACGAGCACCATGTTTACATAATTAAAATATTCTGTGGTAAGCATCAAAATAACATTTGTACAGTAACATCATAAAAAAAATTGAATAATCTATCAAACTCAAAACAGTCCCTATTCTACTGATTATTGTTGACATGCATACATCTAATTTCAACCGTTTTGTTCAGTGAGTTTGTAAGGATTATTTCATCCAGGTAGAAATATTCCTGTTAAGGTTCCATTCTACAAAGACTGTTCTTAACTGCGTCATCAGATCTGAACCCTAGGCTGGTATCTACTCACAGGTGGCAAACACCTCCCCTTGACAACGAAGAGCTACATGACTTGAGGCTATCTGAAAATGACACAGCTCTTTGGAATTAACTGTGTACAATTTAATCATAGTTAGGGTACATTATTTACATGCATGCCCACTTAGGCATACACGCAAAGTCATGGCACATGAATTCACAAGTCGGACAATGGTTTGCTGGCAGTGACTAGCTCCCTCTAGTTCAGCCAGTGGTGAGCTTTACCAGCATCAGCCCTGGCTGCCTCTCAGTCCTGGTCCTAATCCAGAGTTTCTTTCTCTTTCATGTGGGATCTTTGTCATAGGTTGAGTCTCTTTTGCACCCCATTCAGTTTTATGCCAGTTTCCCACATAAGCCTATTAGAGATGTACTATTAATTACCCAGAAATCTCTGTCTGCAGTTGCTCCAGCATCATTCTTTAATGAATACAGACTTCATTGCATGTCTTTCTATTACTTTAGCTGCTTCAATTTCTATTTTTATTACAAAGGTCTGTGCAAATAGAAGAATATCAAAAGGTATGGCTATAAATGTGCTCTGCTAAATTCCCTCTGTCTTGAAATGCCTGTGCACTGCTGCTACAAAATGCCACTGCATTGTAATGCATTTCTCACAAGGCAGCAAGGTATGGTCAAAATAACACTGGCTTTGGAATCACACATCTCCTGGTCTGCCATTCACCAATTGGGCTACTTATCTGAGCCTCAGCATATGCTCATTTGTGAAATGTTAATAACGATGTCATCCTCAAAAATTGGGGGATTAAATGAGATGAAGTATGTAAAGCATACATATTATACTTAAGGCATCATGGGAGCTTAATAAATGTTAGTTTCTTTTCTCCAGCCTGTTGTAGTAATGGGAGGAGGCTATGGCATGCACAAATGATCACTCATTTTAAAATGTATTTCAATTGAGGTAATTATGAACTAGGAAGAATAAGGTTAGATTCCAAAGGAGCAGATAATGCCTTACTGTGATGTGTATTGCATTTGGGGATATATTACTATAGGTGACGGTGAAGAAAATGACATCATTTCTGAATTTCATTGCAACTTTAAACTATTTCCAGCTTTAAAGTGTTAAAATCCTATTTAACTATACATTTGCCTTTAAAGACGTAGGCAGTATAATTGACAAGAAATCACTGCAATATAAATCTGTTTTGTTATACTGCTTGAATTAATTTAAAATAAAATTTCAGCACATTGAAAGTGCAGGAGTGGCGTTGATCACCTACATATGGATACAGCTATAATAGGAACTTTTTTGGTAAGAATGGCTAACCTTTACCTTATCCAGTGAACAAATAATACAGTAAGCCTAATTTTCTAACTAGCAACTTGGAGATGGGATTATTGATACTTTACCAGATTTTATATGATTGCAAGGGTATGTGAGTTACATCATAAGCTGATGTTACTTCTGAAGCTATCAGGCAAAATTCTTAGAAGCTCTACTACTAAGTTGCATAAAGCCAGGAGAATGGAACCATTAACATGTAAATAGAGGGAGGAAAAACAGGAGTCCTCAGAAAGTAACTCCTCAAGGCTGGCCTTAATTCCATTCTGGTCCAGTATGTTGTTAGAGGACCTAGTCTTTAAGATATAAATGAGATGAAGGAGGAGATGCAGGTTGAAACGTAGTAAGCAGTGGTGGAAAGAGCCTTCTTTGAAGTTAGACCTTGTACATCTATTAGCCATGACCCTCAGCTTCCTCATGTCTATGGAGCAAAACAATAAAAGCTACCTTTAAGTATTCTTCTGTGATTCTGAAGTATTTACAACACCCATTACACAGCAATTATGTAACTCAACTCAAGTTCCAGCTCCTACAGATTGGTAGTAGCTTTCTGAAGTTCTGGGTTAAGAAGGATTCTAAGGGCATGACTAGGATTATGGGGAAGGAAGGCCGTAAGTGATTAGTGATGTCTGCTCTGAGCAGAAAGTGGAGTAACTAAAAGTCTATATCAATATATTGGCTGTATAAATGTTCCATAAATTATGACTATTATGATTATTGCTGCTCTTATGACAAAGGCATTTTTATGTTCCTCTTCAAATTTCTACCTCTTCAACACAAAATGGAATCAGTTAACTGCTTTGGTTGCAATAGCTGTGTTGTTTTTTGTTTTATTTATTTATTTATTTTTTATTGATTTGATGGTAAACCTGTGTGTGTTATCTGCACAGAAGAGCTGAGAGATGAAACCAGAATTTTCTATTCCTAATTGTATTATATAAACCAACTACCTGGGAAAAAATCTGATACAGTTACTAGAAGTAGAGTGAGGATTAGAGAGAGAGAAAAAAAAAAGAGAGAGAATGTTGCGACGTAGTCCTGGCTTATCATGAAGGGTTTGCACGGTGCCCCATAACTTCTTTAAAATATTCACACAAGGGAGAATGTTTTGCACTTAGATGGTCCATGAATTTCTAGACTTTTTTCCTGTTTTTCTCTGAGGTCAGATTTCTTCTCTGGGTAAATAGTCATGTTCCTGTCAGCCATAGGGGATTTTCTGAATCGTAAACAGCTGATTTTGTATTCTTTCCCCATTCCTTCTATCTGAGAACTGAAATCTGATCAAACCCGTATTTTTAAATTTATTTATTTATCAGCATATGGAAGAATAGTTTACGGTCTGAGTATGATTATTTTTTCCCACAAATGTAAAAAAATTGTGGGGATTTTTAAAACAGTCCCTTATCAGTTTCTTTCTTTTTCCTTTATTACTGATGACTTCATTCTGCTTGAATTCAGTGCTTCGGTTTTTTTGGGTAAACTAATAGATTATGTATGCTGTGTTTGCACCACGTTGATTGAACTCATCTGGTGAGTTTAAGCACAGCTCATGCATGCATGTAATGGGCAGAAGCCTGCACAGTGGATGCAGGCCCATAGTTAGCTCAGAGTACTCAAGAGTGAGGGAACCTGTTCAGAATTGAGCTGTGCTGTCTTTCCTGCCTTCCGTTGTTCAGAAAAGCATATCAGACGTTCCACTTTTTTCTTACTGCTATCTTTTCCAAGTTCTTGAGGAAAACTTTTGTTCAAAAAAATAAGTATAGTCAGGAAACAGAGTTAGAACTATTTTTTAAGTTTTAAAAATACATATTGAAGAAAAATCAAGGTATGTGATCCCTAAGAACTTGTCTTTTCTTAAACAAAGGCATAAGCTGCTTGGTGTCCGTAGAGCAGGTAGGAAGCCAAGAACTCTGTGCTAACTTTGTACAGAGGATGTTGAGACACGTGGTCCTGCTTTCAATTAACTTACAATCTAGTTTGGGAAGAATGTTTTCCTTCCAAAAAATGTTTACTCACCCTTTTCTTTTATAGTTTAAGTATAATTTTTAAATGTTTTAACAAAATAATAGATGACTTCTTTCTACTGCTTTCAGATATCTCATTCTATCAGATATCTCATTTAAACTTAAAGCTCAACTGTAATACTTGGGGATGTTTTTGGCATGTAGAGGGCTTCACCACGGGACCCCTACCTACTTTTCTCAGTCTCACCTGTCTCTCTTCCCTGTTTCCTCCCATATTCCCTGTATATACTTGAGCAGTGATTCTCACATACCCATGAAATATGAGTATCATTATGATTAATTATTACAAATTGAGTTAAAGTACCAACATTTGCAAGTGATATATTTCATCATTTATTAGAATAAATTCAGAATATCCCTAAAGTACCAGCACTCCCTTTTTATTATAATTTGCTTCCTAAATGAGAGAAGGAAGGGAACATACATCACCCAATATGGGTACAAGGCAGGACAGAAGAAACCGAGGACCACTGCTTGCCCAACTGACTTCCTTGCATTCCCCCAAAGCAAGGTGCTTTCTCATTTCTGTCCTTTGCATTGCCCTTCCCTCCACCTGGAATTTCCCCACCTCACTTGTCCAGCTATTGAGCACCTATGCATCCTTCAAGACTCAGCTAAAGTGTCACCTCCTCTGTAGAGCCTTCTGTGGTCTCCTTCCATGGCCCTGCTCTCACCCTGTTAAAGCTTAAGCAGTGTGAGTCCCCACAGCCCCTGTGCACACCTACAGCACTGGTCACCGTGGATTGTGGTCCTCTGTATCCCTTTCAGCCCCCCACCTCCCAGACTGTGTGCTTTTTGTGAACGAGTTCTGTTTGTTTGTTTGTTTTAAGATCCCCAGGTCTTAACATAAGGTCTGACACAATAGGGCACTCAGTTATGCCTCAGATGAACCAAAGAAGTTGATCAGCTGTAGAGCCCTGCCTAGCATCCTCCCCTTGCTTCCTAGCCCTGATTGTATCACGTGATGTTGGTTCTGTTGAAACGATGGTGACAGATCCAAGTTAAAAGGGAGCCACTGGCTGACCAGTGTGGGGTTGAATGGATAAGTCACTGGAGAAGCTGTAATTCCTGAGAGGAAGAAGTAGCTAAGTAGAGAGAGGAAAAGCTTGGACAAGTAACCAAGTTGGTATGTTCTATGACCAGCTCTTTATTTTTCTTTTTACTTCTTCACATGGCTTCCACCTTCTTCTCTTTCTCTATGTCCTGCCTACACCCACATAATGACATGTACTCCAGCCCCACTCCAAAAATTCACAAATGTCATTGAAATGAACAGTGGCACCTGCCAACTCTGCATCACCTCCAACCTTCAGGTCAAACAACTGGTCTCAAGTTATCAACACTTATTTGAGAAAATGAGATACTACATTAAAATTTAACCAAACTCTGTGCATATGATTATAAGAAAAAGGTGGTGGCTCTTTTAATTGCTCTAAAGATCAGGACCTTATCTTAAGTTCTCACTCAAAAGGCATTTATTAATCCCAAGTTAGATGTTTTGACCCTTGGAGCTAAACATATGCACATAAAGACTGGTTTTTATTTATTTTTATTACCAGGGATTTCACAGTTCTCCTAGCATGTCTGTATGATATTACTGAATCTTCCAAATTTGGATGTCAGCTGCTTTATTAAAAAAAAAAAATCAGAAAGCGAGTTTCCAGGATGATGTACATTGTGTGACTGTCTGATTATGTCCTGCAGTGGCCGTTCCATGAGTGGAAGCACTGACCGCATCCAGAAGTTGCGGAAGGAGTATTATCAGGCTCGGAGGGAAGCTTTCGCTTTATATGAGGACAGTGAAGGAAGAGCAAGACCTGACTATGACCTTCACTGGGTAAGTCCATGCCTGATTGCAATCATTGAATTCATCTTTACTGATGTAGTTAAGAGCAGAAGAACATGGCCAAGAATGTGCTGTACATATCAAACTATATTTAGGTTACTTCAGTTTCATAGATGTGAACATTACCTAAACCACAGCCATTTTCTCCCACAGAAGTTGTTTCTATAAATCAAACCACCCTAATGCACAGTAGTTCATTTTAATTGCTCTCATATTTACTCCCTGTTGGACTTGTATGCCAGCTTGTTGGGATGGAACAGATGTTAGCTATTTTAAAGAACACAAGGAATCTTGGCCATCATCTACTGAGCCTTAATCCTTGCCCTCCATCTCTTGAGTCTCAGACATCTGGTCAAGCATTAACAGACCATGCAACATAAGCCATCTCTCCTTTGGAAAATGATATTAGAAATAAATTTCAGAAGGGTCCGAAAGATATCAATTCAAAGATATCAACTGTTTGTATATTGCATCTGAACAATTTACATTTTGCTGATCTTACCAGTACACTAAGATCATTTTATTTTGAGATAAGGGCAGTTTTTTATTAGAGGGTTCTCTTTGCCAAATCCTTCAACATTTGGGAAGAGAAAAGAATATTGTGACCTCTAAAGAGATATTTTCTGGGTTTTTTCAAAATAGCATGATTCATTCTCTTGCCTTTTTCAAGAAGGCAAGGCTCTCACTCATCCTCTTTGATGATTACTGCCCTCTCCTACAGTTTTAATGCTGTTTTGAGAACCCCATAAGGAACTGTCTTATCCCTGGTGGCCACACCAGCTCTTTCGAAGGACAGATGTATTAAAGGAAAGTTTCCTTTCTTGATTTTCACACTCATATTTGTGTTCACGAGGTCAGAGTAGGGAGAGTAGAGTCCAGCCACTGAGCTGATTCCCTCTAGTCTTCACTTGGATACTGTGGTTTCTCATGCATGAAACCTAGTACTTTTACACAGGGGGTTCCAAACTCAGTTTCAGCATCCACCACTGTTGTGCAGAGCGACTGAAATTTCTTAGCCCCATAGATTCTTCCTTATATGGCAGAGTTTAAAAACACTAATCAGAAGTACACAGTAAGGATTAGCGATCTCCAACCAAATGGCTTCAGCCTCTTCCACAGATAAGCATCCTGTAACTACAGATCCAAACAAACAGCTATTTACTGGTTTTATTACAGATGTTAGGATTAAGCAGAATGGCATTTACAGTGATGGGGCAACTGGTCACTTAGACTCTCAGTAACAGAAGAGAAAGATGTTCACAGAATAACAATCTACAACAATTCATTTCAAGCTTAATCAGATTGACTTATTGACTTTGATGAAAGACTCTATACATGAGGCCCTGTTCCCTCAATCAAATGGACAATAAAATAAAGGGAAGTTGTTTCCACCATGTCCAGTGCATTGAAAAGTCTTCCTCCTCAAAACCAGTGTGAATTCCTATGAGCAAAATAAGATAAGTAATTTTAGATAAAGTAGTCCTTGTTGTTTGGACCTTACTTATATGACCTCCTTACATCAAGCTGAAAGGATGAAAATGCTTACACTCATGAGACTTAAAGTTTCCTCTTACCTTCATCAAACCTGAGCTAGATAACTACATGCTTGGGTCCTCCCTATCTTGATGATTCTGTTTCTGTGCTGAGCAAATGTGTAACCAGACAAACAATCTAGTGAGTAAAAGAGTCTATTTTCATTTGTGTTTCCCATGCCCGGGTATGTTGAGCTTTGCCAAAAGTGACTGATTTTACATTTCCCAGACAGCTGGGGACCCCAGCTTCCCAAAGGGATGCTTGGGAAATGCACTGTCATAAAAGATGACTGTTCATTGTGATTGGCTGTGATACTCCAAACCAGGGATTAGAATCTCAGCATCCTTTCCCATCCTCTCCACAAGCCAAGGAAAAACACTAGTATCTTTTGTCCAATGTAGACCTGAGAAATCACCCCGTTGTCTTGCTACTTTTGGAGAGATCTAGGAAAGCAAGTTTAGAAAGTTACCATTTCATTCCTGCCAGTCAGCCAGACACAACAAGGCAGCTTTTATGAGACTGTGGTTCCTAGATTGGCTGGTCTTCAGGATCACCGAGGGTGCCTGTTAAAAACTGATAGACAGTCCATGAAGGGGAGGGATGGGACCCAAGAAAAGGCTTCCAGGTGCTTCTCCAGGTAGTCATCAAGCTTTCTGACTCACAAGTCTAAAAGTAGGGCATTGATTCCAATTGCTTCAGTAAACACTGAAGTAGTTCTACTTATCTAACAGGATCAGTACATGGACCAGCATCATCAAAAAATACTTTCATGGACTCAGAATCCCCCAAGCTCCCAGTACCTCAGACTGAGAGGCCTGACAAATATCCCCTCGAGTCACACTATACTGGGGAACTTCTGATCTATCGAGAAGGAAATTAGGGGAATAAGTTACCTAAGAACTACTTTTTTAAAAGGCCAAAAAGAAAGAAAGTATGCTCACAAAAGTCTTCAAAGCCAAAATTATTAAAACAATCACGGAGGGCTTCCCTGGTGGCACAGTGGTTGAGAGTCCGCCTGCCGATGCAGGGGACACGGGTTCGTGCCCCGGTCTGGGAAGATCTCACATGCCGTGGAGCGGCTGGGCCCGTGAGCCATGGCCGCTGAGCCTGCGCGTCCAGAGCCCATGCCCCGCAACGGGAGAGGCCACAACAGTGAGAGGCCCGCGTAAGGCAAAAAAAAAAAAAAAAAAAAAATCACAGAAAGAGTATTAGGATCTATGAATCACTGAAAAGATTATTAGGTTCTGTTCATAGTTTTCTGGTGGTTTTATTGTTTTTTTATTTTATTTTTCACATCTCTGAAGTTAGGGTGCAGTTTATAGTCACTTTTAGCCAGGTGTCATGATACAGTTGTCATTTTCTGCACAAGAAATGTATAATGAAATTGCAGGCTATCTATTAGAAACTTGGAAGACAATCCTAGAGAAATTTTGGAGTATGCTTTTAGGAAAGGCTGCTCCTTATTAATATTTTTTGGAATGTATTTTTATCACTCTTTTTTTTCTTTGACCCCCGTCAGACTTTCTGCATCTTCCCAGGCCATCTTGTGGGTAGTTTTCTATCTATGTTGCACCTGCCCAGTGGCCCAGAGCCAAAGATTTCTCTTACTGCTCCCTTGGGTTCTCCGTTGCTCTCATACCTCTCTCTCTTTTCCTTCTCTTTTTTCTGTGTCTCCTATTCAATTTTGACCAATATTTGCTCAGTCTAAGCATACGCCCAGTACTGGTAACAATAATATATCATCTCTATGTTGGAGGAACTCACAGTCTAGCCAGGAATACAGACATCTAAACCAAAACCCAAAAAAAAGGACATTAATAAGTGTGAGAAATGCTGTAGTGTAAAGTAGTATTATCTTCTAAATGAGTGCAGAGAATGCAGTTAGTTCTGTTGGAAGCAGGGTGTGCATGAGGGGTGTTGGGAAAGCGATAGAGAACATTTGGGAGTTGCCTCAGTCACATATTTTGTTCTTTTTCTCTCAAATATGGTGGTTTTTCTTTTCCCAAAGGAGCTCCTGATTTATTCACTTCATTTGTGTTGAAATAAATGAATACACACAGATTGCAAGGTTTGTAAATATAGACATGAGACCTTAAAAATCTTTTCAGCAAGTCTGTTTGGTAGCTGTTTTCCCATCTAGGCTCTGAAAAGCTGTAAAGAACAAGTGGAGGGAATTTCAATGGCTCCAAGAGATGCCTGGTGAGTTTTTATAGGCCCAATTAAGTGAGCAAGATAGGCTAACTGTGAAGTGTTCATATTTGCCAAAAGAAAACATAATACCTGTTATCTGCTGGCATTTTATGTTCTGTAAAATTTGTTAAGACTGCCACAGTCCTCTGGCAGCAGGCTGTGGTTTGTCCTTGTTGGGCTTTGTTATCATTATTATTATTATTATTATTATTATTAGCAGATACAGATTATCTGCTTATTTAACAGCAGCATGAATATCCTGTAAGTAATAATTTCGGAAATGGGATGGCTCTAGAGCTTTCTACAAATATTAGTACCTTTATTACTGTTTCTCTTCAAGAGCTGCATGGCATATATTATACCTCCTTCCTCTTTTTAATTCTTTGGCTAAATTAGAAGAATGTCTATCTGTAAAAGGGGTTCGTAGACACATGGGTGGGAAGAAGGTAAGCTGGTTTCCACTGTCATAAAAGACATAACACTATGTCTTTATGGCAAAAGGGATTGGTTCAGGTAGGTCATGGTTGGAACAAAGAGATGGTTGGGTGAATAAATAAAAACATTCTGAAAGAGTTGTTTCTTCTATTATGAAGATGATTTAGAAACCAAATGGATGGAATATACTTGGCAGCTGTCTGGACAATAACAGACACAGCTGGTGAATTCTGTAGTCAGAAGAAAAGGAGATCAAGATGCTGAGCTCGTGCTAGCCATCTTAGGAAAGGATTTGAGATGGAATGTGTAATAGCCACACAAGTACAAAACCATCAGAAGGTTATTTTCTACACATGATGGATAAGAGAAATGAGCTCCTGCTGTACCGTGGTCCAATGCAAGAACTAAGACTTGTTCATATTTTCCTTCTCCTGCTCCTTGAAGGCATTTGTTAAAAACTAGGGACGGGGGCGGGGGGAACTTTCAAGATAGTGGAGGAGTAAGACGTGGAGATCACTTTCCTCCCCACAAATACATCAGAAATACATCTACATGTGGAACAACTCCTACAGAACCCTACTGAATGCTGCTGGCAGAAGACCTCAGACCTCCCAAAAGGCAAGAAAGTCCCCACGTACCTGGGTAGAGCAAAAGAACAAAGAAAAAACAGAGACAAAGAATAGGGACGGGACCTGCACCAGTGGGAAGGAGCTGTGAAGGAGGAAATGTTTCCACACACTAGGAAGCCCCTTCACTGGTGGAGATGGGGGGTGGGCGGGGGGAAAGCTTCGGAGCCGCGGAGGAGAGCAGAGCAACGGAGGGTAAAGCGGAGAGATTCCCGCACAGAGGATCGGTGCCGACCGGCACTCACCAGCCCGAGAGGCTTGTCTGCTCACCCGCCAGGGCGGGCGGGGCTGGGAGCTGAGGCTCAGGCTTCGGTTGGAGCGCAGGGAGAGGACTGGGGTTGGCTGAGTGAACACAGCCTGAAGGTTAGTGCGCCACAGCTAGCCGGGAGGGAGTCCGGGAAAAAGTCTGGATCTGCCTAAGAGGCAGGAGACCATTGTTTCCTGGTGCACGAGGAGAGGGGATTCATAGTACCACATAAATGAGCTCCAGAGACAGGCGCGAACCACGGCTGTCAGCGCGGACCCCAGAGACGGGCATGAGATGCTAAGGTCGCTGCTGCTGCCACCAAGAAGCCTGTGTGCGAGCACAGCTCACTCTCCACACCTCCCGTTCTGGGAGCCTGTGCAGCCCGTCACTGCCAGGGTCCCGTGATCCAGGGACAACTTCCCCGGGAGAACGCACGGCGCGCCTCGGGATGGGGCAACGTCACGCTGGCCTCTGCCGCCGCAGGCTCGCCCCGCATCCGTACCCCTCTCTCCCCCCGGGCCTGAGTAAGCCAGAGCCCCCGAATCAGCGGCTCCTTTAACCCCGTCCTTTCTGAGCGAAGAACACACGCCCTCAGGCGACCTACCTGCAGAGGCGGGGCCAAATCCAAAGCTGAACCCCAGGAGCTGTGCGAACAAAGAAGAGAAAGGGAAATCTCTCCCAGCAGCCTCAGGAGCAGCGGATTAAAGCTCCACAATCAACTTGATGTACCCTGCATCTGTGGAATACCTGAATAGACAACAACTCATCTCAAATTGACGAGGTGAACTTTGGGAGCAACGATACATATATTTTTCCAACTTTTTCTCTTTTTGCGAGTGTGTATGTGTATGCTTCTGTGTGTGATTTTGTCTATATAGGTTTGCTTTTACCATTTGTCCTAGGGATCTGTCTGTCCATTTTTTTAAAATAGTTTTTAATACTTCTTACCATTGATGGATTTCTTTATTGGTTTGGTTGCTCTCTTCTTAATTTTTTTTATTACTTTTAAATTTTTTTATTTAACTAATTTTTTAATTTTTTATTTTAATAACTTTTATTTTAGTTTAGTTTTTCTTTCTTTCTTTCTTTTTTTTTCTCTCCCTTTTCTTCTGACCTGTGTGGCTGACAGGGTCTTGGTGCTCCAGCCAGGAGTCAGAGCTGAGCCTCTGAGGTGGGAGAGCCGAGTTCAGGACATTGGTCCACCAGAGACCTCCCACCCCAAGTAATATCAGTCGTCAGGAGCTCTCCCAGAGATCTCTGTCTCAACGCTAAGACCCAACTCCACTCAATGAACAGCAGCTCCAGTGCTGGACACCCCATGGCCAACAACTAGCAAGACAGGAACACAACCCCACCCATTAGTAGAGAGACTGCCTAAAATCATAATAAGGTCACAGACACCCCAAAACACACCACTGGACACGGTCCTGCCCACCAGAAAGACAAGATCCAGCCTCATCCACCACAACACAGGCAACAGTCTCCTCCACCAGGAAGCGTACACAACCCACTGAACTAACCTTACCCACTGGGGGCAGACCCCAAAAACAACAGGAATTATGAACCTGCAGCCAGCAAAAAGGAGACCCCAAACACAGTAAGTTAAGCAAAACGAGAAACAGAGAAATACTCAGCAGATGAAGGAGCAAGGAAAAATCCCACCAGACCAAACAAATGAAGAGGAAATAGACAGTCTACCTGACAAAGAATTCAGAGTAATGATAGTAAAGATGATCCAAAATCTTGGAAATAGAATGGAAAAAAATGTAAGAAACGTTTCACAAGGACCTAGAATAACAAAAGAACAAACAAACAATGATGAACAACACAATAAATGAAATTAAAAATTCTCTAGAAGGAATCAATAGCAGAATAACTGAGGCAGGAGAACAGGTAAGTGACCTGGAAGATAAAATAATGGAAATAACTACCGCAGAGCAGAATAAAGAAAAAAGAATGAAAAGAATTGAGGACACTCTCAGAGACCTCTGGGACAAGGTTAAACACACCAACATTCAAATTATAGGGGTCCCAGAAGAAGATAAACAGAAAGTGACTGAGAAAATATTTGAAGAGATTATACCTGAAAACTTCCCTAATATGGGAAAGGAAAGAGTCAATCAAGTCCAGGAAGCACAGAGAGTCCCATACAGGATAAATCCAAGGAGAAACATGCCAAGACATATATTAATCAAACTATCAAAAATTAAATACAAAGAAAAAATTTAAAAGCAGCAAGGGAAAAGCAACAAATAACATACAAGGGAATCCCCATAAGGTTAACAGCTGATTTCTCAGGGAAACTTTGCAAGCCAGAAGCGTGTGGCAGGACATATTTAAAGTGATGAAAGGAAAAAACCTACGACCAAGATTACTCTACCCAGCAAGGATCTCATTCAGATTTGACAGAGAAATAAGATCTTTATGGACAAGCAAAAGCTAAGAGAATTCAGCACCACCAAACCAGCTTTACAACAAATGCTAAAGGAACTTCTCTAGGCAGGAAACAAAAGAGAAGGAAAGACCTACAATAACAAACCCAAAACAATTAAGAAAATGGTAATAGGAATATACATATTGATAATTAACCTTAAATGTAAATGGATTAAATGCTCCAACCAAAAGGCATAGACTGGCTGAATGGATACAAAAACAAGACCCATACATATGTTGTCTACAAGAGACCCACTTCAGACCTAGGGACACATACAGACTGAAAGTGAGGGGATGGAAAAAGATATTCCATGCAAATGGAAATCAGAAGAAAGCTGGAGTAGCAACTCTCCTATCAGAGAAAATACACTTTAAAATAAAGACTATTACAAGAGACAAAGAAGGGCACTACATAATGATCAAGGGATCAATCCAAGAAGAAGATACAACAATTGTAAATCTTTATGCACCCAACATAGGAGCACCTTGATACATAAGGCAAATGCTAACAGCCATAAAAGGGGAAATGGGCAGTAACACAATCATAGTAGGGGACTTGAACATCCCACTTTCACCAATGGGCACATCATCCAAAATGAAAGTAAATAAGGAAACACAGCTTTAAATGACACATTAAACAAGATGGACTTAATTCATATTTATAGGACATTTCATCCAAAACCAACAGAATACACTTTCTTCTCAAGTGCTCATGGAATATTCTGCAGGATAGATCATACCTTGGGTCACAAATCAAGCCTTAGTAAATTTTAAAAAATTGGAATTGTATCAAGTATCTTTTCTGACCACAATGCTATGAGACTAGATATCAATTACAGGAAAAAAACTGTAAAAAATACAAATACATGGAGACTAAACAATACTCTACTAAATAACCAAGAGATCACTGAAGAAATCAAAGAGGAAATCAAAAAATACCTAGAAACAAATGACAGTGAAAACATGACAACCCAAAACCTATGGGATGCAGCAAAAGCAGTTCTAAGAGGGAGGTTTAGAGCAATACAATCCTACCTTAAGAAACAAAAATTCATCTGAAATAAACAACCTAACCTTACCCCTAAAACAGTTAGAGAAAGAAGAACAAAAAACCCCAAAGTTAGCTGAAGGAAAGAAATCATAAAGTTCAGATCAGAAATGAATGAAAAAGAAATGAAGGAAACGATAGCAAATATCAATAATATTAAAAGCTGGTTCTTTGAGAAGATAAACAAAATTTATAAACCATAAGCCAGACTCATCAAGAAAAAAGGGAGAAGACTCAAATCAATATAATTAGGAATGAAAAAGGAGAAGTAACAATTGACACTTCAGAAATACAAAGGATCATGAGAGATTACTACAAGCAACTCTATGCCAATAAAATGGACAACCTGGAAGAAAAGGACAAATTCTTAGAAAAGCACAACCTCCAAGACTGAACCAGGAAAAAATAGAAAATATAAACAGACCAATCACAAGCACTGAAATTAAAACTGTGATTAAAAATCTTCCAACAAACAAATGCTCAGGACAAGATGGCTTCACAGGCAAATTCTATCAAACATTTAGAGAAGAGCTAACACCAATCCTTCTCAAACTCTTCCAAAATGTAGCAGAGGGAGGAACACTCCCAAACTCATTCTACAAGGCCACCATCACTCTGATACCAATACCAGACAAAGATGTCACAAAAGAAAACTACAGGCCAATACCACTGATGAACATAGATGCAAAAATCCTCAACAGAATACTAGCAAACAGAATCCAAAAGCACATTAAAAGGATCAAACACCATGATCATATGGAGTTTATCCCAGGAATGCAAGGATTCTTCAATATACACAAATCAATCAATGTGATAAACCATATTAACAAATTGAAGGAGAAAAACCATATGATCATCTCAATAGATGCAGATAAAGACTTTCAACAAAATTTAAAACCCATTTATGATAAAAATCCTCCAGAAAGTAGGCATAGAGGGAACTTACCTCAACATAATAAAGGCCATATATGACAAACTCACAGCCAACATCGTTCTCAATGGTGAAAAACTGAAACCATTTCCACTAACATCAGGAACAGAACAAGGTTGCCCACTCTCACCACTGTTATTCAACATAGTTTTGGAAGTTTTAGCTACAGCAATCAGAGAAGAAAAAGAAAAGGAATCCAAATCAGAAAAGAAGCAGTAAAGCTGTCACTGTTTGCAAATGACATGATACTATACATAGAGAATCCCAACGATGCTACCAGAAAACTACTAGAGCTAATCATGAATTTGGTAAAGTAGCAGGATACAAAATTAATTAACAGAAACCTCTCACATTCCTACACACTAATGATGAAATATCTGAAAGAGAAATAAAGGAAACACTCCCATTTACCATTGCAACCAAAATAATAAAATATCTAGTTATAAACCTACCTAGGGAGAAAAAAGACCTGTATGCAGAAAACTGTAAGACACTGATGAAAGAAATTAAAGATGATACAAATAGATGGAGAGGTATACCATGTTCTTGGATTGGAAGAGTCAACATTGTGAAAATGACTCTACTACCCAAAGCAGTCTACAGATTCAGTGCAATCCCTATCAAACTACCAACGGCATTTTTCACAGTACTAGAACAAAAAATTTCACAATTTGTATGGAAACACAAAAGGCCCCAAATAGCTAAAGCAATCTTGAGAAAGAAAAATGGAGCTGGAGGAGTCAGGCTCCCTGACTTCAGACTATACTACAAAGCTACAGTAATCAAGACAGTATGGTACTGGCACAGAAACAGAAATATATATCTATGAAACAGTATAAAAAGCCCAGAGATAAACCCACACACATATGGTCACCTTATCTTTGAGAAAGGAGGCAAGAATATACAATGGAGAAAAGACAGGCTCTTTAACAAGCGGTGCTGGGAAAACTGGACAGCTACATGTAAAAGAATGAAATTAGAACACTCCCTAACACCATACACAAAAATAAACTCAAAATGGATTAAACACCTAAATGTAAGGCCAGACACTATAAAACTCTTAGAGGAAAACATAGGCAGAACACTCTATGTCATACATCACAGCAAGATCCTTTTTGACCCACCTCCTAGAGAAATGGAAATAAAAACAAAAATAAACAAATGGGCCCTAATGAAACTTTAAGCTTTTGCACAGCAAAAGGAAACCATAAACAAGACGAAAAGACAACCCTCAGAATGGGAGAAAATATTTGCAAATAAAGCAACTAACAAAGGATTAATCTCCAAAATATGCAAGCAGCTCATGCAGCTCAATATCAAAAAAACAAACAATCCAATCCAAAAATGGGCAGAAGACCTAAATAGACATTTCTCCAAAGAAGATATACAGATTGCCAACAAACACATGAAAGGATGCTCAACATCACTAATCATTAGAGTAATGCAAATCAAAACTACAATGAGGTATCACCTCACACCAGTCAGAATGGCCATCATCAAAAAATCTAGAAACAATAAATGCTGGAGAGGGTGTGGAGAAAAGGTTGCCCTCTTGCACTGTTGGTGGGAATGTAAATTGATACAGCCAGTATGGGAATAGTAAGGAGGTTCCTTAAAAAATTAAAACTAGAACTACCATATGACCCAGCAATCCCACTACTGGGCATATACCCTGAGAAAACCATAATTCAAAAACAGTCATGTACCAGAATATTCATTGCAGCTCTATTTACAATAGCCAGGACATGTAAGCAACCTAAGTGTCCATGGACAGATGAATGGATAACAAAGATGTGGCACATATATACAGTGGAATATTAGCCATAAAAAGAAACAAAACTGAATTATTTGTAGTGAGGTGGATGGACCTAGAGTATGTCATAGAGAGTGAAGTAAGTCAGAAAGAGAAAAATAAATACCATATGCTAATGCATATATATGGAATCTAAAAAAAAATGGTTTTTAGGAACCTAGGGGCAGGACAGGAATAAAGACTCAGATGTAGGGAATGCACTTGAGGACATGGGGAGGGGCAAGGGTAAGCTGGGATGAAGTGAGAGAGTGGCATGGACATATATACACTACCAAATATAAAATAGATAGCTAGTGGGAAGCAGCCACACAGCACAGGGAGATCAGCTCGGTGCTTTGTGTCCACCTAGAGGGGTGGGTTAGGGAGGGTGGGAGAGAGACACAAGAGAGAGGGGATATGGGCATATATGTATACGTATAGCTGATTCACTTTTTTATGCATCAGAAACTAGCACACCATTGTAAAGCAATTACACTCCAATAAAGATGTTAAAAAACAAAAAAACTAGGGACATTGTAAAACAATTCTGGATAAGTCAGTGGCTCTTAAGTTGCCACAGAAACCTAATTCAAACTGGCCTAAGCAAAAAGGAAACTTTTTTTGTCTTATGTAACTTTAAAGTCCCTAGGCATATCTGACTTCAGGCAAAGCTGGATCCTGCCCTTCCAGACAGGCCATTAGGGGTCTGTCTTTCTGCATCTCTCACCTTTGTTATTCTCTCTGTAGGGACCATTGTCAAGGGGCTCCCACATATGGTGGCAAGACAGCCATCAGCAGCTCCAACCCAACAACTCTATAGAAAGAGTGTCTCACCCCCAGTATGTCCAGGAGGTCGTAGAGCTGATGTTCAATGCAATCCTCAGTGGCTTATTGACTCAGCCTGGGTCACATATCCACTCCTGAGCTCCCATGGCCAGAAAGATACAGTACCTTTACTGGTCAGAACTGCATCGCAAGATCACTCCTGGAACCAGAAAGTAGAATCAGACCTACATAAATTCCATGAGTTAGTATAGGTGAAGAAGTGGTCCCTAAAAGAAAATCAATGTTTTATTAACAGGGGAAGGGAAAAATGGATGCCGGACAGAATTAGGAGTTGTCTACTCCAACTTCTAATTCTCATAATGATATAAACTTCCTTCATTTTCTTAGATTTTCAAGGAGAGAGATAGAGAGAAAGAACTTTCCCTTCTTGTACTTTAATGTTAGAAAGAACAGATCTATTGTCATTCTTAAACTTGCTGCCGTTGTCGGCTAGGTAAAAGGAGAGAGAAGATTTCTTTTTGTCTACTGGTCCAGTATCTTTGAGCTATCCCAAGAACCCAGCTGGCTTCACTGAGTTATTCATGAGAAATAACCATACCACTGGCTATTTGTTCAGGTTGGCAAGTGACATTTCGATTCACCCAAGACCTAGGAATTTGCCTTAGAGGGAGGCAGTAGAATTCTTTGAAAGGACAAAAAGTAAATCTCTTTCTTTGGGTAAGAACTGCTCCATCTGTATCCTCATGGATTGTTGTTTTGTGACAAGAACATATGCTTTTCTTAAAAGCTTCAAAAGATGGAATGAGGTAAAGAATTAGAACCAGCAAACATATGTATCCGTAACTGTTGTAGTTTGGCTCCTACCAGCAACAACCAACCCCTTCTCAGTTGCTGAGACCCTCTTGAGCTCCATAATCACATCCCTCCCAGTGTGTCCCTCCATCACCAGAGGAGTGTTTCCCCCTGATTTCCTAAAACAACTGAACTGAGGAATGGACGAAGTACCAAGGCAGAGAACTGTCTACAAATTAGGTGGATTTTGGAAGGGCCTAAGGTTTGATTGAACGTGTTATTGGTGAAACATCAAATGCCACTTGAAGGGTTGGGACTTGCTCACCTAGATTTCAGGAAGTAGTGAAAATTATAGGAAAGAAGAAGACAAAATAAATTCAAGATTTTTTTCTTTTGGTTGGTAGCTTTAGTCCTTTTATATCTCAGTGTGGCTTTCACTGGAACATGATGACATATTAGCCATACAGAAGAAGATCATGTGAGTGAATTTCTAGCTTTTAAATGCAGTGTAAATCATTTTGAAAGCAGGCAACATGTTTACAGGCAATCCCCAACATAAAAACAAACTGTGTTTCAAAAACCCATTAAGAAATTGGTCGTTTGGACCTGGGAATGGTTTTCCCCATAGGAAAAAAAGTTACTGATTGTAGGGTCCCAGACCAGCCTACAAAAAGCCCACTAAAATCCAGTAACCTTTAGCTAGTCACAGAACACTAACCCAGAAGTGGGAGCAGTGGAGCCATCTGAGTCAGGGGCTGGAGAAGGAAATTCCCCTCTTCCCACTTTCCTGGACACACTATGGAGATGTTCCCTAGCCCCTTCCTATCTATCAGTCTTTAAGAATGTCTCCCCAGTTTTCCTGACCTGTTATCACCCCTGCCTCCCTATCATGACATTGCACTAAGCCCACGCTTTCTCCCAAAGTGCTCAGGATCCAAAGTTACCTCTCTATACTGTCGTCCATCAAAGTACCTGTTTTCTTAGTGAAGTTCATCTCGGCTGCACTCTGTGGGGGGGGGGGGGGGGCAAATAATCTGACCCATGGAAGTTCTTCCCACTCCCAGAAAGACTTCTCTTTTTAAAGTAGACATTTGATTAACCCTAATTAAGTACAAATTTAGGCACTTTAGGGGCAGTCTAGGAGAAGGTAATAGGAGAGGGGTCAATGGAATCCATAACTGGAAACGTTCCCTTGGTGAAACAGAGGGGCAAGGGTCCCACACTGGGAGGACATTTTCCCCCATGTCTTGTTGCTGCTACTCCACAGCCCAAAGGTCCTCCAGCACCTCTCTTTTATGTACAGACCCCCAGTTGCCCCACATCTCCCAGCCTGACAGGTTTCCTTGGGAAATGACCTGATCCTAGGGGTGGCACTGATTTCACCATCAACCTAGCCCTCATTTCCCTCAAAGGAAGACTTTTGTTTCTAAGTCTGCCCCCTGTGGCCCACGGCCAGTTGCCATGACTAACACAGACCATGAGTCCTCAGTCAGCGCTGTCTGAAATCTACCCTGAAGATGCTACTCTAAACTAGTGTCTTCCCATCCAGTCTTCTTAAACCCACAGATAGAGGTCCTGAATTGTAGACCCAATCATATAGCAGGTATGGGAAGCATTTTAGAGCATGGAAGCTAGAATGCCTAAGTTCACATCCAGGCTACACTACTTGCTAACTGGGTAAATTTGGGCCATTTATTTAACCTCTCAGTCTCCTTTAAAAGTGGGATAATAGTACTGTGTATTGTGACAATTAATGATTATTACATGTAAAGCACTTAGAATCCTATCTGGCATGCAGTAAGGTGTTCAAGAAAGATGAGGAGTTTTTAAGTGGTGCACATACTGAGGTGTTTAGAAATCATATGTTCCATTAGCCAGACAACTATTCTTAGTCATTGTTGGAACTTAAACTCTTTGATTATTCCAGAGTTCTGGGACATCGCACAGCATACAAAGCGTTTGGGAGGCCTTCCGGCCATGCTCACTCTGGTTACCACTGAGGTACCCACAGTCCCTTCAGGTGGTAACTGTCAGGGTTTGTTGTAAGGGCACTTTTGGCAAAGTCCATGGGTCAAGAGGTCAATATCTATTTCCCTCTCTCCCACACACACACACTTTTCCTTTAAGAGTGTACTCCTTTCATCCCTGACCCCAGGGGCACACCTAATCTCTTTAGTGAGCTTGTGCTAAAATCAAAGACCAAAGACCAGAAGAAAGTTAGAAGCTTCTGTTTTCAACTCTGCAAAAATCCTGAAGCAAAGAAATACCTGGAGACAGAGAAAAAAAATGTATGGTTACCAAAGGAGAAAGGTGAGGGGGGATAAATTTGGAATTTGAGATTAACAGGTACATACTACTATATATAAAATAGATAAACAACAAGGACCTACTATATAGCACAGGGAACTACAGTCAGTATCTTGTAGTAACCTATAACGGAAAAGAATCTGAAAAAGAATACATATATATATGTATAACTGAATCACTTTGCTGAAACATTATAAATCAACTATACTTAAATTAAAAAATTAAAATTAAAAAAAAGAAAGAGAAATACCCGTGTCTAAAGACTTAAAATAGGAAAGAGAGGGGAATACAACAGAATATATGCAAATTATTTACTCAATAAATTTTACTACTATCAGGTCGGTCACCACAATGGCGTCATTTACTCAGTGCTGATTCTATCAGCGAATACCTTATATAAATTATTCCAGACAACTCCATGTGGTAGGTGTCTTTAATTCTGTTTCGCAGGTGAGGAAACTAGTGTTCTAAGAGTTGGCACCATAGTCACATGATCAGTAGCAAAGCTGATATTCCAATCTGTGCTAACTCCCTGTGGAACAGAAGAAAGGAAGGCTGCTGTGGCAGCTGCTGAGATGCTTTTTCTACATGAAATGTTTGAAAGAAAGAGAATCTCTCCTGAACTACTCTTTAATTATCACTTCTAATTTGTTTTTAACCCAATAGAATTGAACTAAAACCAAATTTTGGTATTGTTTCATCGCTTCTTTGTAAAAGTCAAAATCATTCTTTTTATGCTGTAATCAAATAAGTTAGCCTATCTCTGGCTCCACCCCAAACCTAAATACCAAAAAGCAGAAAAAGAAAGTTCAGAACCACATTATTTTTCCATAATATGTCAAAAAACCCTATGCTCTACTTACATTAGAGTGAAAAAAGAACTCTTTCTGCTTCTAATGAGCAATTAATTCCAGCTCAGGATGTTGAGTATAGAATAGGTTAAGTTCCCCCAAACCACAACCGTTTGTGTTGGATCATGGTTAAAACCCAGAATTCCAACTTCTACAATAATCACATTCTTTTCTTCTACTGCAATGGGAGAAATGACCATTTTATGTAACATAGGAAAAACCATAGCAGAAACGCCTATGAATTCCAGATTTCCTAAACTGTTCTCAAAGCTGTTTAAAATCAGTTGGATACATTTTATTTTAGCAGAACTCAAAAATTCTGAAATAAACTTTGGGAACTGAATTTTTTAAATAAAGATTTTTGGAGGAGAAGATATGAAAATTCACTTAATTAGCATTTATAACACATGTATCACTTAACATTGATGACAGTGAAACTCCATGTGAGACGTATTTGTGTTCAGATCCTGAAGCCCAGAACTGCCCCTTGCACAGCTTCCTAACTGTAATTAACCAATCAGGTCGCTGTGGTGGCCATCTTGTTCTTTCAGCTTAAGGAAATTTTTGACTCAGAGTCATTCTGAAATTTAACATCATTTGGTTCTTATTAAGTAGTAACTAGTCCGGTGTTATGATGGGGAAAAAGAAAGTCAGAGAAAGCTCTCCTCTGAAGTAGACAGGAAGAACACTTAAATCAAAGAAAATCCTAAAATGATAATAATCACAACAGCAGTACTGGAACTGCCATTCTCCACAGGAAGAATGACCGCTTTTGAATACATTGTAATGATAGACTAGAGTCTGTGACTTTACGATCCTCCTATGACTCTCATTAATTTCTCTGTCTCATTCCGAGCCTTGAAATCACAGTGCTAATTCTCAGAGTGTTTATGAGAAAGTGCAGAAGTTGACACCACTGACTTCAGCTAGGCTGACAGGAAAACTTTCCATTTGTTCAAGTAAATGATCTAAGAAGAGAGGGTGCAGTGTTATTATTATAAACTATTGAGAAATAGTTTCTTTTCTGTTTTCAATATAAGACTTCTCTAAAGCAACAGAGTTCTTGGGGTTTATCTCCATGAAGCCTTCTTCAGATGATTTAGCTCATTTCATGTCACCTCTCACTCAGCTTATTCCCTAGACAGCAAAGCCAAAGCAGCACATGAAGAACAGATTTTCCACAATCATTCATTCCTTTGTTGATTTATTTATTCAGTGAATATTTATGAGTTTATATGCGAGTATACGTCAAGCCCAACCCTTGCATCAACACCAACAAAGAAGGAACACCTGAGTGGTGGTGGGGGGGGCGTGAGTGCACGTGTGTGTAGATATTAATGTTTTGAAGTTCCTCCTTTAGAGAAACAGTAGGAAATGTGTGAGAAAGAGGTTCCCTGTCATGAACTGATGTCTTTCACCTAATGAACCTTCTAGCTCAAAAATTCTGAAATAAACTTTGGGAACCGAATTTATTAAATGAAGATGTTTGGAGGAGAAGATATGAAAATTCACTTAATTGGCATTTATAACACATGTATCACTTAACCTTGATGACAATGAAAACTCCACGTGAGCCATATTTGTGTTCAGATCCTGAAGCCCAGAACTGCCCCCTGTGGAGATACTTCCATTTTTCAGCTTTGTTTTCTCATCATCGCTAATTGTCAGAGTCCCAAATTGTTTCTGAATAGCAACTCTATTTTAACTGTAATTTATATATATATCAGCTACTTTTCCTTTCCTCATCTATTTAGCATGGACCAGGGTTCCTGTTTTCCATACAATTCCCTTTACAGTAATTTCCCAGGTTTAAATTGTCAAGCAGCACTTCAGCAACAATGTACTCTATGAGTATATGGTTATAAAGGAATCAGAAACTCACGTTCCAGAGGAAGAAATCATGGTCCCACCATTAATGGGAATGATGGTGGGAAGAAATCTTTTAACATAGTACTTATATTGGTAATCGGAAAAAAATGCTACGAGAGGGGCTTCCCTGGTGCGCAGTGGTTGAGAGTCCGCCTGCTGATGCAGGGGACGTGGGTTCGTGCCCCAGTCCGGGAAGATCCCACATGCCGCGGAGCGGCTGGGCCCGTGAGCCACGGCGGCTGAGCCTGCGCGTCCGGAGCCTGTGCTCCACAAAGGGAGAGGCCACAACAGTGAGAGGCCCGCGTACCACAAAAAAAAAAAAAAAAAAAATGCTATGAGATTTAGGAGTTTGTGGTTTACCTGTGGTTCTAGGACTATTTTTAAATTTCCCAATTTCAGAAATTGGGTAACTTTCTCCGTTCTGCATATGGTTGCATAGTTGTAAGCTTTAAAAAGTCTTAAATACATGATGATGAAAGAATTAAAAAGACAACAAGCAAATAAGAAAGAACTGACATTTTGTTTCCAGCATTCCATATTTCCACTTAATTGATTTATAAGTTCAATTTATCAGAAATTTTGAATACCTTTGCAATTAGAAGCTCTTAAGACTTTCCTTTTCTTGGAGATTTTATCTACAAAATCAGAAGGAAACCTGTTAATGGCCCTCATCAATTACCCACTTTCACTTAATGCTGTGTCACTTTGGCCCCAGGACTGAAGAACAGAATTTCAAAGTGTATGGTTGTTTAGCCATATATTCATTTATTAATTAGTTCCTTAGACCTTTATTTGGTGGTAACTTTGTGCCAGAAGTTTACTTGACTCTGAAGAATTAAGAGTTTGTGTCTGATGGGAAAGGCAGTCAGGAAACATGATTTCAAACATAATGGGATGTTTAGGAATAATTGTACAGGAAAAAAGTTCTAGGTGAATGCATAGTAAAGAGAGACTAACTAAGAATAAACAGGGCAGATGCTTTTATCCCATAAAACTTCACAGTGTATGTTCAGCCTTTTTTTTTTTTTTTTTTTTTTTTTGTCTGCATTTAGGGCACTCTGCCTCCAAGTAAGCTACTCCAATTGTCCTTTGCAATTTCTAAGCAAATATAAGGTAGCTTTTATCATGTTTCATGATGATGCTTTTCTTTGGACCCAACCTCTCATTTTGAAGATTTGGGTGATTGTGCACCACGTCTGTCCCAGTTACTGAGACCCTAGAGGGTAGTTTTTCTAACTGTGTGTCACAACTTATTAGATGATCATAAAATCAATTAGTCGGTTACAATTGACATTTTTAAAGATTTTGAGTAGAATAGAGTAGATTAGAGGGCATAGCAGTTCGTAAATATGAGTATTGGTTGGTAGAAATTTTGTTTCACAGCCAATGTATGCATACATACAAGTATGTGCTGGGTCATGGTGTAAAGTATATTTTTTCCTATGGGCCATAATTTTTAAAGGTTGAAAAACTCTAGACTTTAAATTCCATATCTGGCTGGTTTACCATTTCATTTATAAGAACTCATAGTATTTGTTTCAGACTAGGGGCTCAAGAAATTTTTTGAATAAATATTGTTGAATACATCTTATGTGAAACACATAATGAAAGGCACAGTTTGCTTTTCTTGATTATACCCATATATCAATATGATATGTAGATAAAGATAGATACGTACACAATTTGCACATATATTAATTAATTTTAGTTTAGCAGCCAATGGTTTGTGTAGCTCTTAAATGGACATATTAAAGAGGTTACAATTACCATAGCCAGATCAGGTGGATATAGTTGGCATACTGTAGTCTTTTTTGTTTTCCTAAAAGTACTCTTTTTCTCCGTTTACATCAAAAAATATTTTATTATATAATAAATGTAATACATGCTCACTGTAAAAAAAATTTAGATATTTGGTAAAGTGTTAAAACAGAAATTTAAATCACATATTATCTGACCACACAATAAATGAACATTATGTTTTGGAGTACTTTCTTTTGTATGAGCACATACATACACACACACACACATACACACACATCTCACATGTAGTAATTACATTGGAATCCTACTGGATATGCTGTTACTTAAACTACTTTTCACTTTCTATTATATTGTGAGCATTTCTCTTGCCATTAAATAATCTTCAAAAATATGAATTTAATGTTTAATGCACAGTGTTTTCTAGAAAGGATATTCAATAATTGACTAATCACTTTATCATTGTTGGATGTTTAAATTATTTTCATCATTTCTTATATAAGTAATGATGTACTAATTAGCTTTATAAATAAATCTTTGCATCCTTATGTTATTATTTCTTTACCATAAATCAATATATTTGTTATTTAATATAAGGCTATGAAAAAAAATTTTAATTGATTCAAATAACCCAACTTGCCCCTAGAAAAGTTTTTAAGTTTATATTCATCCCAAAAATATATTTATTAATACATCCAACAAATATTAATGCTCTGTTTTATACAGGTTTCTTAGGAGCCCTATTAAAGCTGAGTATTTTCATTTTTCTGATTTTTTTATCAATTTGATAGCAAACATCAACTACTTGGTTTTCATTAAATTACAACTGAGATCGAGAATTTCATGTGTTTACTGGCCATATAAATTTCTTCTTTTCTATGCATTTTTCATTTTTTCTATCACAGTGTTTTCCTTTTTTGCTCCTGAGTTGTAAATGTTCTTGGTATAGAAGGAATATTAAGCCTTTACTATCAAATATCATTAAGAATTTTTTCCAACTTTATCAATTGTCTCTTTAATGATACTTTAGAGAGAAAAAAGCTTTCATTTTTATGTAAACAAGTCAGAGACTTTTATTAGTTTTTTCAAATGGCATTTTACACATCAAATCAAGATGGTCATATGATTTTTCTTCTTTTTCTATTAATGTGATGATTAATATTAATAGAGTTCCTAATATTGAATAGCCTTGCAGTTCTGAAAAAATAAATCTACACTCATATGCTGTCTGTTTTATTCTTTTAAGATAGAGCTGGGCCCAAAGTGCTAGCCTTTTACTTGTGATTTTGTATCTATATTTGGAAGTGAAGTTGATATCTAAGCTTTTGTGGTTTTTTTCCTAACTTTAATAATTTTACATAGAAGGGATATATTACCTTTATAAAATAATTTGATTGTCTTTTATCTGTTTCTTTGTAACAATTTCTATAGTCTAGGAATTATCTCTTTGTCAAGATTTAAAATAACTCACCCATAAAACCATCTAGCCTGATGCTTTTTTGTGGGTAATTCTTTCACTCTTTTTTCAACTATTCCCATAGATGGAGATCTTTAGAAAAGGAGATCTTTCCTCCTTTACTGAAATTTGGAAAGTTGCTATCTTTTTTTCTATAAAATTATTTATTTCATTGAGATTTTCAAACTTTTAGTACATTTCATGTTTTTACTGCTTAATTGTTTAATAACATTTTCTGCTCTAATACATTTATTTTTTACTTCATTAACTTATTATTTCTCTTTCCTTAAGAAAGGAAAAAGCAAACTTTTAAAATTATTGAACTTACTTATTTCAGTTACTTTTTAGTCATGGTCAATAACAGTATAATTTAAGGCAGTGAGTTTGCTTTTGAATTTACTTTGGTGAACTTCCAGAAGTGTCCAAATCTTATCTTCTTCTTAATTCTTTTCTAAGTATCCTGAAATTTAAAATGTATTTCTTCTTTGACCAAGACTGATTTATATGATCATTATTTTAAATTTTAAGAATTTATGTTTTTCCATCTAAATTTTTATTAATATTTGGTTTTAATGCTTTGTAGTCAAGGACAGTGACTTCTGAAATTTCTGGCATTTACTGAAAGTTGGGATAATGTATGTAACTTTTTGTCATTTAAAGATTTAATTAAACTAAAACTAATTATTTTTCTATAAATGTTTATTATTTAATAAATATTTATTGAGTGCCTGTTATATTCCAAGCACTGTTAAGGTGCTGGGGGTATAGCAGAAAGCAAAATGGACAAAAGTCTCTGACTTGGGGTACTGGCATTCTAATATATAACATATATGAATCACTATATTTCCTGGAAAGTAAGTCAGCATAGTTGTTATACACACAATAAATTTAATGACAGCTTTTCAAGAAAAGAACAAAAAAGAGAATACCACCACATTCAATGTAAGTTTCTATATTGAGACATCTCCATTTCTCAAATGTTTAAGAGTAAGAAATGTGTGCCCTATACTTGGTAAAATATGGTAAAATAATCTTATGAACTGTATTTTTTCTGACATTGTATATATTTATTTAGCATCTTCTTGATTTGTCAAAGATAGATAGCCATTAAGTGTAAGTCCCCACTTACTATTCTGTTACTGAAGCTTTCAGCTTCATTTTTTTTTAGGTCTGTCTCTTGTAAAAGGTTGAATTGTGGTATTTGATTCATTCTGAGGCTTTCTCTCCTATTATCATAACTGGCATTCTTATTCTTTCTGTCATTTTGTTTTAGGCTTCGGGCTTTGTACACCTTTTTCTGTTTCCCTTTTTTAGCTGTATTTTCTTTGATTATTTTATTCAGTAGTTTCAATCATGCTGACTTTATAAAAACATTTTTAGCCTATTTTCTCTATCAACATCAAAAATGAAATCATCTCTGTTGAGTTCCTTCCATGTCAAAGGAACAAAATAAAATGACTGTAAGTTATCACAGATTTCCCTCACACTTTTTAACCTGTGGTATTTTAGATCCAGTCATGTTTTTAAAGAAAAATGTGTATCTTCTTTTTAATATTTTGTATGGGGCATGTTTCCTTCATCCAAGGACTGCATTCCAAGTCTACTGCTAGTCCTTCTTTGCTTTGACAGTTCCATAGTTGAGTTCTTTATCTTGACTCACCTGCTTACCTTTTTGAGTGATTGTACTTCAGGAAGAATACATAGTATATTTTTAAATCCTTGAAATCTGATAATATTTTTATATAAATCTCAACACTTAATAACAATGCCTGGTGCTTTGAGGTGTATAAGAAATATTTGTTGACTAAATTACGTACCTGTTTCCCAAGGGTTTTTTTCCTAAAAATTCCATTGTCTTTTGCTTTTTAATATTGGTGAAAAAGAAATCTAAGGCTGACCTGATTTTTCTTCATTGTAAGCAACCTTTTTTTCCTATCTGGATCTTATGGGATTCTTTATTCAAGATATTCAAAATTTTCATCTGAATTTGTCTGGGTATTGGTCCCTTTCCATTCATTTTGCCAGGTTTTTATTGAGTCCTTTCTATTAACAGCTTCAGGTTGATTTCTTTCTGTTTTCTTAGTAGAAAGCGTGGATGTTGTTCCTTAAAGGAGATGAGTGAAGTTTCCTTGCTGGGGGAGGAGCTAGCCGATGTAAATTCACACCTCCTGTTGAGAGGTGAGGCAGCTTGAGGGGACAGGAAGTGAACCAAAACCCTGACCAATACCTAGAGGAGAACTTGGCTTCTGCTTAGTTTCTCAGGTGGTTTCGCTGAAATCCATGGGCAAGGGGTCAGCTTTCTGTGCCCTTGGTCTGTTTCAGCTAGCCCTCTCATCCTATATTACCTATAACTGTGTCCAGCTTTCATCCTATATTACCTATAACTGTGCCCAGGCTTCATTCTCATACCATTGCCCATCAAGTCAGGAGAGTATCTTTTATCTCTTGGATTTTTTTTTCCACCCTGCTGTTTCCACTTAAAGAACACTGGGCTCTCCAGATGTGCCGTTTAGGAAGGCATGTTTGTTTTTCTGATCTAATACATTTGTTTTTTATTTCATTAACTTATATTTCTCTTTCCTTAAGAAGGGGTAAAGCAAACTTTAAGACCAGAGAAAATCCACGTTAGTCTCCTCCATAACCTGTCCTCTAGCCTCATCCCTCAAATGGAACAGTTTCGGCCTCCTCATCTGTCAGCTCCCCTAGAAAGTTGGCTGTGAGCTGTCACCAGGCTTTCCTTCCAGCTTGACCTTCAGGTTTCCAGGAGCTACGCCTCAGTGCCTAGCCCTGGGGCAAGTTTCACCTATTTTATATGCACTTGGTCGTTTCAGCCGGAATCTGGGAGATCAGTAGTAAATTACCTGTGTCATTGCCACTGACTACAGAATTCGATACCCATTAAAATGCTTAAACTTCTCCAGAAGAAGGGGTTTCTTAATGATGATCATAGCAAGACCCAGAACAGCTTTATTGCAGCACAAAGGCCATTTTCCTAGCGTAGCTTATTCTTATTCACACACAGAAAAACAATGTGCATCTGGTGCTATGAATGGAAACTATTATGGCTTTTTTTCCCCTCCTATGTTGTTAACTCCTAATTTTTCTTTAAATGGTTGTGCAAAAGTGAGCCATGGTGTAAAACTTCCAAATTGTTTTCCTTACCATTCAAAGGAAAGGACCTCTGCAAAATGTAGTAACAAAGCTGGTTTTCTGGATGCACATCAGTATTACTCCAGTGAGGCTAAGCTGAAAAGGCCATAGAAATTCAGAGGGTTGAGTTACTGTGGGTCCTTTGTTTACACGGAACATGTGAAAAACAGTTAGAATGTAATGCTAGGTGTTGTGTGTGTGCAATTACCTGGGAATATATAAAAGTTTTATTTTCTCTGTCAAGCTGCATTGGTATAATTGTTTAAAATGAAAAATAAAGTTCCTGCCACAGACATAGAGATACTGGTTACCTGACTTCAGTAGTTCCTAGTGTGGGTCTTAATCTAATAATGGAACCACATTTATAATACAGGAGAAGATCCTCACTGTGAGTTTAAAACAGTGGGCCTGAGTGAACTTATTTATTTATTTATTTATTTATTTATTTATTTATTTATTTATTTATTTAGGCTGTGTTAGGTCCTCGTTGCTGTGAGTGGGCTTTCTTTAGTTGTAGCGAGTGGGGGCTACTCTTTGTTGTAGTGCACAGGCTTCTCATTGCAGTGGCTTCTTTTGTTGCGGAGCACGGGCTCTAGGCACACGGGCTTCAGTAATTGTGGCACGCAGGCTCAGTAGTTGTGGCGCATGGGCTTAGTTGCTCCATGGCATGTGGGATCTTCCCAGACCAGGGCTCGAACCTTTGTCCCCTACATTAGCAGGTGGATTCTTAACCACTGCACCACCAGGGAAGCCCCTGAGTGGACATTTTTGAAGGCTTGTCCCTTCTACATTGAACTAATATTCACCCTTCATTTCGGTGACAATTCCATCTAATGAGAATTTCAAGAAAGCCTTGGCCAACTCCCAGCCCTTTTACCCCTGCAGATGTGATTATTTGTTTTTCTATAGGTCCATGATCTGTGCCCACTCTCAAGAAAGTACAGGAAAATCTGTAGAAGCCTTTTTCAAAAGTTCTTGGAATCAAGTCAGTCCTACTCTGATTTTTATGACCTCCTTTCTTTCAGGATCTGTGGCTCCACCTCCCCATGAATATCAGATTTCTGCTGAGGCTAATGTCTCTGATACCCCCCAGAACCCTAGGGTTATAGTTCCTATTGGAATCCCCTGACCTGGATTGGTCATCCATTTGAGCTGGCCCCCAACTCCTTGCCAACCTGTCATGGACAATCTTGAACATAGATTCTGTTCAAAGTTTGGTCTACTCTCTCTTTTCCACTCAGACTCATCTTCATATGTCTCTTCCCCTGTGTACTCATCGCTACACCTGGGTATTGGTTGTAGGGTTGTGGGTATGTGCTTCTATTGGGTTGGCCAAAAGTTCATTCGGGTTTTCTGTAGCATCTTACAGAAAAACACAAACAAACTTTTTGGCCATCCCAATACGCACCCTTATGCAGTTGTCACTGGTCTGGCCCATTCAACTGCTGCCCACGTATCTGGTGGTGCCAGATTTTGACTTCAAAACTAGAAGGGTGGGTGGATGCAAAGCTCATTCCAGTACTGCAAGGTAGAGTTCTACAAAAAGTTATTGACGTTTACAGCCTCTTTTCCTAAAATGTTGGTAAGTGTGTGCATCCAGATTATGCCAGTTAGAAAGCCTGCAGGAGCTCTCGGGCTCCAATTCCATACATGTGATTCTCCAACTTGATAGCAAGCTCAACTTTGATGTCAAATTGCTCGTCGTCTGTTTATGGCACTTACTGCCTAGCCATATTTCCATTTTTAACTTGGAAACAAATATGACAGATGCCACATTCCATATTACTACCTTTTTAATTCTAGTGAGGAAATAATATAAGATGCTCAATTAATTGACATGGAAAAATCTAAACTTAAAAGAGTACCACTGAGTTTTGGCTTAGTGCTTTGCCTTTAATGATTATTGCATTTTTTTCTAGTTTAGCGTTCTTGAGGTATGCAAACCCAAAGCATAACTTCACTTCCTTGATTTCCTGCTATTTAGAAATGTCATCTAGGGGTAGCATGGAATAAGGGATGTCAATCTTCATCAATAATGAGAAATGATTTTTAAATAATTCTAAATGATTTTTCTATTCGTACGTCCACACCCCCTTTCCAGGTAAAGTCCATTCAGGGACACAGGTGATCCCTGAGCCTCCATTTAGCTTTCAAGTTAGTGAAGAAGTCAAATGAGAGGTTTGCAGCTCTAAATAAAATAGCACAAGTGTAGAACCATCACCAGACATGCAAGTGTAACTATGATGAAAGTTACTTTGAACAAATCAGTTCCCAGGATGGCATTCATTTCTTTTGATAAATATGCTTGATACGATGAAGTACAGCTTCCAGAAAGATAATGGAGCAGATAATTCATCTATTTGGAAACATAAACACACACACACACACACACACACACACACACACTGCAGGGAGACAAGGAGCATTGGTTAGCAAAATCTTGTAGAACAGCCAACTCTTCTTCTGTGGAAGAGTATGTGGCCTCTGACAAGGGAAAAAAATAGAAAAGACATTTCTGACTGCTGTAAGGCTTTTGATTCTGTGGTACATGACTAACATCAGTAGGGGACAAAAGAGCCGAGCTCTCACTTCTTTTACGTAGGTGGGCGATGGTTTGGGGATTCTGGTAAAACAAGTCATTAATGTTTCAGTTTCAGTTGGCTACAGCATACCAAGTAGTCTCCTCTGTGGGGATAACTGACCAGGGCAGTTAAAGAAGGGGCTATTCAAGTCCCTTCTGCCATATAAAGCCTTCCAGAGGTCAGCCATTAAACCCCTTTTGTTTCTGTGTAAGGGCAGGTGCCAGATGTAACCCTTCATCATGGTCTGTCTCAACCTCCACCTCTACCTCCCTCTTTCCACTTCTGGCATCCCCTACTGCCATTCTGGTAGACAGTATGTACCTGTTGTTGAACTGTGTGCCATTGCTTCTAGGTTTCTCTCAGGAAAAGGAGGAGGATCAAGACACTTCCATAATCATTTTAAGAGTAACACAGAAGTTTCCCCAAATATGGAGTCCAGTTCCCTCTATTATGAAGCGTAGGCCTCATCTCACTACCTTTTTCAAGTAGCTGATGACTGCCTCGTGCAGTCAGAGATGGGTTGGTTGCTTCTGAGGAGAAATTCCTCGTGGTCCACAGTGCATAGAGATTGTCACTCAGTCAGACTAAGAATAGCCAGTGACTACAGTCACCAGCCAGTGGTCTGCCCGAGTGATTCGGAGGATAGGTTCCATACTGGTCCCATTAGCCATCCTAGTAGGAGGTTATACCCCCATTTTGAATACCTGTACTATCACAATAACCTTCTTGTGAAGCCTTCCCCAGCTGCCCCAGCTACATCACCCTTTCTCTGGTGGTCCTTCTTGACCACCTCCTTTCTGCATCAGGAAGTAAAACGTAACCACATCCTACCTGGTGTCATCACACAATTTACTTGAAAGCTTGTGCATGTTTGAGCCCCACATCTTGCCCAGCCTCATGCTGAGTGCTCTTTTGCCACTAGACAAATGCTTACCAGGTTGAATTCTTGATGACCCAAATGGGTATACTGAGGCAGTGTCATCTAGTCGTCTCTAAACACAAGGTACAGCCCTTCTGACACCTGTCCTGTGTTCTCACCCCCAGCTTCTTCTCTCCATGTCAGAAATAACGCAAACCTAAATATTCAACAAATTAGCATAATGAGGAATGCCCGCTCGTGGGTCACTGCTAACATTTTCTTTTGCCACAAAAGTTAACTTGGTTAGTGTCTTTTACAATGTTCCAAGCAGCTACCTGACATGCAGGCAATTGCACCCATAGGGTGAGCACCTCATTCAGGTCTTTTTATAGATGAAATCACTGTACGTTCATGGATTTTGAAATAATAGGTGTGGATATGGTGGCATGACCTCACTTGAGTATGAAAAAAATTAACTTCTAACACATTTTAATGCAAATGTTACCTTTGTAAGTGGATGACCTGAAAAGAAAAAGTGTTTCCATAGTAACCTAAGGGAACACATAACCTGTTTATGATAATTTCTCCATGAAGAGAGCCAGGCATGGATTGGGGATATGCTTTGATGTCTGCTAGGAAAAAAAAAAAAATAGCTGACAACCTTGTGTGAGTGAATGGTTAGATTTCACTTTATTTGTAGTTAATTTAAAAAATAAACTTTCATAATGAACTGCTGAAATACACACTTGAAACAACCAGATGATCCGTCAGAATATTTTCTAAAATGTAATTTGTCATAGGTGACAACTGAGGCCTCAGTTTAAGAGGAACAGATTAGAGATGAGGTCTTACAATAGGTCTTCCCATTCTGCTCATTTCCTTTTATCTATACTCTGTGTTCTTCCCTAGGAATCACTGAGGCCTTTCAGAGCTCTTAGATTTCCCTTTTTTTTCTTCCTCATTTTTTACCTCCGAAAATGTTATGTAAAAACTGCCCTTCCAGAATTGAAATTCTGTACTGTGAAGATATCACCGAAAAGGAACATATTGATTATACTTCACTTTGTCTACTGACATGGCTGTTTGAGTTGGTGGCTTTTTGGAGGTGCCATTAGCTAGAAATGAGTCTGACATCCACAAGACACTATATGGTTATATTCCACCCTTCTTACAGATAGAACATCTAGTTAAAGAAAAGCTTGTCTATAAGAGTTTTTCTTTTTTCCTTTTTTTTTTTTTTTGAGGGTAATTAGGAAACAGATGCATACAGTTTCGAGAAGTAGTTCTTTGAAGAGCCATTTCTGAGTCAGCTCCATGACAGGTCCGTGCCCATGGGCTCTGGTGTGGACTTAGGGCAGAGACCTTGGCTACAATTACCCATCTGGTATCCATCTGGTAGCACAAATGAAAGATAATACCAGATCACAGAGAAACCTTACCAACTGCCAACTTGGTATAAGCAGTCAAAGAGAGGTGTCACCCAACAGCGCTGTGAAGAGTAAGAAATGTTGTCCTTAGGATATGCACATTTCCACCCCAAGATGCAAAAAATACCACATGAGAGCATATGGAAAGGAAATACTGTGCACATCTAACCTTACAGCTGCAACTTATTAAATATTCCACCGAGTTCTCTCTGCCACATTAAGTTGCTAGTGGAGTTTTGGAGAAAGGGTATTATCCTAATATACTTGAAACCTGTCTTTTGCTACCCACGTCCGTCCACAACAGGGTTAACAGGACTTGAGGACTTTTGGATGAGGAGTAGGTACCAGCATCAAAAGGGCCTTGATTTCATTTCCATGTAATGCCACTTTGCAGTAGTCAGGGATTTTGTGCTTGCTGTAAAATGATTTCAACATGTATCAATTCATTACTTCCTCCTTATTTTTATTCCCCCTTTTCTGACTTTGTCTGCCACCCTGCAGAATGCAGTGTGCATCCTGGACACTGTGTGGTTATTACAGTGGCTGATAGTTGAGAATCTATTAATATAACCATCAGAGATGTGCTATCTTCAGATAGCACCCTCCCACCCTGTGGGACTCCAAATGTAAATGCTGTTTTGAGACAGAGGGGGCATGCTTGCCTATAATGCTGCCCATGCGTGGAAGCCTTTCCCATCCATTTCCTCCACTTGCTCTGCAGTACTGGTTCCCGCCTTGCTCTTTCTCTGCATAAATGCCAGATATGACCAAATAGAATTTAGTGACCTTATAATTACCTAAGCAACAGCAACACATTCTCTTGTCTTTTTTATGCGTTAAAAGGGTTGTCTTCATAGCAACATATATGTGTACATGGTAGATTATATACTGCCATATATTTTGAAAGACATAATCACACTCCTACCTCTAAGCAATTTATTGAAGATGGGAACCTATTTTCACAGGAGAGAAAACTGAGGCTCAGAAAAGTTACATGGATGGCTGACAATCACAACATTAGCTTTGAACCCACATCATCTGACCCAAAGTCTAAAACTCTTCCACTGGATTTAGGTTTTTGGTTTTATTTTTTTATGTCTCTGAATTTTTCTTCCCTTCTTACAAAAGGAAATATTAACTCCTTAAGGATTGTTGAAGTTTCCCAATGAGTGAGGCAGCAAGAGTCAGAGATAGAGATTCTGAGTAGAACAAAAATTCCCCACCCTGTGGGTGGTTGTAAGGACGAGAGCTAAGTTGAATTCCTTTGTTTCATAAGCTCCTTCAAAATGTTTCACATACTTCCACTGAGAGAAAAAGCAAAGGAAAAATATCTTCTTGGATTGGCCACACAGAGACCCATGCTGAACGATTCAAGAAGATGAAGTGGGGAAGAAAGAAAGGTTGTAATTGAGAGGCAAGAATCACCTGGCTGAAAAGTGTTGTAAAGTAATTAAATCATGCAGAATCACTAGGAAAGTGCCAGAATGGAGGTGAGTGAACAATGGGATGTCAAAGGAGAGGGGTTGTGATGCCAAAGGTGAGATTTCAATATCAATGTCGACTGTGACCTGTGCAAAAAAGCCAGAATGAACTTAAACCTGATTCCACGTGGAAGAACTGAATTGTATACTCTGTGCAAGAAGATAGAATATTGTAAATTCACTTGCTTTTCCTCTTCTAATTTATGAGACTTTTACCATAATTTATACTAATTAGTCTTTCCACTTAAATCAAGAGGGAAACTGCAAATGTAGCCATCCCTGGTCTGCTCCTCATTACAGACAATTAAGAGAAGAACAAAAACACATCATAGGATTAATGATAAGAAAAGCCACCCAGAGAGAGAAATACGAAGCAGGAAATGATCTTGTGGAGCTGGACAAAAGAAACTGATAGCCTTCAAGATCAACGCTCTTCCAGCTAAGGTTTAACCAGGGTCGAAAGTAGAATCGCTGGGTCATGCTAGCCTCCCCTGCTGTATTCTCATCTGTGTTTTTCCTATCTCCTGTCATCATACTGCATTTATTAAGAAATGTTCTCACTCTCTAAATCCAATTCATTAGTTTCCCTCCATGCATAAGAGGTATGGCATTACTGATGAGAGAAAAACAAGTACAAAGCTCATCAGCCTTGGTAAATTTCAGTCTTGCATATTATTGTCATGGAAGCTTTATCCCAGCATTCAGCCGGGGAACAGAGACACAGGAGAGGGACTGGATATGAGATGTCCTAACACCACTCTTGGAGTCCTGCTGCTTATATCATTTTATACTTTCCCAAAGGGGGAAGGAGGAGATTAGGGAACATTTAATTGCCTTATAAACTGATTGACAAATTGGTGATCTGATGCATATGGATGATCTTTTTAGTGAAATGGCTCAGAAGCCGCTAGCAGAGATGATCAGGAGCCATGATTTGCACACCCTCTGCAGGGTTATTACAGAGAAGCGGAAGGATGAGTTGATTATTATCTTTGCTTCTTTCTGTTTTTTTTTTTTTTCTTGAATGTTTTCTTCACCTCCAGGGAAATGCATTCTAGCAGCATGAGCACCACTATTAATCAACACTTGTAGCAATAATCAGTGAGTGAAAAATGGTGACCAGAATCCGCGAATGCATTGGCATAACTGTCTTCTGAGTTTTCCTTTGTGATCATGCCGCGGCATTCTAACGTGGATAATTTATACAAAATTAACGTTGGCACTTTCTGAGGTGCAAAGATTTATAGAAGCAGTGCTTACTTCTTCACCCATTAAAAAAGAAAGAGAAATCCTTTCTGGTCATGATGAGTAATATCTTAGAGCCTTTAAAAATATACTTGCTATCTTCATGTTTCTTTGTGTTATATTTAGCCAGCCAGCCCCCTCACTTTTGAACATGGATGGCATGAAAGGCAAAACCGTTATAAATTCTTTTTTTAACATCTTTATTGGAGTATAATTGTTTTACAATGGTGTGTTAGTTTCTGCTGTATAACAAAGTGAATCAGCTATACATATACATATATCCCCATATCCCCACCCTCTTGCATCTCCCTCCCACCTTGTTATGAGTTCTTGCTTCCAGGTTTCCCAGAATTTTCATCAGGAGGGTGTGTGAAAAATAGTCAAAAATTCAAAAATAACTCGGGTCCCAAGATCCTCCTGAGAGCTGTCTGGTGTTATTGTCAAAACAAAAAGAAAAACCCAGGCTGAGATATCGGAGGGGCAAGATGCTGTTGCCACACCTGAGAAAGTAGTTGTCAAATTAGAGTGCCTTGGGGCTGGTGATGACATTATACATAAGTGAAGCCATTTCAAAATTTGGTTGCCACTTTCATTCCACCAAGCTACCTTTCAATTCATACCATCCTGTGATCAAAAGGATCAATTCTGAGGTATCAACACTTGGAGAATTGTTCTGAAACTTTATTAAGTTGGGACGGGCTTGCCTGGAGCCTAAAGAAAGTCACTAAGGTGCAAGACCACATCTTAAAGGGTGAATGACAGACCAGGACTCATAGGAGCATATGACACCAGCCCCTTGTCTGCAGATCGCTCCTGTCATTAAAATCAATGCAACTTAATTAAAGCAAATTATAGATAGATACATCTATAAATAAGATATTAAAGTGTGCTGCTGAATATGATAATTGCTGCATATTTAGCAATCAATGTGTGTGTTCTGCTTTTGCCAGGAGGAACGCCTTTCAGTGGAATCAATGGAGCTTTATTAAAAACCATCCAAATTAGAGGGAGAAATGATGGGTGTTATAATAACACAAAATCACTGTGTCAACTTTCATTGCAAAGAAAGGGAAGCAAAATATGTCCATTCCTCTTTTTCCACTCAAGGAAAATATTAGACATATTCTCTTAAAGATGTGGATATTTTTAATTCATAAATTTTAATTTCTGCATACTCTTCTTCCAGAAGAAGATGGAGGGAAGGTAATGATCATAAATAAAATAATTCAGCAGTGGGAGTGAAGTGTGAGGAACACCCCAGTGCCCAGATATGCTGTTTTATACCTTGATGACAGAAGACAAATAAATGAAGTCCATACTCTAAACAGAGCTTTAAGTGGCTTATTTTACTCTTACAGCCACTAGATATTTTGTGTGTGAAAGTTTTCACAGGATAATTCAAAATAATGAATGTTGGAAATAAAAACTCATTTTCATCACCTTCCTTAACTTCTCTCACTACCTTACCCCTGTCAACTTTTATCATAAATAAGAATTCAGCTTCTGGTGAAGAGACATCTTTTCTCTACTCAGGTTAATTTTAAAATATACATTTCAAATCTTTCATCACCCAATTTAAAAATCAATAATGGAAAACATAACGGTTAATTAAATCACTCCCAGGTGACCAGAATCATTCTCGTATTTAAGACAATAAATATAAAATTACAAAAAGACAAAGATTTCAAGGTAGAATTTATTTTTTGACATCTTTATTGGGGTATAATTGCTTTACAATGGGGTGTTAGTTTCTGCTTTATAACAAAGTGAATCAGCTATACATATACATATATCCCCATATCTCCTCCCTCTTGCCTCTCCTTCTCACCCTCCCTATCCCACCCCTCTAGGTGGTCACTGAGCACCGAGCTGATCTCCCTGTGCTATGCAGCTGTTTCCCACTAGATACCTATTTTACATTTGGTAGTGTCTATATGTCCATGCCACTCTCTCACTTTGTCCCAGCTTACCCTTCCCCCTCACCGTGTCCTCAAGTCCATTCTCTACGTCTGCGTCGTTATTCCTGTCCTGCCCCAAGGTTCTTCAGAACCATTTTTTCTTTTTTTTTTACAATCCATATATATGTGTTAGCATAAGGTATTTGTTTTTCTCCTTCTGACATACTTCACTCTGTATGACAGACTCTAGGTCCATCCACCTCACTACAAATAACTCGGTTTCATTTCTTTTTATGCCTGGGTACTATTCCATTGTATATATGTGCAACATCTTCTTTGTCCATTCATCTGTTGATGAACATTTAGGTTGCTTCCATGTCCTGGCTATTGTAAATAGAGCTGCAATGCATATTGTGGTACATGACTCTTTTTGAATTATGGTTCTCTCAGGATATATGCCCAGTAGTGGGGTGGCTGGGTCATATGGTAGTTCTATTTTTAGTTTTTTAAGGAACCTCCATACTGTTCTCCATAGTGGTTGTATCAATTTACATTCCCACAAACAGGCAAGAGGGTTCCCTTTTCTCCACACCCTCTCCAGAATTTATTGTTTGTAGATTTTTTGAGGATGGCCATTCTAACCGGAGTGAGGTGATACCTCATTGTAGTTTTGATTTGCATTTCTCTAATGATTAGTGATGTTGAGCATCCTTTCATGTATTTGTTGGCAATCTGTATATCTTCTTTGGAGAAATGTCTATTTAGATCTTCTGCCATTTTTGGATTGGGTTGTTTGTTTTTTTGATATTGAGCTGCATGAGCTGCTTGCATATTTTGGAGATTAATCCTTTGTCAATTGCTCCATTTGCAAATGTTTTCTCCCATTTTGAGGGGTGTCTTTTGGTCTTGTTTGTAGTTTCCTTTGCTGTGTAAAAGCTTTTAAGTTTCATTAGGTGCTATTTGTTTATTTTTGTTTTTATTTCCATTTCTCTAAGAAGTTGGTCAAAAAAGATCTTGCTGTGATTTATGTCAAAGAGTGTTCCTCCTATATTTTCCTCTAAGAGTTTTATAGTGTCTGGCATTACATTTAGGTCTTTAATTCATTTTGAGTTTATTTTTGTATATGGTGTTAGGGAGTGTTCTAATTTCATTCTTTTACGTGGAGCTGTCCAGTTTTCCCAGCACCACTTATTGAAGAGACTGTCTTTTCTCCATTGTATAATCTTGACCCTTTATCAAAGATAAGGTGACCATATGTGTGGGGGTTTATCTCTGGGCTTTCTATCCTGTTCCACTGATCTATATTTCTGTTTTTGCGCCAGTACCATACTGTCTTGATTACTGTAGCTTTGTGGTATAGTCTGAAGTCAGGGAACCTGATTCCTCCAGCTCTGTTCTTCTTTCTCAACATTGCCTTGGCTACCCAGGGTCTTTTGTGTTTCCATACAAATTGTGAAATTTTTTGTTCTAGTTCTGTGAAAAATGCCATTGGTATTATGATAGGGATTGCATTGAATCTGTAGATTGCTTTGGGTAGTATAGTCTCTTTCATAATGTTGATTCTTCCAACCCAAGAAAATGGAATATCTCTCCATCTATTTGTATCATCTTTAATTTCTCTCATCAGTGTCTGATAGGTTTCTGCATACAGGCCTTTTGTCTCCTTAGGTAGGTTTATAACTAGGTATTTTATTCTTTTTTTGCAATGGTAAATGGGAGTGTTTCCTTAATTTATCTTTCAGATTTTTCATCCTTAGTGTATAGGAATGCAAGAGATTTCTGTGCAGTAATGTTATATCCTGCTACTTTACCAAATTCATTGATTAGCTCTAGTAGTTTTCTAGTAGCATCTTTGGGATTCTCTATGTATAATATCATGTCATCTGCAAACAGTGACACTTTTACTTCTTATTTTCTGGCTTGGATTCCCTTTATTTCTTTTTCTTATATAATTACTGTGGCTAAAACTTCCAAAACTATCTTGAATAATGGTGGTGAGAGTGGGCAACCTTGTCTTGTTCCTGATCTTAGTGGAAATGGTTTCAGTTTTTCACCATTGAGAATGATGTTGGTGGTGGGTTTGTCATATATGGCCTTTATTATGTTGAGGTAAGTTCCCTCTATGCCTACTTTCTAGAGAGTTTTTATCATAAACTGGTGTTGAATTTTGTCAAAAGCTTTTTCTGCAACTATTGAGATGATCATATGGTGCTAATCCTTCAATTTCTTAATATGGTTTATCACATTGATTGATTTGTATATACTGAAGAATCCTTGCATTCCTGGGATAAACCCCACTTAAATGGTGTATGATCCTTTTAATGTGCTGTTGGATTCTGTTTGCTAGTATTTTGTTGAGAATTTTTGCATCTACGTTCATCAGTGATATTGGTCTGTACTTTTCTCTTTTTTTGACATCTTTTGTCTGCTTTTGGTATCAGGGTGATGGTGGCCTCGTAGAATGAGTTTGGGAGTGTTCCTCCTTCTGCTATATTTTGGAAGAGTTTGAGAAGGATAGGTGTGAGCTCTTCTCTAAATGCTTGATAGAATTTGCCTGTGAAGCCATCTAGTCCTGGGTTTTTGTTTGTTGGAAGATTTTTAATCACAGTTTCAATTTCCTTACTTGTGATTGGTCTGTTCATATTTTTTACTTCTTCCTGGTTCAGTCTTCGGAGGTAGTGCTTTTCTAAGAATTTGTCCGTTTCTTCCAGGTTGTCCGTTATTGGCATATATTTGCTTGTAGTAATCTCTCGTGATCCTCTGTACTTCTGCAGTGTCAGTTGTTACTTCTCCTTTTTCATTTCTAATTCCATTGATTTGAATCTTCCCCCTTTGTTTCCTGATGAGTGTGGCTAATTGTTTATCAATTTTGTTTATCTTCTCAAGGAACCAGCTTTTAGTTTTATTGATATTTGCTATCATTTCCTTCATTTCTTTTTCATTCATTTCTGATCTAATCTTTATGATTTCTTTCCTTCTGCTAACTCTGGGGGGTTTTGTTCTTCTTTTTCTAACTGCTTCAGGTGTACAGTTAGGTTGTTTATTTGAGATGTTTCTTGTTTCTTGAGGTAGGACTGTATTGCTATAAACTTCCCTCTTAGAACTGCTTTTGCTGCATGCCATAGGTTTTGGGTTGTCGTGTTTTCATTGTCATCTGTTTCTAGGTAATTTTTGATTTTTCTCTTTGCTTTCTTCAGTGATCTCTTGCTTATTTAGTAGTGTTTGTTTAGACTCCATATGTTTGTATTTTTTACAGATTTTTCCTGTAATTGATACCTAGTCTCATAGCATTGTGGTTGGAAAATACATGTGGTACGATTTCAGTTTTCTTAAGTTTACCAAGGCTTGATTTGTGACCGAAGATATGATCTATCCTGGAGAATGTTGCATGAGTATTTGAGAAGGAAGTGTATTCTTTTGTGTTTGGATGGAATGTCCTAAAAATATCAATTAAGTACATATTGTTTAATGTATCATTTAAAGCTTGTGTTTGCTTATTTTTTTCCATTTTGGATGATCTGCCCATTGGTGAAAGTAGGGTGTTAAAGTGCCCTACTATGATTGTGTTACTGTCAATTTCCCTTTTGATGGCTGTTAGCATTTGCCTTATGTATTGAGGTGCTCCTATGTTGGGTGCATAAATACTTACAATTGTTATATCTTCTTCTTGGATTGATCCCTTGATCATTATGTAGTGTCCTTCTATGTCTCTTGTAATAGTCTTTATTTTAAAGTCTATTTTGTCTGACAGGAGAATTGCTACTCCAGCTTTCTTCTGATTTCCATTTGCATGGAATATCTTTTTCCATCCTCTCACTTTCAGGCTATATGTGTCCCTAGGTCTGAAGTGGGTCTCTTGTAGACAGCATATGTACGGGTCTTGTTTTTGTATCCATTCATCCAGTCTATGTCTTTTGGTTGGAGCATTTAATCCATTTACATTTAAGGCAGTTATTGATATGTGTGTTCCTATTACCATTTTCTTAATTGTTTTGGGTTTGTTATTATAGATCTTTTCCTTCTCTTGTGTTTCCTGCCTAGAGAGGTTCTTTTAGCTCTTGTTGTAAAGCATTTGTTGTAAAGCTGCTGAATTCTCTTAGCTTTTCCTTGTCTGTAAAGGTTTTATTTCTCCTTCAAATCTGAATGAGATCCATGCTGGGTAGAGTAATCTTGGTTGTAGGTTTTTTCCTTTCATCACTTTAAATATGTCCTGCCACACGCTTCTGGCTTGCAAAGTTTCAGCTGAGAAATCAGCTATTAACCTTATGGGGATTCCCTTGTATGTTATTTGCTGCTTTTCCCTTGCTGCTTTTAATATTTTTTCTTTGTATGTAATTTTTGACAGTTTGATTAATATGTGTCTTGGCATGTTTCTCCTTGGATTTATCCTGTATGGGACTCTCTGTGCTTCCTGGACTTGATTGACTATTTCCTTTCCCATATTAGGGAAGTTTTCAACTATAATCTCTTCAAATACTTTCTCAGCCCTTTTTGTTTCTCTTCTTCTTCTCAAACCCTATAATTCGAATGCTGGTGCATTTAATATTGTCCCAGAGGTTTCTGAGACTGTCCTCACTTCTTTTCATTCTTTTTTCTTTATTCTGCTCTGAGGTAGTTATTTCCACTATTTTATCTTCCAGGTCACTTGTCAGTTCTACTGCCTCAATTATTCTGCTGTTGATTCCTTCTAGAGAATATTTAGTTTTATTTATTGTGTTTTCCTCATGGTTTGTTTGCTCTTTAGTTCTTCTAGTTCCTTGTGAAACGTTTCTTGTATTTTCTCCATTCTATTTGCAAGATTTTGGATCTTTACTATTACTACTCTGAATTCTTTTTCAGGTAGACTGCCTATTTCCTCTTCATTTGTTTGGGTTTTTACCTTGCTCCTTCATCTGCTGTGTATGTCTCTGTCTTCTCATTTGCTTAACTTACTGTGTTTGGGGTCTCCTTTTCGCAGGCTGCAGGTTCATAGTTCCCATTGTTTTTGGTGTCTGCCCCCATTGGGTAAGGTTGGTTCAGTGGGTTGTGTAGGCTTCCTGGTGTAGGGGACTGGTGCCTGTGTTCCAGTGGATGAGGCTGGATCTTGTCTTTCTGGTGAGCAATACCATGACCAGTGGTGTGTTTGGGGTGTCTGTGAACTTATTTTGACTTTAGGCAGCCTCTCTGCTAGTGGGTGGGGTTGTGTTCCTCTCTTGCTAGTTGTTTGGCATAGAGTGTCCAGCACTGTAGCTTGCTGGTCCTTGAGTGGAGCTGGGTCTTAGCATTGAGATGGAGATCTCTGAGAGAGCTTTTGCGGTTTGATATTACATGGGGCCGGGAGGTCTC